>NC_086449.1:693631251-694313751 GCF_028390025.1 Pseudophryne corroboree | reverse complement strand
TGTTATTGGTGGAAGACCCTTTCACCGGCTCTTGGTGTCTCACACAAATAGTGTTGGAGTTCACTAATGCTATCTCTGAACATTATTGAGAACATTGAGGAGCAAGGTGTTGTTGTCAGTGGAGGTTGATGGTGGTGGTATCTAGGTGAGAGAAGGGAGCTTGCTCGACTGCTTGTTATTTTTTTAGCAGACGTTTCCTTGTTGACAAAAAGTTTTATGAGCTCGCTGCAAATTACGTAACAGGGAGGAGGTGGCTAGATGGTTAATGTCCCTTCCTTTACTTATTTCTATGGTTTTACAAATGCTACAGATGGCTTGACAATTGTCAGGATTTGAGGAAAATAATTCCACACATATGAGGGTAAGTTTTTTGTCCAATAACCAGGCATGACAATAGCCTTCTTATCATGGGCACGAACTCCACTGGTGCCTGACTTACACAAACAACTTCCTCATCAGCAACATTCTCATCAGCACCGATGATAGCTCTGCAAATATCTCGCTCATCCTCTTACACTTCCAACTTAGCATCCTCAATTTCTATGTCAGCGTGTTGACTTGTGCTGCTCATACCCACATTTGCAGAGGGTGCAGAAATGGTAGAAGGAGGCTTCTCTATGAGAACAGTATCAGATACTTCAGGCTCACACATTGCACTCGTGGACACACTTAGACTTTCTTCAGGGATTTGTGATATTTCTGTTTCTGAACACACAGGGGGAAATTTACTAAGCTCCCGATTTTGACCGAGATGCCGTTTTTTCATCAAAGTGTCATCTCGGTAATTTACTAAACACTAATCACGGCAGAGATGAGGGCATTCGTAATTTTTTGCAAGTCCAAGTAAAAAATTACGAATGAATACACCATCGGTCAAAACGCGGCTGTTTAAGTATGAATCTCGGTCATTTACTAAGAAGTGCAAAGCAAAAAAAAAACAAACACTGCCGTGAAAAATTACAACTCGTAAAAAAGTGCTAAAAAAAACCAGACCTTTTTTTTTTATTTGTGATTGGATAGGCATGCACGGATCCATGAGATCCGTGCATGTATATCAGTGGGAAGGGGTGGGAAAGTGCTTATTTTTTCAAAAAAAATTGCGTGGGGTCCCCCCTCCTAAGCATAACCAGCCTCGGGCTCTTTGAGCCGATCCTGGTTGCAGAAATATGGGGAAAAAAATGACAGGGGTTCCCCCATATTTAAGCAACCAGCATCGGGCTCTGCGCCTGGTCCTGGTCCCAAAAATACGGGGGACAAAAAGAGTAGGGGTCCCCCGTATTTTTAAAACCAGCACCGGGCTCCACTAGCTGGACAGATAATGCCACAGCCGGGGGTCACTTTTATATAGTGCCCTGCGGCCGTGGCATCAAAAATCCATCTAGTCACCCCTGGCCGGGGTACCCTGGGGGAGTGGGGACCCCTTCAATCAAGGGGTCCCCCCCCCAGCCACCCAAGGGCCAGGGGTGAAGCCCGAGGCTGTCCCCCCCCATCCAATGGGCTGCGGATGGGGAGGCTGATAGCCTTTGTTGTAAAAGAAAAGATATTGTTTTTAGTAGCAGTACTACAAGGCCCAGCAAGCCTCCCCCGCATGCTGGTACTTGGAGAACCAATGATGGGAACTTTCTGCCCTGCGGTTGACCTAATGTGACGTCACCGCTGAGCAGAAAGTTCCCAGCATTGGTTACAATGGAGCGCATAGGCGCTACATTGTAACACTGCCGTGTGCTGCCTGTCAGTGAGGACAGGAGCACACAGCTGATCAGGAGAGTGCTACAACGTGGCGCTCCCTGATTGGCTGAAGAAACCCACTTAGACAGAAATCAAAGTGGGTTTCTGGCATTCGTGGAAAGGTGACCCATGTGCAAACATGGGTCCCCTTTCAGTTCGTGGTCGGGACACCGTTTTGCTATTTTTTTCAAGTACGTGGATTACCCCTGGATTTCCCGAGGAGCCTGGACCCCTGGATCTCGTGAGTATAATTTCTTCAACAGGTACCCCTTGGATTCTACTGGAGAAGAGGACCGACCTGCGTGGGAACTTAAGGTAAGTATGTATGTATGTGTGTATGTATGTAATAAAATTATACTTTCACGGTGTGTGTGTCTTGTCTTTTTTTGGGTATTTTTTTAGTAGTAGTACTACAGGTACCAGCGGGCCCGTTTTTCCGTCGCATGCTGGTACTTGTGGTTCTCCAAGTACCAGCATGCGGGGGAGGCTTGCTGGGCCTTGTAGTACTGCTACTAAAAACAATATCTTTTCTTTTACAACAAAGGCTATCAGCCTCCCCATCCGCAGCCCATTGGATGGGGGGGACAGCCTCGGGCTTCACCCCTGGCCCTTGGGTGGCTGGGGGGGGGGACCCCTTGATTGAAGGGGTCCCCACTCCCCCAGGGTACCCCGGCCAGGGGTGACTAGATGGATTTTTGATGCCACGGCCGCAGGGCACTATATAAAAGTGACCCCCGGCTGTGGCATTATCTGTCCAGCTAGTGGAGCCCGGTGCTGGTTTTAAAAATACGGGGGACCCCTACTCTTTTTGTCGCCCGTATTTTTGGGACCAGGACCAGGCGCAGAGCCCGATGCTGGTTGCTTAAATATGGGGGAACCCCTGTCATTTTTTTTTCCCATATTTCGGCAACCAGGATCGGCTCAAAGAGCCCGAGGCTGGTTATGCTTAGGAGGGGGGACCCCACGCAATTTTTTTTTTAAATTTTACAGTGTTTAATTAAAAAAAAAAAAAATAGAACCCCAGCACGGATCACACAGATCCGGCCGAGATTAATTGTAAAAAAGTCGGCAGTGTTTTGCTAATCACTGCCGTAAAAAACACAAAAAAAACACGAATGACATCGACATCGGAAGAAAAGAAAAACCCGAATACGACAGCTTAGTAAATCCATCGTAACAAATTCAAAAAGTTGCAGTTTTACACTTTCGATGTCATTCGTGATTGAACTTTGACCTGAAACGGGAAAATACGAATCTTAGTAAATTTCCCCCACAGTCTGTTCTACTGCCTTAGTGGTTTCATTTTTTGACAACTCTTCTAGACTCTAAGTGAAAAGGTCTTGCACTGTCGAAAGGCAGAATAAGATGCCTCATTGACAGTTTCAGAACCACCTGACAATGCCGTTTTATATGCAGGAATGAAAAGCTATACCTTCTATACACTCTAAACACACTTTAAACCTTTAGCAGCTGCGGCCGCTATACTTGGTACACACGCTACGTACTTTTTACGCTATTAGCGTACAGAGTCCCGTACGATGTACGGACTCTGTGTACAAACGCCGCGCTGACGGTACAATGCTCCCGCAGCGCGTACACACCCAATGAATACGCGTTAAACCTTATACAGCAATGCAATGCGTTACTAATACACTTTTAATCCTTAGCTGGGAAAGGAAGACACAACACCGATTTGTAGTTAAATCACTGGGTTCCGACACCACAGCGTAATATTGCTGAAAGGGGGTTACAATATATACAATACAATATAAGACAATATAACAGAATAATGGCTACATTCAATGCTACATACGTGAGTGGACAAGCTCGCGCAACCCGGCCGGTCCCCGGTCATCTGATAGATAACTTTGTGAGTCGTGTCAGACCAGGCCTGCAGCAGCTCTCTTTATACAATTCTTCCAAAAAGCAATACAATAGATACTGTAATCTCTTTGTCCATTGGACACAGGAATGCACATTTACAGTACAGGAGAGGTCATAGGTCTGTTTGAATAGGTGGGCGATGTCTATTTTCACTGCTCTTGTGGGTGGTCTCCTCTGGATTCCCGCCGCATACATAATGTACAGTAAATACAGTTCATATCTATATTCTGCTCCTGCACATAACTATCTGCAGGAACATGCAATCTTCCTCAAACCAACACCGGAATGTTTTCCTTAAAATACCCTACAGCTGGATACCAAACACCACCTTGTAACCTTGTTCTGTCCCCTCCTATCCTGTAAAGGTGAATCCCTTTGTTCTGTTACCATTTAAACTGATGTTAATTTCTGATGTGGTGCAAGGAGACTATGTGTACATTGTGCACTATTTGGATTAAATATGTAATGTATTTTGATAGCCTTCCATGCGTTCACAAACTCTACCATAAATACTCATACCACGCGCTAATGTGCAGGACCGCGGGAGCGACCATATGCAAATTGCGAATATGCGCATGTGTGTAGTTTGTACATGATGTGTGTACTGCAATATTTTTCGACTTTGACAGTCCACCCTTTGGCAGTCACCAATAACTGCCACTATCTAATCAATAAAAACAGAAAAATATCTACACAATATCTACAGAAGCTTGGAGTTGTCAGAGGAGAGTTGTAGGTGGGAAATGTATGACCTAGTGGGATAGTAAAAGTATGTATGTATGAATCCATGTCTGAGGGGCATGTTTCATCGTGCCGTATATGTTCTACATAAGCTTCGAGGTATTGCGAAGTATACATTAAATCCTTCTCATCCCGTATTAAGGGTCTGTAAATGGGCCAACAAACACTACCGAGCTCTTTTCAGCTTCTTGTTCCAACAAATGGGGTGCACATTTAGTTGATGATACATGGAGGGGGAAACATACGTGAGTGCTAGTATATGTGGATATCACCTGTCGACTATGTGTGCTATTAACTGAAGGTTGCAGAGATGAAGATAAGACATATAAATAAAATACATTCACATAAACATTTTGGGTAGGGCTGATGTCTTTTTCCGGATGGATGTATCTGGGCAGAGGGGGAGACAAAAGAAAAACAGGTGAACGAAACAGGCAATGAAATTCATTTGCAATCCTTATCATATCACTGTCTCTATGGATGGGTCATAAATTAAATCTGCTGCTATAACAATGCCCTCGCTCCCTAGACTCATCAACTTTGTGCCATGCTTGCGCCGCATCAGAATTCGAACACACCTAAATATCAAGCCAATAATTATGACGACTCCCAGGATACAAAGGAGAAACTTCCCTACACTCATAATAACATTTTGAGCCCACTCTCCTAATCCTGAGAACCAATTTCGTGGGTTCAACCATGAGACCCAGCCGGTCAGCTCATTACCCACAGCCGTCAGGGTAAGGTTGTGTCTCCTCCGGAACTCCCACTTCAACTGCAAGATATCATCCATCTGTTGATCGATAATCTCGGTTTGGTCATCAGTGCTGTTTGTAATATACGTACAGCACTTCACACCATATTGAGTTGCCAAAGTGACACAGTACCCACCTGTCACGGTTGTGATATAATTAAGGACCATGCTGTGCTGGATCAGTTCCTTCTTGTAAGCTTTTAACTCCCTTCCCGTATACCTGAAGGTGTCGTCATACATCTCAGTGATATTATCTATCAAGTTTGCTAGCGCATGGATATACCTATAATTTATAATTCCTCTGGCAGTACGGGTGATGTCTAATGCGAGAAGGAATTGAATCCCGGTGGATTCGTGGATCAAATCTGAGGCTGCGTGCTCTGTCCTATCTATGAGGTGTCTCTTGACGATGTGTTCATAGTGAGTATGAGTATAAGGAGCCTGAGCACTGCGGTGAACATCTCTCATCTTATCATGGGTTATGGTCATGACCTCTGGCAGTACTCTCCCAATATAACACAATCCCTCTGAGCTCGGGGCAAGCCACTTGTACGCCTTTCTCCCACATATGAAATAGGCATCATCTGGGAGAACATAGGGGACAGAATATGACATCACCATATTACAAACTTTCCAAGTGAAAAACCCAATCCCTAGTTCTCCCATCTGCTCAGTACAAGTATCGGGCTGGATGATTTGAGCACAATACCCTGGCGATACTTTTCCAACCCACATGGTCTTGCTTCCACGAGTATACCTATACCGAAAATACCTCCCACTGTTGGCTATTTGGCGTACAAGTTCAGAGTCTATGGGTATCCTATCAGCTCTGTGTGAAAAGGTCATTGTCTGGTTATTCCACGTCACTTCCCAATTTCCCGGTTTTCGGTAATTGGAAATATTAAAACACAATAAGGACCTGTCTACATGAAACTGGTGGAGCTTCAAACTAGGGGGCTGTGTGTGACAGGGGAGGAGAGCGCAGCGTGCGCCTCTCCTGCCCCTTTGAGCTCAGTCGGCCGTGGCGGCGTGTGTCATCTGCAGGGAGGAGAGCGCAGCTACAGTATGTCCACTGTCCAGCGGCGGCGTGTAGGATCTCAAACCAGCCACCGGTTCGTGAGCCAATCAGAGCTCGCGGACCGGCAGCCAATCAAGAGCCGCGCTGCCGGTCTGTGCTCAAGGGGGCAGGAGAGGTGCACGCTGCACTCTCCTCCCCTGTCACACACAGCAGCACAAAGGGGCAGGAGAAGGCCAGCAGTAGCGGTGAGCAGGGCGGGGGCATATCTGTATCTGGCACTGTGGGGGCATACTGTATCTGGCACTGTGGGGGCATACTGTATCTGGCACTGTGGGGGCATACTGTATCTGGCACTGTGGGGACATATCTGTATCGGGCACTGTGGGGACATGTGTGTACCTGGCACTATGGGGGCATATCTGACACTGTGGTGGCATATCTGTATCTGGCACTGTGGGGACATATATGTATCTGGCACTGTGGGGACATATATGTATCTGGCACTGTGGGTACATGTGTGTACCTGGCACTGTGGTGGCATATCTGTATCTGGCACTGTGGTGGCATATCTGTATCTGGCACTGTGGTGGCATATCTGTATCTGGCACTGTGGGGACATATCTGTATCTGGCACTGTGGGGACATATCTGTATCTGGCACTGTGGTGGCATATCTGTATCTGGCACTGTGGTGGCATATCTGTATCTGGCACTGTGGTGGCATATCTGTATCTGGCACTGTGGGGACATATCTGTATCTGGCACTGTGGGGACATATCTGTATCTGGCACTGTGGGGACATGTGTGTACCCCTCACTATGGGGGCATATCTGTATCTGGCACTGTGGTGGCATATCTGTATCTTTTCACTGTGGTGGCATATCTGTATCTGGCACTGTGGGGGCATATCTGTATCTGGCACTGTGGGGGCATATCTGTATCTGGCACTGTGGCTGCATATGTGTATATGGCGGTGCACTACTGGCGGCATATGTGTATCTGGCACTGTGGCGGCATAGGTGTATCTGACACTGTGGCAGCATATGTGTATCTGGCGGTGCACTACTGGGGGCATATCTACTGGGGCATAACTACTAGGGGCAGGCTAATTTTAAGTTGATAATTTTTGTATGGCCCCCGAAGGATTTTATAAATGTCTAAATGGCCCTTGGTAGAAAAAAGGTTCCCCACCCCTGGTCTAGGGGTCTATATTGGCTATGTGCTCTACTACTCTTGCAATCTCTAGCAAAATGTCCTTTATTTTTTTTACAAATGTAACAATTTCTCGGTCTTTTCTTACCACCAGGGTTTTTGGGGTTTAGGCTGTTGAGACTCTGGTGTAAGAGCCTGTATACTTTCAATCCCCAGCCTCTCCTCCTGCAGTTCTCTACGCCTAGCAATATTCTTATGGGGTTCAATCGCGCACTCTCTACGACAAGCTATCCAATCAGGCAAAAAATGTTTGTACCCTGTCCCTTACTGTCTGATTGAGTCCGTCCATTAATACAGAAACAGCTACCTCCCTGTAATTCGCATCGTATCTGATACCCCCATGTATCTATCTATTATTTGCAGGTCCTGATGGAAGTATTCAGATGTCATTTCATTTTCCCTCTGTTTTATGGAGAAAATTTTTCTCCACTTAACAGTTGTGGGGAAATACAACTCTAGTTGCATGTTAATTTGCTCTAAGTTCTCCTGATTGTGTTTTGTCAGTCATAAGACTATCCGACTCTAATCTACAATCAGTGATACATTTTTGGGTGTCAATATTAGTTTGTCGGTTCATACGCATTACCCAGATCTCTGAAAATTTTCTGACATCTGGCTAAATGCTTCCGAGGGTCGGGGAATTCTGAAATGATTGATCACAGCTCATCTCTGGGCCACGGGCAATACATTGCATTATTCCTGGTGAGGATTATTCCCTGACTATCGGTTCCCCCATTGGGGGTTACTATTTCCAAGACAGGGTGTAATCCTACCATTCCGTTCCTAATCTGTTTACTGTGGGGTGTTGTTGTCTCTGTGCAATGAACTGTCTCACACTTACCGGTAGCTGTGACCTCACCAGTTCTTTCATTGGGGAATATTGTTACTGCTCTTCCTGGTTGGACAGGCCCCACCTGAGTTTCCTGCAGCGAGGTGATTGCTTGGAGGAGAGCTGCGATTTGGCTGGATATATTTGTTTTTAAAAAAAGATATAGATTCAATATATATATTACAAAGTACAGTATACCTATAGTTACAACTCATACAGTAAGCAATTAAAACATACAGTTACATACAATTACAGTTACAGGCCAGTGATACAATTACCATTCCCTCCAATGCATCTTATGTCTCTCTCTCTCTGTAAATAAATACAGGAACTGATCTGCCAGCAAGTCCATCATCCTCTTGTGACCTATAACCTTGAAAAGACTTCAAAAACAGGATACATCTTGCAAAAAATAATTAGGATTAATACATTGTTTTTACATACAACTATATTTTACGGATATACCATTGACTGTAGCCATCTTCTCCCCCGCAATATACGGTAGTGGTGGTGCGGTCGCCATTGTTTTCCTGCTAGGTTTGGAACTTGCTGCACGAGCTAATTCCCTTTGTATATCCCTCTCTTGCTGCCATAATTTTAAACAATCATTATGTCTAATCCTTTGTTTTCTGGATTTAATCAGACATATCTTTAACCTTAAGTTCTGTAATACCTCTGGTTCAAAGCTGCTCACCTTAGGGAATGGTTCCCTATCTTTTTCAGTCATACGTACCCATTCAGACAAAAAGTCTTCAGTGTGTGATCCATATTTACCACACATAACAAACCTCGCTGACCCCTTAGGCCGCGGCACCTCAACCTGAACCCTGGTTAAACGTCCACCGCTTGTGCACTTGGATCCCATTGCAGACTTTTTCCTTATTACGCAATCCCCAATGCACAATACGAATAGACGGTGAAAGTTCTTAAAGCGCTTTCACCCACTCCTTCTCCGCCGGGTACCATGACTCACTCCAATAATGACCACCGCGTACCCAGTGAGGTCCCTATCTGATTTCTATTCACTGGAAGTGTTTATTAAGTACCTATTCCAGTGAATATACACCGCTGGAGATTTTCCTGAGAGAGACCAGCGAAAACTCCCTATACTCTTATACACAAATCACACTTGCGTATGCTCTATACAGTGCTAATGGTACCGCAATTTTACGCAAAGCACGTAAAGGGGTATCCAGTTGCGCTATATATATCGCATCCACAAATGCGCGGTCCAATCGCACAGCATATAGGTACTTGTTACTTATCTGCCGTACGACCACGGGTCGTTATACAAACTGGGACCCTCAGTCTGGAGCGTAATACAAAAACCTTTTAACTTCAATACTTCGAAATACAATGCACTATCACGCTCCTTTACAAATCACCTCACGATTTGCGTTTTAAACCTTATACTAACGTGAGTCAGCCGCCTCACGCCACCAAGTCTCCACTCACTTGATGTACCAAACGACGGGATCCCGGATTACGGGGTTCGAATTTCACTCACTCCTACGTTCGCTCACTCAGGTATACTTGGTTTTTCTGTACAGAAAATTATCATTCATTCAGATAAGTAGCTTTACTCCCAGAGGCAATACAGTAAACAAGAGTTTTATACTAAACTTTGGAAACTGGGCAATTTTGTGCTATTGTAGCGTAGCTACTGTCCCACCTTTAAACTAAACGAACTATCGTGTGGTTTTATTCTGCGCACGCGATACGCAAGCTTGCGTAATTACGCAACCGTGCGTACCTCTGTGCCACGTGTGCGGCCTTGCGCCACGTGCACGTTTTTGTGTACACTGTCCTCACGTTCCGTAGCACGTGTACCAATGTGCATACGCAATAAAACAACTCACACAATTTCTATAAATGTGAGCAATATTAACTATAATCGTTCACTTAACACGCCACACAGTTTCTTTCTGTATAAACCTTTATGCAGAACTGTGTTTGTGTCTTTACGCCTACTTCCTTAAAATACTGTTATTTCAAATTTACCTATATAGCAACAAATGTATCCTATTTCACACAGATCTATAATGACTCTAGCAATAATCAATAATTTAAATGATATGATTCAGATTGGATAGCTATCTTGCAGAACATACACTGATATAAATATACACATAATTATAATAATTATATATATGTACCATTCACTGGTCTCCTGAGACTCCTTTACCCATTCAGTGCTTCTAATTTGCATATGAAAGCTATATGCTTTTGCCTGCCTGTAAAAGTGGTTTTTCATTGCTAAGAAAAAGCAGTTACACAGGTTAATTTGCATTTCAATGGCTATCTTATAGCAAGCAGATTCTAACTAAATCCTAGAGGTAAAAGAAAAAAACAACTTTGTTTATATCTGTGTGTAATTCTTACATCAAGTATTCATCTTACTATTACCTTTCACTAGGCCCAGCTGAAACTATTTGTAATTGACTATGGCATGGGTTAAATAAATGCATTGGTAACTCATAAATGGTGATTGATGTGACCAAGGAGAGCTGATTATTCTGGGCAGTGAAAATCAGCCATTTAGAAAAATGACCTTCCCAAAATGGCCGCTGCTCCTCCCCCTTCCACATCCATGAGGGTTACACAAAATGGTGGACAGGCCATGTGGTTAGTCCAAAATGGAGGACAGACCATGCGGCTTCCTTTGTCACAAAGAAATCACACATCATACAAGCCCCTGAAGTTATTTTAGGCCTGAGTTAAACATAAAAACTATATCAATGCTATGCAGCAACTTTTAAATGTACTTTTAACTCTACTTAACAGATAAGCAATCCAATCTGAATCAAACACAACATGACTTATTTGAACCTTGTTTTGCAACAATGTGAGAGAGTATGCAAAGTATGGGTGCCGTGTACGCTTTTGGCGCCAAAAAAAGTTCACAGATTTTAAATAGCTTTTTTTCTATTTACCTTACGAGTTCTACCAGCATCCCTACAAACCCTACAGAGCAGACGTCATATAATCAGCAAATAAGTAGGGTTTCTCAGTGCATCCACCGACCAAGAAATGGTTACGTAGGATACCTGTCCACCCTTTTGCTGATAGGTTAAGTCTGCTGTGACCTGTTAGGCTGTGGATATGTGGAAAACCGGACGATGCCCCCAATTGACAATGCCGTTTTATATGCAGGAATGAAAAGCTATACCTTCTATACACTCTAAATACACTTTAAACCTTTAGCAGCTGCGGCCACTATACTTGGTACACACGCTACGTACTGTTTACGCTATTAGCGTACAGAGTCCCGTACGATGTACGGACTCTGTGTACAAACGCCGCGCTGATGGTACAATGCACCCGCAGCGCATACACACCCAATGAATACGCTTTAAACCTTATACAGCAATGCAAAGCGTTACTAATACACTTTTAAACCTTAGCTGGGAAAGGAAGACACAACACCGATTTGTAGTTAAATCACTGGGTTCCGACACCACAGCGTAATATTGCTGAAAGGGGGTTACAATATATACAATACAATATAAGACAATATAACAGAATAAGGGCTACATTCAATGGTACATACGTGAGTGGACAAGCTTGCGCAACCCGGCCGGTCCCCGGTCATCTGATAGATAACTTTGTGAGACTTGTGTCAGACCAGGCCTGCAGCAGCTCTCTTTATACAATTCTTCCAAATAGCAATACAATAGATACTGTAATCTCTTTGTCCATTGGACACAGGAATGCATATTTACAGTACAGGAGAGGTCATAGGTCTGTTTGAATAGGTGGGCGATGTCTATTTTCACTGCTCTTGTGGGTGGTCTCCTCTGGATTCCCGCCGCATACATAATGTACAGTAAATACAGTTTATATCTATATTCTGCTCCTGCACATAACTATCTGCAGGAACATGCGATCTTCCTCAAACCAACACCGGAATTTTCCCTTAAAATACCCTACAGCTGGATACCAAACACCACCTTGTAACCGTGTTCTGTCCCCTCCTATCCTGTAAAGGTGAATCCCTTTGTTCTGTTACCATTTAAACTGATGTTAATTTCTGATGTGGTGCAAGGAGACTATGTGTACATTGTGCACTATTTGGATTAAATATGTAATGTATTTTGATAGCCTTCCATGCGTTCACAAACTCTACCATAAATACTCATACCACGCGCTAATGCGCAGGACCGCGGGAGCGACCATATGCAAATTGCGAATATGCGCATGTGTGTAGTTTGTACATGATGTGTGTACTGCAATATTTTTCGACTTTGACAGTCCACCCTTTGGCAGTCACCAATAACTGCCACTATCTAATCAATAAAAACAGAAAAATATCTACACAATATCTACAGAAGCTTGGAGTTGTCAGAGGAGAGTTGTAGGTGGGAAATGTATGACCTAGTGGGATAGTAAAAGTATGTATGTATGAATCCATGTCTGAGGGGCATGTTTCATCGTGCCGTATATGTTCTACATAAGCTTCGAGGTATTGCGAAGTATACATTAAATCCTTCTCATCCCATATTAAGGGTCTGTAAATGGGCCAACAAACACTACTGAGCTCTTTTCAGCTTCTTGTTCCAACAAATGGGGTGCACATTTAGTTGATGATACATGGAGGGGGAAACATAAGTGAGTGCTAGTATATGTGGATATCACCTGTCGACTATGTGTGCTGTTAACTGAAGGTTGCAGAGATGAAGATAAGACATATAAAAAAAATACATTCACATAAACATTTTGGGTAGGGCTGATGTCTTTTTCCGGATGGATGTATCTGGGCAGAGGGGGAGACAAAAGAAAAACAGGTGAACGAAACAGGCCATGAAATTCATTTGCAATCCTTATCATATCACTGTCTCTATGGATGGGTCATAAATTAAATCTGCTGCTATAACAATGCCCTCGCTCCCTAGACTCATCAACTTTGTGCCATGCTTGCGCCGCATCAGAATTCGAACACACCTAAATATCAAGCCAATAATTATGACGACTCCCAGGATACAAAGGAGAAACTTCCCTACACTCATAATAACATTTTGAGCCCACTCTCCTAATCCTGAGAACCAATTTCGT
The DNA here is from genome assembly GCF_028390025.1 of Pseudophryne corroboree. NCBI lineage: Eukaryota > Metazoa > Chordata > Amphibia > Anura > Myobatrachidae > Pseudophryne > Pseudophryne corroboree. The sequence goes on along the minus strand of NC_086449.1, from coordinate 694,300,534 downwards.
GGGTTCAACCATGAGACCCAGCCGGTCAGCTCATTACCCACAGCCGTCAGGGTAAGGTTGTGTCTCCTCCGGAACTCCCACTTCAACTGCAAGATATCATCCATCTTTTGATCGATAATCTCGGTTGGGTCATCAGTGCTGTTTGTAATATACGTACAGCACTTCACACCATATTGAGTTGCCAAAGTGACACAGTACCCACCTGTCACGGTTGTGATATAATTAAGGACCATCCTGTGCTGGATCAGTTCCTTCTTGTAAGCTTTTAACTCCCTTCCCGTATACCTGAAGGTGTCGTCATACATCTCAGTGATATTATCTATCAAGTTTGCTAGCGCATGGATATACCTATAATTTATAATTCCTCTGGCAGTACGGGTGATGTCTAATGCGAGAAGGAATTGAATCCCGGTGGATTCGTGGATCAAATCTGAGGCTGCGTGCTCTGTCCTATCTATGAGGTGTCTCTTGACGATGTGTTCATAGTGAGTATGAGTATAAGGAGCCTGAGCACTGCGGTGAACATCTCTCATCTTATCATGGGTTATGGTCATGACCTCTGGCAGTACTCTCCCAATATAACACAATCCCTCTGAGCTCGGGGCAAGCCACTTGTACGCCTTTCTCCCACATATGAAATAGGCATCATCTGGGAGAACATAGGGGACAGAATATGACATCACCATATTACAAACTTTCCAAGTGAAAAACCCAATCCCTAGTTCTCCCATCTGCTCAGTACAAGTATCGGGCTGGATGATTTGAGCACAATACCCTGGCGATACTTTTCCAACCCACATGGTCTTGCTTCCACGAGTATACCTATACCGAAAATACCTCCCACTGTTGGCTATTTGGCGTACAAGTTCAGAGTCTATGGGTATCCTATCAGCTCTGTGTGAAAAGGTCATTGTCTGGTTATTCCATGTCACTTCCCAATTTCCCGGTTTTCGGTAATTGGAAATATTAAAACACAATAAGGACCTGTCTACATGAAACTGGTGGAGCTTCAAACTAGGGGGCCTAGAGATATTGAATTTCTTGTCCACCGGTCTCCCACCCCGCAATTCGAGTACCTCATCTATTGCTAAAGGGTACGGTACTAATCCTGACTTGCTCTGACCTTGAGGTACCTGTGAGCACACCCAGCATTCTGTCTGGTTTAAGACCTTACCCACTAGTGAGTGGTAATCACTCAACGGATGATGGTCCATGTCGATATTACTGATGCCAGCCTTTACTAAAGTGCTTACTGATGCCAGCCTTTACTAAAGTGATGTGCTGATCCTGAGATCCTACAAATTCATACTTGCCATCAGAACCCATTCCAGATCCCTGCTCGACCTCTCTGGGACCCTCACAAAAACAAACTGTCCTTATCAAAACCAGAGTTACTAATAGAACCCGAAACACAGTCTCTTGTGATCGATCCATTTCGTTTACGGAAAGGAGGAAAATAAGAAGGGGAAAAGACAGGAAAATGCAGGGGAAGGTGAAAAAAAATGATACTACAACCGTTCTAGATCTGTGCTCGGATGCCCTTCAACAGTCCTGCATCTCAACCTTCCCGGTACAGACACTCCAGTGATACGAGGTTCTCTACACTCTGCTCTTTGTCACGAGTTCTCTCCGGGTCAGCGGCCTTTCTGTAGGGAACATAAATCTTGCATTTCAATGTGTTTAACCGTTGTGTATTATCAGTTGTGTGAAGTAAACCATCTGTGGAAAGTGAAAAGAGAAAGGAAATAATAAAAAGAAAATTTTTCAGATTTGCGTTCACCATCAGGCTGTCACGCCATCATGCATATCGGTGTCTATGCACAGTCTCCCTTCACCAGTATTCTCATTCTCCACCCTTTGTGCATGACAAGGCACACTGCGTTAATACTTGTGTCCCTATGCTGGTGAGATATACTGGATTTGGGCAGAACTCTGAAAGACCGAGTAGGCCTGTGGCGTCTGAACTGTAACCCTGTCGGTGGACGTAAGAGATAAAGAGGAAGCTTTGAAGACAAATCACATAGAGTTTAGTAACAGATAAGTTGGTAGAGGCAAAGAAGACTTTACAAAGTTTGACATCTGGATTGGGCACTAAGGGGAATGATTAACTACTCGGTCTGCTCCCCCCCAAAAAAAAATCTATGTGTGTTATATCTCTACTGGGACTTTCCCAGCCATCAATCCAGTGTCCTGTCCATTCTAAATTCATAGGGAACCCGGTATCTTTGAGATAATTTCCTCTACCTGTGATGGACATGTATCTAGAACAGTGAAATGCAACCTTAGTCTTCGTGGGTATCCAACATAATTCGTACTTCCTGGGCGGAAGCACGCTATATGTATACCATCTCTAACAAAACTTCTGCTAAATTAATTAGAGGTCACTTCTGCTAGAGAAAGAAGCAGAAGTTTAGAGACCTCCTCCTAACCCCAGTAAGTTCTGTCAAAAGGGTAAAGTTGCATTTATTCCATTCTTCCCATTAACCGAATCTGTGTTTTCTATATGGCTCCTTACTATATGTCCCTTGATCCCGTCTATGCGTTTAATAACGTGGCTTGTTTTCTCTGTCTAGGGCAAGGGTGGGGAACCTCCGGCCCGCAAAGCCAACTGATCCGGCCCGGCCACCCGCTGCTGTGTGTGACAGGGGAGGAGAGCGCAGCGTGCGCCTCTCCTGCCCCTTTAAGCTCAGTCCGGCCGTGGCGGCGTGTGTCATCTGCAGGGAGGAGAGCGCAGCTACAGTATGTCCACTGTCCAGCGGCGGCGTGTAGGATCTCAAACCAGCCACCGGTTCGTGAGCCAATCAGAGCTCGCGGACCGGCAGCCAATCAAGAGCCGCGCTGCCGGTCTGTGCTCAAGGGGGCAGGAGAGGTGCACGCTGCACTCTCCTCCCCTGTCACACACAGCAGCACAAAGGGGCAGGAGAAGGCCAGCAGCAGCGGTGAGCAGGGCGGGGGCATATCTGTATCTGGCACTGTGGGGGCATACTGTATCTGGCACTGTGGGGGCATACTGTATCTGGCACTGTGGGGGCATACTGTATCTGGCACTGTGGGGACATATCTGTATCGGGCACTGTGGGGACATGTGTGTACCTGGCACTATGGGGGCATATCTGACACTGTGGTGGCATATCTGTATCTGGCACTGTGGGGACATATATGTATCTGGCACTGTGGGGACATATATGTATCTGGCACTGTGGGTACATGTGTGTACCTGGCACTGTGGTGGCATATCTGTATCTGGCACTGTGGTGGCATATCTGTATCTGGCACTGTGGGGACATATCTGTATCTGGCACTGTGGGGACATATCTGTATCTGGCACTGTGGTGGCATATCTGTATCTGGCACTGTGGTGGCATATCTGTATCTGGCACTGTGGTGGCATATCTGTATCTGGCACTGTGGTGGCATATCTGTATCTGGCACTGTGGGGACATATCTGTATCTGGCACTGTGGGGACATATCTGTATCTGGCACTGTGGGGACATGTGTGTACCCCTCACTATGGGGGCATATCTGTATCTGGCACTGTGGTGGCATATCTGTATCTTTTCACTGTGGTGGCATATCTGTATCTGGCACTGTGGGGGCATATCTGTATCTGGCACTGTGGGGGCATATCTGTATCTGGCACTGTGGCGGCATATGTGTATATGGCGGTGCACTACTGGCGGCATATGTGTATCTGGCACTGTGGCGGCATAGGTGTATCTGACACTGTGGCAGCATATGTGTATCTGGCGGTGCACTACTGGGGGCATATCTACTGGGGCATAACTACTAGGGGCAGGCTAATTTTAAGTTGATAATTTTTGTATGGCCCCCGAAGGATTTTATAAATGTCTAAATGGCCCTTGGTAGAAAAAAGGTTCCCCACCCCTGGTCTAGGGGTCTATATTGGCTATGTGCTCTACTACTCTTGCAATCTCTAGCAAAATGTCCTTTATTTTTTTTACAAATGTAACAATTTCTCGGTCTTTTCTTACCACCAGGGTTTTTGGGGTTTAGGCTGTTGAGACTCTGGTGTAAGAGCCTGTATACTTTCAATCCCCAGCCTCTCCTCCTGCAGTTCTCTACGCCTAGCAATATTCTTATGGGGTTCAATCGCGCACTCTCTACGACAAGCTATCCAATCAGGCAAAAAATGTTTGTACCCTGTCCCTTACTGTCTGATTGAGTCCGTCCATTAATACAGAAACAGCTACCTCCCTGTAATTCGCATCGTATCTGATACCCCCATGTATCTATCTATTATTTGCTGGTCCTGATGGAAGTATTCAGATGTCATTTCATTTTCCCTCTGTTTTATGGAGAAAATTTTTCTCCACTTAACAGTTGTGGGGAAATACAACTCTAGTTGCATGTTAATTTGCTCTAAGTTCTCCTGATTGTGTTTTGTCAGTCATAAGACAATCCGACTCTAATCTACAATCAGTGATACATTTTTGGGTGTCAATATTAGTTTGTCGGTTCATACGCATTACCCAGATCTCTGAAAATTTTCTGACATCTGGCTAAATGCTTCCGAGGGTCGGGGAATTCTGAAATGATTGATCACAGCTCATCTCTGGGCCACGGGCAATACATTGCATTATTCCTGGTGAGGATTATTCCCTGACTATCGGTTCCCCCATTGGGGGTTACTATTTCCAAGACCGGGTGTAATCCTACCATTCCGTTCCTAATCTGTTTACTGTGGGGTGTTGTTGTCTCTGTGCAATGAACTGTCTCACACTTACCGGTAGCTGTGACCTCACCAGGTCTTTCATTGGGGAATATTGTTACTGCTCTTCCTGGTTGGACAGGCCCCACCTGAGTTTCCTGCAGCGAGGTGATTGCTTGGAGGAGAGCTGCGATTTGGCTGGATATATTTGTTATTAAAAAAAGATATAGATTCAATATATATATTACAAAGTACAGTATACCTATAGTTACAACTCATACAGTAAGCAATTAAAACATACAGTTACATACAATTACAGTTACAGGCCAGTGATACAATTACCATTCCCTCCAATGCATCTTATGTCTCTCTCTCTCTGTAAATAAATACAGGAACTGATCTGCCAGCAAGTCCATCATCCTCTTGTGACCTATAACCTTGAAAAGACTTCAAAAACAGGATACATCTTGCAAAAAATAATTAGGATTAATACATTGTTTTTACATACAACTATATTTTACGGATATACCATTGACTGTAGCCATCTTCTCCCCCGCAATATACGGTAGTGGTGGTGCGGTCGCCATTGTTTTCCCGCTAGGTTTGGAACTTGCTGCACGAGCTAATTCCCTTTGTATATCCCTCTCTTGCTGCCATAATTTTAAACAATCATTATGTCTAATCCTTTGTTTTCTGGATTTAATCAGACATATCTTTAACCTTAAGTTCTGTAATACCTCTGGTTCAAAGCTGCTCACCTTAGGGAATGGTTCCCTATCTTTGTCAGTCATACGTACCCATTCAGACAAAAAGTCTTCAGTGTGTGATCCATATTTACCACACATAACAAACCTCGCTGACCCCTTAGGCCGCGGCACCTCAACCTGAACCCTGGTTAAACGTCCACCGCTTGTGCAATTGGATCCCATCGCAGACTTTTTCCTTATTACGCAATCCCCAATGCACAATACGAATAGACGGTGAAAGTTCTTAAAGCGCTTTCACCCACTCCTTCTCCGCCGGGTACCACGACTCACTCCAATAATGACCACCGCGTACCCAGTGAGGTCCCTATCTGATTTCTATTCACTGGAAGTGTTTATTAAGTACCTATTACAGTGAATATACACCGCTGGAGATTTTCCTGAGAGAGACCAGCGAAAACTCCCTATACTCTTATACACAAATCACACTTGCGTATGCTCTATACAGTGCTAATGGTACCGCAATTTTACGCAAAGCACGTAAAGGGGTATCCAGTTGCGCTATATATATCGCATCCACAAATGCGCGGTCCAATCGCACAGCATATAGGTACTTGTTACTTATCTGCCGTACGACCACGGGTCGTTATACAAACTGGGACCCTCAGTCTGGAGCGTAATACAAAAACCTTTTAACTTCAATACTTCGAAATACAATGCACTATCACGCTCCTTTACAAATCACCTCACGATTTGCGTTTTAAACCTTATACTAACGTGAGTCAGCCGCCTCACGCCACCAAGTCTCCACTCACTTGATGTACCAAACGACGGGATCCCGGATTACGGGGTTCGAATTTCACTCACTCCTACGTTCGCTCACTCAGGTATACTTGGTTTTTCTGTACAGAAAATTATCATTCATTCAGATAAGTAGCTTTACTCCCAGAGGCAATACAGTAAACAAGAGTTTTATACTAAACTTTGGAAACTGGGCAATTTTGTGCTATTGTAGCGTAGCTACTGTCCCACCTTTAAACTAAACGAACTATCGTGTGGTTTTATTCTGCGCACGCGATACGCAAGCTTGTGTAATTACGCAACCGTGCGTACCTCTGTGCCACGTGTGCGGCCTTGCGCCACGTGCACGTTTTTGTGTACACTGTCCTCACGTTCCGTAGCACGTGTACCAATGTGCATACGCAATAAAACAACTCACACAATTTCTATAAATGTGAGCAATATTAACTATAATCGTTCACTTAACACGCCACACAGTTTCTTTCTGTATAAACCTTTATGCAGAACTGCGTTTGTGTCTTTACGCCTACTTCCTTAAAATACTGTTATTTCAAATTTACCTATATAGCAACAAATGTATCCTATTTCACACAGATCTATAATGACTCTAGCAATAATCAATAATTTAAATGATATGATTCAGATTGGATAGCTATCTTGCAGAACATACACTGATATAAATATACACATAATTATAATAATTATATATATGTACCATTCACTGGTCTCCTGAGACTCCTTTACCCATTCAGTGCTTCTAATTTGCATATGAAAGCTATATGCTTTTGCCTGCCTGTAAAAGTGGTTTTTCATTGCTAAGAAAAAGCAGTTACACAGGTTAATTTGCATTTCAATGGCTATCTTATAGCAAGCAGATTCTAACTAAATCCTAGAGGTAAAAGAAAAAAACAACTTTGTTTATATCTGTGTGTAATTCTTACATCAAGTATTCATCTTACTATTACCTTTCACTAGGCCCAGCTGAAACTATTTGTAATTGACTATGGCATGGGTTAAATAAATGCATTGGTAACTCATAAATGGTGATTGATGTGACCAAGGAGAGCTGATTATTCTGGGCAGTGAAAATCAGCCATTTAGAAAAATGACCTTCCCAAAATGGCCGCTGCTCCTCCCCCTTCCACATCCATGAGGGTTACACAAAATGGTGGACAGGCCATGTGGTTAGTCCAAAATGGAGGACAGACCATGCGGCTTCCTTTGTCACAAAGAAATCACACATCATACAAGCCCCTGAAGTTATTTTAGGCCTGAGTTAAACATAAAAACTATATCAATGCTATGCAGCAACTTTTAAATGTACTTTTAACTCTACTTAACAGATAAGCAATCCAATCTGAATCAAACACAACATGACTTATTTGAACCTTGTTTTGCAACAATGTGAGAGAGTATGCAAAGTATGGGTGCCGTGTACGCTTTTGGCGCCAAAAAAAGTTCACAGATTTTAAATAGCTTTTTTTCTGTTTACCTTACGAGTTCTACCAGCATCCCTACAAACCCTACAGAGCAGACGTCATATAATCAGCAAATAAGTAGGGTTTCTCAGTGCATCCACCGACCAAGAAAAGGTTACGTAGGATACCTGTCCACCCTTTTGCTGATAGGTTAAGTCTGCTGTGACCTGTTAGGCTGTGGATATGTGGAAAACCGGACGATGCCCCCAATTGTCAATGCCGTTTTATATGCAGGAATGAAAAGCTATACCTTCTTTACACTCTAAATACACTTTAAACCTTTAGCAGCTGCGGCCACTATACTTGGTACACACGCTACGTACTGCTTACGCTATTAGCGTACAGAGTCCCGTACGATGTACGGACTCTGTGTACAAACGCCGCGCTGATGGTACAATGCACCCGCAGCGCATACACACCCAATGAATACGCTTTAAACCTTATACAGCAATGCAATGCGTTACTAATACACTTTTAAACCTTAGCTGGGAAAGGAAGACACAACACCGATTTGTAGTTAAATCACTGGGTTCCGACACCACAGCGTAATATTGCTGAAAGGGGGTTACAATATATACAATACAATATAAGACAATATAACAGAATAATGGCTACATTCAATGGTACATACGTGAGTGGACAAGCTTGCGCAACCCGGCCGCTCCCCGGTCATCTGATAGATAACTTTGTGAGACTTGTGTCAGACCAGGCCTGCAGCAGCTCTCTTTATACAATTCTTCCAAATAGCAATACAATAGATACTGTAATCTCTTTGTCCATTGGACACAGGAATGCACGTTTACAGTACAGGACAGGTCATAGGTCTGTTTGAATAGGTGGGCGATGTCTATTTTCACTGCTCTTGTGGGTGGTCTCCTCTGGATTCCCGCCGCATACATAATGTACAGTAAATACAGTTTATATCTATATTCTGCTCCTGCACATAACTATCTGCAGGAACATGCGATCTTCCTCAAACCAACACCGGAATTTTCCCTTAAAATACCCTACAGCTGGATACCAAACACCACCTTGTAACCGTGTTCTGTCCCCTCCTATCCTGTAAAGGTGAATCCCTTTGTTCTGTTACCATTTAAACTGATGTTAATTTCTGATGTGGTGCAAGGAGACTATGTGTACATTGTGCACTATTTGGATTAAATATGTAATGCATTTTGATAGCCTTCCATGCGTTCACAAACTCTACCGTAAATACTCATACCACACGCTAATGCGCAGGACCGCGGGTGCGACCATACGCAAATTGCGAATATGCGCACGCACAGCAGAGCAAGTACGCGCATGGAGGCCATCTGTGTGTAGTTTGTACATGATGTGTGTACTGCAATATTTTTTGACTTTGACACACCACTCATAAATAAAGACCAAAGCCTGAGTCTTTCCTTGCTAGTGCATGTGGTAAATGGCATGTTGGCAATTTTATGTTTTTCTGCACTAAACTTTCCCTTTAATAGAGGTGTTTTTTTGTTTTTGTCTTTACCCCTGTAAAATATCGATTTTTTTAATAAGTACTGACTTAAACCCTCTGTGCACTTGAGCATCGATTTTAGATGACATTAAATGGTTAGTATCATCATCATGACAGGTTGCAGCAGCTGCAGCAATAATATTTTGTTGTTGCTCCTACTCTTCTCTAAACTGATTGTTATCCATTTTTTAACTGGCAGCGTGAAGATAGTGCACTGGGATACAGAGCGTACAGTGGTAGATAGAGTGCAGAACAGTACAAACAAATTATACAGCAATTTTTTTATTCTTTTTCTTTATTTTACTTTTCAACTTTTTTTTATACGTACAGTACGTGATGTGAAAAAATAAGAATTTACTCACCGGTAATTCTATTTCTCGTAGTCCGTAGTGGATGCTGGGAACTCCGTAAGGACCATGGGGAATAGCGGGCTCCGAAGGAGGCTGGGCACTCTAGAAAGATTTATGACTACCTGGTGTGCACTAGCTCCTCCCACTATGACCCTCCTCCAAGCCTCAGTTAGGACACTGTGCCCGGACGAGCTGACATAATAAGGAAGGATTTTGAATCCCGGGTAAGACTCATACCAGCCACACCAATCACACCGTACAACTCGTGATACTATATCCAGTTTTACAGTATGAAAACAACTGAGCCTCTCAACAGATGGCTCAACAATAACCCTTTAGTTAGCAATAACTATTTACAAGTATTGCAGATAATCCGCACTTGGGATGGGCGCCCAGCATCCACTACGGACTACGAGAAATAGAATTACCGGTGAGTAAATTCTTATTTTCTCTGACGTCCTAGTGGATGCTGGGAACTCCGTAAGGACCATGGGGATTATACCAAAGCTCCCAAACGGGCGGGAGAGTGCGGATGACTCTGCAGCACCGAATGAGAGAACTCCAGGTCCTCCTCAGCCAGGGTATCAAATTTGTAGAATTTTGCAAACGTGTTTGCCCCTGACCAAGTAGCTGCTCGGCAAAGTTGTAAAGCCGAGACCCCTCGGGCAGCCGCCCAAGATGAGCCCACCTTCCTTGTGGAATGGGCATTTACATATTTTGGCTGTGGCAGGCCTGCCACAGAATGTGCAAGCTGAATTGTACTACAAATCCAGCGAGCAATAGTCTGCTTAGAAGCAGGAGCACCCAGCTTGTTGGGTGCATACAGGATAAACAGCGAGTCAGATTTTCTGACTCCAGCCGTCCTGGAAACATATATTTTCAGGGCCCTGACAACGTCTAGCAACTTGGAGTCCTCCAAGTCCCTAGTAGCCGCAGGCACCACAATAGGCTGGTTCAGGTGAAACGCTGACACCACCTTAGGGAGAAACTGGGGACGAGTCCTCAATTCTGCCCTATCCATATGGAAAATCAGATAAGGGCTTTCACATGATAAAGCCGCCAATTCTGACACTCGCCTGGCTGAAGCCAAGGCCAATAACATGACCACTTTCCACGTGAGATATTTCAGATCCACGGTTTTTAGTGGCTCAAACCAATGTGATTTTAAGAAACTCAACACCACGTTGAGATCCCAAGGTGCCACAGGAGGCACAAACGGGGGCTGAATATGCAGCACTCCTTTCCCAAATGTCTGAACTTCAGGTACTGAAGCTAGTTCTTTTTGAAAGAAAATCGACAGAGCCGAGATCTGTACTTTAATGGAGCCTAGTTTTAGGCCCATATTCACTCCTGCTTGCAGGAAATGCAGAAATCGACCTAGTTGAAATTCCTCTGTTGGGGCCTTTTCGGCCTCGCACCATGCAACATATTTCCGCCATATGCGGTGATAATGATTTGCCGTAACATCTTTCCTGGCTTTAATAAGCGTAGGAATGACTTCCTCCGGAATGCCCATTTCCTTCAGGATCCGGCGTTCAACCGCCATGCCGTCAAACGCAGCCGCGGTAAGTCTTGGAACAGACAGGCCCCTGCTGTAGCAGGTCTTGTCTGAGCGGCAGAGGCCACGGGTCCTCTGAGATCATCTCTTGAAGTTCCGGGTACCACGCTCGTCTTGGCCAATCCGGAACCACGAGAATTGTGTTTACTCCTCGCTTTCTTATTATTCTCAATACCTTTGGTATGAGAGGCAGAGGAGGAAACACATAAACCGACTGGTACCCCCACGGTGTCACTAGAGCGTCCACAGCTATCGCCTGAGGGTCCCTTGACCTGGCGCAATATCTTTTTAACTTTTTGTTGAGGCGGGACGCCATCATGTCCACCTGTGGTTTTTCCCAACGGTTTACCAGCATCTGGAAGACTTCTGGATGAAGTCCCCACTCTCCCGGGTGGAGGTCGTGTCTGCTGAGGAAGTCTGCTTCCCAGTTGTCAACTCTCGGAATGAACACTGCTGACAGTGCTAGTACATGATTCTCCGCCCATCGGAGAATTCTTGTGGCTTCTGCCATTGCCATCCTGCTTCTTGTGCCGCCCTGTCGATTTACATGGGCGACTGCCGTGATGTTGTCTGACTGGATCAGCACCGGCTGGTGTAGGAGCAGGGATTTTGCTTGACTTAGGGCATTGTAAATGGCCCTTAGTTCCAGAATATTTATGTGAAGGGAAGTCTCCTGACTCGACCATAGTCCTTGGAAGTTTCTTCCCCGTGTGACTGCCCCCCAGCCTCGAAGGCTGGCATCCGTGGTCACCAGGACCCAGTCCTGTATGCCGAACCTGCGGCCCTCTAGAAGATGGGCACTCTGCAGCCACCACAGTAGAGACACCCTGGTTCTTGGAGACAGGGTTATTAAGCGATGCATCTGAAGATGCAATCCGGACCATTTGTCCAACAGGTCCCACTGAAAGATTCTGGCATGGAACCTGCCGAAGGGAATTGCTTCGTAAGAAGCTACCATCTTTCCCAGGACCCGCGTGCAGTGATGCACCGATACCTGTTTTGGTTTCAGGAGGTCTCTGACTAGAGATGACAACTCCCTGGCTTTCTCCTCCGGGAGAAACACTTTTTTCAGGACTGTATCCAGAATCATACCCAGGAACAGTAGACGTGTCGTCGGAACCAGCTGTGACTTTGGGATATTCAGAATCCAGCCGTGCTGGTGCAGCACTTCCTGAGATAGTGCTACTCCCATCAACAACTGTTCCTTGGACCTCGCCTTTATTAGGAGATCGTCCAAGTAAGGGATAATTAAAACTCCCTTTTTTCGAAGGAGTATCATCATTTCCGCCATAACCTTGGTAAATACCCTCGGTGCCGTGGACAGTCCAAACGGCAGCGTCTGGAATTGGTAATGGCAATCCTGTACCACAAATCTGAGGTACTCCTGGTGAGGATGGTAAATGGGGACATGCAAGTAAGCATCCTTGATGTCCAGGGATACCATGTAATCCCCCTCGTCCAGGCTTGCAATAACCGCCCTGAGCGATTCCATCTTGAACTTGAATTTTTTTACGTATGTGTTCAAGGATTTCAAATTTAAAATGGGTCTCACCGAACCGTCCGGTTTCGGCACCACAAATAGTGTGGAATAGTAACCCCGGCCTTATTGAAGTAGGGGTACCTTGATTATCACCTGCTGGGAATACAGCTTGTGAATTGCCGCTAGCACCGCCTCCCTGTCTAAGGGAGCAATCGGCAAGGCAGATTTTAGGAACCGGTGGGGTGGAGACGCCTCGAATTCCAGTTTGTACCCCTGAGATACTATTTGAAGAATCCAGGGATCTACCTGTGAGCGAGCCCACTGATCGCTGAAATTCTTGAGGCGGCCCCCCACCGTACCTGGCTCCGCCTGTGGAGCCCCACCGTCATGCGGCGGACTTGGAAGAAGAAGCGGGGGAGGACTTTTGCTCCTGGGAACCTGCTGTTTGTTGCAGCCTTTTTCCCCTACCTCTGCCTCTGGACAGAAAAGACCCGCCTTTTCCACGCTTGTTTTTCTGGGTCCGAAAGGACTGAACCTGATAAAACGGCGCCTTCTTAGGCTGTGAGGGGACATGGGGTAAAAATGCTGACTTCCCAGACGTTGCTGTGGAAACTAGGTCCGAGAGACCATCCCCAAATAATTCCTCACCCTTATAAGGCAAAACTTCCATGTGCCTTTTAGAATCTGCATCTCCTGTCCACTGGCGAGTCCATAAGCCTCTCCTAGCAGAAATGGACAATGCACTTACTTTAGATGCCAGCCGGCAGATTTCCCTCTGTGCATCTCTCATATATAAGACTGAGTCTTTGATATGGTCTATGGTTAGCAGAATCGTGTCTCTGTCTAGTGTGTCAATATTTTCTGACAGTTTATCTGACCACGCAGCGGCAGCACTGCACATCCATGCTGACGCGATAGCTGGCCTAAGTATAATGCCTGAGTGTGTGTATACAGACTTCAGGATCGCCTCCTGCTTTCTATCAGCAGGTTCCTTGAGGGCGGCCGTATCCGGAGACGGTAGTGCCTCCTTTTTAGACAAACGTGTGAGCGCTTTATCCACCCTAGGAGGTGTTTCCCAACGTGACCTATCCTCTGGCGGGAAAGGGAACGCCATTAGTACCTTCTTAGGAATTACCAATTTTTTATCAGGGAAGGCCCACGCTTCTTCACACACTTCATTTAATTCATCTGATGGGGGAAAAACTACGGGTAGTTTTTTCTCCCCAAACATAATACCCTTTTTAGTGGTACCTGTATTTATATCAGAAATGTGTAACACCTCTTTCATTGCCTCAATCATGCAGTGAATGGCCTTAGTGGGCATCAGGTTAGACTCATCGTCGTCGACACTGGTGTCAGTATCAGTGTCGACATCTGCGTCTGCGATCTGAGGTAGCGGGCATTTCAGAGCCCCTGATGACCTTTGAGACGCCTGGACAGGCACGAGCTGAGAAGTCGGCTGTCCCACATTTGGCATGTCGTCAAATTTCTTATGCAAGGAGTCTATACGTGCACTCATTTCTTTCCATAAGCTCATCCACTCAGGTGTCTGCCCCGCAGGGGGTGACATCCCTTCTAAAGGCATCTGCTCCGTCTCCACATCATTATCCTCATCAAACATGTCGACACAGCCGTACCGACACACCGCACACACACAGGTAATGCTCTAACAGAGGACAGGACCCACAAAAGCCCTTTGGGGGGACAGAGTGAGAGTATGCCAGCACACACCAGAGCGCTATATAATGCAGGGACTAACTGAGTTATGTCCCCTATAGCTGCTTTTTCTATATAAATGTATACTGCGCCTAAATTTAGTGCCCCCCCCTCTCTTTTTTACCCTTTTCTGTAGTGTAGACTGCAGGGGAGAGTCAGGGAGCTTCCTTCCAGCGGAGCTGTGAGGGAAAATGGCGCCAGTGTGCTGAAGGAGATAGCTCCGCCCCTTTTCCGCTGACTATTCTCCCGCTTTTTCCTATATTCTGGCAGGGGTATTTTCCACATATATAGCCTCTGGGGCTATATATTGTGGTATTTTTGCCAGCCAAGGTGTTATTATTGCTTCTCAGGGCGCCCCCCCCAGCGCCCTGCACCCTCAGTGACCGGAGTGTGAAGTGTGTGTGAGGAGCAATGGCGCACAGCTGCAGTGCTGTGCGCTACCTTGGTGAAGACTGATGTCTTCTGCCGCCGATTTTCTGGACCTCTTCTTGCTTCTGGCTCTGTAAGGGGGACGGCGGCGCGGCTCCGGGACCGAACACCAAGGACTGGGCCTGCGGTCGATCCCTCTGGAGCTAATGGTGTCCAGTAGCCTAAGAAGCCCAAGCTGGCTGCAAGCAGGCAGGTTCGCTTCTTCTCCCCTTAGTCCCTCGCTGCAGTGAGCCTGTTGCCAGCAGGTCTCACTGAAAATAAAAAACCTAATTTCTATACTTTCTTTCTAAAGGCTCAGGAGAGCCCCTAGTGTGCATCCAACCTCGGCCAGGCACAAAATCTAACTGAGGCTTGGAGGAGGGTCATAGTGGGAGGAGCCAGTGCACACCAGATAGTCATAAATCTTTCTAGAGTGCCCAGCATCCTTCGGAACCCGCTATTCCCCATGGTCCTTACGGAGTTCCCAGCATCCACTAGGACGTCAGAGAAAAGCACACTGGGGTTCAGCGAACTTGGATGCAGTGTGCAGAATAGTACAAACAAATGATACAATATTTTTTTGTATTCTTTTTTTAACTATTTTAACTTTTTTATATGTATGTGAAGTGAACAAAGTGCAGTGGGGTACAGCGTACTGGGATGCAGTGCGCAGAACAGTACAAATTATTAAAAAAATTAAAACTTTTTAAAACTTTTTTTTCTTTTTTGGGGTATGGACACAGAACAGCCACTTATTGAGTCACTGTCACTCTGGACACAGCATAGCCACTTATGGAGTCTGGATAGAGGCACATGAACCAGTAGAGCACAGTGCAGCAAACAGCAGCATGCTGAGAACAGTGTGAAATGGTGCAGAGTCCCGCGGCGCCCTTATATGGATTCCAAAACCCGCGAGAATCCAATTACGAAAGGATGACGTTTTACCTCGATTTGGAATCCGAGACTGGCTGGAAAATCTAAGCAAGGTCTCGGACAGACTCGGAAACCTGAAGTTCGGCGTGTTCAGATGAGAGGTAATGCAAACAGCTCATCTTCAATTAAACAGTTGCATGTCAAGGAGTGACTTTTTGCATTTTGTCAGAGTATGTGCAAATCAAAATAATTATAATGATCATACAGTTAGAGATAGCACAAAGAATGGACTGTGTGCTAATGGGTAGATGCATGGAGATAGACATCAGGGCCATGCTCATGACAGTTCACAGTCTAGAGAGGTTGCTTTAGAAGTTCGCACATGGGGGGTAATTCCAAGTTGATCGCAGCAGGAAATTTTTTAGCAGTTGGGCAAAACCATGTGCACTGCAGGGGGGGCAGATATAACATTTGCAGAGAGAGTTAGATTTGGGTGGGTTATTTTGTTTCTGTGCAGGGTAAATACTGGCTGCTTTATTTTTACGCTGCAATTTAGATTGCAGATTGAACTCACCACACCCAAATCTAACTCTCTCTGCACATGTTATATCTGCCTCCCCTGCAGTGCACATGGGGGGTCATTCCGAGTTGTTCGTATGGTAAAAATCTTCGCATCGCAGCGATTTTCCGCTTAATGCGCATGCGCAATGTCCGCACTGCGACTGCGCCAAGTAAATTTGCTATACAGTTAGGAATTTTACTCACGGCTTTTTCATCGTTCTGGCGATCGTAATGTGATTGAGAGGAAATGGGTGTTACTGGGCGGAAACAGGCCGTTTTATGGGCGTGTGGGAAAAAACGCTACCATTTCCTGAAAAAACGCAGGAGTGGCCGGAGAAACGGGGGAGTGTCTGGGCGAACGCTGGGTGTGTTTGTGACGTCAAACCAGGAACGACAAGCACTGAACTGATCGCACAGGCAGAGTAAGTCTGGAGCTACTCAGAAACTGCTACGAGGTGTGTAATCGCAATATTGCGAATACATCGTTCGCAATTTTAAGATGCTAAGATTCACTCCCAGTAGGCGGCGGCTTAGCATGAGCAAATCTGCTAAAATTCACTTGCGAGCGAACAACTCGGAATGACCCCCATGGTTTTGCCCAACTGCTAACAATGTTCCTGCTGCGATCAACTCAGAATTACCCCCATGGGCTGTACCAGAAATATATCAAGGGTTTTAACAAAGTCCAGGAGGGAAACATTCTTCAAATGAAGAGAAGCAAAAGGACACAAGGACATGCAGTGAGACTGGAGGGAGGTAGGTTCAGGGAAAATTTGAGGAAAACTTACTTCACTGAAAGGGTGGTAGACAAGTGGAATGGGATCCGGTCTCTAGGTCGACAGTAACTAGGTCGACACTATCTAGGTCGACCACTATTGGTCGACAGTAACTAGGTCGACAGGGTCTCTAGGTCAACAGGGTCTCTAGATCAACATGTTCTAGGTCGACAGGTCAAAAGGTCGACATGAGTTTTTCACTATTTTTTTCTTTTTTTGAACCTTTTCATACTTAATGGCCCACGAGGACTATGATTGGAACGGTAACCTGTGCCAAGCAGAGCGGAGCGAGGCACCTTGCCCGAAGCATGGCGAGCGAAGCAAGCCTTGCGAAGGGACACAGTGCACTAATTGGGGTTCCTGGTCACTCTACGAAGAAAACAACACAAAAAAACCAAAGAAATCATGTCAACCTTTTGACCTGTCGACCTAGACCATGTCGACCTAAAGACCCTGTCGATCTAGTTACTGTCGACCAATAGTGGTCAACCTAGATACTGTCGACCTAGTTACTATCTACCTTCCATACCACACCCAAGTGGAATAGCCACCCATCAGAGGTGGTAGAGGCTAAGACAGCAGAGCAATTTAAACATGCATGGGATAGACATAACGATATCCTTACAAAGAAATAAGGATTAAATAAGGTTTGAGATACAAATATGGTAAAAAAAAAAAAAAGGGGGGCAGACTAGATGGGCCAAGTGGTTCTTATCTGCCGTCAAATTCTATGTTTCTATGTAAAAGGGAAGTGAGCGCACCAACTGCCTGTAAATATTTATCCACCCATGCCAAGCATGTGCCGCTCTCCCTCCCCTCCCGGTTCACACCAAGTCACATCAGTTTTGCCATTATAATGGTATTTGCACTGCATGGCCTACTAGTTAACCTCTGCAATACTCCCAATGTCACACTGCACTATACCAACAGCAGGATCTGTGGCAGGCTTTCTGCTGCTATCATGGGCCTTCCTGCTCACTCCTCTTGGCTTTCTTCCAGTACTGTATATGTATACGCATTTATAGACAAGTGTTTTGTGCATTTTTTGGGGATGTAAAGCACAGGCTGAGAATGATTGACTTAAGAAACAAACTACTGCTTTGTGCATCTGTCATGTGGCGTTACTTTCTTCTACTTACTGTCAAATTCTGATATGCTTTCACATGTTCCCAGTCTTCTTGTCTAATTCAAGATTTAAATATGTTTCAAGCAAAATGTAGTTTTGATTATGTGGTGCCTTGTTTTGTTGATCATTGCACTAGTTCCTATTTTGAATTCCTTATTTATAAAGTGAAGACTACAACACTTCTTAATCTATACGCAGACTACCATGTAATCCCCAGTTATTGCTGTTAGCTTCTCTCCTTTTATCATCCATTAGCTTTGATATGCATTATCCCATGAAGAAACGTATCAACCATCCTAGCCCTTGGGATTTCCTCATTTATTTGGGTATTACAGCCATGCTTGAGTGCTAAACAGAATCATTACCACTTCAATCCATTTATCTGATCCACTGAATAATACACCTAAAAGCTTATTAGAAGCAACAATCTGATTTACTTGAACATGTGAGACATATGCAAAGCAAATTGTACTAAAATGGCTAAAATATGACATAAAAGGGTGTCTTTGACAAAGATACAGAGTTTTGTTGCCCAGAACAAATAAATGTTTTAACATTACTAAAGGCAGATTTAGGGCCTAATTCAAGGTTGATTGCAAAACAAAATTTTCCTGTAATTGGGAAAACCATGGGGGTCATTCCGAGTTGTTCGCTCGTTGCCGATTTTCGCTATATTGCGATTAGTCGCTTACTGCGCATGCGCAAGGTTTGCAGAGCGCATGCGCTTAGTTATTTTACACAAAAGTTAGGTATTTTACTCACGGCATAACGAGGAATTTTCATCGTTCTGGTGATCGTACTGTGATTGACAGGAAGTGGGTGTTTCTGGGCGGAAACTTGCCGTTTTCTGGGCGTGTGCGAAAAAACGCTGGCGTTTCTGGGAAAAACGCGGGAGTGTCTGAAGAAACGGGGGAGTGTCTGGGCGAACGCTGGGTGTGTTTGTGACGTCAAACCAGGAACGAAACTGACTGAACTGATCGCAATGGCTGAGTAAGTCTGGAGCTACTCAGAAACTGCTAAGAAATGTCTATTCGCAATTCTGCTAATCTTTCGTTCACAATTCTGCTAAGCTAAGATACACTCCCAGAGGGCGGCGGCTTAGCGTGTGCAATGCTGCTAAAAGCAGCTAGCGAGCGAACAACTCGGAATGAGGGCCCATGTATGCTGCAAGTGGGGCAGATATAACATGTGCAGAGAGAGTTAGATTTGGGTGGGGTGTGTTCAAACTGAAATCTAAATTGCAGTGTAAAAATAAAGCAGCCGTTATTTACCCTGCACAGAAACAAAATAACCTACCCAAATCTAACTCTATCTGCACATGTTATATCTGCCCGACCTGCACTGCACATGGTTTTGCCTATTAGAGGAAAATTTTGTTTTGCAATCAACCTTGAATTAGGCCCTAAGTCATCAAAATTTCATTTACAATTTCACTATAGGCCTAATTATGCTTGTAAGATTGCGTGCAGGGCCCTCTGACATGTTTGTCTGTTTATATTTTTTTTTATGGTGATTGTCCACAATTAAAGTGTGAAATAGTATGGTGGCATTATATAAATCAGGCCTGGCCAACCTGTGGCTCTCTAGCTGTTCTGAAACTACTAGGCTCAGCATGCCCTGCCACAGTTTTGCTATTAGAGAATACTAAAACTATGGCAGGGCATCATGGGTTATGTAGTTTCATAACAGCTGGAGAGCTGTAGGTTGGCCAGGCCTGATATAAATAAATGTTAATAATAATAATAATGTTTTGCACCTGCTTATGATGCCTACACTTTTGCATGTTATAGCAGGGTTCCCTACCTTTCTGATACTAACACACCTGCCACCATACATCAGCATTAATATTTTTGTTATGAAACACCAATGTTAAAGTATTGCAATAAACAAAACCATAATCATAAATTAATATGAATAAACTTAACAAACAAGAACAACCTTGTGTGAGTCTATTAATATGAATACAGTGCAATCAGGAGCACCTGAGAGGAGCAGACCCGTGTGCAGCCTCCTCCATCCGAGTCCCCTCTTCTCTGCCAGCAGCACTGTAGACTCTGAGCTCTAGAGGGCTCAGACTCTAATGTGCATGTGCAAATCTATGGGAAAATTGCGTGGCAGCAATTTTCCCAGTGATTTCTCTACTGCATATGCGGAAAACACTAAAAATGACCGCCGATCCATTTTCACTGTGATTGCAACAGCGCTGCTGCCTTCTGCATGGGACTCCAGAGGGGTAAGTAATCAAAAAAATAGATGCAGCATTGCACCAATTATAAATATGTCAGTGAGTGCAATTATTATCACTATCACCAGAGCCGGCCCTAGGCATAGGCAAACTAGGCAAATACCTAGGGCATTTGGAATGCCATAGGGCACAAGCAGATTCTGCTGATTGAAATGATATACAGCATGCCTATATTCCGTGTGTGACTGCGGCTGTATCTGCATATGAAATGCTGCAATATAGTGTATTCCTGGAAATCACTGTTACGTAGCATTTCATATGCAGATACAGCCACAATCGTACACAGAACATAGGCATGCTGCATATCATTTTAATCAGCAAAAGCTGCTTGCATGTCCTAGTCACATAGCAATAAAAATAAGACACCTTAACTGCAAAAAAAGGTGCCCAACGTTAGCAGAGCTGGCCAAGAGCTTCCAGCTGACTCACGCCAGTTATCTCCTGCTGCATGGCGTATTGAGGCAAGATGTATGAGTACACATCTGTATCCAAGCAGAGGCAGAGGTCACAGTGTTAGCGGCCATGTGAGTGCTGTGTGTGGGTAGGTTCGTTGTGCAATAGTGTTCGGCATATGTGTAAGGGGCATTATGTGTGTCATGTGTATAAATGCATTAATAACGTGCAACATATGTGTATATGTGTAATGAATCAGGCCCTAAGTGTGTGGTCACTGCTGTGACAATAACTGCACTGAATAATTCACATTGTGCCCAGCGGCGTAACAGGGTGGCACTGCCCCCTGTGCCAGCCCCACCCCTTGCCAGCAATGCCCTAAATGCATTACTAATGTGTGGCATTATGTGTATAAGGTGCTCTTCTGTGTGGTGTAATATATAGAAAAGGCAGTACTGTGTGGTCTAATGTGAATAAACAGCAATATGGTCGGTGTGATGTAAGGTGAATAAGGAGCAATTCAGTGTGATGTAATGTGAATAAGGGGCACTACAGGGACGAGTAACGTATATAAGGTAAAGTGGTAATACTGTGTGATGTAATGTGAATAAGAGAAACTATTGCATGATATAATGTGAATAAAGTTGAACTACTGCATGGCATAATTTGAATTGGGGGTACTATTGTGTGGCCATGACCCTTCCCAAAAGAACATGCCCCTTTTTGGGCCGCGCGCTGAAAGTGTGCACTGTTCCTATTTAAAATATAGGGGGTAGGAAGTTAGGAACACCAAAATGAGGACTGCTATGACTGAGGGGTGATGGTGCTGGGAAAGGGGTGAATGGTCAGAGGCGTAACTAGCAGCGGTTCTAGGGGCACCAGCCAGAATCTTGCCTAGGGCATCATATTGATTAGGGCCAGCTCTGACTATCACACTGTAAAACATCTCTCTACTACTACTAAACTACTATGGTATGGTACCATTTTTTATTTGCCAATCCAATCTGTTACCAAAAGCCATAAAGTTCTTTGAACAGATCAAGCTGTGTTCTTAAAGCAGAAAGAGAGAGAATGACAGGGCAGTAACTAGGGGTGTGTGAATGGTGCCAGCACACAGGGCATAGGGATTTGGGGGCGTCACCATCACTGCCTTGTGGCACCTGCCTGGAAAGGCACCCTGCAGCTTTGCTGGTGTGGCCACGTCTCCTTACAGGAAAATTAGTATGTGCTCTGTTGTTTCCCTTAGCCAGGAGCAGATCAAGGGAGGGGCACAACCAGTGTGATTGCCCCCCCTAACCAACACAGCCAGAGGCTACTGGGATGTGGGAAGCAGAAATAGTACTGGCGGTGTGACACTACCCACCCTGCTAGCCTCACCGTACTTAGAACCACCATGAGGAGGGGGGAGGACTGCTGTGCTGCTCCTCTGGTTTGGTGTGGGGGAAGACTGCTGTGCCTCCCCCTCCCCAGCAGGTGCCGCTACTCACGTAAATTCACACCATATTAAAGTAGATGCAGATTTTAATCTGGGAGAGCTGTTGCTCCCCCCTGCACTGAACCTATGGGGGTCATTCCTAGTTGTTCGCTCGTTGCCGATTTTCGCAACGGAGCGATTAAGGCAAAAATGTGTATGCGCATGGTACGCAGCGCGCATGTGCTAAGTATTTTAGCACAAAACTTAGTAAATTTACTCACGTCCGAACAAAGAATTTCCATCGTTTAAGTGATCGGAGTGTGATTGACAGGAAGTGGGTGTTTCTGGGTGGAAACTGACCGTTGTCTGGGAGTGTGCGGAAAAACGCAGGCGTGCCAGAATAAAACTGCTAATCTTTCATTTGCAATTCTGCTAAACTAAAATACACTCCCAGAGGGCGGCGGCCTAGCATATGCAATGCTGCTAAAATCTGCTGGCGAGCCCTCATTCCGAGTTGTTCGCTCGCTAGCAGATTTTAGCCTATAGGCCCTCATTCCGAGTTGTTCGCTCGCTAGCAGATTTTAGCAGCATTGCACACGCTAGGCCGCCGCCATCTGGGAGTGTATCTTAGCTTAGCAGAATTGCGAATGAAAGATTAGCAGAATTGCGAATAGAAAATTCTTAGCAGTTTCTGAGTAGCTACAGACTTACTCCTACACTGCGATCAGCTCAGCCTGTTTCGTTCCTGGTTTGACGTCACAAACACGCCCTGCGTTCGGCTAGCCACTCCCCCATTTCTCCAGACACTCCCGCGTTTTATTCTGGCACGCCTGCGTTTTTCCGCACACTCCCAGAAAACGGTCAGTTTCCGCCCAGAAACACCCACTTCCTGTCAATCACACTCCGATCACTTCAACGATGGAAATTCTTTGTTCGGACGTGAGTAAATTTACTAAGTTTTGTGCTAAAATACTTAGAGCATGCGTGCTGCGTACCATGCGCATGCGCGTTTTTGCCTTAATCGCTCCGTTGCGAAAATCGGCAATGAGCGAACAACTCGGAATGACCCCCTATATACGCCACTGGTTTACTTACTTGGACCTGGCATTCTACCTGCATTTGCGCAGTAATAGAATGAAATCTGCTTTTGTGTTTGAAAATGGAAGAACTGCAGCAAATACTATATACCTGATGTCTGCTGCGGTCATCTCTGAAAACGTCTGCTTTTGGAAGATTTCCCACAAAAAACTGTTAATAACTTTCCTATTAGTCATTGTGGACCTACCTTAAACACAATTCTGCTGTACAATGGGAAACAGACGATTGGTTGGCTTAATCCAGTGGTTTGTAAACTCCTCAGGACCCCAGACAATTCACTGTTACAGGAGCAGGGCGCTCTTTGGTAATGTAACAGTGCAGCACTTCTGCAACATTGACATATTATCACACATCACCTGTTTACAAAGATGCAGCTGATGGATGAACTCTGTCTATCTCTGAATAAGCCCCTAATATATCTGTGTAGAGTCCTACCAGAGAGCTCTGCAAGGCATGTCACACACAGGTATCCTTGTTTTCCTCCAGATTTGCCTCTAGTGTTCTCTTCACCACAAAAATGTAGAACACATACAGTACATGTGTCTTACATTTTTGTATTCAATTTCAGGACTGTAATTTATTTAGTATTAAATCTTCTTCCTCAATTTCATTTTTTATTATTATTATTATTATTATTATTATTATTTATATTGTCCCTTATTTATATGGCGCCACAAGGGATCCATATCACCCAATTACAGAGTACATAAACAAAATAATCAAAACAGGAAAATAGTGACTTACAGTTGAAGACAATATAGGACAAGTACAGGGCAAATAAACATAGCTACAGCAGCAGACAACACTGACATAAGTATCAGGGCGGCAGAAAACCGCAGGATTTGGTGCCGTCGAAGATGGTTTAAGTAAGCGAAGGATAAGCACATGAGGGTTGAGGACCCAGCTCGTGAGAGCTTACTTTCTAAAGGGGAGGAGCAGACAGACAGGGGTGACACAGATGGGGTAGACAGTGAGAGTGGAACAGAGGGTTAGGATGAGATTAGGCTGGGTTTTTTGAAGAAGTGGGTCGTCAAAGCCCGTTTGAAGTTTTGTAGAGAGGTGGAGAGTCTGAGGGGGAGAGGTAGAGAATTTCAGAGAAAGTGAGCAGCATGTGAGAAATCTTGAAGGTAGGAGTGGGAGGAAGTAATCAGTAGGCAGGAGAGGTGGCGTGCATTAGTGGAGTGAAGAGGATGGGTGAGAGTGTAGAGGGAGATACAGTCAGAGATGTAAATGGTAGAGAAGTGAGTAAGGGCTTTGTAAGTGAGTGTGAAAAGTTTGAATTGGATCCTGAAAGGAAAGGGAAGCCAGTGAAGGGCTTGTAGGAGAGGGGAGGTGGATGTAGTGCATTTTGTTGAGGAAGATGAGCCGGGCTGCAGCACTGAGGATAGACTGGAGTGGAGAGAGGCATTACTTATACACAAGCATTGGTCTTGGAATTATTGATTACAACAATACTGTGTTGCCTCTAAGGTTTAAATGAAAACTCTTCCACTCTTTAATTATTGACAGCTATTGTCTTCTTTACTGTATAAAGTGCCTTCTATACTACTCACAGATTTTCTCACTATGCCGCAATATGTGGAATGATTTAACGTTTTTCCCAGTCATGTAACACATAGATTTACAGTTTGGGTTAGATTTTGGTCTTTATTACTATCTTTTTATTAGCTAAACTTTTATTTACTGCCACTTCAAGGTTGAAACAGTGATACAGTATTTTCTTTTTGTGTACTATACGTAACAGTCTTGTCCTGCAGTTTTATCTGTGTGTGATGGTCCCATGCTACAGTGACAAAAATTATTTTTCCAGAAACCTAACCATTACAGACTTTTGTGCTCCCATTTCATGTAGAGTGTAACTGTACAACTGTAACTGTAAAATATCACCAGTACTAACCTAGACTCCAAAATGAATCTTCAATCTTCTGTTAATGGAACCCAAGCTCTTTTGAGCCATAAAAGTGAGAACGGAAGATATGCAATCTTTATTAAAATCTAAGGCAGATCATAGGTTCTCTAATGTCAGGGTCTCCCGTCTATTTTTGAAGAACTAAATAACTTGCTGTATATTTATTAGAAGAATGAATCTTTCAGAGCCTATCTTATCCATTAATGTGTAAAATTAAAATGGAAACCATATCTTTTACAGTCTCTTTACATATAATAAAATGAGAACAGATATTTTTCTTATTTCCTAACAGCCTCTTGTCTCTATTTATATGAGCTCTTTGTCATTATATTATCCCTTTTAACCTTTATATTTACAGCACATTGTAAATGAAGATAGTAAAATCAGAGTGAATTAAAGCATATTTTCTCTAACGTCCTAGTGGATGCTGGGGACTCTGAAAGGACCATGGGGAATAGCGGCTCCGCAGGAGACTGGGCACAAAGTAAAAGCTTTAGGACTAGCTGGTGTGCACTGGCTCCTCCCCCTATGACCCTCCTCCAAGCCTCAGTTAAGATTTTGTGCCCGAACGAGAAGGGTGCAATCTAGGTGGCTCTCCTGAGCTGCTTAGAGTAAAAGTTTAAATAGGTTTTTTTATTTTCAGTGAGACCTGCTGGCAACAGGCTCACTGCATCGAGGGACTAAGGGGAGAAGAAGCGAACTCACCTGCGTGCAGAGTGGATTGGGCTTCTTAGGCTACTGGACATTAGCTCCAGAGGGACGATCACAGGCCCAGCCATGGATGGGTCCCGGAGCCGCGCCGCCGGCCCCCTTACAGAGCCAGAAGAGTGAAGAGGTCCGGAAAATCGGCGGCAGAAGACGTCCTGTCTTCAATAAGGTAGCGCACAGCACCGCAGCTGTGCGCCATTGCTCTCAGCACACTTCACACTCCGGTCACTGAGGGTGCAGGGCGCTGGGGGGGGGGCGCCCTGGGACGCAATGAAAATACCTTAAATGGCTAAAAATACATCACATATAGCTCCTGGGCTATATGGATGTATTTAACCCCTGCCAGTTTTCCACAAAAAAGCGTGAGAAAGGCCGCCGAAAAAGGGGCGGAGCCTATCTCCTCAGCACACAAGCGCCATTTTTTCCTCACAGCTCCGTTGGAGGAAGGCTCCCTGACTCTCCCCTGCAGTCCTGCACTACAGAAACAGGGTAAAACAAGAGAGGGGGGGCACTAAATTGGCATATTAATATATACAGCAGCTATATTAAGGAAAAACACTTATATAAGGTTATCCCTGTATATATATATAGCGCTCTGGTGTGTGCTGGCAAACTCTCCCTCTGTCTCCCCAAAGGGCTAGTGGGGTCCTGTCCTCTATCAGAGCATTCCCTGTGTGTGTGCTGTGTGTCGGTACGCTGTGTCGACATGTATGAGGAGGAAAATGGTGTGGAGGCGGAGCAATTGCCTGTGTTAGTGATGTCACCCCCTAGGGAGTCGACACCTGACTGGATGGTCTTATGGAAAGAATTACGTGATAGTGTCGGCACTTTACAAAAGACTGTTGACGACATGAGACAGCCGGCAAATCAGTTAATACCTGTACAGGCGTCTCAAACACCGTCAGGGGCTATAAAACGCCCGTTACCTCAGGTCGATACAGACACTGACACGGACACTGACTCCAGTGTCGACGGTGAGGAAACAAACGTATTTTCCAGTAGGGCCACACGTTACATGATCACGGCAATGAAGGAGATTTTTAACATTTCTGATACTACAAGTACCACAAAAAAGGGTATTATGTGGGGTGTGAAAAAACTACCCGTAGTTTTTCCTGAATCAGATGAATTAAATGAGGTGTGTGATGAAGCGTGGGTTTCCCCCGATAAAAAAACTGCTAATTTCTAAAAAATTATTGGCATTATACACTTTCCCGCCAGAGGTTAGGGCGCGTTGGGAAATACCCCCTAGCGTAGATAAGGCACTCACACGCTTATCAAAACAAGTGGCGTTACCGTCTCCTGATACGGCCGCCCTCAAGGAACCAGCTGATAGGAAGCTGGAAAATATCCTTAAAAGTATATACACACATACTGGTATTATACTGCGACCAGCAATCGCCTCAGCCTGGATGTGCAGTGCTGGGGTGGCTTGGTCGGATTCCCTGACTGAAAATATTGATACCCTGGACAGGGACAATATATTATTGACTATAGAGCATTTAAAGGATGCATTTCTATATATGCGAGATGCACAGAGGGATATTTGCACTCTGGCATCAAGAGTAAGTGCGATGTCCATTTCTGCCAGAAGAGGATTATGGACGCGACAGTGGTCAGGGGATGCGGATTCCAAACGGCATATGGAAGTATTGCCGTATAAAGGGGAGGAGTTATTTGGGGTGGGTCTATCGGACCTGGTGGCCACGGCAACGGCTGGAAAATCCACCTTTTTACCCCAAGTCACCTCGCAGCAGAAAAAGATACCGTCTTTTCAGGCTCAGTCCTTTCGTCCCCATAAGGGCAAGCGGGCAAAAGGCCACTCATATCTGCCCCGGGGCAGAGGAAGGGGAAAAAGACTGCAGCAAACAGCCTCTTCCCACGAACAGAAGCCCTCCCCCGCTTCTGCCAAGTCCTCAGCATGACGCTGGGGCCTTACAAGCGGACTCAGGCACGGTGGGGGCCCGTCTCAAGAATTTCAGCGCGCAGTGGGCTCACTCGCAAGTGGACCCCTGGATCCTGCAGGTAGTATCTCAGGGGTACAAATTGGAATTCGAGACGTCTCCCCCTCGCCGGTTCCTGAAGTCTGCTTTACCAACGTCTCCCCCCGACAGGGAGGCGGTATTGGAAGCCATTCACAAGCTGTATTCCCAGCAGGTGATAATCAAGGTACCCCTCCTACAACAGGGAAAGGGGTATTATTCCACGCTGTTTGTGGTACCGAAGCCGGACGGCTCGGTGAGAACCATTTTAAATCTGAAATCCTTGAACACTTACATAAAAAGGTTCAAGTTCAAGATGGAGTCACTCAGAGCAGTGATAGCGAACCTGGAAGAAGGGGACTATATGGTGTCTCTGGACATCAAGGATACTTACCTCCATGTCCCAATTTGCCCTTCTCACCAAGGGTACCTCAGGTTTGTGGTACAGAACTGTCACTATCAGTTTCAGACGCTGCCGTTTGGATTGTCCACGGCACCCCGGGTCTTTACCAAGGTAATGGCCGAAATGATGATTCTTCTTCGAAGAAAAGGCGTCTTAATTATCCCTTACTTGGACGATCTCCTGATAAGGGCAAGGTCCAGAGAACAGTTAGAGGTCGGAGTAGCACTATCTCAAGTAGTACTACGACAGCACGGATGGATTCTAAATATTCCAAAATCGCAGCTGATTCCGACGACACGTCTGCTGTTCCTAGGGATGATTCTGGACACAGTACAGAAAAAGGTGTTTCTCCCGGAGGAGAAAGCCAAGGAGTTATCCGACCTAGTCAGGAACCTCCTAAGACCAGGCCAAGTGTCAGTACATCAATGCACAAGGGTCCTGGGAAAGATGGTGGCTTCTTACGAAGCTATTCCATTCGGCAGATTCCACGCAAGAACTTTTCAGTGGGATCTGCTGGACAAATGGTCCGGATCGCATCTTCAAATGCATCAGCGGATAACCCTGTCTCCAAGGACAAGGGTGTCTCTCCTGTGGTGGTTACAGAGTGCTCATCTCCTAGAGGGCCGCAGATTCGGCATTCAGGATTGGGTCCTGGTGACCACGGATGCCAGCCTGAGAGGCTGGGGAGCAGTCACACAGGGAAGAAATTTCCAGGGCTTGTGGTCAAGCATGGAAACGTCACTTCACATAAATATCCTGGAACTAAGGGCCATTTACAATGCCCTAAGTCAGGCAAGACCTCTGCTTCAGGGTCAGCCGGTGTTGATCCAGTCGGACAACATCACGGCAGTCGCCCACGTAAACAGACAGGGCGGCACAAGAAGCAGGAGGGCAATGATGGAAGTGGCAAGGATTCTTCGCTGGGCGGAGAATCATGTGATAGCACTGTCAGCAGTGTTCATTCCGGGAGTGGACAACTGGGAAGCAGACTTCCTCAGCAGACACGATCTTCACCCGGGGGAGTGGGGACTTCACCCAGAAGTCTTCCACATGATTGTGAACCGTTGGGAAAAACCAAAGGTGGACATGACGGCGTCCCGCCTCAACAAAAAACTGGACAGATATTGCGCCAGGTCAAGGGACCCTCAGGCAATAGCTGTGGACGCTCTGGTAACACCGTGGGTGTACCAGTCAGTGTATGTGTTCCCTCCTCTTCCTCTCATACCAAAAGTACTGAGAATCATAAGAAGGAGAGGAGTAAAGACTATACTCGTGGCTCCGGATTGGCCAAGAAGGACTTGGTACCCGGAAATTCAAGAGATGCTCACGGAAGACCCGTGGCCTCTACCTCTAAGAAAGGACCTGCTCCAGCAGGGACCATGTCTGTTCCAAGACTTACCGCGGCTGCGTTTGACGGCATGGCGGTTGAACGCCGGATCCTGAAGGAAAAAGGCATTCCGGAGGAAGTCATCCCTACCCTGATCAAAGCCAGGAAGGATGTAACCATACAACATTATCACCGTATTTGGCGTAAATATGTTGCGTGGTGCGAGGCCAGGAAGGCCCCTACAGAGGAATTTCAACTGGGTCGTTTCCTGCATTTCCTGCAAACAGGACTGTCTATGGGCCTCAAATTAGGGTCCATTAAGGTTCAAATTTCGGCCCTGTCAATATTCTTCCAAAAAGAACTGGCTTCTGTTCCTGAAGTTCAGACGTTTGTCAAGGGAGTACTGCATATACAGCCTCCTTTTATGCCTCCAGTGGCACCTTGGGATCTCAATGTAGTTTTGGGATTCCTAAAATCACATTGGTTTGAACCACTCACCACTGTGGACTTAAAATATCTCACATGGAAAGTGGTAATGCTGTTAGCCCTGGCTTCAGCCAGGCGTGTCTCAGAATTGGCGGCTTTATCCTATAAAAGCCCTTACCTAATTTTTCATACGGACAGGGCAGAATTGAGGACTCGTCCTCAATTTCTTCCTAAGGTGGTTTCAGCATTTCACTTAAACCAGCCTATTGTGGTGCCTGCGACTACTAGGGACTTGGAGGATTCCAAGTTGCTGGACGTAGTCAGGGCCCTGAAAATATATGTTTCCAGGACGGCTGGAGTCAGAAAATCTGATTCGCTGTTTATCCTGTATGCACCCAACAAGCTGGGTGCTCCTGCTTCTAAGCAGACGATTGCTCGTTGGATTTGTAGTACAATTCAGCTTGCACATTCTGTGGCAGGCCTGCCACAGCCAAAATCTGTAAAAGCCCATTCCACACGGAAAGTGGGCTCATCTTGGGCGGCTGCCCGAGGGGTCTCGGCTTTACAACTTTGCCGAGCAGCTACTTGGTCAGGGGCAAACACGTTTGCTAAATTCTACAAATTTGATACCCTGGCTGAGGAGGACCTGGAGTTCTCTCATTCGGTGCTGCAGAGTCATCCGCACTCTCCCGCCCGTTTGGGAGCTTTGGTATAATCCCCATGGTCCTTTCGGAGTCCCCAGCATCCACTAGGACGTTAGAGAAAATAAGAATTTACTTACCGATAATTCTATTTCTCATAGTCCGTAGTGGATGCTGGGCGCCCATCCCAAGTGCGGATTGTCTGCATTACTTGTACATAGTTATTGTTACAAAAATCGGGTTATTGTTGTTGTGAGCCATCTTTTCAGAGGCTCCTTCTGTTATCATGCTGTTAACTGGGTTCCGATCACAAGTTGTACGGTGTGATTGGTGTGGCTGGTATGAGTCTTACCCGGGATTCAAAATCCTTCCTTATTGTGTACGCTCGTCCGGGCACAGTATCCTAACTGAGGCTTGGAGGAGGGTCATAGGGGGAGGAGCCAGTGCACACCAGCTAGTCCTAAAGCTTTTACTTTGTGCCCAGTCTCCTGCGGAGCCGCTATTCCCCATGGTCCTTTCGGAGTCCCCAGCATCCACTACGGACTATGAGAAATAGAATTATCGGTAAGTAAATTCTTATTATTTATTTATTTTTATGTAAAAAAAAAAAATCTGAATAAATATAACAGTATATAAAATATATGTAATAGCCAGTTAATTTTTATTACTGTCTGGTTTTGTTTTTTTCAGACTGAAATGTAACCATAGCAGAGGCACATGCCAGGGGGTATCTAAGTAAGTCTCTCTGGCCCTCATTCCAAGTGGATCGCTCGCTAGCTACTTTTAGCAGCCATGCAAACGCATAGTCGCCGCCCACAAGGGAGTGTATTTTCGCTTTGCAGGAGTGCGAACGCCTGTGCAGCAGAGCGGCTGCAAACACATTTTGTGCAGAACAAGACCAGCCCTGTAGTTACTTATTCTGTGCGATGATTGCTGCGACGAATGACACGGTAATGACGTCAGATACCAGCCCAGTAAACGCCTGGCCACGCCTGCGTTTTTTCAAACACTCCCAGAAAACGGTCAGTTGTCACCCAGAAACTCCCACTTCCTGTCAATCTCCTTGCGATTGGCTGTGCGACTGAAAACGTCGCTAGAACCTGTGCAAAACCACGATGCTCTTTGTACCCGTATGCCGCGCGTGCACATTGTGGTGCATATGCGTGCGCAGTTTTGCCATTTTTTCAACTGATCGCTATGTAGCGAACAACGGCAGCTAGCGATCAACTCGTAATGAGGGCCTCTGTCTCTACACTGGCCGAGGTCTTGTTGCCAGTGTTTGGAGCACTGCCCCTTCGCAGTATAATGCAGCAAACTGGGGGTCTATGGGGAGGGACTTGCTGCAAATGCAGGGTCAGACAATCCCTGTGTGGGGAAGCCTATGTGTGAGGGGAAGCTCATGTGACCTCCATGATCGCCTCAACTTAATCCAGCCCTGCTTACATTGGTGCACCCAGAAACAGATGAAAATACACCTCCATTCCAGCCTATAATTCTCCCCTCTTGGTTTATTTGACTTTGAAACAACCTGAACCCCTTGGGAAACTCAGGTTCTTGCACACCTCCTACGATTACTGCTACTGGACTTTCCTCTTGACAGAGCTTCAGGAAACCATGACACATTAGCTCCTTTTACCCAATTGAGAATGCTTATAATTTACTGTCCTTCACGCTCTATTATCTCACAGGGCTTTGCCA
Organism: Pseudophryne corroboree; assembly: GCF_028390025.1. Classification (NCBI taxonomy): domain Eukaryota; kingdom Metazoa; phylum Chordata; class Amphibia; order Anura; family Myobatrachidae; genus Pseudophryne; species Pseudophryne corroboree. Next base: position 694,268,300 of record NC_086449.1, on the reverse strand, counting down.
GGGAACAAAATGCTTGCCTATTTTTTGTTGGAGCCTACAGCAACACTTGTGTACTGGTTTAAATGACCGGACTTGTGTCATCACATTATAAATTATGTAGTTTCCTCCCTTTGGCTTCTACAATATTCCTGCCAACATACTCAAATGGACTTGCACGCTAGGTGTATCAAGGGGGCCTGTAAATAGGTCTAGGACAAGATTTCTTACACTGGGAACAGCAATATGTCTTGAATGCCAAGTGCAGGTCAGCAAAATCTAGAGAAAAGCAGCTTATGTGTTGTTTCCACCCTAAGGATTCTCCCATGTTAATGAGAATTTGACAACTTTGTACCAGCAGAACGTGCATTTTTGGAATCCTCTTCTATTGAAGGGTACCACCTCAGTACAACAAACCATCATTAACTACAAAATGAATTGTTTCCCTACCAGGCTGGAAAGGTTTCTCTACCCCATAGGTTCTAATTGCATATCTAAATTACTTTGGTAACGTCATTCAGCTGGCCCCATGCAAGATCCAGAAATGGAACTGTCCTAGTATCAGGTTGCAGACCTCTTCTCTCGCTTCATCCAATAGAATTCCATCCATGTCTCTCCTAACAAGCAGCACTGATGCTCTCTCTCAACCCCCTCTTCACACAATGGGATCCATACATGAAGCAGTGAAAAGTGTGGAGAAGTGAGCTAGTGGAGAAGTTGCCAATGGCAACCAATCAGCATTGAAGTAACATTTATAATTTGCATACTATACAATTGTACGGAGCAGCTGATTGGTTGCCATGGACAACTTCTCCAAAGGTTCACTTCTCCACTCTTTTAACTGCTTCATGAATAGACCCCAATGTCTTCCTCCACCAGTTTTTCATGGTTTGCCATAGATTTCAGTTAAACACACCGCACCCAAATCTAACTCTCTCTGCACATGTTATATCTGCCCCACCTGCAGTTCACTTGGTTTTGCCCATTAGAGGAAGATTTTGCTTTTGCGATCAACCTTGAATTAGGCCCTAAAAACGGTTGTTTCCAGATTGTTTGAAAATTGGTATTTCCTTGAACACTTCCTTCCAGTGCAGAAGGACCTGTGCAACTCATCTAGAGCCTAGTGTCTTTTTTGTTCGAATGTGCGTCTTAATCACACAGATTATGTCATCATATGCAACAAAACGGCTTCATGTGACAGCACTGAGTAATATGCAACACTTGTACATCTGTGTGCGAATGAGTCTGAAACTGTATACAAAGTGCTACAATGCAGCAGACGGCTTTTTCTCACACCAAGTTCCATTGTGCTTCACCCGCCACTTTGTACATATTTAAAATTCATTTCTGTGTGATTAAAGTCTCAGAGTCTGATTCATTAATTATTGCAAAAGCAAAGCTGTGCAAATGCAGGAGGCCGTGCATACCACCTTCTCCCTGCATTTGTGATGCGATCACATATCAGATGAACATCACGACCATCGGTTCAGCTTTAGCGTACTCAGCCTTGCCATCGCAGTGCGACTTGCGAAGCCAAGGTAGCTGCATCTCGCGACGCAGTCCTTGGCGTCGGAACAGTCCTTGGCTTCAGCACAGTCCTTGGCCTTGGACCAGTTCTGCACATGCTAAGTACGGGTTCTGCGTGTGCGAAGTACAGTAAGTAAATACTAAATACAGTAAGGATCTCTTTTGCAATCCTTACTGAATTAGGCCCTCAGTCGGTGCTTCTGGTACAGATTGAGTGGTGTTTTGCTGGGTCTGTGGTGCATATAAAATGCAAATTTAAAGAATAAGTCACTACGTACGTACCACTTGGCATGGCCCACCCGTGCCAGGTGTTTTGCACTGCATGACGTATTGAGGATAGGTGTATGAGAATACATCTGTAGAAACAATTATTATACTACTACACTATGAGATTGTCTTCTTCCTTTTCTCCTACATGTGCCTAAATGAGGATGAGACAACACTGAAGAATCGTTATTGGGAAATGTAATGAGAGTGCTTAAGATTGCTTTTTAAAATTATTTCATATAAGACTAGCTGAATATCCATGCTTCGCTACAGAATTTCAAGTATAATCACAAAGATTTTATTGTAAGAGAATCTGTAGCCTCTGTGTCATAATTTGACAACGGGATATACTCCTACCCTCCAACATTTTACACATGAAAACCGGTACAAGTTAGGAAAGGGGGTGTGGCCACAGGTAGCCCCTTTTCCTATACTTTCAATGTTCATTTGGAGAGTTAAAAATCGGTAGAAAGTCCTTTTTGGCAGCTACAGACTATAAAAAAAAGGTACAGTTGGAGGGTATGTATACCTAAAGTTAACTGGTTAGTTTATCATAGAAGATCAGCAATTAGACTTAAACAGGACATGCTCCGCCCGCCACTGCCAATCTGTCAAAAGGCCGGCACCGAGGAGAATAATCCGCCTACTTCTGTGCTCTGTCCTGCCTCTGATGCTGCCCTGTTCAGTGGAACAACAGGCCAAGCTCCGCCCACTGTATGTTAAATATGTAAGGTCTCCTCGCTTAGCTTCTCGCTCTCCTTATGGCTCCTACTTTGAGGTAAAAAGGTAAAACATTTTTGCACAACACTTAAGGTCACTGGGAAATTTCATTTTTCACTCCTTCGTACCCCCCATGCTGGTGGGTGCTGAACTTGGACTGAAACAGAATCGGTAGTGTCACTATTCATCTCAGCGACCCTGACAACTATGGATTTTTACATGTCACCCCCTTCCCACTCCCTCTCCTAGGGGTGCTAGGGTTGTCTTACCCCCACAGTAGTTTTTTTTTCCAGAATGTAAGTCATATGTGTACACGATTGGTGTAAATTGCTCCAAGCATTCCAGAGTTATGCTGGAACATACATACAATCAGCTTAGCGTCCCCGAAATTTATGGCTTTGACACTAATGTCGGTCATTTTGGACATTTTATTTCTCATGCCTTCCCCGTCCTCATGCTGATGGGGGCTGAAGTTGGACTAAAACGGCATCGGGAGTGTCACTATTCATCTCAGTGACCCCCAAAAACTATGTATTTTTACATGTCACCCCCTTCCCACCCCCACCTCTAGGGGTGCTAGGGGTGTCTTACCTCCACAGTATTTTTTTCCAGAGTGTAAGTCATATGTATACCAAGTTTGGTGTAAATTGCTCCAGGCATTCCAGAGTTATGCCCGAAAACGATGGATTTTTACTTGTCACCCCCTTTCTAGGAGTGCTAGTGGTGTCCTACCACCACAGTATGTTTTCTAGAGATGTGAGGCGGACACTTTTTGGGTTTTGGGTTTTGGTTTTGGATCTCTGTTTGTGTTTTGGATCCAGATTGGTTTTGCCAAAACCACCCTTTTGGGTTTTGGTATTGGATCTGGATATTTAAAAAAACAACCCATAAAAACAGCTAAAATCACAGAATTTGGGGGTAATTTTGATCCTATGGTATCAACATTCTATGGTAATAACATTCATTTCCACTCATTTTCAGTCTATTCTGAACACCTCACACCTCACAATATTGTTTTAAGGCCAAAAGGTTGCACCAAGGTCACTGGGTGACTAAGCTGAGCGACACAAGTGAGCGGCACAAACACCTGGCCCATCTAGGAGTGGCACTGCAGTGGCAGACAGGATGGTAGTTTTAAAAACTAGACCCAAAGAGCAAATAATGCAAAAAAAAAAAAAAAAGAGGTGCAAGATGGAATTGTCCCACCCACCCTTATGTTGTATAAACAGAACATGCACACTTTAACAAACTAAACATTTCAGCTACAGGGTACACCACACGACTGTGGCTGAAATGATTGGTTTGTTTGGGCCCCCACCAAAAAAGAAGCAATTTATCTCTCCTTGCAAAAACTGGCTCTACAGAGGCAGGATGTCGTCCTCATCCTCAGATTCCCCACCCCCGTTCAGTGTTTCCATCCTCATCCTCAGAGAAAAAATATTCAAACACAGTCATAAACCACATCATTTAGGTGCCAGTGGACAGCTTAAGCTATTACCCAAAGTTTCTGAACTTGACAATAACTTATGATGAGTGCGCTGCAGGTGACATATAAGGGAGGATGTTCCTAGGTGGTTAACGTCCTTACCCCTACTTATTATGGATTGACAAAGGCAACAGATGGCTTGACACCTGTTGTCCGGATTTGTGGAGAAACAATTCCACACCGAAGAGGTGGCTTTTTTGGTATTTTACCCAGGAATGACAATGGGCTTTTTCATCCCATGGACAACAACTGTCTCCACTGGTGCCTTATTCAGACAAACAACATCACCATCAGAATCCTCATTGTCAACTTCCTCCTCAGCACCAGCTACACCAATATCCTCCTCATCCTGGTGTACTTCTACAGTGACATGCTCAATCTCAATATCAGCAACTGGACTGGCGGTGCTCCTCCCAGCACTTGCAGCAGGCGTGCAAATGATGGTAGGAGCCTCCTCTTCCCATACAGTGTTGTGAAGGTCAGGCCTACACATTGCAACCGTGGACAGTGCCAGCACCCCTGTATTTTCCCAACACCCCTGTAATTTTACAGCATGCAGGACCAGTGTACTTTTATTTTAACAACAGTGCCCCTGTATTTTTACAGCATATAGGGCCAGTGTATTTTTTATTTTAACAACAGTGCTCCTGTATTTTTACAGCATACAGGACCAGTGGACTTGTATTTTAAGAACAGCACCCCTGTTTTTTTACAGCATACAGTAACAGTGTACTTTTATTTTAACAACAGCACTTCTGTATTTTTACAGCATACAGGACCAGTGTACTTTTATTTTAACAACACCACCCTTGAATTTTTACAGCACACAGGACCAGTGTCCATTTATTTTCACTGCACCCTTGAATATTTACAGCATACAAGACAAGGCCAGTGTACATTTATTTTCACTGCACCCCTGAATTTATACAGCATAGAAGACAGGGCCAGTGTACATTTATTTTCACTGTACCCCTGAATTTTTACAGCATACAAGACAGGGCCAGTGTATATTTATTTTCACTGCACCCCTGAATTTATACAGCATACAAGACAGGTCCAGTGTACATTTATTTTCACTGCACCTCTGAATTTTTTCACCATACAAGACTGGGCCAGTGTACATTTATTTTCAATGCACCCCTGAATTTTTACAGCATACAAGACAGAGCCAGTGTACATTTATTTTAACATCAGCATCCCCAGTATTTTTACAGCATACAAGACAGGGCCAGTGTACATTTATTTTCACTGCACCCCTGAATTTTTAAAGCATAAAAGACAGGGCCAAAGTACATTTATTTTCACTGCACCCCTGAATTTTTACAGCATACAAGACAGGGCCAGCATCCCTGTATTTTCACTGCATACAGGAGGACAGTGCCCCTGCCGCCTGTACAACACAGTGGCAGCCAGAACAGCAACACCCATGTACAGCTGCAGCACCCCTAACAGCACATGAAACACCGGTGACAGCCAGGACAGCACCCCTAACATCACAGGGACACCACAGTGGCAGGAACAGCACCCATACAGAGCACACACTGACCCCACCCAACGCCACCACCCACAGAGAGAGACAGAGGTCTGTCTCCATCACTCTCCAAGTCCTGAGTGAAAATGGCGGTGATGCGCGGCTGTTTATAGGGAATGCAAAACCCACGAGAATCCGACAGCGGGATGATGACGTTTTGCCTCGTTCTGGGATCCGAGTCTGGCTGGAAGTCCCTAGTCGGACTCGGATTCTTGCTCGGAGTGTGAAGTTTGGGGGGGGGGGGGGTTCAGTTCTCTGAGAACTGAACCCGCTCATTACTAGAAAAAACACAAAGATGTGCACTTTAGCAGAGCTAAAGGAGACATCCCCCAGCAAGCTACACTAGGCAAAGGGTTTCACGGCAGCGATCGGGTCTGAATTAGACTAGAGATGAGCGGGTTCGGTTTCTCTGAATCCGAACCCGCCCGAACTTCATGTTTTTTTTCACGGGTCCGAGCGACTCGGATCTTCCCGCCTTGCTCGGTTAACCCGAGCGCGCCCGAACGTCATCATGACGCTGTCGGATTCTCGCGAGGCTCGGATTCTATCGCGAGACTCGGATTCTATATAAGGAGCCGCGCGTCGCCGCCATTTTCACACGTGCATTGAGATTGATAGGGAGAGGACGTGGCTGGCGTCCTCTCCATTTAGATTAGGGTTGAGAGAGAGAGAGAGAGATTGACCTGAGGCTGTGATACTGTAGAAGAGAGTGCAGAGTTTAGTGACTGACGACCACAGTGACCACCAGACAGTGCAGTTGTTTGTTTTATTTAATATATCCGTTCTCTGCCTGAAAAAAACGATACACACAGTGACTCAGTCACATACCATATCTGTGTGCACTGCTCAGCCCAGTGTGCTGCATCAATGTATATATATATATCTGACTGTGCTCAGCTCACACAGCTTATAATTGTGGGGGAGACTGGGGAGCACTGCAGTGCCAGTTATAGGTTATAGCAGGAGCCAGGAGTACATAATATTATATTAAAATTAAACAGTGCACACTTTTGCTGCAGGAGTGCCACTGCCAGTGTGACTAGTGACCAGTGACCTGACCACCAGTATATATAATATTAGTAGTATACTATCTCTTTATCAACCAGTCTATATTAGCAGCAGACACAGTACAGTGCGGTAGTTCACGGCTGTGGCTACCTCTGTGTCGGCACTCGGCAGCCAGTCCATAATTGTATATACCACCTAACCGTGGTTTTTTTTTCTTTCTTTATACATACATACTAGTTACGAGTATACTATCTCTTTATCAACCAGTCTATATTAGCAGCAGACACAGTACAGTGCGGTAGTTCACGGCTGTGGCTACCTCTGTGTCGGCACTCGGCAGCCCGTCCATAATTGTATATACCACCTAACCGTGGTTTTTTTTTCTTTCTTTATACATACATACTAGTTACGAGTATACTATCTCTTTATCAACCAGTCTATATATTAGCAGCAGACACAGTACAGTGCGGTAGTTCACGGCTGTGGCTACCTCTGTGTCGGCACTCGGCAGCCCGTCCATAATTGTATATACCACCTAACCGTGGTTTTTTTTTTCTTTCTTTATACATACATACTAGTTACGAGTATACTATCTCTTTATCAACCAGTCTATATATTAGCAGCAGACACAGTACAGTGCGGTAGTTCACGGCTGTGGCTACCTCTGTGTCGGCACTCGGCAGCCCGTCCATAATTGTATATACCACCTAACCGTGGTTTTTTTTTCTTTCTTTATACATACATACTAGTTACGAGTATACTATCTCTTTATCAACCAGTCTATATTAGCAGCAGACACAGTACAGTGCGGTAGTTCACGGCTGTGGCTACCTCTGTGTCGGCACTCGGCAGCCCGTCCATAATTGTATATACCACCTAACCGTGGTTTTTTTTTTCTTTCTTTATACATACATACTAGTTACGAGTATACTATCTCTTTATCAACCAGTCTATATATTAGCAGCAGACACAGTACAGTGCGGTAGTTCACGGCTGTGGCTACCTCTGTGTCGGCACTCGGCAGCCAGTCCATAATTGTATATACCACCTAACCGTGGTTTTTTTTTCTTTCTTTATACATACATACTAGTTACGAGTATACTATCTCTTTATCAACCAGTCTATATATTAGCAGCAGACACAGTACAGTGCGGTAGTTCACGGCTGTGGCTACCTCTGTGTCGGCACTCGGCAGCCCGTCCATAATTGTATATACCACCAAACCGTGGTTTTTTTTTCTTTCTTTATACATACATACTAGTTACGAGTATACTATCTCTTTATCAACCAGTCTATATTAGCAGCAGACACAGTACAGTGCGGTAGTTCACGGCTGTGGCTACCTCTGTGTCGGCACTCGGCAGCCCGTCCATAATTGTATATACCACCTAACCGTGGTTTTTTTTTCTTTCTTTATACATACATACTAGTTACGAGTATACTATCTCTTTATCAACCAGTCTATATATTAGCAGCAGACACAGTACAGTGCGGTAGTTCACGGCTGTGGCTACCTCTGTGTCGGCACTCGGCAGCCCGTCCATAATTGTATATACCACCTAACCGTGGTTTTTTTTTCTTTCTTTATACATACATACTAGTTACGAGTATACTATCTCTTTATCAACCAGTCTATATATTAGCAGCAGACACAGTACAGTGCGGTAGTTCACGGCTGTGGCTACCTCTGTGTCGGCACTCGGCAGCCCGTCCATAATTGTATATACCACCTAACCGTGTTTTTTTTTTCTTTCTTTATACATACATACTAGTTACGAGTATACTATCTCTTTATCAACCAGTCTATATTAGCAGCAGACACAGTACAGTGCGGTAGTTCACGGCTGTGGCTACCTCTGTGTCGGCACTCGGCAGCCCGTCCATAATTGTATATACCACCTAACCGTGGTTTTTTTTTCTTTCTTTATACATACATACTAGTTACGAGTATACTATCTCTTTATCAACCAGTCTATATATTAGCAGCAGACACAGTACAGTGCGGTAGTTCACGGCTGTGGCTACCTCTGTGTCGGCACTCGGCAGCCCGTCCATAATTGTATATACCACCTAACCGTGGTTTTTTTTTCTTTCTTTATAGTCATACTAGTTACGAGTATACTATCTCTTTATCAACCAGTCTATATTAGCAGCAGACACAGTACAGTGCGGTAGTTCACGGCTGTGGCTACCTCTGTGTCGGCACTCGGCAGCCCGTCCATAATTGTATATACCACCTAACCGTGGTTTTTTTTTCTTTCTTTATACATACATACTAGTTACGAGTATACTATCTCTTTATCAACCAGTCTATATTAGCAGCAGACACAGTACAGTGCGGTAGTTCACGGCTGTGGCTACCTCTGTGTCGGCACTCGGCAGCCCGTCCATAATTGTATATACCACCTAACCGTGGTTTTTTTTTCTTTCTTTATACATACATACTAGTTACGAGTATACTATCTCTTTATCAACCAGTCTATATATTAGCAGCAGACACAGTACAGTGCGGTAGTTCACGGCTGTGGCTACCTCTGTGTCGGCACTCGGCAGCCCGTCCATAATTGTATATACCACCTAACCGTGGTTTTTTTTTCTTCTTTATACATACATACTACTACTACGACATCTCTTTATCAACCAGTCTATATTAGCAGCAGACACAGTACAGTACGGTAGTTCACGGCTGTGGCTACCTCTGTGTCTGCACTCGGCAGGCAGTCCGTCCATAATTGTATACCACCTAAACGTGGTTTTTTTTTCTTTCTTCTTTATAAATACGTAGTTACATAGACATCTCTTTATCAAACAGTCTATATTAGCAGCAGACACAGTACAGTACGGTAGTTCACGGCTGTGGCTACCTCTGTGTCTGCACTCGGCAGGCAGTCCATAATTGTATACTAGTATCCATCTCCATTGTTTACCTGAGGTGCCTTTTAGTTGTGCCTATTAAAATATGGAGAACAAAAATGTTGAGGTTCCAAAATTAGGGAAAGATCAAGATCCACTTCCACCTCGTGCTGAAGCTGCTGCCACTAGTCATGGCCGAGACGATGAAATGCCAGCAACGTCGTCTGCCAAGGCCGATGTCCAATGTCATAGTACAGAGCATGTCAAATCCAAAACACCAAATATCAGAAAAAAAAAGGACTCCAAAACCTAAAATAAAATTGTCGGAGGAGAAGCGTAAACTTGCCAATATGCCATTTACGACACGGAGTGGCAAGGAACGGCTGAGGCCCTGGCCTATGTTCATGGCTAGTGGTTCAGCTTCACATGAGGATGGAAGCACTCAGCCTCTCGCTAGAAAAATGAAAAGACTCAAGCTGGCAAAAGCAGCACAGCAAAGAACTGTGCATTCTTCGAAATCCCAAATCCACAAGGAGAGTCCAATTGTGTCGGTTGCGATGCCTGACCTTCCCAACACTGGACGTGAAGAGCATGCGCCTTCCACCATTTGCACGCCCCCTGCAAGTGCTGGAAGGAGCACCCGCAGTCCAGTTCCTGATACTCAGATTGAAGATGTCAGTGTTGAAATACACCAGGATGAGGAGGATATGGGTGTTGCTGGCGCTGGGGAGGAAATTGACCAGGAGGATTCTGATGGTGAGGTGGTTTGTTTAAGTCAGGCACCCGGGGAGACACCTGTTGTCCGTGGGAGGAATATGGCCGTTGACATGCCAGGTGAAAATACCAAAAAAATCAGCTCTTCGGTGTGGAGGTATTTCACCAGAAATGCGGACAACAGGTGTCAAGCCGTGTGTTCCCTTTGTCAAGCTGTAATAAGTAGGGGTAAGGACGTTAACCACCTCGGAACATCCTCCCTTATACGTCACCTGCAGCGCATTCATAATAAGTCAGTGACAAGTTCAAAAACTTTGGGTGACAGCGGAAGCAGTCCACTGACCAGTAAATCCCTTCCTCTTGTAACCAAGCTCACGCAAACCACCCCACCAACTCCCTCAGTGTCAATTTCCTCCTTCCCCAGGAATGCCAATAGTCCTGCAGGCCATGTCACTGGCAATTCTGACGAGTCCTCTCCTGCCTGGGATTCCTCCGATGCATCCTTGCGTGTAACGCCTACTGCTGCTGGCGCTGCTGTTGTTGCCGCTGGGAGTCGATGGTCATCCCAGAGGGGAAGTCGTAAGCCCACTTGTACTACTTCCAGTAAGCAATTGACTGTTCAACAGTCCTTTGCGAGGAAGATGAAATATCACAGCAGTCATCCTACTGCAAAGCGGATAACTGAGGCCTTGGCATCCTGGGTGGTGAGAAACGTGGTTCCGGTATCCATCATTACTGCAGAGCCAACTAGAGACTTGTTGGAGGTACTGTGTCCCCGGTACCAAATACCATCTAGGTTCCATTTCTCTAGGCAGGCGACACCGAAAATGTACACAGACCTCAGAAAAAGAGTCACCAGTGTCCTAAAAAATGCAGCTGTACCCAATGTCCACTTAACCACGGACATGTGGACAAGTGGAGCAGGGCAGGGTCAGGACTATATGACTGTGACAGCCCACTGGGTAGATGTATGGACTCCCGCCGCAAGAACAGCAGCGGCGGCACCAGTAGCAGCATCTCGCAAACGCCAACTCTTTCCTAGGCAGGCTACGCTTTGTATCACCGGTTTCCAGAATACGCACACAGCTGAAAACCTCTTACGGCAACTGAGGAAGATCATCGCGGAATGGCTTACCCCAATTGGACTCTCCTGTGGATTTGTGGCATCGGACAACGCCAGCAATATTGTGTGTGCATTAAATATGGGCAAATTCCAGCACGTCCCATGTTTTGCACATACCTTGAATTTGGTGGTGCAGAATTTTTTAAAAAACGACAGGGGCGTGCAAGAGATGCTGTCGGTGGCCAGAAGAATTGCGGGACACTTTCGGCGTACAGGCACCACGTACAGAAGACTGGAGCACCACCAAAAACTACTGAACCTGCCCTGCCATCATCTGAAGCAAGAAGTGGTAACGAGGTGGAATTCAACCCTCTATATGCTTCAGAGGTTGGAGGAGCAGCAAAAGGCCATTCAAGCCTATACAATTGAGCACGATATAGTAGGTGGAATGCACCTGTCTCAGGCGCAGTGGAGAATGATTTCAACGTTGTGCAAGGTTCTGATGCCCTTTGAACTTGCCACACGTGAAGTCAGTTCAGACACTGCCAGCCTGAGTCAGGTCATTCCCCTCATCAGGCTTTTGCAGAAGAAGCTGGAGACATTGAAGGAGGAGCTAACACGGAGCGATTCCGCTAGGCATGTGGGACTTGTGGATGGAGCCCTTAATTCGCTTAACAAGGATTCACGGGTGGTCAATCTGTTGAAATCAGAGCACTACATTTTGGCCACCGTGCTCGATCCTAGATTTAAAGCCTACCTTGGATCTCTCTTTCCGGCAGACACAAGTCTGCTGGGGTTGAAAGACCTGCTGGTGAGAAAATTGTCAAGTCAAGCGGAACGCGACCTGTCAACATCTCCTCCTTCACATTCTCCCGCAACTGGGGGTGCGAGGAAAAGGCTCAGAATTCCGAGCCCACCCGCTGGCGGTGATGCAGGGCAGTCTGGAGCGACTGCTGATGCTGACATCTGGTCCGGACTGAAGGACCTGACAACGATTACGGACATGTCGTCTACTGTCACTGCATATGATTCTCTCAACATTGATAGAATGGTGGAGGATTATATGAGTGACCGCATCCAAGTAGGCACGTCACACAGTCCGTACTTATACTGGCAGGAAAAAGAGGCAATTTGGAGGCCCTTGCACAAACTGGCTTTATTCTACCTAAGTTGCCCTCCCACAAGTGTGTACTCCGAAAGAGTGTTTAGTGCCGCCGCTCACCTTGTCAGCAATCGGCGTACGAGGTTACATCCAGAAAATGTGGAGAAGATGATGTTCATTAAAATGAATTATAATCAATTCCTCCGCGGAGACATTGACCAGCAGCAATTGCCTCCACAAAGTACACAGGGAGCTGAGATGGTGGATTCCAGTGGAGACGAATTGATAATCTGTGAGGAGGGGGATGTACACGGTGATATATCGGAGGGTGATGATGAGGTGGACATCTTGCCTCTGTAGAGCCAGTTTGTGCAAGGAGAGATTAATTGCTTCTTTTTTGGGGGGGGTCCAAACCAACCCGTCATATCAGTCACAGTCGTGTGGCAGACCCTGTCACTGAAATGATGGGTTGGTTAAAGTGTGCATGTCCTGTTTTGTTTATACAACATAAGGGTGGGTGGGAGGGCCCAAGGACAATTCCATCTTGCACCTCTTTTTTCTTTTCTTTTTCTTTGCATCATGTGCTGATTGGGGAGGGTTTTTTGGAAGGGACATCCTGCGTGACACTGCAGTGCCACTCCTAAATGGGCCCGGTGTTTGTGTCGGCCACTAGGGTCGCTAATCTTACTCACACAGCTACCTCATTGCGCCTCTTTTTTTCTTTGCGTCATGTGCTGTTTGGGGAGGGTTTTTTGGAAGGGCCATCCTGCGTGACACTGCAGTGCCACTCCTAGATGGGCCCGGTGTTTGTGTCGGCCACTAGGGTCGCTAATCTTACTCACACAGCTACCTCATTGCGCCTCTTTTTTTCTTTGCGTCATGTGCTGTTTGGGGAGGGTTTTTTGGAAGGGACATCCTGCGTGACACTGCAGTGCCACTCCTAGATGGGCCCGGTGTTTGTGTCGGCCACTAGGGTCGCTTATCTTACTCACACAGCGACCTCGGTGCAAATTTTAGGACTAAAAATAATATTGTGAGGTGTGAGGTATTCAGAATAGACTGAAAATGAGTGTAAATTATGGTTTTTGAGGTTAATAATACTTTGGGATCAAAATGACCCCCAAATTCTATGATTTAAGCTGTTTTTTAGTGTTTTTGGAAAAAAACACCCGAATCCAAAACACACCCGAATCCGACAAAAAAAATTCGGTGAGGTTTTGCCAAAACGCGTTCGAACCCAAAACACGGCCGCGGAACCGAACCCAAAACCAAAACACAAAACCCGAAAAATTTCAGGCGCTCATCTCTAAATTAGACCCCAAGTCTGAGGTAGGGTCTAAAGCACTGAAATTCATTTAGAAAGACCTGTTCATAAGAAATTAAGGGCCCGTTACACATGTGGAAATTCTAGTTTTGCATGTTTTATGGAACGTGTCCATTCCATTCGTTTATTAGGGACCTGATAGGATCATCTAATATTCAGCAAACTCTGAAAGCATAATTATCATATGGCATTTGTTCCGGGGCTATGAAGAGGGATCCGAGCATCCTGTGTGGCCAGCAGCTGTGTGCATGCGTGGTCTAAGGTCACAAATGTGCAGAAGCCTGTACAGCCAACTCCAAACTCTCATTGGCTAGTTTCACAGGAGTTTGGGGGCAAGCTTAGGAGAGGGAAGCCTAATGCAGAGTCCCTGGTTCAGCACGGTGGCTGTGGTATACAGTGCCGCTGCCGATCCCGGATACACGCCAGCACATATATTACATACATCTTCACATGTATGTTTATACAGTATGTGCTTAGCGGTCCCCCACTGCGATGGTAGTTGACGCTGCGGCCCAGGGACTGGTTGCACAATTTTCTTTGTGCCGAAGTATCTACTTAGCATCTCTGGTACACTGTCAGTGGCTTTGTGCAATGCGACAAAGATGCAATATTTAGTGAAAATGTGCACTATGCTACCCCATGTTGGAGACTACACATCTGTATGCTCTCTTGAATCATGTGCCAACTATCTATCTACATTTCTATGCCATAAAAGTAACATAAACCTTAGTAAATATAAGTGTAAATATCCTTCATATACAGGACATGTTCTTGAGCCCATTTATTTGCATATTAGAGTTAAAGCAGTGGTCCTGGGAAATTAAGTTTGTCTTGTATTCTTTTTGTAAAGTATAGTCTAAGTAAGCGTAAAATCCCCTAAAAGCTTCACAAATTTGATTAGTCTTATGATGTAAATTATTTTGTCTCAAATAAAAGCTATGAAGGAAGCATTATGCTGTTATTTGAGAGGCCCAGCTAAAAGCTTTTACTCCATTTCTTGCCAAATCTGTAAGTTTTAATTCAACATGATCATTGGATTTAGTTATTTAGCAATGAATTCAAGGAGTGCCTTGCGGTTGTCAGTGTCCACGGGTGCCATTTCTCTGTGTGTTAAGAATTATTATTTGTCTGGTCACTTCTGATATTTATGGAAAGCTCATTTATATATGAGATCAGCCAAACGATTGTGGTACTTACAGAGATTTGAAGCTGTTTGTATACTCCATATAGGCCAATATTCTGGGAAATTTGTTGGATCACCAAGATGAAGTGGCACATCTCATTCCCAGTCGTGAGAAGCAACATACAGTACTAATACAAGAGTGTGATTGTGGACTTATACCTGTGTATAAGCTGGTGCATACAGCAGCATCTGGCACAGCAGAATATAGCGCAGGACAGAGGTACTGAGTCAGAGTTGTAAGCACTGTCGATATTTACAGAGTTCAGTGATTATCAGTAAACTGCGCATGCGTCTAATTCGTCCTGCACATCCGCCAAGGTACCTTACCTATGTCGCTCACAGTAAGGATAGTCACTAAGTGATTGAGAATGGGATACCATTTGGGGAAGGTAACAGGGAGTGGTGGCAAAAATGCAGGTGTGTCGTAGTGTGTCCAGGGGCACCGACATCTCCGCCTGGCCCAGGTAATGAGAGGGTGTGTGGCCAATTGGGGGAGGTGTGGCCAGGCCCCCTCCTTACAAAAGAAGAAAAAATGATCAACAAAGATTATTGAAGGATCAGTGACCACTGCTGAGTATTTGTACGCAGTTGCTTGGATCTGCAAAGCCGCTGGTTGGCGTCTCAATAGAAATCCAGGCGTCTGTGTCATTTGCATATTTTGTCACATTCGCTGCACATGGATTACACTTGCTAATGCATTAGCATACAACTCTGAATCAGGCCCTGAGTGCAAGAGGGAAATACATTGATAGAAAACACTAAATCTCAGAAAAAATGATCACTGTATATGATTCCTATTATCGTTGAAGATGGGAGAATACACTTTCCGGATTTGAATTTTGCTGGATTTGAGCTTTCTCAAGGCTGTAAAATCTACTAGTTTCTGAAATCTTAAATTAAACGCACATTTGCATGATAACCTAACATGCAATCCCCAGTTCCTACTGCGCACACCGCACATTATGTGTGACCTGCATGCACCGGGACAGAAGAGACCGGGAACAGAGGATGGTAAGCATTAGTGACAGGATGGGAGGGGGGCAGGCAACGGGATGTGATAAGGGCAAACAGTGTGAGGGAGAGGGAGAGGGCATAGAGTGGAAAGGAAGTAGAAAGTGGGAAGGAAGGGATGGAGAGTGGGCTGGGAAGGGGTGAGTGAGACAGTGGCCAGAGTCAGTTGAGTTTGACCCAGCATATGTTTAGTCCATAGCTACTGTTACACTATAAACTTGTTTATCCAGCACCATGCTTCATTTTACTGTGAAATATTGAGAGTGTGGCATTTTGCTATATATATGTAACTAGCTGTTCTAACCGTTCTTCGCACGGGAGTTTCTGATTTTCACGGTTGTAAATATAAATCAGTATTAAATATTTGGTAAATCTATAGAGATGTAAATTTGAGACATCTTAATGTAAGTAAATATTAATCCATGGTTCTTTGCGTTACCCGAGGAGCACCTGTAGCAGATACGGTGGTGACAGGACCATTTTTGTAGTTTATTAAATTCTACACACTGGAGGTGCAATCCAAATTTTGATCCGATTGTCCATTTGGGCGTTATCGTTTACGCAACGCAAGCCAAGCATCGGTGATGATGTCACTATGTCAGCCACCTGTTCATCCCCTTAGGGGAGGTTTATTAAAATTCTAATTACGTACATAGTTTTCCTATTTCCCACCTAAAGGATACCTATGTTAATTTCAGCTGCCTAACATATCAAGAAGAAAGAGAATTAGTGATGAGTCAGTCAGTCAACACGGTGGGCAATTAGCCTCTATTCAACCTCAAATACTATGTTAGTGAGTAAGTGAGGGCTTTCGCATTTATATATATATATATATATATATATATAGATAGCGGTGTGGGGATCGGCACTCACAGATTAGGGTATTAGAAATACTTGCTGCGGTGCCCTCTGTAATCCTCTGTGGGATCCAATATGGTATGTAGCAAAAAGCAGCGGCACTCAGCAGACAGGCGTAAATGCAGAGAATAACGTTTATTCACATCCTACGGCGTTTCGGGGAACAAGCCCCGTCTTCAGGGACAGACGATATAAGCATACAAACATACACATAACATATATATACCTATGAGAACAATTAATCATAAGCCGGGATTCAACTCACCTGTCGAGCGCCTTCACCGCTGCCGCATGCTGCCGGGAGCCAGCGTGTCACGAGTCCCCGGGCATTGACGTCAGAGTGCAGCGCCGGACAGGGAGCCAATCATGTCAGCTTACATGCGGTTACTAAGCAACTGCAGGAAACATGGACAGAAACAAAAACAAAAGAACGTATAATAAAAATGCATGACATATTGACATAACATGATCAATTACTATAAACTAAAACATAAATGAACCTAACTAAATCAGTGAGACAACAAGACAACGAGAGATTAAAAAGGGGGAAACATTTGTACCCTCCGATCCTAGAGTTAACCATCCAATAAAAGACCGTATGGTTGATACACATTATGTAGCAGACTGCGAATATGAATACATGCAAGCATATTACTTTATTCTTTTATTTAAAGGCCATAACTATATTAGAAAAGGAATATGAAATCTAAGTGAAGTAAGTAGTTCATAATAAAGCAACTAGTCTAAGGGTGCTAGTTTAAATGAAAATAATCATAAGAAACTTTGGAGACCCAAAGTCTCATTAAGGCCCCGTGGTGCCAGGGTATTAAGGACAAAGATCCACCTACTTTCTCTTTGCAGGAGGATCTTGTTCCTATCCCCACCCCGATGCGACAGAGGTACTTGATCTATTATCATAGCACGCATGCTGGCCACTGTATGTCTGGCTTGTATACAGTGACGAGCAACTGGCTGGTCGCTGTGTCCCTTTTCCAGGGCCAATTTGATGGCACTGCGATGCAGTGCCATACGTTCCCTAAATTGTCGCTGTGTTTTGCCTATATAGGCTAATCCACAGGGACACTTTAACATGTAAATTACATGTGTAGACGTGCAAGTCACTCTGTGTCTGATGGAAATTTTTTTACCCGTGATGGGATGACAGAAAAAAGAACCCGTGTTCAGAGTATTACAGGTGGAGCAACCCAAACAACGGTAACACCCAAGCTTAGGACGGAAAAAGTGTGATTGTTCCATTTTACTTAAAGGGAAAATGTCCAATTTAACAACTGTATCTGCAATACTTTTACCCCTAGTGTAACTGGGAAGTAATTTAGAATCCATCAAAGCTGGCAGGGATTTGTCAGTATTGATCATGGGCCACAGCTGTTTGGCCTTCTTTACTAAAGGGGTAGTAGCTGTCGTGTATTTATTTACCCATGGAATTCTAATAATATCCGTATTGTAACTACGTGCTGGAGCGGTATGATGCAGTAGAGATTCCCGCGTCTGTTTAAGTGCTTTGGACTTATTAGAAAGAAGCTCTGCCTGTGGATAACCACGCTCCTCAAATTTGGTTATCATGTGGTCCATAGTTATTTCTGTCTGAGTGGGATCTGAAATAATGCGTCTGGCCCGTAACAATTGTGAATATGGTAAACCCCTACGTGTGGTCAGGGGGTGAAAACTGGCATGATGAAGTACTGAGTTTCTATCTGTGGGTTTAACATAAAGATTAGTTTGTAAAATACCATCAGTCAGAGAAATGGCCACATCCAAAAAGTGTACAGTGTGAGATGAAATTTGATAAGTAAATTTAACAACATTATTGGAAGCATTATGGTCATCCAAAAGCTTGGAAAGTGACTCTACTGACCCATTCCAAAAAATCAAAAGATCATCTATGTACCTCTTGTAGAAGTACATAGATGATCCAAAGAAATTGTCAAACAACAAGGTCTCCACCTTGTACATATAGGCATTTGCGTACGATGGGGCCACTGGGGACCCCATCGCACAGCCAGTCAACTGTAAAAAAATTTTACCATTAAATGTAAAATAATTCCGTGTCAAAACCAATTTTAACAACTGCAAAAATACCTCAATTGGTGGACCTAAATACAGGGGATTGTTGGTAATTAACATCCGTACTGCCTCCACACCCGCATCATGTGGGATGCAAGTGTAGAGGCTAGTAACATCCGCACTGCACAACTGTAGTTGAACAGAACGGGTGTCCAGCCCCTGTAAGTGTTTCAATAAGGCTGTAGTGTCCCTTAAGTAGGAAGGGACTGCCTGGACGCATGGGTTAAGAAAGGCATCCAAAAAGATGGAAATGGGATGATACAAGGATTTTCGAGCCGACACAATCGGTCGGCCCGGAGGTTTAGATAAGGATTTATGTACTTTTGGTACTGTATAGAATAAAGGCACAGTCGGGTACTGTACTGTCATAGCATTTACCTGTTCAGTAGACAATGCTCCCGTACTGACTCCTTGTGCCAAAACCTTATCTAATTCTATTTTGTATTGCGTGGTGGGGTCAAATGTTAGACATTTATATGTGGCAGAATCCGACAGTAATCGATTGCTCTCTGCCACATATACTGGTAAATCCTGTATGACCACGGATCCCCCTTTATCCGCTTCCCTGATAACTAGGTCAGACCTGGTGGATAAGTCTTTCAAGGCCCCTCTTTCCTCTATTGAGAGGTTAGGGTGATAGGTAGTATCAGAAGTCTGTTGATATGTTTGTTCCAACATCCTTGAGAATGTTCTAATCGATGGATTGTTCGTATTGGGGTCAAATCTGGATCTTGGTGCTACCTTTCTCAATTTTATTGGAATATTGGACTCCTGCTTAGGCCCCTCAGTTGTTCCAAAATGTTCCTTGAGGCGTAAGGTCCTATTGAACTTGTAGTTTTCCACCAATGAGGTAAAGTCATCTGGTCTGGTAGTTGGCACAAATGATAATCCCCGTGATAGAACTTTATGTTCAATTGGAGTAAGAGGAGTGGAGGATAAATTAATTACTAAGTCCGTCAGTGACGCGGTGGTCGACGTGCGTTTGAGCCTTTGGTTCTGCCCCGACCGCCTCGTCCTCGTCCGGGCGCAGGGCGATGGCCTGACCGTGTAGCCACCCCTAAAGGGTATGTTGCAGTATTAGATGTAGAAGGCGTGCCTGGTTGTTCGGCTTCACTTAATGATGTGCTGGAATCAGTTTGCTCAAACGGATGATTCCTCTGTCGATACCTTCTAAAGTGTGTCGGCCGCTGCTGGGTAGAGCTGGTATTACTAAGCCAAGAGTAAACTCGTCTCTGTTGATAATCAGCTTGGACTTTTTGCAATTTTTCTTTCTTATATTTGATCAGATTACTCCTGTAATGTTCCATGTGCACCTGTAGTTTGTCTAGCCAATTGGTAGTGGAATCAGCTGACAAAGTTGACTTGTGGGCACTCTCAAATGTAATAAGTTGCTCTTTAATCTGTGTCAATTCTCGTGTCGACTCTTCTATGACGAGCAACATCAGATCCATAGAACATTTATTTAAAATTGCTACCCATCTTCTACAGAAAGGTATACTGTACCGTCCTATCGTAGGGGTATTTTTTATCCTAAAACCCCTCGGTATTTGATTGGTGCGGTAATAGTCCGATAATGTAATACCGTGATAAGTGAAATCACACTCACGTTGTTTCATCTTAAGCCATTGGCGGTATAGTTCTTCTGTGGTGGAGGTTGGGGGGTCATCTTCCAATTTTTGCTTGATGAGGATTGCCTGTGCCTCTGCATCAGAATAGCTGTATCTTTCCTTGGCGTCAAGCTGTGCCAATTCCCAGGCTGCTTTAATGTCTGAATCTGGTGCAGACATGTTAGTCAACTAAATGCTGGATCTATTGGATAGTCAAATGTCTCTGATCAGAGGGACAAAACACCTCACCCGTGCAGTGCAATACACTGAAGTCACTAAGGACAACTGTGGTGACAAATCAAGGTTCCCTGGATATATATATGAAGAAAAATAAAGTCAAGTATATCCCATTGGTGCCTTATCCAGGATATTTAGCATAGCTTTTGTGCCTGCATGGCAGCGTGCTATTAATCCTATATGGATAGCGGTGTGGGGATCGGCACTCACAGATTAGGGTATTAGAAATACTTGCTGCGGTGCCCTCTGTAATCCTCTGTGGGATCCAATATGGTATGTAGCAAAAAGCAGCGGCACTCAGCAGACAGGCGTAAATGCAGAGAATAACGTTTATTCACATCCTACGGCGTTTCGGGGAACAAGCCCCGTCTTCAGGGACAGACGATATAAGCATACAAACATACACATAACATATATATACCTATGAGAACAATTAATCATAAGCCGGGATTCAACTCACCTGTCGAGCGCCTTCACCGCTGCCGCATGCTGCCGGGAGCCAGCGTGTCACGAGTCCCCGGGCATTGACGTCAGAGTGCAGCGCCGGACAGGGAGCCAATCATGTCAGCTTACATGCGGTTACTAAGCAACTGCAGGAAACATGGACATCAAACTGGCATGATGAAGTACTGAGTTTCTATCTGTGGGTTTAACATAAAGATTAGTTTGTAAAATACCATCAGTCAGAGAAATGGCCACATCCAAAAAGTGTACAGTGTGAGATGAAATTTGATAAGTAAATTTAACAACATTATTGGAAGCATTATGGTCATCCAAAAGCTTGGAAAGTGACTCTACTGACCCATTCCAAAAAATCAAAAGATCATCTATGTACCTCTTGTAGAAGTACATAGATGATCCAAAGAAATATAGTTATGGCCTTTAAATAAAAGAATAAAGTAATATGCTTGCATGTATTCATATTCGCAGTCTGCTACATAATGTGTATCAACCATACGGTCTTTTATTGGATGGTTAACTCTAGGATCGGAGGGTACAAATGTTTCCCCCTTTTTAATCTCTCGTTGTCTTGTTGTCTCACTGATTTAGTTAGGTTCATTTATGTTTTAGTTTATAGTAATTGATCATGTTATGTCAATATGTCATGCATTTTTATTATACGTTCTTTTGTTTTTGTTTCTGTCCATGTTTCCTGCAGTTGCTTAGTAACCGCATGTAAGCTGACATGATTGGCTCCCTGTCCGGCGCTGCACTCTGACGTCAATGCCCGGGGACTCGTGACACGCTGGCTCCCGGCAGCATGCGGCAGCGGTGAAGGCGCTCGACAGGTGAGTTGAATCCCGGCTTATGATTAATTGTTCTCATAGGTATATATATGTTATGTGTATGTTTGTATGCTTATATCGTCTGTCCCTGAAGACGGGGCTTGTTCCCCGAAACGCCGTAGGATGTGAATAAACGTTATTCTCTGCATTTACGCCTGTCTGCTGAGTGCCGCTGCTTTTTGCTACATACTATATATATATATATATATATATATATATGTGTGTGTGTGTGTATATATATATATATATATATATAGAGAGAGAGATTAAAATGAAACACAACCCTAAAGGACAGAGGGCAGAAACAGAGCTGGATTTAGACCTCATGAGGCACTCTACAAGATACCAGTTTGGGGTCCCCTCCCTCAAACAGTCCATAACACTATATTTTCATTGCTGAATCATGCCCCCTACATTATTGCAATTTTTTTTTCTCCTTATAGTAATGCTCCTTATACATTATTCCACACACCATAATGCCCTTATATAATACGGTTCACACCAATGGCAGTTTTTACCTATGGGAAGCTGCGGCCCCACCAGGTGAAATCCGTCACCTCAGCTCACTGTCAGCCAGATGCAGCCCTTGAGACTGCACTGGCTTCACAGTGACTGGCAGTGACTTCCTATTGGAAGTCCTACTCCTACCTGCCAGTAACAGACATGGCAGTCCCATTGGGAGGGGTTTTATCCATAGGCGGATCCAGACGCGGGGGTGGGGGGGGGCACTCGGGCTCGTGCCCCCCCTGTCATTTCTGACTTCTTCTTTTTTTTAAAGGAGAACAGCAGCAGCACTATTGCTATTTCCATCAGTCAGATTAGATAAAAGAGCCGGCAGGTACTAGTGCCCAAAGCTGCTCTAACAGCAAGTCCGTGTGGTAACCAATGGGGAGGCCACCCCCTGCTCACACCGCAACCTGCCTCCCCTACTGCCAGCCGGCCTGAGTCCAGCCCAGGCGCAGGATTCAAATGCCAGCACTGAGTAAGACTTTTACTTATGACGGCACAGAAGGCTTCATCAGCCCTCACTGCACCGCACAGTTTCTCAGTGCTTCCTCCTCCACTTCCTTTACCACCATGCTAGGTGCAGTCAAACTCAGCCTCAGCTTTGAGAAGGCGGCCCGTGTGATTGTGACAGGGCTGTCCTGCAGATGTCTAATGCTGCTTGTTGGAGATCCAGCTGGCTGCTTCTGCTAATCAAAGATGGGACATTCATTTCCTGCAGTCTGAGTCTCAGTGCAGTGCCCAAAACAAGGTATGCAGCACCTGCCACCACCAACCAAAAACTTTAATAATTATATTGTGCTGGGGTGCCTTCCAGGCTATCATAGCTAATGGAACCGATGACCAACATTTCAAGGCCCAATCAGCCTTTTCATCAGGGTGAAACATTAGCAAGAAACCAGGATGGGGAGGCCACCCCCTGCTCACACCGCAACCTACCACCCCCACTGCCAGCCGGCCAGAGTCAAGCCCAGGCGCAGGATTCAAATGCCAGCATTAAGACTTTTACTTATGACGGCACAGAAGGCTTTATCAGCCCTCACTGCACCGCACAGTTTCTCAGCGCTTCCTCCTCCACTTCCTTTACCACCATGATAGGTGCAGTCAAACTCAGCCTCAGCTTTGAGAAGGCGGCCCATGTGATTGTGATAGGGCTGTCCTGCAGATGTCTTATGCTGCTTGTTGGAGATCCAGCTGGCTGCTTCTGCTAATCAAAGATGGGACATTCATGTCCTGCAGTCTGAGTCTCAGTGCAGTGCCCAAAACAAGGTATGCGGCACCTGCCACCACCAACTAAAAACTTTAATAATGATATGGTGCTGGGGTGCCTTCCAGGCTCCCATAACTAATGGAACCGGTGACCAACATTTCAAGGCCAAATCAGCCTTTTCATCAGGGTGAAACATTAGCAAGAAACCAGGATGCCCTCCTACAGCCAATCATTACGTTATCGCGTATTCTGTGAGGCCACGCCCCCTGTGATACTACACCCCTTATCTGGGAGCACGCGTGCCTTAGGTGCATGTAAATAATAAGAATTTACTTACCGATAATTCTATTTCTCGTAGTCCGTAGTGGATGCTGGGGACTCCGTAAGGACCATGGGGTAATAGCGGCTCCGCAGGAGACTGGGCACAAAAGTAAAAGCTTTTAGGTCACCTGGTGAGCACTGGCTCCTCCCCCTATGACCCTCCTCCAAGCCTCAGTTAGGATACTGTGCCCGGACGAGCGTACACAATAAGGAAGGATTTTGAATCCCGGGTAAGACTCATACCAGCCACACCAATCACACCATATAACTTGTGATCTAAACCCAGTTAACAGCATGATAACAGAGGAGCCTCTAGAAAAGATGGCTCACTACAGCAATAACCCGATTTTTTGGTAACAATAACTATGTACCAGTATTGCAGACAATCCGCACTTGGGATGGGCACCCAGCATCCACTACGGACTACGAGAAATAGAATTATCGGTAAGTAAATTCTTATTTTCTCTGACGTCCTAGTGGATGCTGGTGACTCCGTAAGGACCATGGGGATTATACCAAAGCTCCCAAACGGGCGGGAGAGTGCGGATGACTCTGCAGCACCAAATGAGAGAACTCCAGGTCCTCCTCAGCCAGGGTATCAAATTTGTAGAATTTTACAAACGTATTTGCTCCTGACCAAGTAGCTGCTCGGCAAAGTTGTAAAGCCGAGACCCCTCGGGCAGCCGCCCAAGATGAGCCCACCTTCCTTGTGGAATGGGCTTTTACAGATTTTGGCTGTGGCAGGCCTGCCACAGAATGTGCAAGCTGAATTGTACTACAAATCCAACGAGCAATAGTCTGCTTAGAAGCAGGAGCACCCAGGTTGTTGGGTGCATACAGAATAAACAACGAGTCAGATTTTCTGACTCCAGCCGTCCTGGAAACCTATATTTCCAGGGCCCTGACAACGTCTAGCAACTTGGAGTCCTCCAAGTCCCTAGTAGTCGCAGGCACCACAATAGGTTGATTCAGGTGAAACGCTGAAAACCACCTTAGGGAGAAACTGAGGACGAGTCCTCAATTCCGCCCTGTCCGAATGGAAAATCAGATGAGGGCTTTTACAGGATAAAGCCGCCAATTCTGATACGCACCTGGCCCAGGCCAGGGCCAACAGCATGACCACTTTCCATGTGAGATATTTTAACTCCACATATTTAAGTGGTTCAAACCAATGTGACTTTTGGAACCCAAAACTACATTGAGATCCCAAGGTGCCACTGGAGGCACAAAAGGAGGCTGTATATACAGTACCCCTTTTACAAACGTCTGAACTTCAGGGACTGAAGCTAGTTCTTTTTGGAAGAAAATTGACAGGGCCGAAATTTGAACCTTAATGGACCCCAATTTCAGGCCCATAGACACTCCTGTTTGCAGGAAATGTAGGAATCGACCTAGTTGAAAATTCCTCCGTCGGGGCCTTACTGGCCTCGCACCACGCAACATATTTTCGCCAAATGCGGTGATAATGTTTTGCGGTTATATCCTTCCTGGCTTTGATCAGGATAGGAATGACTTCATCCGGAATGCTTTTCTCCTTCAGGATCCGGCGTTCAACCGCCATGCCGTCAAACGCAGCCGCGGTAAGTCTTGGAACAGACAGGGTCCTTGCTGGAGCAGGTCCCTTCTTAGAGGTGAATAAAAGAGAAGTCTCTAGGACAACAGTGGGCGCTGATTATGTTAGTTAACTTCAGAATAAGGTAAGCTACTAAGTTGAATACTTAGAATGCTATATTAGTACGTTTATAGAATAATATTAACTCTAACCCTTCTGGCTGCCCACAAAAGTGAACCTGGCTGTTCACCGTATAGCAAGAGCAAACTTGTAAGAAAGGAAAGGGTTTGTGGGCGCTCAGAGGGAGGAGTAAATCAATTGCTGCTGGTTTTGCAAAAAATAAAAATTATTTATTGATACAGATTTTTTCGTGAATACAAATAGATAATTTAGAATGCTATTAGCAGTATAAAATTATAATCACATAAAAGTAATTTACTAAAATCACAACATAAAATAAACTACTGACTGTGTCCAGGGCCTCAGGACTAAGAGTTGGGTACCCACCCTTAATGTATTGATTAATTTATTTGCATGCAAGAAGCTTATTTGTTAGTTGCAGTTAGGGTTAGTGCATAGTTGTGTTCAGATTGCACTTTGCGGAAAAAGAGGCTCTATATTGTTTAGTAAAAGCCTGTTCACGTATCACCTGAAAGCTGGTATTTAGAAAGTCAAAGATAGGCTGAATGTTCAATAAGCCAATACCGCAACTATCTCCTGTGTAGCCAGATAGTTTGTGTCACTCACTGTTCCGATGGCTGACCGCTCTGCGGCGGTTGACTTAGATGTCACTCAGTGCTCTGCACTGTCCTTGGGTTCCGTACTCGGACAGGAGCGGGGACAGGGATGCACGTGTCCAGGTCCTGGATGGCAGGGGACGCTGAGACGCCGCGATGCGCGGCTTCCGGGTTCGGGGCTTCCGGCTTCCGGTTGCGGTCCACCTGCGTTCCACAGTCGTAGCGAGTCGTAACGAGTCACCTGACGCGTTTCTCCGCCTCCAAAGTGGGCGGTTTCATCAGAGGTATGCCTGTTGGTGATTGCTGTCTCTATTTATACCCAGTTCTGATTCTTCATTGATAATCATGGATACAGATTACGGTTAACCCTTTCTGCATACTCTTATTTAAAGCGCAGCCAGCAGCATAGTAGCATCATTGGTCTTATTACTACTATATTTTGTTCCCTTCATTTAATTATTCTATTGAAAAAACAGTATAAAGCACATACATATGTATTTAATAATAACACCTATTTGGCCACACTGAGATCCTTTTCATAAATATATGTATATATCATACCCATTTCCTTATAAATGATTATACATTGATCCGTACTCATATAGTAGTTCTAGATTAATTAACAAAACATTATCCATTCAAAATATGTAATCAGTAATAGTAATAACAAAAAATAATTAAAAATAGATAAAAAATAACACATAACTAGATACAGTAAAATGGAGACCAATAACTTTTGATCACTAAGGGACTTTTGGAAGATAAATATATATACGGGCAGAGTCATTCAGACTTAAGTAGCCTACCACACTATTGTATTTTTACCTTCAACAACCCATTAAATATAATTGGAACATCTATGTCCCACAATATTAAATTATGATTCTTAGAGGTAGAGGGCACGGATCCTCCGTGAGCATCTCTTGAAGTTCCGGTTACCAAGTCCTTCTTGGCCAATCCGGAGCCACGAATATAGTGCTTACTCCTCTCCATCTTATGATTCTCAGTACCTTGGGTATGAGAGGCAGAGGAGGGAACACATACACTGACCGGTACACCCACTGTGTTACCAGAGCGTCTACAGCTATTGCCTGAGGGTCCCTTGACCTGGCGCAATACTTGTCGAGTTTTATAAACATGTGGAAGACTTCTGGGTGAAGTCCCCACTCTCCCGGGTGGAGGTCGCGTCTGCTGAGGAAGTCTGCTTCCCAGTTGTCCCCTCCCGGAATGAATACTGCTGACAGTGCTATCACATGATTTTCCGCCCAGCGAAGAATCCTTGCAGCTTCTGCCATTGCCCTCCTGCTTCTTGTGTCACCCTGTCTGTTTACGTGGGTGACTGCCGTGATGTTGTCCGAATGGATCAACTCCGGGTGACCTTGAAGCAGAGGTCTTGCTGAGCTTAGAGCATTGTAAATGGCCCTTAGCTTCAGGATATTTATGTGAAGTGATGTCTCCAGGCTTGACCATAAGCTCTGGAAATCCCTTCCCTGTGTGACTGCTCACCAGCCTCGCAGGCTGGCATCCGTGGTCACCAGAACCCAGTCCTGAATGTCGAATCTGCGGCCCTCTAGAAGATGAGCACTCTGCAACCACCACAGGAGAGACACCCTTGTGCTTGGTGACAGGGTTATCCGCTGATGCATCTGAAGATGCGACCCGGACCATTTGTCCAGCAGGTCCCACTGGAAAGTTCTTGCGTGGAATCTGCCGAATGGGATTGCTTCGTAGGAAGCCACCATTTTTCCCAGAACCCTTTCATTGATGTACTGAGACTTGGCTCGGTTATAGGAGGTTCCCGACTAGCTCGGATAACTCCCTGACTTTCTCCTCCGGGAGAAACACCTTTTTCTGGACTGTGTCCAGGATCATCCCTAGGAACAGAAGACGAGTCGTCGGAATCAGCTGCGATTTTGGAATATTGAGAATCCAATCGTGCTGCCGCAACACTACCTGAGATAGTGCTACACCAACCTCCAACTGTTCCCTGGATCTTACCCTTATCAGGGAATCGTCCAAGTAAGGGATAACTAAAATTCCCTTCCTTCGAAGGAGTATCATCATTTCAGCCATTACCTTGGTAAAGACCCGGGGTGCCGTGGACCATCCATACGGCAGCGTCTGAAACTGATAGTGACAGTTCTGTACCACAAAACTGAGGTACCCTTGGTGAGAAGGGTAAATTGGGACATGAAGGTAAGCATCCTTGATGTCCCGAGACATCATGTAGTCCCCTTCTTCCAGGTTCGCAATCACTGCTCTGAGTGACTCAATATTGAATTTGAACCTCCGTATGTAAGTGTTCAAGATTTTAGATTTAGAATCGGTCTCACCGAGCCGTCCGGCTTCGGTACCACAACAGTGTGGAATAATACCCCGTTCCCTGTTGCAGGAGGGGTACCTTGATTATCACCTGCTGGGAATACAGCTTGTGAATGGCTTCCAAAACTGCCTCCCTGTCAGAGGGAGACATCGGTAAAGCCGACTTTAGGAAACGGCGAGGGGGAGACTTCTCGAATTCCAATTTTTACCCCTGAGATATCACCTGAAGGATCCAGGGGTCTACTTGCGAGTGAGCCCACTGCGCGCTGAAATTCATTGAGACGGGCCCCCACCGTGCCTGATTCTGCTTGTAAAGCCCCAGCGTCATACTGAGGGCTTGGCAGAGGCGGGAGAGGGCTTCTGTTCCTGGGAACTGGCTGATTTCTGCAGCCTTTTTCCTCTCCCTCTGTCACGGGGCAGAAATGAGGAACCTTTTGTCCGCTTGCCCACGAAAGGACTGCGCCTGATAATACGGCGTCTTCTTATGTTGAGAGGCGACCTGGGGTACAAACGTGGATTTCCCAGCTGTTGCCGTGGCCACCAGGTCTGAAAGACCGACCCCAATAACTCCTCCCCTTAATAAGGTAATACTTCCAAATGCCGTTTGGAATCCGCATCACCTGACCACTGTCGTGTCCATAACCCTCTACTGGCAGAAATGGACAACGCACTTAGACTTGATGCCAGTCGGCAAATATTCCGCTGTGCATCACGCATATATAGAAATGCATCTTTTAAATGCTCTATAGGCAATAATATACTGTCCCTATCTAGGGTATCAATATTTTCAGTCAGGGAATCCGACCACGCCAACCCAGCACTGCACATCCAGGCTGAGGCGATTGCTGGTCGCAGTATAACACCAGTATGTGTGTAAATACATTTTAGGATACCCTCCTGCTTTCTATCAGCAGGATCCTTAAGGGCGGCCATCTCAGGAGAGGGTAGAGCCCTTGTTCTTACAAGCGTGTGAGCGCTCTATCCACCCTAGGGGGTGTTTCCAAACACACCCTAACCTCTGGCGGGAAGGATATAATGCCAATAACATTTTTGAAATTATCAGTTGTTATCGGGGGAAACCCACGCATCATCACACACCTCATTTAATTTCTCAGATTCAGGAAAACTACAGGTAGTTTTTCCTCACCGAACATAATACCCCTTTTTGGTGGTACTCGTATTATCAGAAATGTGTAAAACATTTTTCATTGCCTCAATCATGTAACGTGTGGCCCTACTGGAAGTCACATTTGTCTCTTCACCGTCGACACTGGAGTCAGTATCCGTGTCGGCGTCTATATCTGCCATCTGAGGTAACGGGCGCTTTAGAGCCCCTGACGGCCTATGAGACGTCTGGACAGGCACAAGCTGAGTAGCCGGCTGTCTCATGTCAACCACTGTCTTTTATACAGAGCTGACACTGTCACGTAATTCCTTCCAACAGTTCATCCACTCATGTGTCGACCCCCTAGGGGGTGACATCACTATTACAGGCAATCTGCTCCGTCTCCACATCATTTTTCTCCTCATACATGTCGACACAAACGTACCGACACACAGCACACACACAGGGAATGCTCTGATAGAGGACAGGACCCCACTAGCCCTTTGGGGAGACAGAGGGAGAGTTTGCCAGCACACACCAGAGCGCTATATATATACAGGGATAACCTTATATAAGTGTTTTTCCCCTTATAGCTGCTGTATTATTTAATACTGCGCGTAATTAGTGCCCCCCTCTCTTTTTTAACCCTTTCTGTAGTGTAGTGACTGCAGGGGAGAGCCAGGGAGCTTCCCTCCAACGGAGCTGTGAGGGAAAATGGCGCCAGTGTGCTGAGGAGATAGGCTCCGCCCCCTTCTCGGCGGCCTTTCTCCCGCTTTTTTAAGGAAAAACTGGCAGGGGTTAAATGCATCCATATAGCCCAGGAGCTATATGTGATGTATTTTTAGCCATCTAAGGTGTTTTTATTGCGTCTCAGGGCGCCCCCCCCCAGCGCCCTGCACCCTCAGTGACCGGAGTGTGAAGTGTGCTGAGAGCAATGGCGCACAGCTGCGGTGCTGTGCGCTACCTTATTGAAGACAGGACGTCTTCTGCCGCCGATTTCCCGGACCTCTTCTGTCTTCTGGCTCTGTAAGGGGGGCGGCGGCGCGGCTCTGGGACCCATCCATGGCTGGGCCTGTGATCATCCCTCTGGAGCTAATGTCCAGTAGCCTAAGAAGCCCAATCCACTCTGCACGCAGGTGAGTTCGCTTCTTCTCCCCTTAGTCCCTCGATGCAGTGAGCCTGTTGCCAGCAGGACTCACTGAAAATAAAAAACCTAAACTTAAACTTTTCACTAAGAAGCTCAGGAGAGCCACCTAGTGTGCACCCTTCTCGTTCGGGCACAAAAATCTAACTGAGGCTTGGAGGAGGGTCATAGGGGGAGGAGCCAGTGCACACCAGGTGACCTAAAAGCTTTTACTTTTGTGCCCAGTCTCCTGCGGAGCCGCTATTCCCCCATGGTCCTTACGGAGTCCCCAGCATCCACTAGGACGTCAGAGAAATAACTATTACTGTTTCCCTATCATGGTGCCCCCCCTTTCATTTTCCTCTGGATCCACCCTTGGTTGTATCCCTCTGGGACTGCCAGACCCTGCTGCGATGGGCAGAGAGCAGACTTCCTGTAGGAAGCCAGCTCCCTGCCCCGTCAGTCCTAGCCAGCTTACATAAGCTGCAGTCAATGCAGTCTATAGAAGCTGTGATTTTGCGCATGCGTAGTACCGTTGCACCTGCTGCACATGCGTCCAGTCCCGACATCTGTGAGCTGGGTTTTTCCGCCTGACTCAGATCGCAAAACATCATACTCATTTTGTATTCTGCATAAGGCCCCCGGTGATTGGCACCATTTCCCTCCGGCAGTGGAGCTTGTGTTAAGCGTACATGTCCATGCTGTGTCTAGGGGTGCTCTGTCTGTGATGTCTCTATCCAGGGGTGCTGTGTTGTCCATCCAGGGGTGCTGCAGTGTTGTCCATCAAGGGTCTGGGGCTGCTTTGTCCAGGGTGCTCTGTCCATGCTGTGTCAATCCAGGGGTGCTGCAGTGTTGTCCATCCAGGGGTACTGCAGTGTTGTCCATCAAGGGGCTGAGACTTGTTTTTCCTCCAGGGTTGCTTTCTCCATTCTGTGTCCATCCAGAGGTGCTGTGTAGTCCATCCAGGGGTGCTCTGTCAATTAAGGGGTGAGACGCCCCTATATACTATACTATTATTTTTATGTGACACTGCCTGTCAGACCGCAGTGCATCATACACATATTGTGCTACAGTGGGTGGTACCGCAATTTCATACAAAACTTGTTTTGTGGAGGTCCAAACAAACCAATTATTTCAGCCACAAATGGAAGTCCCTGTCACTGAAATGATTGGTTTGTTAAACTGTGTATGTCCGTCCTGTTTAATTTATACAAATAAAGGTGGGTGGGCCCAAGGAAAATTCCATCCTGCACCTTTTTTCTTTGCATTATGCACTGTTTTGAGTATTACTGACTGTCTTCTTGTGTAGACGACATTTTCAAAGTCTATTAAACTGCCACCCTGTATACCACTTCAGTGCCATTCTGTTTCCTAGATGTGCCATGTTGGAAGTTTAAGTGCCACATGTTTCTGCCGCCCACTGCTGTCACTTAGCTTAATCATCCAGCTACCTCGGTGCAGTGGATGAAAACAATATTGTGAGCTGTGAAGTGGTCAAAATTGACTGGAAATGACTGGAAATTAGAGATGTGTGGCGGACACTTTTCGGGTTTTATGTTTTGGTTTTGTATCTGGATCTGCGCTTGTGTTTTGGATTTGGATTGGTTTTGCCAAAACCACCCTTTCAGGTTTTGGTTTTAGATCTGTATGTTTTTTGAAAAAAACATAAAAACAGCTAAAATCACAGAATTTGGGGGTCATTTTGAACCTATGGTATTATTAACCTCAATAACATTAATTTTAGTGATGAGCGGGTTCGGTTCCTCGGAAACCGAACCCCCCCGAACTTCACCCATTTTACACGGGTCCGAGGCATACTCGGATTCTCCCGTATGGCTCGGATAACTAGAGCGCGCCCGGACATCATCATCCCGCTGTCGGATTCTCGCAAGATTCGGATTCTATATAAGCAGCCGCGCGTTGCCGCCATTTTCACTCGTGCATTGAAAATGTTAGGGAGAGGAGGACGTGGCTGGCGTCCTATCCGTTTATTAATGTTGATGCAAATATTTGTGCTTATTGCTTAATTGTGGGGACTGGGGAGCAGCTGTATTATATAGGAGGAGTACAGTGCAGAGTTTTGCTGACAGTGACCACCAGTATATGTTGTCTGCCTGAAAAACACTCCATATCTGTGCTCAGTGTGCTGCATATATCTGTGCTCACACTGCTTAATTGTGGGGACTGGGGAGCAGCTGTATTATATAGGAGGAGTACAGGGCAGAGTTTTGCTGACAGTGACCACCAGTATACGTTGTCTGCCTGAAAAACACTCCATATCTGTGCTCAGTGTGCTGCATATATCTGTGCTCACACTGCTTTATTGTGGGGACTGGGGACCAGCAGTATTATATAGGAGGAGAACAGTGCAGAGTTACAGTATACGTTGTCTGCCTGAAAAACATTCCATATCTGTGCTCAGTGTGCTGCATATATCTGTGCTCACACTGCTTAATTGTGGGGACTGGGGAGCAGCTGTATTATATAGGAGGAGTACAGTGCAGAGTTTTGCTGACAGTGACCACCAGTATACGTTGTCTGCCTGAAAAACACTCCATATCTGTGCTCAGTGTGCTGCATATATCTGTGCTCACACTGCTTTATTGTGGGGACTGGGGACCAGCAGTATTATATAGGAGGAGTACAGTGCAGAGTTTTGCTGACAGTGACCACCAGTATACGTTGTCTGCCTGAAAAGCATTCCATATCTGTGCTCAGTGTGCTGCATATATCTGTGCTCACACTGCTTAATTGTGGGGACTGGGGAGCAGCTGTATTATATAGGAGGAGTACAGTGCAGAGTTTTGCTGACAGTGACCACCAGTATACGTTGTCTGCCTGAAAAACACTCCATATCTGTGCTCAGTGTGCTGCATATATCTGTGCTCACACTGCTTTATTGTGGGGACTGGGGACCAGCAGTCTTATATAGGAGGAGTACAGTGCAAAGTTTTGCTGACAGTGACCACCAGTATACGTTGTCTGCCTGAAAAACACTCCATATCTGTGCTCAGTGTGCTGCATATATCTGTGCTCACACTGCTTTATTGTGGGGACTGGGGACCAGCAGTATTATATAGGAGGAGTACAGTGCAGAGTTTGCTGACAGTGACCACCAGTATACGTTGTCTGCCTGAAAAACACTCCATATCTGTGCTCAGCGTGCTGCATATATCTGTGCTCACACTTCTTTATTGTGGGGATTGGGGACCACCAGTATATTATATAGGAGGAGTACAGTGCAGAGTTTTCCTGACCAGTGACCACCAGTATACGTTGTCTGCCTGAAAATCACTCCATATCTGTGCTCAGTGTGCTGCATATATCTGTGCTCACACTGCTTTATTGTGGGGACTGGGGACCAGCAGTATTATATAGGAGGAGTACAGTGCAGAGTTTTGCTGACAGTGACCACCAGTATATATAGCAGTACGGTACGGAAGGCCACTGCTCTACGTACCTCTGTGTCGTCAAGTATACTATCCATCTAGATTCTATACCTGTGGTGCATTTTAGTTTTGCAGCTTGCTGTCAGTGACCACCAGTATATATAGCAGTACGGTACGGAAGGCCACTGCTCTACCTACCTCTGTGTCGTCAATTATACTATCCATCTAGATTCTATACCTGTGGTGCATTTTAGTTTTGCAGTTTGCTGACAGTTACCACCAGTATATATAGCAGTACGGTACGGAAGGCCACTGCTCTACCTACCTCTGTGTCGTCAAGTATACTATCCATCTAGATTCTATACCTGTGGTGCATTTTAGTTTTGCATTTTGCTGACAGTGACCACCAGTATATATAGCAGTACGGTACGGAAGGCCACTGCTCTACCTACCTCTGTGTCGTCAAGTATACTATCCATCCATACCTGTGATGCATTTCAGTTTTGCGCAGTATATATAGTAGTAGGCCATTGCTATTGATACTGGCATATAATTCCACACATTAAAAAATGGAGAACAAAAATGTGGAGGTTAAAATAGGGAAAGATCAAGATCCTCTTCCACCTCGTGCTGAAGCTGCTGCCACTAGTCATGGCCGAGATGATGAAATGCCATCAACGTCGTCTGCCAAGGCCGATGCCCAATGTCATAGTAGAGAGCATGTAAAATCCAAAAAACAAAAGTTCAGTAAAATGACCCAAAAATCAAAATTGAAAGCGTCTGATGAGAAGCGTAAACTTGCCAATATGCCATTTACGACACGGAGTGGCAAGGAACGGCTGAGGCCCTGGCCTATGTTCATGGCTAGTGGTTCAGATTCACATGAGGATGGAAGCACTCATCCTCTCGCTAGAAAACTGCAGTGCCACTCCTAGATGGGCCTGGTGTTTGTGTCGGCCACTTGGGTCACTTAGCTTAGTCACACAGCTACCTCATTGCGCCTCTTTTTTTCTTTGCATCATGTGCTGTTTGGGGACTATTTTTTAAATCTGCCATCCTGTCTGACACTGCAGTGCCACTCCTAGATGGGCTAGGTGTTTGTGTCGGCCACTTGGGTCGCTTAGCTTAGTCACACAGCTACTTCATTGCGCCTCTTTTTTTCTTTGCATCATATGCTGTTTGGGGACTATTTTTTTGAAGTGCTATCCTGTCTGACACTGCAGTGCCACTCCTAGATGGGCCGGGTGTTTGTGTCGGCCAATTGTGTCGCTTAGCTTAGTCACACAGCGACCTTGGTGCGCCTCTATTTTTCTTTGCATCATGTGCTGTTTGGGGACTATTTTTTTGAAGTGCCATCCTGTCTGACACTACAGTGCCACTCCTAGATGGGCCAGGTGTTTGTGTCGGCCACTTGGGTCACTTAGCTTAGTCACACAGCTACCTCATTGCGCCTCTTTTTTTCTTTGCATCATGTGCTGTTTGGGGACTATTTTTTTGAAGTGCCATCCTGCCTGACACTGCAGTGCCACTCCTAGATGGGCCAGGTGTTTGTGTCGGCCACTTGTGTCGCTTAGCTTAGCCATCCAGCGACCTCGGTGCAAATTTTAGGACTAAAAATAATATTGTGAGGTGTGAGGTGTTCAAAATAGACTGAAAATGAGTGGAAATTATGGTTATTGAGGTTAATAATACTATGGGATCAAAATGACCCCCAAATTCTATGATTTAAGCTGTTTTTGAGGGTTTTTTTGTAAAAAAACACCCGAATCCAAAACACACCCGAATCCGACAAAAAATTTTCAGGGAGGTTTTGCCAAAACGCGTCCGAATCCAAAACACAGCCGCGGAATCGAATCCAAAACCAAAACACAAAACCCGAAAAATTTCCGGTGCACATCGCTAATTAATTTCCACTAATTTTCAG
Organism: Pseudophryne corroboree; assembly: GCF_028390025.1. Lineage (NCBI taxonomy): Eukaryota > Metazoa > Chordata > Amphibia > Anura > Myobatrachidae > Pseudophryne > Pseudophryne corroboree. The sequence goes on along the minus strand of NC_086449.1, from coordinate 694,232,275 downwards.
TCTATTCTGAACACCTCACACCACACAATATTGTTTTTAGGCCAAAAGGTTGCACCGAGGTAGCTGGATCACTAAGCTAAGCGACACAAGTGGGCGGCACAAACACCTGGCCCATCTAGGAGTGGCACTGCAGTGGCAGACAGGATGGCACTTAAAAAAACTAGGCCCCAAAGAGCACATAATGTAAAGAAAAAAAAAGAGGTGCAAGATGGAATTGTCCTTGGGCCCTCCCACCAACCCTTATGTTGTATAAACAGGACATGCACACTTTAACAAACCAATAATTTCAGTGACAGGGTCTGCCACATCACTGTGGCTGAAATGATTGGTTTGTTTGGGCCCACACCAAAAAAGAAGCAAATAATCCCACCACCAAAAAAGAAGCAATTAATCATTCCTTGCACAAACTGGCTCTACAGAGGCAAGATGTTGTCCTCACCCTCATCCTCTGATTCCTCACCCCTTTCAGTGTGTACATCCTCATCCTCACAGAGAATTAATTCATCCCCACTGGAATCCACCATGACAGGTCCATGTGTACTTTCTGGAGGCAATTGCTGGTAAATGTCTTACTGCAGGAATTTATAATTCATTTTGGTGAACATCATCTTCTCCACATTTTGTGTAAGTAACCTTCTATGCCGATCGCTGACTAGCTTACCGGTTGCACTAAACATTCTTTCGGAGAACACTCTGGAGTGTTGGGGGGGGGGGGGGGGGAACTCAGGTAAAATACAGCCAGTTTGTGCAAGGGCCTCCAAATTTTCTCTTTTTACTGCCAGTATACATACGGACTGTCTGACATGCCTACTTGAATGCTGTCACCGAATTAATTCTTCACCATACTTTCAATGATGACAGCATCTTATGCAGTGACAGTAGACATGTCAGTAAGAGTTGACAGCTCCTTCAGTCTGGACAAGATCTCAACACTTGCTCCTGACTGCCCTGCATCACCGCCAGCGGGTGGGCTAGAAAATGTTATTCTTTTCCTCGCATCCCCAGTTGCGGGAGAAAATGAAGGAGGAGCTTTTGACAGGTCACGTTCCGCTTGAGTTGACAATTGTCTCACCAACAGGTCTTTGCACCTCTGCAGACTTGTTTCTGCCAGAAAGAAAGATACAACATAGGCTTTAAACCTAGGATCGAGCATGGTGGCCAAAATGTAGGGCTCTGATTTCAACAGATTGACCACCCTTGAATCCTGGCAAAGCGAATGAGGGGCTCTATCCACAAGTCCCACATACTTAGCGGACTCGCTCCATCTTAGCTCCTCCTTCAATTTCTCCTGCTGCTTCCGCAAAATCCTGATGAGGGGAATGTACTGACTGTGTCTGAACTGACTTCACGTGTGGCAAGTTCGAAGGGTTGGAGAACTTTGCACAACACGGAAATCTTTCTCCACTGCGCTTAAGTCAGGTACATTCCCCCTCCTTTTCCTATATCGTAGGTGGATGTATAGGCTTGAATGGCCTTTTGCTGCTCCTCCATCCTCTAAAGCATATAGAGGGTTAAATTCCACCTCGTTACCACCTCTTGCTTCAGATGATGGCAGGTCAGGTTCAGGAGTGTTTGCTGGTGCCCCAGTCTTCAGCCCGCAGTCGCTGAATGTCAAAAGTGCCCCAAAATTTTTCGGGCCACCAACAGCATCTCCTGCATGCACCTGTCATTTAAAAAAAAAAACTCTTCACCACCAAATTATTGTATTTGCAAAACATGGGATGTGCTGGAATTTTCCCAGATGTAATGCACCCACAATATTGGTGGTTTTGTCAGATATCACAAATCCCCAGGAGAGTCTAAGTGGGGTAAGCTATTGTGCGATGATGTCCCTCAGTTTTCGGTCAAGGTTGTCAGTGGTGTGCCTCTTACGGAAACTGGTGTTACACATCGTAGCCTGCCTAGTAACAAGTTGGCGTTTGTGAGATGTTGCTGCTGGTGCCACTGCTGTTGTTGCTGCGGAAGGCAATATATCTACCCAGTGGACTGTCACAGTCATGTAGTCCTTAGTTTTCCCTGCTCCACTTGTTCACATGTCCGTGGTTAAGTGGACACTGGGTACAACCGCATTTTTCAGGACACTGAGGACACTTTTCTTAATGTCCCTGTACAGTCCAGGAATCGCTTGACTAGTGAAGTGGAATCTAGATGGGATTTGGTACTGGGGACACAGTACGTCTATCAACATCTAAATCCCACTGCACTAATGACGAATACCGGACGCATGTCTAACACCAGCATAGTTGTTATGGCCTCAGTAATCTGCTTTACAACAGGGTGACTGCTGTTATATTTCATCTTCGCATCTTCCTCGCAAAAGACTGTTGGACAGTCAATTGCTTAGTTGAAGTAGTACAAGTGGTCTTCCAAATTCCTCTCTGGGATGACGATCGATTTCCAGCAGCAACAACAGCAGTGGCAGTAGCAGCAGTAGGCATACTACTCAAGGATCCTCCGGAGGAATCCCGGATTGGAGAGGACTCGTCAGTCATGCCAGTGACATGGCCTGCAGGACTACTTACGTTCCTGACTGAGGAGGAAATTGACATTGAGGGAGTTGGTGGTGTGGATTGCAGGAGCTTGGATACAACAGGAAGAAGGGATTTAGGTGTCAGTGGACTGCTTACGCTCTTACCCAAAGTTTCTGAACTTGACAATGACTGCTGATGAATGCACTGCACGTGACGTACAAGGGAGGATGTTCCTAGGTGTTTAACGTCCTTACCGCTACTTATTATGGATTGACAAAGACAACACATGGCTTGACACCTGTTGTCCGGATTTGTGGAGAAATAATTCCACACCGAAGAGTTTTTTTGTTTTTAATATATATAGCCCAGGCATGACAATGGGCTTTCTCATCCCACGGACATCAACTGTCTCCACTGGTGCCTTATTCAAACAAACAACCTCACCATCAGAATCCTCATTGTCAACTTCCTCCTCAGCGCCAGCTACACCTATATCCTCCTCATCCTGGTGTACGTCTACAGTGACATCCTCAATCTCAATATCAGCAACTGGACTGGCGGTGCTCTTCCCAGCACTTGCAGGGGGCGTGCAAATGGTGGTAGGAGCCTTCTCTCTCCATACAGTCTTGGGAAGGTCAGGCCTAGACATCGCAATGGCTGAATCTCCTTGACTATTTGAGATATCTCTGAACGCACATTTGTATTTTCCTGTGCTTTAACAAGCTTAATTTTTTAAAAATTTTCGAGAAGGAGGAGGGCTTCCATTCTCATGAAAAGCTGAGCCACCAGTCATGAACATAGTCCAAGGCCTTAGCCTTTCCTTGCCACTTTGTGCCGTGAATGGCATATTGCCAATTTTACGTTTCTCATCCGATAATTTCTTTTTTTTTTCTAAATATCAATTTTTACTTCTTGGATTTGACATGCCCTCTATGACATTGGGCATTGGCCTTAGCAGATGACGTTGATGGAATTGCATTGTCAATGTCATGACCGATGGCAGCAGCAGCTTCAGCACTAGTACTAGGAACTGGAAGTGGTTTCTGATCTTCCACTATATTTTACTCCAAATTGTTTTTCTCCATTTCAAAGGACAGCACCCCTTTATAATTACAGCACACAGAACAGTGCCCCTTTATTTTCACAGCACCCCTGTATACTTACAGCATACAGGGCCAGTGTAATCTTATTTGAACAGCAACACCCCTATATTTTATAGCATACATCAGTGTGCTTTTAATAACTGCACCCCCAAATTTTTACAACACACGGGGCCAGCCACACCCCTATTTTTTTACAGCAAACAGGAGCAGTGTGCTTTTAATTTTTAACAACTGCACCCCTGAATTTTTACAAGATATAGGGCCAGCAGCACACCTATATTTTACAGCATACAAGAGCAGAGTGTTTTTCATTTTTAACAACTGGACCCCAGAATTTTCTACAACATACAGGGCCAGCAGCACACCTATATTTTACAGCATATAGCAGTGTGCTTTTAATTTTTAACAACTGCACCCCTGGTTTTTTACAACATACAGGGCCAGCAGCACCTCTATATTTTACAGCATACAGGAGCAGTGTGCTTTTAATTTTTAACAACTACACCCCTGATTTTTTTTATAGCATACAGGGCCAGTGTAATGTTATTTGAACAGCAACACCCCTATATTGTACAGCATACATGAGCAGTGTCCTTTTAATTTTTAACAACTGCACCCCTGAATTTTTATAGCATACAGGGCCAGCAGCACCCCTACATTTTACAGAATACAGGAGCAGTGTACTTTTAATTTTTAACAACTGCACCACTGAATATTTATAGCATACAGGGCCAGTGTAATGTTATTTGAACAGCAGCAGCCCAATATTTTACAGCATAAAGGAGCAGTGTGCTTTTAATTTTTAACAACTGCACCTCTGAATTTTTACAATCTACAGGGCCAGCAGCACCCCTATATTTTCCAATATACAGGAGGACAGTGCCCCTGCACCCTGCACAACACAGTGACAGCAGGACAACAACACCCATGTACAGCTGCAGCACCCGACCGTGGGTGTGGTTTGTTTCCCCAGCACTTGGTATCCCGGCGCCCAGCATACCTGTGCTGAGCAGTGCCAGATTAAGGTCCTCATGGGCCTGGAGCTGAAATTTATGTAGGGCCTATTGTGCACCTCCGCAGGGGGTGTGGCCAGCATGGTGAGGGTGTGACTGATATGTGGATGTGACCAGAATGTGACAGGATGTAGTTATGTGACCAGCGGTCTCCTGACCGCCGGTCACAATACCTCCTCTCCACGACACCAATAGAGTGGGAATAGAGTGGGAATAGAACCTGTGGCGAACGCAGTTTACCACCGAGCCTGCAGCATGGGGAGCAGCGAGCCCGCAAGGGGATTGTTGCGCTCACCACCCCACCGGCATTCCATCACCGGGATCCCCAGCGGCTGTCACGCATAACCAACCCAATTTTCAGTGATGCAGGTTACACAAGGAGGGGACCAATTTCCGGGCCAGGTCACACACCCACCCCCTACCCGCACCATGCCCGCCTACTCCTACCTCCCCCGGGCTCCGGGGAGCATGCACACGCATTCCTTCAAGCCCATGTGCAGCAGCAGCAGCTCAGAGAGGATAGCGCACATCCGCCTCCTGCAGCACAGACGACAGGGGCAGATGGGGGCGGACAGCGGTGGAGGACGGCATGAGCATCCCGGGCCCTCCCCTCTCTGTCAGAGAGGCCGGGCCCGGGACAGCTGCGCCCCCAGTACCCTCTGATGGTGGCCCTGACCACGAGACAAGAAATACACATGATTCTGAGACCAGCCACAAATCAGGAGCGTTCGCTGGCTGCTGGTCCACGAGCCATAGCTGACTCGCTGCCGAACCATATTCAAAATGCAAAAAGCTGCCATCTTCTCCTCATTTGCTCCTGGTCCGTGAGACATTATTGGCCCACAACTGGTGCCCAATGTAAACGCCGCAAATGCAATTGACCAGTGTTGGTAGCAGTCATACTGTCACAGCGCTAGCCACTGAAGTCTTTCAAACACTGTATCCCTATACGTTTATCTATGAGGTGCTACCGGCTACTCCACAAAGACTAAAATACAAAACTATGTATGTACTGTATATATATATATATATATATATATATATATATAGATAGATATAGATATATAGATATCTATAGATATATCTATATATCGATATATATAGATATATTTTTTTTTTACGTATATGTACTGTATATATATATCTATATATACACACACATACTGTATAACACACAGTGCCTCAGCCCTCCATATTGCCCAGCATGCTACTGTAGGCAGCAGCAGCAGCAGCCAACAGGTGACAGGTCTGACACCTTACCTCCGTAAAGAGGATCATCAGACTCCCTGCTGCTGCATCCGCTGAGCTGCCTTCTTGGAGCTGCTGCTTTGACTGCCCAGCCCTAGCCGGCCATAGAGTGTTGAAACTAGGCTGAGCGGCAGTGAGCGCGGTAGGAGCGGGCGGCACTTATGTGATGTCACATGCAGTGACGTCACAGGGCACGGAGGAGGTGCTTAGTCACAGTGTGTGCGCCGTGCGGCGTAGGGAAGGCTGTGAAAGCCTTTCACTGCGCCGCCATCATAGCCACAATATGTATTCTGGCGGCGGCATTTGATTCACCGGCACCGCGGCTGGGGGGGCCGTGTTGAGGCCAGAGGGGTCTGGTCCTAGGACGCTGCAGGCTGCTGTAGACTGAATCCCCCCCCCCCCCTTTCTACAGCAGCAGAAATCTGCAGAAGCTGTGGGCCTATTTTGTAGGGTGGGCCTGGAACTGCAGCTCCATCAGGCCCATTGTTAATCCGGCCCTGGTGCTGAGATCCCGACCTCCGGAGTGCCGGCAGCAGGACGAGCGCAAAAGAGCCCCTTGCGGGCTCGCATACGCTCACAACGCTGCAGGCATGGTGGCATGCTACGTGCACCACGCTATTTATTCTCCCTCCAGGGTTGTCGTGGACACCCCAAGAGGGAGAATACTTGCTGGTATAACGGCGGTCGGGATTCCGGCATGGGTATGGTGATCACCAGTAACCCGACAGCCGGTATATCAAGTGCCACCCTGCAGCCGTAACAGTACATGAAACACCAGTGACAGCCAACACAGCCAGGACAGCACCCCTAACACAGCACAGGTACACTACAGTGACTGCAGCTGCACCCCTACAGAGCACACATTATCCCCACCTGACGCCACCACCCACGGAGAGAGGCAGAGGTCTGTCTCCCCCACTCTACAAGTCCGGAGTGTAAATGGCGGCGACACGTGGCGGTTTAAATGGGATCCAAAACCCGCGAGAATCCGACAGCGGGATGATGATGTTTTGCATTGTTCTGGTTCTAAGTCTGTCGAGAAGTCCTGAGCCGCACTCGGATCTGGGCATGGGACGGGATGTTCAGGGGGATTCGGTTCTCAGGGAACCGAACCCGCTCATCTCTAATATATAAGGGTAAATTTACTAAAGGTTCTAAAAATGAAAAGTGCAATGCAAAACATGCAAACATGGATGACCAAACTCAGGGCAAAGATTGCAATAAGAAAATAGGGGTATATTTAATTTGCACTTAATATTAGTTTCTTTTCAAAGGATGCTTTTCTTAGATGAAAATCACGGATTACAAGGTAGATTGTAACAGTGCATACTCATGAATCTGCATGTCCATCAGGACTTTCAATCGTCAGTATAGTTTCGCATCTCGGCCCTCATTCCAAGTTGATCGCTCGCAAGGCGAATTTAGCAGAGTTGCTCACGCTAAGCCTACGCCTACTGGGAGTGTATCTTAGCTTCTTAAAATTGCGACCGATGTATTCGCAATATTGCGATTACAAACTACTTAGCAGTTTCAGAGTAGCTTCAGACTTACTCGGTATCTGCGATCAGTTCAGTGCTTGTCGTTCCTGGTTTGACGTCATAAACACACCCAGCGTTCGCCCAGACACTCCCCCGTTTCTCCGGCCACTCCTGCGTTTTTTCCGGAAACGGTAGCGTTTTTATCCACACGCCCCTAAAACGCCGTGTTTCCGCCCAGTAACACCCATTTCCTGTCAATCACACTACGTTCGCCGGAGCGAAGAAAAAGCCGTGAGTAAAAATACTATCTTCATGGTAAAATTACTTGGCGCAGTCGCAGTGCGATTATTGCGCATGCGTACTAAGCGGAATTTCACTGCGATGCGATGAAAATTACCGAGCGAACGACTCGGAATGAGGGCCCTCATGTATGATTAAACATGTGCACCCAGCTTAATAGTACTAGGCACCCACGAGACCTTTTCCCAGAGATACAGACAGAGCCAGTCCTAGGCATAGACAAACTAGGCAATTGCCTATGGCATGTTCCATGCCTAGAGCCCGGCTGAGCTTTAACAGTGGTGGTTCGTGGGCACCCAACAGACGGCACTGCTGCCAGCGTCTCTGCTCTTTACAGCTGAGGCAGTAGCGACAGAACGAGTGCAGTTAGATGCTTGGCTGCTGCGTTGCCAGACTTGGGGGAGAGAGGTTACCTGGCTTGCCCCCATACAAATATGGCCGCTGGTCCTGAAAGAGAGCTTCTGCGCATGCCCAGCCGCATTAGCTCCTCCTATGGGCCTTTGCGGAGTCATTCTGACTCTGGGCAGTCAACCAGCCACCACCCATTTACCCTCACCCAAAGCAGCAGCAAGTGCAGGTGCGACCGAAGGCACACAGTGCCAGAAGCAGTTTCTAAAACGTTTTTCTACAATTATGGACAAACTCAGGATTTTTATTACATTTAAACAAGTGTGTGTGTGTGTGTGTGTGTGTGTGTGTGTGTGAATATAGGATACACAGCGGTGCAAGTGGGCGGGTACGGCGTACCCTTAAGAATTTACCCACGTACCCACCGCCGCTTCTCGACACTCCCTCCCTCCGCTGCTCACCACCACTGCTGCGAGGGGAGGAGAGTGCAGCGTTCACCTCTCCTGCCCCTCAGTGTCTTCCTTCAATTTAGCGCCGGCCCATGAGCCAATCAGAGCTCGCGGACCGGCAGCCAAGGCTGCTGGACTGCGAGCTTTGATTGGCTCACGGATCGCCGCTGAATTGAAGGAAGACACCCGCACCGCCACCGGAAACTGAAGGGCAGGAGAGGCGCAGGCTGTGCTCTCCTCCCCTCACACACGCACAGGACAGCAGCAGCGGTGAGCAGCAGGGGAAGGGGGATGGGCATGTATAACTGGCACTGGGGGCATATCTTGCACTGGGGGGACATGTGTATCTGGCACTGGGGGCATATCTGGCACTGGGGGGACATGTGTATCTGGCACTGGGGGGACATGTGTATCTGGCACTGGTGGCATATCTGGCACTGCGGGGGACATGTGTATCTGGCACTGGGGGGACATGTGTATCTGGCACTGGGGGCATATCAAGCACTGGGGGGACATGTGTATCTGGCACTGGGGGCATATCTGGCACTGCGGGGGACATGTGTATCTGGCACTGGGGGCATATCTGACACTGAGGGCATATCTGGCACTGGGGGGACATGTGTATCTGGCACTGGGGGCATATATGGCACTGCTGGGACATGTGTATCTGGCACTGGGGGCATATCTGACACTGGGAGGACATGTGTATCTGGCACTGGGGGCATTTCTGTATCTGGCACTGGGGGACAATGTATATCTGACACAGTGGGGGCATTTGTATATCTGGCACTGTGTGGCAATGTATATCTGGCACTCTGGGGGCATTTGTGTCTCTGGCACTGTGGGGCAATGTGTATCTGGCACTGTGAGACAATGTATATCTGGCACTCTGGGGGCATTTGTGTATCTGGCACTGTGGGGCAATGTGTATCTGGCACTGTGATGTAAACATCAGGTAAAATTTATAAAGTGGCTCTGTGTAAAGTGTATTAAAAGCGCTGATTCATATCCACATGAAAATTCCTCCTTAGTGCATTACCAAATTACATAAAAAGCACTTAGTGACATAAAGTTAAAAACGAGAGAACATATAAACATTACACAGATGTACTGACAAGGCATAAAAACAATAAAACTGCACCTCTTTTTGTAAACAACAGCAGTACATTTAGTAACAGCACCACTTAGTGTGAAAACTTGTTCAATACAACTTAGCAGTCATTACTTTCAGATTGATAAACATACATTTTCGCAGTTTAAAGGAAGTGGCTAAGGCCCAGTGTCTCATTCAGCCCTTTTGGTCGCAGAGTATCCATGGATCTATGGATCCACCTAGATTCGAATTGGAGTAATTTTTTTGCTCTGTTACCCCCCCCCCCCCCCCGTATGGATTCAGGCACGTGATCTATAATTAGAGATGTGCAACGGAAATTTTTCGGGTTTTGTGTTTTGGTTTTGGGTTCGGTTCCGTGGCCGTGTTTTGGGTTCGAACGCGTTTTGGCAAAACCTCACCGAATTTTTTTTGTCGGATTCGGGTGTGTTTTGGATTCGGGTGTTTTTTTCAAAAACCCTAAAAAACAGCTTAAATCATAGAATTTGGGGGTCATTTTGATCCCAAAGTATTATTAACCTCAATAACCATAATTTCCACTCATTTTCAGTCTATTCTGAACACCTCACACCTCACAATATTATTTTTAGTCCTAAAATTTGCACCGAGGTCGCTGGATGACTAAGCTCAGCGAACCAAGTGGCCGACACAAACACCTGGCCCATCTAGGAGTGGCACTGCAGTGTCACGCAGGATGGCCCTTCCAAAAAACACTCCCCAAACAGCACATGACGCAAAGAAAAAAAGAGGCGCAATGAGGTAGCTGTGTGACTAAGCTCAGCGACCCAAGTGGCCGACACAAACACCTGGCCCATCTAGGAGTGGCACTGCAGTGTCACGCAGGATGGCCCTTCTAAAAAACACTCCCCAAACAGCACATGACGCAAAGAAAAAAAGAGGCGCAATGAGGTAGCTGTGTGAGTAAGCTAAGCGACCCTAGTGGCCGACACAAACACCTGGCCCATCTAGGAGTGGCACTGCAGTGTCAGGCCGGATGGCCCTTCCAAAAAATACTCCCCAAACAGCACATGACGCAAAGAAGAAAAAAAAGAGGCGCAATGAGGTAGCTGTGTGACTAAGATAAGTGACCCTAGTGGCCGACACAAACACCTGGCCCATCTAGGAGTGGCACTGCAGTGTCACGCAGGATGGCCCTTCCAAAAAACACTCCCCAAACAGCACAAGACGCAAAGAAGAAAAAAAAGAGGCGCAATGAGGTAGCTGTGTGACTAAGATAAGCGACCCTAGTGGCCGACACAAACACCTGGCCCATACTTTCTGGAGGCAATTGCTGGTGAATGTCTCCATGGAGGAATTGATTATAATTCATTTTAATGAACATCATCTTCTCCACATTTTCTGGAAGTAACCTCGTATGCCGATTGCTGACAAGGTGAGCGGCGGCACTAAACACTCTTTCGGAGTACACACTTGTGGGAGGGCAACTTAGGTAGAATAAAGCCAGTTTGTGCAAGGGCCTCCAAATTGCCTCTTTTTCCCGCCAGTATACGTACGGACTGTCTGACGTGCCTACTTGGATGCGGTCACTCATATAATCCTCCACCATTCTTTCAATGGTGAGAGAATCATATGCAGTGACAGTAGACGACATGTCCGTAATCGTTGTCAGGTCCTTCAGTCCGGACCAGATGTCAGCATCAGCAGTCGCTCCAGACTGCCCTGCATCACCGCCAGCGGGTGGGCTTGGAATTCTGAGCCTTTTCCTCGCACCCCCAGTTGCGGGAGAATGTGAAGGAGGAGATGTTGACAGGTCGCGTTCCGCTTGACTTGACAATTTTCTCACCAGCAGTTCTTTGAACCCCTGCAGACTTGTGTCTGCCGGAAAGAGAGATACAACGTAGGTTTTAAATCTAGGATCGAGCACGGTGGCCAAAATGTAGTGCTCTGATTTCAACAGATTGACCACCCGTGAATCCTTGTTAAGCGAATTAAGGGCTCCATCCACAAGTCCCACATGCCTAGCGAAATCGCTCAGTGTTAGCTCCTCCTTCAATGTCTCCAGCTTCTTCTGCAAAAGCCTGATGAGGGGAATGACCTGACTCAGGCTGGCAGTGTCTGAACTGACTTCACGTGTGGCAAGTTCAAAAGGTTGCAGAACCTTGCACAACGTTGAAATCATTCTCCACTGCGCTTGAGACAGGTGCATTCAACCTCCTATATCGTGCTCAGTTGTATAGGCTTGAATGGCCTTTTGCTGCTCCTCCAACCTCTGAAGCATATAGAGGGTTGAATTCCACCTCGTTACCACTTCTTGCTTCAGATGATGGCAGGGCAGGTTCAGGCGTTTTTGGTGTTGCTCCAGTCTTCTGTACGTGGTGCCTGTACGCCGAAAGTGTCCCGCAATTCTTCTGGCCACCGAAAGCATCTCTTGCACGCCCCTCTCGTTTTTTAAATAATTCTGCACCACCAAATTCAAGGTATGTGCAAAACATGGGACGTGCTGGAATTTGCCCATATTTAATGCACACACAATATTGCTGGCGTTGTCCGATGCCACAAATCCACAGGAGAGTCCAATTGGGGTAAGCCATTCTGCGATGATCTTCCTCAGTTGCCGTAAGAGGTTTTCAGCTGTGTGCGTATTCTGGAAAGCGGTGATACAAAGCGTAGCCTGCCTAGGAAAGAGTTGGCGTTTGCGAGATGCTGCTACTGGTGCCGCCGCTGCTGTTCTTGCGGCGGGAGTCAATACATCTACCCAGTGGGCTGTCACAGTCATATAGTCCTGAGTCTGCCCTGCTCCACTTGTCCACATGTCCGTGGTTAAGTGGACATTGGGTACAACTGCATTTTTTAGGACACTGGTGACTCTTTTTCTGAGGTCTGTGTACATTTTCGGTATCGCCTGCCTAGAGAAATGGAACCTAGATGGTATTTGGTACCGGGGACACAGTACCTCAAACAAGTCTATAGTTGGCTCTGCAGTAATGATGGATACCGGAACCACGTTTCTCACCGCCCAGGATGCCAAGGCCTCAGTTATCCGCTTTGCAGCAGGATGACTGCTGTGATATTTCATCTTCCTCGCAAAGGACTGTTGGACAGTCAATTGCTTGGTGGAAGTAGTAAAAGTGGTCTTACGACTTCCCCTCTGGGATGACCATCGACTCCCAGCAGCATCAACAGCAGCGCCAGCAGCAGTAGGCGTTACACGCAAGGATGCATCGGAGGAATCCCAGGCAGGAGAGGACTCGTCAGAGTTGCCAGTGACATGGCCTGCAGGACTATTGGCATTCCTGGGGAAGGAGGAAATTGACACTGAGGGAGTTGGTGGTGTGGTTTGCAGGAGCTTGGTTACAAGAGGAAGGGATTATGTGGTCAGTGGACTGCTTCAGCTGTCATCCAAAGTTTTTGAACTTGTCACTGACTTATGATGAATGCGCTGCAGGTGACGTATAAGGGAGGATGTTCCGAGGTGGTTAACGTCCTTACCCCTACTTATTACAGCTTGACAAAGGCTACACACGGCTTGACACCTGTTGTCTGCATTTGTGTTAAAATAATTCCACACCAAAGAGGTGATTTTTTTTGTAATTTGACCAGGCATGTCAATGGCCATATTCGTCCCACGGACAACAGGTGTCTCCCCGGGTGCCTGACTTAAACAAACCACCTCACCATCAGAATCCTCCTTGTCAATTTCCTCCTCAGCGCCAGCAACACCCATATCCTCATCCTGGTGTACTTCAACAGTGACATCTTCAATTTGACTATCAGGAACTGGACTGCGGGTGCTCCTTCCAGCACTTGCAGGGGGCGTGCAAATGGTGGAAGGCGCCACCTCTTCCCGTCCAGTGTTGGGAAGGTCAGGCATCGCAGCCCACACAATTGGACTCTCCTTGGGGATTTGTGATTTAGAAGAACGCACAGTTCTTTGCTGTGCTTTTGCCAGCTTAAGTCTTTTCATTTTTCTAGCGAGAGGAAGAGTGCTTCCATCCTCATGTGAAGCTGAACCACTAGCCATGAACATAGGCCAGGGCCTCAGCCGTTCCTTGCCACTCCGTGTCGTAAATGGCATATTGGCAAGTTTACGCTTCTCCTCAGACGCTTTTAATTTTGATTTTTGGGTCATTTTACTGAACTTTTGTGTTTTGGATTTTACATGCTCTCTACTATGACATTGGGCATCGGCCTTGGCAGACGACGTTGATGGCATTTCATCGTCTCGGCCATGACTAGTGGCAGCAGCTTCAGCACGAGGTGGAAGTGGATCTTGATCTTTCCCTATTTTACCCTCCACATTTTTGTTCTCCATTTTTTAATGTGTGGAATTATATGCCAGTATCAATAGCAATGGCCTACTACTATATATACTGCGCACAACTGAAATGCACCACAGGTATGGATGGATAGTATACTTGACGACACAGAGGTAGCAGTGGCGTGCGGTGAGGTCATTGGCTGGTGAGGCACTGCAGCCATAATGATCCGCAAAGTCCGGCGATGGACCTTACCGCCACTTGTGATGTCATGGAAGTAGGCTGACAGTGCCTGTCTACTTCTATTTTTCTATTTAAACATTTATATATTTTTAAAATATGTGTTTTAGGTAGCCCTTGAGTTGAAATAGTTGGGGGATTTGGGATCAGAGTTAGGTACCCCTTTTTACACATTACAGGGGACAGTCCCCCTATTTACACATTACGGCAGACAGCGTCCCCTTTTAATACATTACGGCAGACAGCGTCCCCCTTTTTACACATTACGGCAGACAGCATCCCCTTTTTACACATTACGGCAGACAGTCCCCCTTTTTTTAGACATTACGGCATACAGCGTCTCCCTCTTTTACTCATTACGGCAGACAGTCCCCCTTTTTTACACATTACGGCAGACAGCGTCCCTTTTTTGCACATTACGGCAGACAGCGTCCCCCTTTTTACACATTACGGCAGACAGTCCCCCTTTTTAGACATTACGGCAGACAGCGTCCCTCTCTTTTATTCATTACGGCCGACAGTCCCCCTTTTTTTACACATTACGGCAGACAGTGTGCCCTATTTTACACATTACGGCAGACAGCGTCCCCCTTTTTACACATTACGGCAGACAGTCCCCCTTTTTTACACATTACGGCAGACAGTCCCCCTTTTTTAGACATTACGGCAGACAGCGTCCCCCTCTCTAACTCATTACGACAGCTTTTTTTATTTTTTAGTGTGTGTGTGTGTGCTTTACTCGCCTTGGGGGGCCACGATCCAGACACTCTCCTCGGCTGCGCGACGATGGTATCAGGGGCTGAGTAGGGGCGGCGGGACAAGGGGAAGGCGCGCCTCACACTCCTTCCACTGGCAGGACAGAGGCTTAGGCTCCGGGACCGATCCCCTCCCGCTCTGCTGACTCCGGCCTGACAGGGCCAGCCGCCAGCCGCCCGCTCCACCGCTGCTGCTCACTGTTAGCTACAGGGGCGTGCTATGGGTTGAAAGCATGCCCCTGCCACTCCCCTGTCAAAGCGGCACTTCCACAAAGTGCCGCTTCAGATGCATTTTTTCATGGGCTTTTACTGTCCAGTTCTTAGTACCGCCTACCCGCTTCCTGCTCGTTGCGATGACAGCGGGAGGCACCGACAGCGGTGCCTCCTAAACTCACTTAAAATGATTATTTTAAACTAAAAGAATCATTCAAATAATATAAAGCCTAATGCATATACTTATGACACATAATATGTGTCATAAGTATTTTCTTTATATTATTTTAATGTTTATGACAGGGGAGGCACTGCCTCCCCTGCCTCCCCTGACTGCACATCCCTGAGAGGTAGGTAGAGCAGTGGCCTACTGTACCGTACTGATATATATTATATACTGGTGGTCAGCAAACTGTGTAAAACTGAAATGCACCACAGGTATGGATGGATAGTATACTTGACGACACAGAGATAGGTAGAGCAGTGGCCTACTGTACCGTACTGCTATATATTATATACTGGTGGTCAGCAAACTGTGCAAAACTGAAATGCACCACAGTTATGGATGGATAGTATACTTGACGACACAGAAGTAGGTAGAGCAGTGGCCTACTGTACCGTACTGCTATATATTATATACTGGTGGTCAGCAAACTGTGCAAAACTGAAATGCACGACAGGTATGGATGGATAGTATACTTGACGACACAGAGGTAGGTAGAGCAGTGGCCTACTGTACCATACTGCTATATATTATCTACTGGTGGTCAGCAAACTGTGCAAAACTGAAATGCACCACAGGTATGAATGGATAGTATACTTGACGAGACAGAGGTAGGTAGAGCAGTGGCCTACTGTACCGTACTGCTATATATTATATACTGGTGGTCAGCAAACTGTGCAAAACTGAAATGCACCACAGTTATGGATGGATAGTATACTTGACGACACAGAGGTAGGTAGAGCAGTGGCCTACTGTACCGTACTGCTATATATTATATACTGGTGGTCAGCAAACTGTGCAAAGCTGAAATGCACCACAGGTATGGATGGATAGTATACTTGACGACACAGAGGTAGGTAGAGCAGTGGCCTACTGTACCGTACTGCTATGTATTATATACTGGTGGTCAGCAAACTGTGCAAAACTGAAATGCACCACAGGTATGGATGGATAGTATACTTGACGACACAGAGGTAGGTAGAGCAGTGGCCTACTGTACCGTACTGCTATATATTATATACTGGTGGTCAGCAAACTGTGCAAAACTGAAATGCACCACAGGTAATGGATGGATAGTATACTTGACGACACAGAGGTAGGTAGAGCAGTGGCCTACTGTACCGTACTCCTATATATTATATACTGGTGGTCAGCAAAATGATGCACTGTACTCCTACTATATACTACAATGCAGCACAGATATGGAGCGTTTTTCAGGCAGAGAACGTATAATACTGGTGGTCACTGGTCAGCAAAACTCTGCACTGTACTCCTATATAATACTGCTGGTCCCCAGTCCCCACAATAAAGCAGTGTGAGCACAGATATATGCAGCACACTGAGCACAGATATGGAGCGCTTTTCAGGCAGAGAACGTATAATACTGGTGGTCACTGATCAGCAAAACTCTGCACTGTACTCCTCCTATATAATACAGCTGCTCCCCAGTCCCCACAATAAAGCAGTGTGAGCACAGATATATGCAGCACACTGAGCACAGATATGGAGCGTTTTTCAGGCAGAGAACGTATAATACTGGTGGTCACTGGTCAGCAAAACTCTGCACTGTACTCCTCCTATAATACTTCTGATCCCCAGAATAAAGATATTTGCAGCCCCCTGAAAGTTCTGAAACAAAGTGAGAGGACGCCAGCCACGTTCTCTCACTATCATTTCCAATGCACGAGTGAAAAATGGCGGCGACGCGCGGCTCCTTATATAGAATCTGAATCTCGCGAGAATCCGACAGCGGGATGATGACGTTCGGGCGCGCTCGGGTTAACCGAGCAATACTGGAGTATCCGAGTATGCCTCGGACCCGTGTAAAATTGGTGAAGTTCGGGGGGGTTCGGATTCCGAGGAACCGAACCCGCTCATCACTAGTTCATTTGGTGTGAGATTATTATACACCACCGGTGTTTTCTCCTTAGTTGATTCTTCCAACAATCTATTAAACGTTTTTAGGGAGGCATTGTTTGACAATGGATCAAATTTGGAACTTGGTCCCAATTTTTTTACCCTGTCTGGGAGGGTGTTCATTGCTTGTTTACTGGTGGCTATCCCAAAGTGTTCCTTCAATTTAAGTGTCCGAATTAGTCTAAACATATCTACCTTCCATTGGAAAGGGTTAGGTTTGTTCGTGGGAACAAATATTAAGCCTTTTGACAACACGCTTACCTCCGCAGGGGATAACGGGTTTGAAGACAGGTTAAAAATTACATCCTCCTTGCTCTGGGTGGTCTCCCCCTTCTTTTTCCTCCTTGTTTGGCCCCCCCCGTCTGGTAGGCCTGCCTCTCGTGCAGCTAGCACATCCCGAGTCTTTACCCCTAAAGGGGTCATCCTGGCAGTACCGCCCGCATTGGTACTGGTGAAATCATCCGAATCGCTTGCTGATGTTGTGGCGGTATGGATCCCTGGAGTTCGCCGCCGGAATCTGGGCACCCTGTTGCTGGAAGGTGGATTGCCAACAGTCCCAAGCCACGAATAGACTCGGTGTTGCGCATAATCCTGTTGCACTTTGTGTAGCTTCTCGCGTTTGGATTTAAGCAGCTCTCGTCGATATTGTTCCACTTGCTCACCAAGTTTGGTAACACTCGCAGAATCCTGTGTTAGCAGGCCTGCATGTTCAGCTTCATATTTGGTTATATTCTCCCTTGTTAATTTGTATTCCCGTGTTGACTCCTCTATTACGAGGAGGAGCAGGTCCATGGAGCACTTATTCAGCACTGCAATCCACCTTTTGCAAAAGCTGATGTGCCTTCCTATGGTAGGTGCATTGTGCACACGAAAGCCTCTCGGCATTTGTTTGGCACGGAAATAGTCCGATAACGTCCGACTATGGTAAAGATAGTCCACTTCACGTTTCTTTAGTTTAAAAAATACACAATTAATTGGCCTTTATCCTGTCACTCCAAGTTTGTGGTCTATGTGATCATCTGCCCATGTGGGCTATATTATGTGGGCAAGACACTCCGTCAGTTTCAAGTCCGTATGGCACAGCACCAGCAGGCCATTCGTGCTGCCATAGAAACGGGTAACAGTGAACAACCAGTGGCACGGCATTTTGCGTTATGGAAACATAATATGGCTACTTTAAAATATCGCATTATTGATCACGTGCCTGAATCCATACGGGGGAGGGGGGGGGGGGCAACAGAGCCAAAAAATTACTCCAATTAGAATCTAGGTGGATCCGTAGATTGGATACTCTACGACCAAAAGGGCTGAATGAGAAACTGGGCCTTAGCCGCTTCCTTTAAACGTCGAAAATGTATGTTTATCAATCTGAAGTTTTCACACTAAGTGGTGCTGTTACTAAATGTACTGCTGTTGTTTACAAAAAGAGGTGCAGTTTTATTGTTTTTATGCCTTGTCAGTACATCTGTGTAATGTTTATATGTTCTCTCTTTTTTAACTTTATGCCACTAAGTGCTTTTTATGTAATTTGGTAATGCACTAAGGAGGAATTTTCATGTGGATATGAATCAGCGCTTTTAATACACTTTACACAGAGCCATTTTATAAATTTTACCTGATGTTTACTTTATGCATCTTTAATGTTGAGCCAGGTGGCTTCCAAAAGCACTAGATGCACTTTCTATCCCCAGAGTGGGTCTTACTCTAAATAAGCTTTTTTGATGAATTATAATATAGAATAAGACATAATGTCTTGGAAATTTCTGTCACGTAGTGCTGATTATTGGTCCCATTGATGATCCTCTGTCATACTTGCCTACCTGACCCTCTCCATGAGGGAGAAAATGCTCTGTTCCTGGACTTTCCTGGTAATGTATGATCGCCATCACCTGTGGTGAGCTAGTTAATTGATAAGAAAGGTGTTTCACCACAGGTGATGGCGATCATACATTACCAGGAAAGTCCAGGAACAGAGCATTTTCTCCCATTTTCTCCCTCATGGAGAGGGTCAGGTAGGCAAGTATGTCCTCTGTTTTGTTTACAGCAGGGCTGGCCAAACCGGTCCTCGAGATCTACCAACAGTTCACATTTTCCAGACCACCTAGCTGGTGCACAGGTGTAGCATACTTGCCTACCCTCCCGCATTCAGCGGGAGGCTCCCGCTTTTTAACTGAGCCTCCCGCTGCCCCGCAAATCTTCTGCGTCCTCCCGGTTTTTGACGTGTACTCTCTGTCAAAGCACACTGCGCATGCGCCTGTCCTAAAGTGCTGGGGGCGGAACCTGAACAAGTGGCGACCATGCATTTCTACCACTCGGAGGGGCGGAGGCTGTGGACCATTCACTATGAGTTCTAGTAAGAAGCGGGCAGGCTGACAGTGGGCACTAAGCAGCATTCTCTTCCATCCACGGAGCTCCGGATCCAATCCGCCCCTGCTGCACTGTTATTGGCCAGGGATACGCTAGTGAACCGCCCATAGTAGGCGGAGTCACAACAGGAGAGATCAGCAGCCTGGGTGATTGTGATGTAAGTCAATGTGAAAGCGAGTGGCCAGGCATAGTGCAGAACCCGGAGAGTAAGAGAGCAGTTCGGGTGAGTGACAGTCACTAGGCAGCCTGCAAGGAGTGTAATTCTAATCTGTGGCAGTTCTACACTAAGCATGGTCACTTGCTCTCCCCTCATTGCAGCTTCTCCTTTCCCTGCACCTTTCCCCCTCCCACACTGATGGACCAACTACCTGCTCGATTTAATACTGGCTGTAGTAAGGGGGAGGGGCCAATATTACTAACCCCGCCCCTTCATGATCCCCGTGAATCGCGGCATTAAGTCCCAAGGGGGCGGGTCCTAATGATTACAAGTGCCCTTCTCCTTCAGCAAACTGCAGCAGCAGCAGTGCTCCATCAGAACATGTGATAATTAGAGATGAGCGCCTGAAATTTTTCGGGTTTTGTGTTTTGGTTTTGGGTTCGGTTCCGCGGCCGTGTTTTGGGTTCGAACGCGTTTTGGCAAAACCTCACCGAATTATTTTTGTCGGATTCGGGTGTGTTTTGGATTCGGGTGTTTTTTTCCAAAAACACTAAAAAACAGCTTAAATCATAGAATTTGGGGGTCATTTTGATCCCAAAGTATTATTAACCTCAAAAACCATAATTTACACTCATTTTCAGTCTATTCTGAATACCTCACACCTCACAATATTATTTTTAGTCCTAAAATTTGCACCGAGGTCGCTGTGTGAGTAAGATAAGCGACCCTAGTGGCCGACACAAACACCGGGCCCATCTAGGAGTGGCACTGCAGTGTCACGCAGGATGTCCCTTCCAAAAAACCCTCCCCAAACAGCACATGACGCAAAGAAAAAAAGAGGCGCAATGAGGTAGCTGTGTGAGTAAGATTAGCGACCCTAGTGGCCGACACAAACACCGGGCCCATCTAGGAGTGGCACTGCAGTGTCACGCAGGATGTCCCTTCCAAAAAACCCTCCCCAAACAGCACATGACGCAAAGAAAAAAAGAGGCGCAATGATGTAGCTGTGTGAGTAAGATTAGCGACCCTAGTGGCCGACACAAACACCGGGCCCATCTAGGAGTGGCACTGCAGTGTCACGCAGGATGTCCCTTCCAAAAAACCCTCCCCAAACAGCACATGACGCAAAGAAAAAAAGAGGCGCAATGAGGTAGCTGTGTGAGTAAGATTAGCGACCCTAGTGGCCGACACAAACACCGGGCCCATCTAGGAGTGGCACTGCAGTGTCACGCAGGATGTCCCTTCCAAAAAACCCTCCCCAATCAGCACATGATGCAAAGAAAAAGAAAAGAAAAAAGAGGTGCAAGATGGAATTATCCTTGGGCCCTCCCACCCACCCTTATGTTGTATAAACAAAACAGGACATGCACACTTTAACCAACCCATCATTTCAGTGACAGGGTCTGCCACACGACTGTGACTGATATGACGGGTTGGTTTGGACCCCCCCCAAAAAAGAAGCAATTAATCTCTCCTTGCACAAACTGGCTCTACAGAGGCAAGATGTCCACCTCATCTTCACCCTCCGATATATCACCGTGTACATCCCCCTCCTCACAGATTATCAATTCGTCCCCACTGGAATCCACCATCTCAGCTCCCTGTGTACTTTGTGGAGGCAATTGCTGCTGGTCAATGTCTCCGCGGAGGAATTGATTATAATTCATTTTAATGAACATCATCTTCTCCACATTTTCTGGATGTAACCTCGTACGCCGATTGCTGACAAGGTGAGCGGCGGCACTAAACACTCTTTCGGAGTACACACTTGTGGGAGGGCAACTTAGGTAGAATAAAGCCAGTTTGTGCAAGGGCCTCCAAATTGCCTCTTTTTCCTGCCAGTATAAGTACGGACTGTGTGACGTGCCTACTTGGATGCGGTCACTCATATAATCCTCCACCATTCTATCAATGTTGAGAGAATCATATGCAGTGACAGTAGACGACATGTCCGTAATCGTTGTCAGGTCCTTCAGTCCGGACCAGATGTCAGCATCAGCAGTCGCTCCAGACTGCCCTGCATCACCGCCAGCGGGTGGGCTCGGAATTCTGAGCCTTTTCCTCGCACCCCCAGTTGCGGGAGAATGTGAAGGAGGAGATGTTGACAGGTCGCGTTCCGCTTGACTTGACAATTTTGTCACCAGCAGGTCTTTCAACCCCAGCAGACCTGTGTCTGCCGGAAAGAGAGATCCAAGGTAGGCTTTAAATCTAGGATCGAGCACGGTGGCCAAAATGTAGTGCTCTGATTTCAACAGATTGACCACCCGTGAATCCTTGTTAAGCGAATTAAGGGCTGCATCCACAAGTCCCACATGCCTAGCGGAATCGCTCCGTGTTAGCTCCTCCTTCAATGCCTCCAGCTTCTTCTGCAAAAGCCTGATGAGGGGAATGACCTGACTCAGGCTGGCAGTGTCTGAACTGACTTCACGTGTGGCAAGTTCAAAGGGCATCAGAACCTTGCACAACGTTGAAATCATTCTCCACTGCACTTGAGACAGGTGCATTCCACCTACTATATCGTGCTCAATTGTATAGGCTTGAATGGCCTTTTGCTGCTCCTCCAACCTCTGAAGCATATAGAGGGTTGAATTCCACCTCGTTACCACTTCTTGCTTCAGATGATGGCAGGGCAGGTTCAGTAGTTTTTGGTGGTGCTCCAGTTTTCTGTACGTGGTGCCTGTACGCCGAAAGTGTCCCGCAATTCTTCTGGCCACCGACAGCATCTCTTGCACGCCCCTGTCGTTTTTTAAAAAATTCTGCACCACCAAATTCAAGGTATGTGCAAAACATGGGACGTGCTGGAATTGGCCCAGATTTAATGCACACACAATATTGCTGGCGTTGTCCGATGCCACAAATCCACAGGAGAGTCCAATTGGGGTAAGCCATTCCGCGATGATCTTCCTCAGTTGCCGTAAGAGGTTTTCAGCTGTGTGCGTATTCTGGAAAGCGGTGATACAAAGCGTAGCCTGCCTAGGAAAGAGTTGGCGTTTGCGAGATGCTGCTACTGGTGCCGCCGCTGCTGTTCTTGCGGCGGGAGTCCATACATCTACCCAGTGGGCTGTCACAGTCATATAGTCCTGACCCTGCCCTGCTCCACTTGTCCACATGTCCGTGGTTAAGTGGACATTGGGTACAGCTGCATTTTTTAGGACACTGGTGACTCTTTTTCTGAGGTCTGTGTACATTTTCGGTATCGCCTGCCTAGAGAAATGGAACCTAGATGGTATTTGGTACCGGGGACACAGTACCTCCAACAAGTCTCTAGTTGGCTGTGCAGTAATGATGGATACCGGAACCACGTTTCTCACCACCCAGGATGCCAAGGCCTCAGTTATCCGCTTTGCAGTAGGATGACTGCTGTGATATTTCATCTTCCTCGCAAAGGACTGTTGAACAGTCAATTGCTTACTGGAAGTAGTAAAAGTGGGCTTACGACTTCCCCTCTGGGATGACCATCGACTCCCAGCGGCAACAACAGCAGCGCCAGCAGCAGTAGGCGTTACACGCAAGGATGCATCGGAGGAATCCCAGGCAGGAGAGGACTCGTCAGAATTGCCAGTGACATGGCCTGCAGGACTATTGGCATTCCTGGGGAAGGAGGAAATTGACACTGAGGGAGTTGGTGGGGTGGTTTGCGTGAGCTTGGTTACAAGAGGAAGGGATTTACTGGTCAGTGGACTGCTTCCGCTGTCACCCAAAGTTTTTGAACTTGTCACTGACTTATTATGAATGCGCTGCAGGTGACGTATAAGGGAGGATGTTCCGAGGTGGTTAACGTCCTTACCCCTACTTATTACAGCTTGACAAAGGGAACACACGGCTTGACACCTGTTGTCCGCATTTCTGGTGAAATACCTCCACATCGAAGAGCTGATTTTTTTGGTATTTTCACCTGGCATGTCAACGGCCATATTCCTCCCACGGACAACAGGTGTCTCCCCGGGTGCCTGACTTAAACAAACCACCTCACCATCAGAATCGTCCTGGTCAATTTCCTCCCCAGCGCCAGCAACACCCATATCCTCCTCATCCTGGTGTACTTCAACACTGACATCTTCAATCTGACTATCAGGAACTGGACTGCGGGTGCTCCTTCCAGCACTTGCAGGGGGCGTGCAAATGGTGGAAGGCGCATGCTCTTCACGTCCAGTGTTGGGAAGGTCAGGCATCGCAACCGACACAATTGGACTCTCCTTGTGGATTTGGGATTTCAAAGAACGCACAGTTCTTTGCGGTGCTTTTGCCAGCTTGAGTCTTTTCAGTTTTCTAGCGAGAGGCTGAGTGCTTCCATCCTCATGTGAAGCTGAACCACTAGCCATGAACATAGGCCAGGGCCTCAGCCGTTCCTTGCCACTCCGTGTGGTAAATGGCATATTGGCAAGTTTACGCTTCTCCTCCGACAATTTTATTTTAGGTTTTGGAGTCCTTTTTTTACTGATATTTGGTGTTTTGGTTTTGACATGCTCTGTACTATGCCATTGGGCATCGGCCTTGGCAGACGACGTTGCTGGCATTTCATCGTCTCGGCCATGACTAGTGGCAGCAGCTTCAGCACGAGGTGGAAGTGGATCTTGATCTTTCCCTAATTTTGGAACCTCAACATTTTTGTTCTCCATATTTTAATAGGCACAACTAAAAGGCACCTCAGGTAAACAATGGAGATGGATGGATTGGATACTAGTATACAATTATGGACGGGCTGCCGAGTGCCGACACAGAGGTAGCCACAGCCGTGAACTACCGCACTGTACTGTGTCTGCTGCTAATATATAGACTGGTTGATAAAGAGATAGTATACTCGTAACTAGTATGTATGTATAAAGAAAGAAAAAAAAACCACGGTTAGGTCACTGGTATATACAATTATGGACGGGCTGCGGAGTGCCGACACAGAGGTAGCCACAGCCGTGAACTACCGCACTGTACTGTGTCTGCTGCTAATATATAGACTGGTTGATAAAGAGATAGTATACTCGTAACTAGTATGTATGTATAAAGAAAGAAAAAAAAACCACGGTTAGGTCACTGGTATATACAATTATGGACGGGCTGCGGAGTGCCGACACAGAGGTAGCCACAGCCGTGAACTACCGCACTGTACTGTGTCTGCTGCTAATATATAGACTGGTTGATAAAGAGATAGTATACTCGTAACTAGTATGTATGTATAAAGAAAGAAAAAAAAACCACGGTTAGGTCACTGGTATATACAATTATGGACGGGCTGCCGAGTGCCGACACAGAGGTAGCCACAGCCGTGAACTACCGCACTGTACTGTGTCTGCTGCTAATATATAGACTGGTTGATAAAGAGATAGTATACTCGTAACTAGTATGTATGTATAAAGAAAGAAAAAAAAACCACGGTTAGGTCACTGGTATATACAATTATGGACGGGCTGCGGAGTGCCGACACAGAGGTAGCCACAGCCGTGAACTACCGCACTGTACTGTGTCTGCTGCTAATATATAGACTGGTTGATAAAGAGATAGTATACTCGTAACTAGTATGTATGTATAAAGAAAGAAAAAAAAACCACAGTTAGGTCACTGGTATATACAATTATGGACGGGCTGCGGAGTGCCGACACAGAGGTAGCCACAGCCGTGAACTACCGCACTGTACTGTGTCTGCTGCTAATATATAGACTGGTTGATAAAGAGATATATTATAATATACTGGTGGTCAGGTCACTGGTCACTAGTCACACTGGCAGTGGCACTCCTGCAGCAAAAGTGTGCACTGTTTAATTTTAATATAATATTATGTACTCCTGGCTCCTGCTATAACCTACTGGCACTGCAGTAGTGCTCCCCAGTCTCCCCCACAATTATAAGCTGTGTGAGCTGAGCAGTCAGACAGATATATAATAAGATGATGCAGCACACTGGCCTGAGCCTGAGCAGTGCACACAGATATGGTATGTATGTGACTGAGTCACTGTGTGCTGTGTATCGCTTTTTTCAGGCAGAGAACGGATTATAAATAAAAGTGGTGGTCACTGGTCACTATCAGCAAAACTCTGCACTGTACACTACTGAGTACTCCTAATGCTCCCCAAAATTAGTAAATCAAGTGTCTAAACGGAGAGGACGCCAGCCACGTCCTCTCCCTATCAATCTCAATGCACGTGTGAAAATGGCGGCGACGCGCGGCTCCTTATATAGAATCCGAGTCTCGCGATAGAATCCGAGCCTCGCGAGAATCCGACAGCGTCATGATGACGTTCGGGCGCGCTCGGGTTAACCGAGCAAGGCGGGAAGATCCGAGTCGCTCGGACTCGTGAAAAAAAACATGAAGTTCTGGCGGGTTCGGATTCAGAGGAACCGAACCCGCTCATCTCTAGTGATAATGTATGTATAATTGTGTACATATGTGTATGCAATGTGTAAATATACATTTGCTGTATTCCTTTGTCGTGTGTGTTCTCAAAGCCCCTGTTATTACACAGGCTTTTCTATGTGCTTGTTCTCAATTATCTCCGTGTTGGTATATGCCCAGTTATTTCTATGTGCATGCAGATCTACAAGGTCTCAGAGTAGCACTGAGCAAGACAAGATCTGCACCTAAATCACAGGCTTTCTGAGGGAGGTTTGCAGTTACGATACTGGCTGCCTGTCGGGATCCCAGCAGTCGGAATATCGGTGCCGGAATCCCGACAGCTGGAGGATGTTAAGTTTAGGCACCACCCAGGGGGTTAGGGGTAGGCTGCGGGGAGGAGGGTTAGGGTTAGGCACCACCGGGAGGAGGTTAGGGTTAGGCACTAAGCCGGGAGGTTAGGGTTAGGAACTAAGGGGGAAGGGTTAGGCTGCGGGAAGGGGGGTTAGGGTTAGGCACCATCAGGGGAAGGTTAGGGTTAGGCATGAAGAGGGGAGGGGTAGGGGAGATGAGACGCTCTCCTGTCGGGATTTCAACTCTCAGGGTGTCGGTGTCAGTATTGTGACTGCCGGCATCCCATCCACCAGTCGATCATACTGAACCCCTCAGTGATCCTGATAGCAAACTTTAGTGGTCACATTTTACATATTGTCTGCATACTCTTCCCGCTGTGAATTAGAATTCACCCATAGAGTGGGAATAGAACCTGTGGCGAGCGGTATTGTAACCGGCGCTCTCCTGACCTCCGGTCACACATACCCAACCCATTTCTATAATGGGTGCAGTGTGTATAGTGCACATGAGCCCACACCACCCACCCTGCACCCATGTATTATACTTACTCCTCCAGAGTACCATGGCGGCGGTCCTGCAGTGTGGATACAAATCATTTTGAAAATGGCCACCAAAGCCATTTTCGGGTATTTTGCGCATGCACACCGGAGATGTCCCCAGGAACAAGGCGCTCTCTTTAAACGCACCTGTCTCCATTATCTTTATTCAGTGGAGGCGTCTTTATGAAATGTTAGCAACTGTGTTTATTTCCGTGCATGCATGTTTTTAAGTGAAAACGTGTATATGTGTGTGTGAGAGCATGCTTCAGGTTCAAATCAGGCAGCATGTCCAGATGCGTTTCCAGTAAAATAAATGTGATGTGCAAAATCAGAGGGCACTGAGCTACCCCGAGTGAAAAGATGTCACGCTCTGAAACATTGGTCTAACGATCTGTGTAATCATTCTTTCATTACTGCTTAGGATTCCTGAGCGCCGTCTGATTTTGCACATCATATGTATATTATATATATATATATATATATATATACACACACACACACCACACACAAGCCTTACTCCAGCTCTGACTACTCCATCTATGTTACGATCGTATTTGGAAACCCCCCTTTCAAAATCCTGCATTTGCCACTGACGGCAGCTCAACTATGCTATTACAAGACAAAGAAAGTAGACCTGTTGAAGAGCCAGACTCAATTACAGGACCTTGGGTACTGTACACTGCTTATATAAACATTATTTTTGCTAAACCAGTGGTTCCCATACTGGCTGCCTCAATACACTAGCAGGGGAGCCCTGGGTTGGTGGTCCAGGACCAATTAAAATTATCTATGGCTGTCAATCATAAAATATGTGGACAAACAGAAGTGAATCCTGCCCTTCACCACATAAGCCTAGGGATGACATATAAACACAATTTACTTAATTTTTTTTCCCCAGAATTTTTTCAGAATTTTTCACTTGGTGCTACAGGTACATAGGGTATGGTGACCTATGAATTACGTGCTGTCTGTGCAGCGGGTGCAGGTGAAGTGTCCTGTTTCCTGGGCTGACCCCTCCATGCCCTGTGTTCCTGCTACTGCATGCCCAGTGATACCCCTTGCATTTGTGTGTATGCATGTCAGCATTGGTGCAAATTGCTGTATTACACCCACTGTGTCCTGTGTGTGCTTCTGTCAGCTGTTATACTTTTGCACATTCCTTGTGTAGTATTATTATTATTCAGGGGTCACCCAGGCCCCAAGCGGGGAAAGTGTTATTTAAATGCCGGCCACCGCGGAGTTGTGGGTAGCTATGGCCACCCAGCAGTGCACACAGGAGAAGCTGAGCTAAAGTGTGCGCTGGCAGAGGCGGCAGTGTCAGCGGTTCCAGGCTGGGCAGGGCAGGGTGTTGCAGCGGAAAGGGAACAAACTATATAGGGTATACAGAGTGTGATTTAATAGGTATATAGTGAGCAGGGGGGACCGGTATGCTACGTAGGGTACAGAGTGTGATATAATAGGTATGTAGTGAGAAGGGGGGATCGGTATGCTATGTATGGTACAGAGTGTGATATAGGTATGTAGTGAGCAGGGGGATCGGTATGCTATGTAGGGTACAGAGTGTGATATAATAGGTACGTAGTGAGCAGGGGGGATCGGTATGCTATGTAGGGTACAGAGTGTGATATAATAGGTATATAGTGAGCAGGGGGGATCGGTATGCTATGTAGGGTACAGAGTGTGATATAATAGGTATATAGTGAGCAGGGGGATCGGTATGCTATGTAGGGTACAGAGTGTGATATAATAGGTATGTAGTGAGCAGGGGGGAATCGGTATGCTATGTAGGGTACAGAGTGTGATATAATAGGTATGTAGTGAGCAGGGGGATCGGTATGCTATGTAGGGTACAGAGTGTGATATAATAGGTACGTAGTGTGCAGGGGGGATCGGTATGCTATGTAGGGTACGCAGGGTGATATAATAGGTATGTAGTGAGCAGGGGGATCGGTATGCTATGTAGGGTACAGAGTGTGATATAATAGGTATGTAGTGTGCAGGGGGGATCGGTATGCTATGTAGGGTACAGAGTGTGATATAATAGGTATGTAGAGAGCAGGGGGGATCGGTATGCTATGTAGGGTACAGAGTGTGATATAATAGGTACGTAGTGTGCAGGGGGGATCGGTATGCTATGTAGGGTACAGAGTGTGATATAATAGGTACGTAGTGTGCAGGGGGGATCGGTATGCTATGTAGGGTACGCAGGGTGATATAATATGTGTATGGTGATATAATATGTATATAGTGAGTCGGGTATATAGTGAGTAGGGTATGCAGGGTGACATAATATGTATATAGTGAGTAGGGTACTCAGGGTGATATAATATGTGTATAGTGAGTAGGGTATGCAGGGTGATATGTACCCTACCCACTGTGTGCATACTATAGCACCCTCTGGTATTCTGCTCTTTGTACTATAGTTTTCACCTGCCACTGCAGGAAACACTCCTGAGTAAAAATAGATACGCCAATGGGTGGAGCTAGACACGCCCCTTTGGGTGGAACATGACACGCCCCCTCAACGGCGCTCCTATAATCTCCCTGAAACTACTTTTCAAAAGTAGGCAAGTATGAGGTGTAGTCATTATTAATTAAGATGTGCTGCATTCATTCCTAGCTGACAATTCTACAGATCTCCAGGAGGCCTGGAAAACATGAACTGTTGGTAGATCTCGAGGACTGGTTTGGCCAGCCCTGGTTTACAGCATCACCGTGGTTACCAGCCAGGGACCCGTTTTGTCACTTCCGCAGGAAGTGACATACCCGGAAGTGAGGGAGGCAGAGCCAGGTATGCTGGGACTGCGGTGATGTGCAGTGGGAAGTCTCCTTGGGTGAGTCTGTCTATATATTTCACTTTCTGCACTGTTTGTTCATCCTGATGAAGGGGATTTGTTCCCCGAAACGTTGATGTGATGTGATGATTTGAATACACACCTGTTTGCTTTTCAACAAATCTCCGAGTGCCGCCTCATTTTTTGATCTACATATGGGGGTTGCCAAACCCAGATGGAGGGCACCAGAGTAAGCAAGCCCTAGGGGGCATCCAGAGTGCCGGCGTTACGCTGTATGGATATATATATATATGTACATACATATATGCGGTGAGGCTCAGGAGGCACTGGCTAATACAGAGCCAGACTTATATACAGTATATGAGCCAAAGGGTTCATGTGGGCATCATACACAGGTGCAGCAGTGTATACTGCTGGCATTTGGTGATTTGATCAGAAATGTGCAGAAAAGATAGGCCTCATCTGCCATAGACTTTTTACTCCAGAGTTTTGACTATAAAAATTATTAGAATAATACAAAGAATATATATTTATTATACAGGGTGATTCAAAAGTCGCAGTGCACCCTTGTCAAAGTCGCAGTACACCCTTTTGTTTCAAAAACTGTGCAGATTCAAGATGGCCGATTTCAAGATGGTGCCCTTGTTCGGTACTTACCCTAAAAGATAGACCACCTCACCCATACCTTACTGGAGTATTCAGTTTTCCCATTTCCTGCACAGTTTTTGAAACAAAAGGGTGTACTGCGACTTTTAAATCATCCTATATAGTCAAAACTCTGGTGTATACGTTAGTATGACCGGTAAGGCTCTGCCTCAATTCCCTCACCTCACCGCACGTCACTTATATCTACACACCACATACTGTATGTATGCATACAAACACCTACAGTATATAAAACTTCACTTCCATTATAGTGCCTGCACTGCCTGTGTGAGACGGTTTTCTGTTTCAAATGTGAACACATGAAAGACAGACTCAGTGCTGGTGTATTATGAATACGGTGTGGTGTAATGTAAATATTGGACAATACTTTGTGGCATAATGTGAATAAGGGACACTATTGTATGATGTAATGTGAATAAGGTTGCATTACTGTGTGGCATAAGTTGAATTGGGGGAGTACTATTGTGTGGAAACACTCCTTCCCAGAAAGAACACTCCCCTTTTTTGAGCCGCTCACCATTGGCGCGCATTGTACCTATTTGAAATATTGGGGATGGGAGTGTCTATGCTCTTGCTGCCAAGGGGACTAAAACGAGTATTGCTATGGCTGAGGGGGGATGGGTGTTGCTGGCTGCTGCTGTCATTTGTGCTGCTGGGTGATAGGTGCTGTTCTGGAAGAGAGGTGCCAGGTCAGAGGCGGAACTAGCTGTGGTGCTAGGGGCCACCAGACAAAATCTTGTCCCTTATGCACTAAGCCCAGGACACTGGGTTACTGAAGCGGTGGGTAATGCCAACAAAAGCTAGCATTAACATATAGAAGCCTACGTGCTTCTTTCCGCATCGGTGCTGTCATAGGGATCGGATCACTCCCAGCATCCCCTGCGGCCACCGATTCACTCTGCGCTTACGCAGAGGGACTCCTGGGCCATAAACCTGGAAGTCCATGGGCCGGCGGCCATCGTATAGGGCATCTCTCCCGATACTAATCACTTATGTAAGTACATATTGTCAAAGTCAGAAAAATATCATGCTACACATTGCCATATTTGCACCTCATGCGTGTCCCCGCTGCGAGTGCATGGGCTCTCCCGTGTGTGCGCATACTCGCTGTTGCGTGCACCCGCAGGCGCACGGTATGCGCATTTACGGTAAAGTTTATGTGCGTCTAGCGGGCGACTCAATCGTTACATATTTTAACCATATACTGTATTTTGAAGATTATGGTCCCTTTGATAGAATCTGAAAGTTTAGTTAATGTAGCATGTTCATAGACAAAGAGATCCCTCTTTGTTTGGTACGAAGGGTCAGACAGGGGTTATACAGTGGTGTTTAGTATCCATCGGAAGAGTATTTAATTAGCAATATTCCGGTGTTGGTTTGAAGCGGATTAAACGCTCGTGCGAATAGTTATGGACATAAGAAGTTTATGGACATTTACTATTATTTGCACTTTATTATCCATGCGGCGGGAAACCTAGTTTCCCACCCACCTGAGCAGTTGGAAATAGTCACAGCCCACCTGTATGAATCAACCTATGACCTTTTGTTATAATGCGAAGACGAATTCCTGTGTCCAATGAACAATAAGAATATAGGGACCATTGTACTGTATTGTGTGTAGTGTATAAAAGGACAAGCCGATCTGGGCCAGCTCTCTATTCTCTCTTCAACGGTTCTCATTGCTGATAATCTGGAGCTGGATATCCAGAAGGCGCATGCGATTGTTTCCCTTTGTGCGTAAGTTTCTCTGCAATCATATTGTCTTTATTGTTATAAGCCATTCTCTCTCATTCTCTCTCTCACTCTCTCTCTCTCTCTCTCACTCTCTCTCGCTCTCTCTCTCCTTCCCCCTTTAAAAGTAATTGTACCTTTATTGCATTTTATGTATAGTTACTTGGTTAGATATTCTATGTTATTTTGGTAGTGTATGACTTGTATTGTATTATTCTTTTGCAAATAGAACGTTCATATAAGGTGTTAGAACCTAAGACCGGTATCTGTGTATTCATTTTCTAAGTATTCTCAGAGCGCCGGAGACGCTCGTACAGCTTTCAAGTTAACAAGGTTACACTGTGTTGCATTTACACCTTATCACTGCACAAGGATTTACATTATAAGTACATTGTTTTATGGTATAGTTATAAAGGTTTAACACTGTGAGCGTCAGCGGCGCTTGTGATCTCCTCGTGGTCCCGAGCGTCCGCTATGCTAATAGCATATCATTACGTTAGTCGGCAGCCTATAGCGTGCTTGCCTGTGCTCTCTTAGCCGTGAGCGAACGTGACGCTCGTGCGTCTCGACCACGGCTAAGCGATTGTTACGCAACGTACGTACACTTACGGTATTCCTTACGCCAATAGCGTACTGTGTTCTTTTACCTTTTAAAGGGTTTTACGTAAGATAAATATTTGGCTTTATCAATTGGCGGCTCGTCCGTCCTTCAAATATCTGCACTAGGTAATTTCAGCAGACATTATCCATCAGCAAAGGGCGGGAGGTAATATTCCTCATCGTGCTGACCGGATAAGCGTCTGCTTCGCTTAGTAAAGGGTGCTGAAGGAATCCGGAACCGGAGGTAAGAACAACACGCTAGTGTCTTTTAAAACTGTTTATTTCTGTCTTGCGTACGCACGCACGCATATATCTGCATTTCTTTTCATTCGTGTATTTTCATATATCACTCTCCTGTTTGCCATTTCACAATTGATAACATGCTAAGAAAGATTTGTTGCTATTAATAGTTAAAGAGTAAAAGTAATACATTAAGGGGTAATTTGTAAAGCACGCACACAGCTTTGCCTAAGATACAAGGAGAGACTTGTGTGGTGCTCGGTAGATGAATACAATTAAAGATCATCTACATTGATAAACGTGTTAATTGTATTTCTGTGGACATATCTGGCTGGCATACACGTGTCTCTAACAAAAGGGTGAGACAAGCGTACGCAACACAAAGGCCGACGCACGCAGCGTATATTACGCAACGGAGCGTCTGGGTACGCCCACATAATTCAAAACACACGATAGTATTATTTTAACAGGCGAAAAGGAAGCAACGCGATAAATAGCGCAAGTCAATTTTAGTGTCCAAAATTTTAAGCTAATAGATCCTTCTCCAATTTGCGACTCATCTGGTCTAAAGGAAAGAAATTTCTGCGCAGAAATAGAAACAAAAGTAAAGTGTACATGTGGTGAGTGAGTGTTTGTATATATAAGTTTCTACAATTTTTTTGGGATTGAACCACAAGAAGTCGAGTTCTCGTGAGGTACATACATGTAAGTGACGTGCATGGTGGCTGGGGAGGCATCCCTTGTTAAACATAAATTTGAGCATTAGAGTATAGCAGACCAGGAGGTCTACTGTAGCACAGACCAGGAGGTCCGGAACAGACCAGGAGGTCTAGGTACAGCAGACTAAGAAGTCCGCTATAGAGAAAAGTAGCACAACACCAGGAAGGGTTGGTGCGGAACCCATATAGGCCATTGAAGCTCAAGCTGAAGGAATTCGCAGCTGCAATTTTCGATTCCACTGGTCGCTCCGCACATAAGATTAGTTGCTTATGTGCAGAACGATTGTACCGCACGTAATTGTGTGCATTAGTTAGTAATTTGACCCAGTACCATTTGCGTACGCTAGGGGTCATAAACGCTATTTGTACATTTTAATGTGATTTGTGTAATTTTTTTTATTTTAAGGGAGGTTCGCTGGTCACTCGGGAACTATCCAACAACCGATACTTGCTGGGGAACACGCCCCAGTAAATAAAGGCTTATAGGGGCCCTAGGTTGGGTACAACAGCTCTGGATACAGTGATTGCAGTACTGGCCAACGTGGGCGAGGAGTGAGTGGAGTACTCGGTAAACTTCGCCGCCGGCCTGCCCCGGACATCTTGGTTTTTGTAAGGGTTCGCTGAAGACCCTGATTTGAAGGTCAGAGGTAGTGAAAGCAACACCTGCAAGTTATGGGGGCCAGTTGTTCAGGTAGGGGGCGATCAACCTCAGTTCGGGTTGACTCAGTAAACCGGCCAATCGGGTCGGCAAGGTATACGGTTCACACACACAGGTTTTATGTGATGAATGGGAAAGAATGACTGTGCATGACGGGGAGAAGTTTCCCCGGGTAGGTAGCTTTAGCCCAGATGTGTTACAAAATCTAAGGAGAAGGATATGTCTCATTAAAACAGCAAAGAGACGGATCAAACATTTTGATTGTTTAAAGTTATGGCAAAAGGAAAGTGAAATACAAAGAAATTTAACTGACATATCTGACCCTCATCTTGGGAAAAGAGACATGGCAATGGAGAGGATTATGGTTGCGGAGAAAGGCACAATGTTGTACGATAAAAATGCACTTAGTAACTGTATTAAGAATGAAAGTGTAAAATGTAATAATGTTTATGAAAATGAAAGTGTAAAAATTACAAATGTCGCACCCCATGTCAAACTTCCCTCAGGACTACAAGCAAGAAAGTGAGCCCAGCACGATGTCGGCACCTTTACCAGCAGCCATCACACAAGACATCCAGGTGGACACGACCAAATCGGTAAAGGCAATAATCAAACCCCCTAACGGAGGGTCAGGTGAGGTCGTGTCCACAGGTACGTACAATGTTTTATATCACGCACAAACAAATGTACCCCATATTGCAAGACCAACACAAGGTGATGTAATTGAGTTTAGTCCTGTCAGGGTGATCACAGTCCCCAATGGGAAGACTGACGATCAGGGAATCATTCCCATCAAGGACAGTGCAATGCGCCGTCCCTGGTCCCGGACCGAATTGAGATCAATTATGTCTGAATTTCCTGATCCTAGGAAAAATCTAGTCGCATGTCAAAGGTTCATTAAAGAACTAGGAAACGCCACAGAACCCACCAACAAAGATTGGCGGACAGTGCTGAGGGCATGTTTGCCCTCCAGTGTTGACCCTGCGAAATTTATTACTGATTGTCAATTAGACACAGAAGTACCTCAAACGGAGGAACACAATCAGGAATGTATTAAGCAGATTAACCGACAGTTAGAAGTATATTTCCCTGCCGTTGTCAAGTGGAATGAAATTTTCTCCATAAGACAAAACGAAGGGGAAAGTATTTCTAATTATTTCAATCGAGCACTGCAAGTAATGGCTAGAAACACTGGGATCACAGACATCAAAACTAATGCACAGCATAGAGAAATAGCGGTTAAGGTATTAATGAATGGTTTAAAGGAGATATTGAGAACAAGGGTACAGACCACCACCCAAACTGGAGAAATATCTCGGTGGCCGCATTAAGAGAGGCCGCTATTGATCATGATCAGAATATCACCAGATACAGGGAGTCACAAAGTGATAAGTTAATGGCCGCAAGTATACAGGCCCTAACCACAAGACCACTCCAGCATAAGCCCCACACCACTAGGAGAAATTCAAATGTGGAAGTCTGTTACAATTGTCATAAAGAGGGACACTTTGCAAGAGATTGTAGATCAAGAAAAATACGAAAATCATATCAACCCCCTAGACAACAACATAACCATGATATCCAAGGAATCAGGGAGGTACAGGGAAAGCGGTTGATGGTGATGAGCATCCAAGCGTTTGAGGAGGCATCAAATCAACCAAAACCTCAGGTCACTGACACTTGGAAGAAGCCCAGGGTTTGTTATCTTTGTAAAAGAGAAGGGCATTATGCCAGTAACTGTAACAGCCCACATAAAGTCAGACCCCCTAGACAAGAACATGAGCAGAGTTATGATACACAAAATCGTAATCAGATACCACATATGTAAAAAAAAAAATTTGAGTTACACCTATAAGTTGCAATCAGGAAAGGTGATCATTAAGACTGATGGTAAGCCTGAGGTTATAGTTAATAAAGTGGGAGGTCATTCCCTGAAGACACAGGAATGACCGGGTGAAACGTTGTAAATGTATCTGTGAAATGTTTTTTTCTCTCCCCATCTCTGACGATTATTGGTAGGACTCAAACATTGCATATCTACTTGGTCTTTGCAGAAGTCTACCAAACCCCAGCATGACCTACCCACATCAATGTATCCTGGCCAGATACAAAGGGTGGAGTATGGAGGTGCTGGTGGGAGGGACTGCGCAAGGATACCATTGGACATGTAGATATGACAGCCTGATGAACAATGTTTTAAAAATGTTTGAAAAATGTTTTTTTTTTTTCTGTTATTGTTTATTGTTGGTTTATGTAATATATATGTATATGAATTGTTCTCTCTCTCTTTTGGTTTTTTCTTGTTTTCTCTCTTCTCACTCATGTTTTCATGTTTTAAAGATGGTATGTCACACATCAGTTAGACAAATGGTAATGCAAGATTTTTGCTCCTTACAGAGAGATCGCTGATTTGGAAGGAATATTGCATCACCGGAGTGATCGTTTGGAAGACTGAGAGACAGCACCTTTGAGATGACAGCAGAACAAGAAGAACAACAAGACTAGAGAACTAATTATCGTAACAAGTTTCTCTCCCCCTCAAACTGTTTTTTGTACCCCCATTACGAATTTCTCCTTTTCTCCTCCTGTAAGATGGACTCGCCTCAAGAGACTGTGATCCGTGTTTTCATGTTGACCCTGATGTTGACCAGAGCAGTCTGTTTCGGTGAGAGTACCAGTGAGGTCGAGAAAGGATCCAGAAAGGTTCTGATGACAAAGATGGAGGCGTAAATTTCCAATAACAACACAATCACCGAGCAAAGGCGAGTACCGGAAAACGATCTAGCAGCCATGTTATTTGTAGACAATTGTGAAGGATTGTTTAGCTGAAGAAAACTGTATCTGTAGACTCTGTGACAGTGTAGTTGAGGATGGGTGTATCAAGAAATGCCAATCCAGTTTTAATATCCACATGGACCGGCATCCATTGAGTGACTATCACTCCTTAGTGGGTAAAGTGTTAAATCAGACAGATTGTTGGGTATGCTCTCAAGTACCTCAAGGCCATAGCAAATCAGGATTAGTGCCCTTCCCTCTAACTATAGGGGAGGTACTTGAGCTAAGTGGTGGGAGGCCGGTGGACAGGAGGTTTAATATCTCCAGTCCTCCTAGTTTGAAGCTCCACCAATATCATGTGGATAGATCCCTAGTATGTTTTAACATTTCCAATCCCCGAAAGCCGGGAAATTGGGAAGTGTCATGGAATAACCAAACCATGACCTTTTCATACAGAGCCGATAGAATGCCAACAGATACAGAACTTATACGCCACATAGCCGGTAGTGGAAAATATTTCCGATATAGGTATACCCTAGGAAGTAGGACCATGAGAGTTGGAGAGGTATCACCAGGATACTGTGCACACATCGTACAAACCGATACGTGTACTAAACAGATGGGAGAATTAGGGTTAGGAAATTTCATATGGAAAATGTGTAATATGGTTATGTCCTACTCCGTCCCATATGTTCTCCCCGATGATGCATATTTCATATGCGGGAGAAAGGCGTATAAGTGGCTTGCCCCAAACTCAGAAGGGTTGTGTTATATTGGAAAAGTACTGCCTGAAGTAATGACCGTATCCCACACTAAAATTAAGGATATTCACCGCAGTGCCCAAGCTCCTTATACTCACACTCATTACGAGCACATCGTTAAACGGCACCTGATAGAGAGAACAGAGCATCCGGCCTCTGACCTGATCAGTGAATCCACCGGGATTCAATTTCTAATCGCGTTAGATATCACCCGTACCGCCAGAGGAGTGATAAATTATAAATATATATCTGGGCTTGCAAATTTATTAGATAATATCACTGAAATGTATGATGACACATTCAGGTATACTGGAAGGGAGCTCCAAGCTTATAAAACAGAACTGGTTCAGCATAGGATGATTCTCAATTATCTCACAGCTGTGACGGGTGGGTATTGTGTCACCCTAGCAACTCAGTATGGAATAAAGTGCTGCACGTATATCACAAACAGCACCGAGGACCCGGTCGAGGACATAGACCAAAAGATGGACGACATTCTCCAATTAAAATGGGAGTTCCGAAGGAAACACAATCTCACCCTTGCCGCTGTGGGTAATGAGCTGACCAGTTGGGTGTCATGGTTGAACCCGCAAAATTGGTTCTCTGGTTTAGGAGAATGGACCCAAGGTATTATCATGGATGTAGGGAAATTCCTTTTGTGTGTTCTGGGTGTCATCATATTGGTCGGACTGATATTTAGATGCGTTCGGGTTTTAACAAAGTGTAAACGTAGCGCCCGAGTGATGAGTTTAAGGAGTGAAGATACTGTAATAACAACGACTAATGTGATTTATGACCCAACGATAGAGACAATGTTGTGATAAAAATGTGATTCCGCGGTCCGTTTCTTTCACCCGTTTCTCCTTTGTTTTTCTCCAAGGTAAAAAGACCCGCTTGGAAGAGGAATTTGACGACCTTGTATGCAGACAACAGATGGATTAAAGAAGAAGTTTGACAACCTTTTACACAGACAACTGATTGACTATGCCATAGACCCCCCATGTCCCTAGTACTTTTAATTTTACGCTAGCCCAACACTTTTTGTAAGTCTATGGACATTGACAAAGCTTTTGCTCGCACTTTGCAAAAGCCCAAGGAGACTACAGTCAACATGTACATCAAGACAAGACATCAGACAAGACTCCAATCAACAAATGTTTATTAACCTCACATAGAATATCACTGCATTTACCATAATTGTTTCTTATCTTCATCTCTACAACCTTCAGGTAATAACACACATAGTCGATAGGGAATACAGGCACAGATATCAGCACTCACATACCTCCCCCATTCATGTATCATCAACTAAAATGTGCTCCCCCATTTTGTTGCAACCAAAAGCCGAAACGAGCTCGGTAAAGTTTGACAGCCCATCCACAGACCCGTACCACGGGATAAGAAGGAATTCAAATGTATACTTCGCAATACCTCGAAGCTTGATTTAAGACACGTACGGCACGATGATACATGACCCCCCAAACATGGATTCATACACACATGCTTCTGCTATCTCACTAGGTCATACCCGTTTCCTACCTTCTCCTCTCCTCCCCTACCCAATCATAGAAATGTATTTACACATAACATATATTTTTCTCTTTTTGAAATGTTTTAGAAAGTGGCAGTTATTGGTGACTGCCAAAGGGTGGACTGTCAAAGTCAGAAAAATATCACGCTACACATTGCCATATTTGCACCTCATGCGTGTCCCCGCTGCGAGTGCATGGGCTCTCCCGTGCGTGCGCATACTCGCTGTTGCGTGCACCCGCAGGCGCACGGTATGCGCATTTACGGTAAAGTTTATGTGCGTCTAGCGGGCGACTCAATCGTTACATATTTTAACCATATAATGTATTTTGAAGATTATGGTCCCTTTGATAGAATCTGAAAGTTTAGTTAATGTAGCATGTTCATAGACAAAGAGATCCCTCTTTGTTTGATACGAAGGGTCAGACAGGGGTTATACAGTGGTGTCACAGCCCACCTGTATGAATCAACCTATGACCTTTTGTTATAATGCGAAGACGAATTCCTGTGTCCAATGAACAATAAGAATATAGGGACCATTGTACTGTATTGTGTATAGTGTATAAAAGGACAAGCCGATCTGGGCCAGCTCTCTATTCTCTCTTCAACGGTTCTCATTGCTGATAATCGGGAGCTGGATATCCAGAAGGCGCATGCGATTGTTTCCCTTTGTGCGTAAGTTTCTCTGCAATCATATTGTCTTTATTGTTATAAGCCATTCTCTCTCGTTCTCCCTCTCACTCTCTCTCTCTCTCTCTCTCACTCTCTCTCACTCTCTCTCTCTCTCTCCTTCCCCCTTTAAAAGTAATTGTACCTTTATGGTATTTTATGTGTAGTTACTTGGTTAGATATTCTATGTTATTTTGGTAGTGTATGACTTGTATTGTATTATTCTTTTGCAAATAGAACGTTCATATAAGGTGTTAGAACTAGAGATGAGCGGGTTCGGTTCCTCGGAATCCGAACCCGCCCGAACTTCAGCTTTTTTTACACGGATCCGAGCGACTCGGATCTTCCCGCCTTGCTCGGTTAACCCGAGCGCGCCCGAACGTCATCATGACGCTGTCGGATTCTCGCGAGGCTCGGATTCTATCGCGAGACTCGGATTCTATATAAGGAGCCGCGCGTCGCCGCCATTTTCACACGTGCATTGAGATTGATAGGGAGAGGACGTGGCTGGCGTCCTCTCCATTTAGATTAGAAGAGAGAGAGTGAGATTGAGACAGAGACTCTTGATTTACTGGAGTTTAGGAGTACTAGAGAGTGCAGAGTTTACTAGTGACTGACCACTGACCAGTGACCACCAGTGCAGTTTTATTTAATATAATCCGTTCTCTGCCTGAAAAAAACGATACACAGTGACTCAGTCACATACCATATCTGTGCTCAGCCCAGTGTGCTGCATCATCTATGTATAATATCTGACTGTGCTCACACAGCTTAATTGTGGGGGAGACTGGGGAGCAGTTATAGGTTATAGCAGGAGCCAGGAGTACATATTATTAAAATTAAACAGTGCACACTTTTGCTGCAGGAGTGCCACTGCCAGTGTGACTGACCAGTGACCTGACCACACTGACCACCAGTATAGTATACTATATTGTGATTGCCTGAAAAAGTTAAACACTCGTCGTGTGACTTGTGTGGTGTTTTTTTATTCTATAAAAAACTCATTCTGCTGACAGACAGTGTCCAGCAGGTCCGTCATTATATAATATATACCTGTCCGGCTGCAGTAGTGATATATATATATTTTTTATATCATTATTTATCATCCAGTCGCAGCAGACACAGTACGGTAGTTCACGGCTGTAGCTACCTCTGTGTCGGCACTCGGCAGTCCATCCATAATTGTATACCACCTACCCGTGGTTTTTTTTTTCTTTCTTCTTTATACATACTACATCTCATTATCATCCAGTCTATATTAGCAGCAGACACAGTACAGTACGGTAGTCCACGGCTGTAGCTACCTCTGTGTCGGCACTCGGCAGTCCCTCCATAATTGTATACCACCTACCCGTGGTTTTTTTTTCTTTCTTCTTTATACATACTACATCTCATTATCATCCAGTCTATATTAGCAGCAGACACAGTACAGTACGGTAGTCCACGGCTGTAGCTACCTCTGTGTCGGCACTCGGCAGTCCATCCATAATTGTATACCACCTACCCGTGGTTTTTTTTTTCTTTCTTCTTTATACATACTACATCTCATTATCAACCAGTCTATATTAGCAGCAGACACAGTACAGTACGGTAGTCCACGGCTGTAGCTACCTCTGTGTCGGCACTCGGCAGTCCGTCCATAATTGTATACCACCTACCCGTGGTTTTTTTTTCTTTCTTCTTTATACATACTACATCTCATTATCATCCAGTCTATATTAGCAGCAGACACAGTACAGTACGGTAGTCCACGGCTGTAGCTACCTCTGTGTCGGCACTCGGCAGTCCATCCATAATTGTATACCACCTACCCGTGGTTTTTTTTTTCTTCTTTATACATACTACATCTCATTATCATCCAGTCTATATTAGCAGCAGACACAGTACAGTACGGTAGTCCACGGCTGTAGCTACCTCTGTGTCGGCACTCGGCAGTCCATCCATAATTGTATACCACCTACCCGTGGTTTTTTTTTCTTGCTTCTTTATACATACTACATCTCATTATCATCCAGTCTATATTAGCAGCAGACACAGTACAGTACGGTAGTCCACGGCTGTAGCTACCTCTGTGTCGGCACTCGGCAGTCCGTCCATAATTGTATACCACCTACCCGTGGTTTTTCTTTCTTTCTTCTTTATACATACATACTACATCTCATTATCAACCAGTCTATATTAGCAGCAGACACAGTACAGTACGGTAGTCCACGGCTGTAGCTACCTCTGTGTCGGCACTCGGCAGTCCGTCCATAATTGTATACCACCTACCCGTGGTTTTTTTTTCTTTCTTCTTTATACATACATACTACATCTCTTTATCAACCAGTCTATATTAGCAGCAGACACAGTACGGTAGTCCACGGCTGTAGCTACCTCTGTGTCGGCACTCGGCAGTCCGTCCATAATTGTATACCACCTACCCGTGGTTTTTTTTTCTTTCTTCTTTATACATACATACTACATCTCTTTATCAACCAGTCTATATTAGCAGCAGACACAGTACGGTAGTCCACGGCTGTAGCTACCTCTGTGTCGGCACTCGGCAGTCCATCCATAATTGTATACTAGTATCCATCCATCTCCATTGTTTACCTGAGGTGCCTTTTAGTTGTGCCTATTAAAATATGGAGAACAAAAATGTTGAGGTTCCAAAATTAGGGAAAGATCAAGATCCACTTCCACCTCGTGCTGAAGCTGCTGCCACTAGTCATGGCCGAGACGATGAAATGCCAGCAACGTCGTCTGCCAAGGCCGATGCCCAATGTCATAGTACAGAGCATGTCAAATCCAAAACACCAAATATCAGTAAAAAAAGGACTCCAAAACCTAAAATAAAATTGTCGGAGGAGAAGCGTAAACTTGCCAATATGCCATTTACCACACGGAGTGGCAAGGAACGGCTGAGGCCCTGGCCTATGTTCATGGCTAGTGGTTCAGCTTCACATGAGGATGGAAGCACTCAGCCTCTCGCTAGAAAAATGAAAAGACTCAAGCTGGAAAAAGCACAGCAAAGAACTGTGCGTTCTTCGAAATCCCAAATCCACAAGGAGAGTCCAATTGTGTCGGTTGCGATGCCTGACCTTCCCAACACTGGACGTGAAGAGCATGCGCCTTCCACCATTTGCACGCCCCCTGCAAGTGCTGGAAGGAGCACCCGCAGTCCAGTTCCTGATAGTCAGATTGAAGATGTCAGTGTTGAAGTACACCAGGATGAGGAGGATATGGGTGTTGCTGGCGCTGGGGAGGAAATTGACCAGGAGGATTCTGATGGTGAGGTGGTTTGTTTAAGTCAGGCACCCGGGGAGACACCTGTTGTCCGTGGGAGGAATATGGCCGTTGACATGCCTGGTGAAAATACCAAAAAAATCAGCTCTTCGTGTGGAAGTATTTCACCAGAAATGCGGACAACATTTGTCAAGCCGTGTGTTCCCTTTGTCAAGCTGTAATAAGTAGGGGTAAGGACGTTAACCACCTCGGAACATCCTCCCTTATACGTCACCTGCAGCGCATTCATAATAAGTCAGTGACAAGTTCAAAAACTTTGGCCGACAGCGGAAGCAGTCCACTGACCAGTAAATCCCTTCCTCTTGTAACCAAGCTCACGCAAACCACCCCACCAACTCCCTCAGTGTCAATTTCCTCCTTCCCCAGGAATGCCAATAGTCCTGCAGGCCATGTCACTGGCAATTCTGATGATTCCTCTCCTGCCTGGGATTCCTCCGATGCATCCTTGCGTGTAACGCCTACTGCTGCTGGCGCTGCTGTTGTTGCTGCTGGGAGTCGATGGTCATCCCAGAGGGGAAGTCGTAAGC
The DNA here is from genome assembly GCF_028390025.1 of Pseudophryne corroboree. Taxonomy (NCBI): domain Eukaryota; kingdom Metazoa; phylum Chordata; class Amphibia; order Anura; family Myobatrachidae; genus Pseudophryne; species Pseudophryne corroboree. Next base: position 694,188,491 of record NC_086449.1, on the reverse strand, counting down.
CCACTTGTACTACTTCCAGTAAGCAATTGACTGTTCAACAGTCCTTTGCGAGGAAGATGAAATATCACAGCAGTCATCCTGCTGCAAAGCGGATAACTGAGGCCTTGACAACTATGTTGGTGTTAGACGTGCGTCCGGTATCCGCCGTTAGTTCACAGGGAACTAGACAATTTATTGAGGCAGTGTGCCCCCGTTACCAAATACCATCTAGGTTCCACTTCTCTAGGCAGGCGATACCGAGAATGTACACGGACGTCAGAAAAAGACTCACCAGTGTCCTAAAAAATGCAGTTGTACCCAATGTCCACTTAACCACGGACATGTGGACATGTGGAGCAGGGCAGGGTCAGGACTATATGACTGTGACAGCCCACTGGGTAGATGTATGGACTCCCGCCGCAAGAACAGCAGCGGCGGCACCAGTAGCAGCATCTCGCAAACGCCAACTCTTTCCTAGGCAGGCTACGCTTTGTATCACCGCTTTCCAGAATACGCACACAGCTGAAAACCTCTTACGGCAACTGAGGAAGATCATCGCGGAATGGCTTACCCCAATTGGACTCTCCTGTGGATCTGTGGCATCGGACAACGCCAGCAATATTGTGTGTGCATTAAATATGGGCAAATTCCAGCACGTCCCATGTTTTGCACATACCTTGAATTTGGTGGTGCAGAATTTTTTTAAAAACGACAGGGGCGTGCAAGAGATGCTGTCGGTGGCCAGAAGAATTGCGGGACACTTTCGGCGTACAGGCACCACGTACAGAAGACTGGAGCACCACCAAAAACTACTGAACCTGCCCTGCCATCATCTGAAGCAAGAAGTGGTAACGAGGTGGAATTCAACCCTCTATATGCTTCAGAGGTTGGAGGAGCAGCAAAAGGCCATTCAAGCCTATACAATTGAGCACGATATAGGAGGTGGAATGCACCTGTCTCAAGCGCAGTGGAGAATGATTTCAACGTTGTGCAAGGTTCTGATGCCCTTTGAACTTGCCACACGTGAAGTCAGTTCAGACACTGCCAGCCTGAGTCAGGTCATTCCCCTCATCAGGCTTTTGCAGAAGAAGCTGGAGACATTGAAGGAGGAGCTAACACGGAGCGATTCCGCTAGGCATGTGGGACTTGTGGATGGAGCCCTTAATTCGCTTAACAAGGATTCACGGGTGGTCAATCTGTTGAAATCAGAGCACTACATTTTGGCCACCATGCTCGATCCTAGATTTAAAGCCTACCTTGGATCTCTCTTTCCGGCAGACACAAGTCTGCTGGGGTTGAAAGACCTGCTGGTGAGAAAATTGTCAAGTCAAGCGGAACGCGACCTGTCAACATCTCCTCCTTCACATTCTCCCGCAACTGGGGGTGCGAGGAAAAGGCTCAGAATTCCGAGCCCACCCGCTGGCGGTGATGCAGGGCAGTCTGGAGCGACTGCTGATGCTGACATCTGGTCCGGACTGAAGGACCTGACAACGATTACGGACATGTCGTCTACTGTCACTGCATATGATTCTCTCAACATTGAAAGAATGGTGGAGGATTATATGAGTGACCGCATCCAAGTAGGCACGTCACACAGTCCGTACTTATACTGGCAGGAAAAAGAGGCAATTTGGAGGCCCTTGCACAAACTGGCTTTATTCTACCTAAGTTGCCCTCCCACAAGTGTGTACTCCGAAAGAGTGTTTAGTGCCGCCGCTCACCTTGTCAGCAATCGGCGTACGAGGTTACATCCAGAAAATGTGGAGAAGATGATGTTCATTAAAATGAATTATAATCAATTCCTCCGCGGAGACATTGACCAGCAGCAATTGCCTCCACAAAGTACACAGGGAGCTGAGATGGTGGATTCCAGTGGGGACGAATTGATAATCTGTGAGGAGCGGGATGTACACGGTGATATATCGGAGGATGATGATGAGGTGGACATCTTGCCTCTGTAGAGCCAGTTTGTGCAAGGAGAGATTAATTGCTTCTTTTTTGGGGGTGGTCCAAACCAACCCGTCATATCAGTCACAGTCGTGTGGCAGACCCTGTCACTGAAATGATGGGTTGGTTAAAGTGTGCATGTCCTGTTTTGTTTATACAACATAAGGGTGGGTGGGAGGGCCCAAGGACAATTCCATCTTGCACCTCTTTTTTCTTTTATTTTTCTTTGCGTCATGTGCTGTTTGGGGAGGGTTTTTTGGAAGGGCCATCCTGCGTGACACTGCAGTGCCACTCCTAGATGGGCCCGGTGTTTGTGTCGGCCACTAGGGTCGCTTATCTTACTCACACAGTCAGCTACCTCATTGCGCCTCTTTTTTTCTTTGCGTCATGTGCTGTTTGGGGAGGGTTTTTTGGAAGGGACATCCTGCGTGACACTGCAGTGCCACTCCTAGATGGGCCCGGTGTTTGTGTCGGCCACTAGGGTCGCTTATCTTACTCACACAGTCAGCTACCTCATTGCGCCTCTTTTTTTCTTTGCGTCATGTGCTGTTTGGGGAGGGTTTTTTGGAAGGGACATCCTGCGTGACACTGCAGTGCCACTCCTAGATGGGCCCGGTGTTTGTGTCGGCCACTAGGGTCGCTTATCTTACTCACACAGCTACCTCATTGCGCCTCTTTTTTTCTTTGCGTCATGTGCTGTTTGGGGAGGGTTTTTTGGAAGGGACATCCTGCGTGACACTGCAGTGCCACTCCTAGATGGGCCCGGTGTTTGTGTCGGCCACTAGGGTCGCTTATCTTACTCACACAGCGACCTCGGTGCAAATTTTAGGACTAAAAATAATATTGTGAGGTGTGAGGTATTCAGAATAGACTGAAAATGAGTGGAAATTATGGTTTTTGAGGTTAATAATACTTTGGGATCAAAATGACCCCCAAATTCTATGATTTAAGCTGTTTTTTAGGGTTTTTTGAAAAAAACACCCGAATCCAAAACACACCCGAATCCGACAAAAAAAATTCGGTGAGGTTTTGCCAAAACGCGGTCGAACCCAAAACACGGCCGCGGAACCGAACCCAAAACCAAAACACAAAACCCAAAAAATTTCCGGCGCTCATCTCTAGTTAGAACCTAAGACCGGTATCTGTGTATTCATTTTCTAAGTATTCTCAGAGCGTCGGAGACGCTCGTACAGCTTTCAAGTTAACAAGGTTACACTGTGTTGCATTTACACCTTATCACTGCACAAGGATTTACATTATAAGTACATTGTTTTATGGTATAGTTATAAAGGTTTAACACTGTGAGCGTCAGCGCCGCTTGTGATCTCCTCGTGGTCCCGAGCGTCCGCTACGCTAATAGCGTATTATTACGTTAGTCGGCAGCCTATAGCGTGCTTGCCTGTGCTCTCTTAGCCGTGAGCGAACGTGACGCTCGTGCGTCTCGACCACGGCTAAGCGATTGTTACGCAACGTGCGTACACTTACGGTATTCCTTACGCCAATAGCGTACTGTGTTCTTTTACCTTTTAAAGGGTTTTACGTAAGATAAATATTTGGCTTTATCAATATGTGATTAGTATCGACGCGGTAAGTGGCGGGTTGTACCACACAAGTTTGATACATCCCGCCCTCAGTGTTTTGTATGCACATCTGAAATGTTGGTAGTACCAACTTGGTACTCTATATAAACAGGGGCGTATAGAGCCACGCTGGGCCTCGGTAAAGGAGTGGGGGCGTGGCCTAATAGAGTGTGCATGGCTATGCCTTTTAAAAATATTGAAATAATTAATGATGTTTTAACACAGGGGGCGGGGGAGGGCACCCACTTCCTACCTTACTTGATCTGGAAGCGGGTCCCTCCTTCCCTGCCAGTGCCATCTTCATAGTGATATTTGGGAAGATGAAGCTGGCAACTAGAGAGCAAAGACTGTGGCACAGTGACAGAGTCTTTGCTTTCTATGTGCAGTGCCATCTTCCCAAAGATACCACCGTCAGGATGGCGTTGCCGCCGGCCAGCCACAGCGCACAGGTATACTTGGCGGGAGGGGGGTTAGTGGACCTGGGCCCCTCCAACAGCACGGGCCCGGGTAATTTGTACCCCCTTAGTGCCACTGTATATAAAATAAGATTTTACTCACCGGTAAATCTATTTCTCGTAGTCCGTAGTGGATGCTGGGAACTCCGAAAGGACCATGGGGAATAGCGGCTCCGCAGGAGACTGGGCACAACTAAAGAAAGCTTTAGGTCACCTGGTGTGCACTGGCTCTTCCCACTATGACCCTCCTCCAAGCCTCAGTTAGGATACTGTTCCCGGAAGAGCTGACACAATAAGGAAGGATTTTGAATCCCGGGTAAGACTCATACCAGCCACACCAATCACACCATATAACTCGTGATACAATACCCAGTTAACAGTATGAAAACACTGAGCCTCTCAACAGATGGCTCAACAATAACCCTTTTGTTAACAATAACTATGGCCCTCATTCCGAGTTGTTCGCTCGGAGTTTTTCATCGCATCGCAGTGAGAATTCTCTTAGTGCGCATGCGCAATGTTCGCACTGCGACTGCGCCAAGTAACTTTACTATGATGAAAGTAAGTTTACTCACGGCATTTTCATCGCTCCGACGTTCGCATTGTGATTGACAGGAAATGGGTGTTACTGGGCGGATGCACGGCGTTTTAGGGGCGTGTGGCTGGAAACGCTACCGTTTCCGGAAAAAACGCAGGAGTGGCCGGAGAAACGGTGGGAGTGCCTGGGCGAACGCTGGGTGTGTTTATGACGTCAGCCAGGAACGAAAAGCACTGAACTGATCGCACAGGCAGAGTAAGTCTGAAGCTACTCAGAAACTGCTAACTCGTTTGTAATCGCAATATTGCGCCTACGTCGGTCGCAATTTTAAGAAGCTAAGATTCACTCCCAGTAGGCGGCGGCTTAGCGTGTGTAACTCTGCTACATTCGCCTTGCGAGCGAACAACTCGGAATGAGGGCCTATGTACAAGTATTGCAGACAATCCGCACTTGGGATGGGCGCCCAGCATCCACTACGGACTACGAGAAATAGATTTACCGGTGAGTAAAATCTTATTTTCTCTAACGTCCTAGTGGATGCTGGGAACTCCGAAAGGACCATGGGGATTATACCAAAGCTCCCAAACGGGTGGGAGAGTGCGGATGACTCTGCCGCACCGAATGAGAGAACTCAAGGTCCTCCTCAGCCAGGGTATCAAATTTGTAGAATTTTGCAAACGTGTTTGCCCCTGACCAAGTAGCAGCTCTGCAAAGTTGTAAAGCCGAGACCCCTCGGGCAGCCGCCCAAGATGAGCCCACCTTCCTTGTGGAATGGGCTTTTACAGATTTAGGATGCGGCAGTCCAGCCGCAGAATGCGCCAGCTGAATTGTGCTACAAATCCAGAGATCAATAGTCTGCTTAGAAGCAGGAGCACCCAGTTTGTTGGGTGCATACAGGATAAATAGCGAGTCAGTTTTCCTGACTCTAGCTGTCCTGGAAATATAAATTTTCAAGGCCCTGACTACGTCCAGTAACTTGGAATCCTCCAAGTCCCTAGTAGCCGCAGGCACCACAATAGGTTGGTTCAAGTGAAAATCTGATACCACCTTAGGGAGAAACTGGGGACGAGTCCTCAATTCCACCCTATCCATATGGAAAATCAGATAAGGGCTTTTACATGACAAAACCGCCATTTCTGACACACGCCTGGCCGAAGCCAAGGCCAATAACATGACCACTTTCCACGTGAGATATTTTAGATCCACGGTTTTAAGTGGTTCAAACCAATGTGATTTGAAGAAACTCAACACCACGTTGAGAACCCAAGGTGCCACTGGAGGCACAAAAGGGGGCTGAATATGCAGCACTCCCTTTACAAAAGTCTGAACTTCAGGCAGTGAAGCCAGTTCTTTCTGAAAGAAAATCGACAGATCCGGATTCTGGACCTTAATGGAACCCAATTTTAGGCCCATAGTCACTCCTGACTGTAGGAAGTGCAGAAATCGACCCAGCTGAAATTCCTCCGTTGGGGCCTTCCTGGCCTCACACCACGCAACATATTTTCGCCAAATACGGTGATAATGGTTTGCGGTTACTTCTTTCCTAGCTTTAATCAGCGTAGGAATGACTTCCTCCGGAATGCCCTTTTCCTTTAGGATCCGGTGTTCAACCGCCATGCCGTCAAACGCAGTCGCGGTAAGTCTTGGAACAGACAGGGCCCCTGCTGTAGCAGATCCTGTCTGAGCGGTAGAGGCCATGGGTCCTCTGATATCATTTCTTGAAGTTCTGGGTACCAAGCTCTTCTTGGCCAATCCGGAACCACGAGTATCGTTCTTACTCCTCGCCTTCTTATTATTCTCAGTACCTTTGGTATGAGAGGCAGAGGGGGGAACACATAAACCGACTGGTACACCCACGGTGTCACTAGAGCGTCCACAGCTATTGCCTGAGGGTCTCTTGACCTGGCGCAATATTTATCTAGTTTTTTGTTTAAGCAGGACGCCATCATGTCCACCTGTGGCCTTTCCCAACGGTTTACCAACAGTTGGAAGACTTCTGGATGAAGTCCCCACTCTCCCGGGTGTAGACCGTGTCTGCTGAGGAAGTCTGCTTCCCAGTTATCCACTCCCGGAATGAACACTGCTGACAGTGCTAACACGTGATTTTCCGCCCATCGGAGAATCCCTGTGGCTTCTGCCATCGCCATCCTGTTTCTTGTGCCGCCCTGTCGGTTTACATGGGCGACTGCCGTGATGTTGTCTGATAGGATCAGTACCGGCTGGTTTTGAAGCAGAGGCCTTACCTGACTCAGGGCATTGTAAATGGCCCTCAGTTCCAGAATATTTATGTGTAGGGAAGTCTCCTGACTTGACCAAAGTCCCTGGAAGTTTCTTCCCTGTGTGACTGCCCCCCAGCCTCAAAGGCTGGCATCCGTGGTCACCAGGACCCAGTCCTGTATGCCGAACCTGCGGCCCTCTTGAAGATGGGCACTCTGCAGCCACCACAGTAGCGATAACCCTGTCTCCAAGGACCAGGGTATCAGCCGATGCATCTGAAGATGCGATCCGGACCACTTGTCCAACCGGTCAAACTGAAAAGTTCTTGCATGGAACCTGCCAAATGGGATCGCTTCGTAGGAAGCTACCATTTTTCCCAGGACTCGCGTGCAATGATGCACCGATACCTGTTTCGGCTTCAGGAGGTCTCTGACTAGAGATGACAGCTCCTTGGCTTTCTCCTCCGGGAGAAACACTTTTTTCTGGTCTGTGTCCAGAACCATCCCCAGGAACAGTAGACGTGTCGTAGGAACCAGCTGTGACTTTGGAATGTTTAGAATCCAACCGTGCTGTTGTAGCACTTTCCGAGATAGTGCTACCCCGACTAACAACTGCTCCTTGGACCTCGCCTTTATAAGGAGATCGTCCAAGTACGGGATAATTAAAACTCCCTTTTTTCGAAGGAGTATCATCATTTCGGCCATTACCTTGGTAAACACCCTCGGTGCCGTGTACAGTCCAAACGGTAGTGTCTGGACTTGGTAATGGCAATCCTGTACCACAAATCTGAGGTACTCCTGGTGAGGATGGTAAATGGGGACATTCAGGTAAGCATCCTTGATGTCCAGGGATACCATGTAATCCCCCTCGTCCAGGCTTGCAATAACCGCCCTGAGCGATTCCATCTTGAACTTGAATTTTTTATGTATGTGTTCAAGGATTTTAATATAAAATGGGTCACACCGAACCGTGCGGTTTCGGTACCCCAAACAGTGTGGAATAGTAACCCCGTCCTTGTTGAAGTAGGGGCACCTTGACTATCACCTGCTGGGAATACAGCTTGTGAATTGCCTCTAGCACAGCCTCCCTGCCTGAGGGAGTTGTCGGCAAGGCAGATTTGAGGAAACGGCGGGGGGGAGACGCCTCGAATTCCAGCTTGTACCCCTGAGATACTACTTGAAGGAAACAGGGATCCACCTGTGAGCGAGCCCACTGATCGCTGAAATTTTTGAGGCGGCCCCCCACCGTACCTGGCTACGCCTGTGGAGCCCCCGCGTCATGCGGTGGACTCAGAGAAAGCGGTAGAAGAATTTTGATTCTGGGAACTGGCTGACTGGTGCAGCTTTTTCCCTCTTCCCTTGTCTCTATGCAGAAAGGAAGCGCCTTTGACCCGCTTGCTTTTCTGAAGCCGAAAGGACTGTACCTGATAATACAGTGCTTTCTTAGTCTGTGAGGAAACCTGAGGTAAAAATTTTTCTTCCCAGCTGTTGCTGTGGATACGAGGTCCCAGAGACCATCCCCAAATAATTCCTCACCCTTATAAGGCAGAATCTCTATGCGCCTTTTAAAGTCAGGATCACCTGTCCAGTGACAGGTCTCTAACACCCTCCTGACAGAATGGACATTACATTAATTTTGGATGCCAGCCGGCAAAATATCCCTCTGTGCATCCCTCATATATAAGACGACGTCTTTAATATGTTCATCTGTTAGCAAACTAGTCTCCCTGTTTGACAGGGTCACCGACCACGCTGCAGCAGCACGATCTGCAGGTCTCAGTCTAGTACCTGAGTGTGTAAATACAGACTTCAGGATAGCCTCCTGCTTTTTATCAACAGGTACCTTCGAAGTGGCCGTATCCTAAGACGGCAGTGCCACCTTTTTTGACAACCGTGTGAGCGCCTTATCCACCCTAGGGGATATCTCCCAGCGTAACTTATCCCCTGGCGGGAAAGGGTACGCCATCAGTAACTTTTTAGAAATTACCAGTTTCTTATCGGGGGAACCCACGCTTTTTCACACACTTCATTCACTCATCTGATGGGGGAACAAAACACTGCCTGCTTTTTCTCCCCAAACATAAAACCCATTTTTAGAGGTACTTGGGTTAATGTCAGAAATGTGTAACACATTTTTTATTGCCGGGATCAAGTCACGGATGTTCCTAGTGGATTGTGTATATGTCTCAACCTTGTCGACACTGGAGTCAGACTCCGTGTCGACATCTGTGTCTGCCATCTGAGGGAGCGGGCGTTTTTGAGCCCCTGATGGCCTTTGAGACGCCTGGGCAGGCACGGGCTGAGAAGCCGTCTGTCCCACAGCTGTTACGTCATCCAGCCTTTTATGTAAGGAGTTGACACTGTCGGTTAATACCTTCCACCTATCCATCCACTCTGGTGTCGGCCCCCAGGGGGCGACATCACATTTATCGGCATCTGCTCCGTCACCACATAAGCCTCCTCATCAAACATGTCGACACAGCCGTACCGACACACCGCACACACACAGGGAATGCTCTGACTGAGGACAGGACCCCACAAAGCCCTTTGGGGAGACAGAGAGAGAGTATGCCAGCACACACCAGAGCGCTATATAATGTGGGGATTAACACTATAACTGAGTGAATTTTCCCCAATAGCTGCTTGTATATATAATATTGCGCCTAAATTTAGTGCCCCCCTCTCTTTTTAACCCTTTGAACCTGAAAACTACAGGGGAGAGCCTGGGGAGCTGTCTTCCAGCTGCACTGTGAAGAGAAAATGGCGCCAGTGTGCTGAGGGAGATAGCTCCACCCCTTTTTCGCTGACTTTTCTCCCGCTTTTTTATGGATTCTGGCAGGGGTATTTATCACATATATAGCCTCTGGGACTATATATTGTGATTATTTTGCCAGCCAAGGTCTTATTATTGCTGCTCAGGGCGCCCCCCCCCCCAGCGCCCTGCACCCTCAGTGACCGGAGTGTGAAGTGTGTATGAGGAGCAATGGCGCACAGCTGCAGTGCTGTGCGCTACCTTGGTGAAGACTGATGTCTTCTGCCGCCGATTTTCCGGACCTCTTCTTGCTTCTGGCTCTGTAAGGGGGACGGCAGCGCGGCTTCGGGACCGAACACCAAGGACGGGCCTGCGGTCGATCCCTCTGGAGCTAATGGTGTCCAGTAGCCTAAGAAGCCCAAGCTAGCTGCAAGCGGGTAGGTTCGCTTCTTCTCCCCTTAGTCCCTCGGTGCAGTGAGCCTGTTGCCAGCAGGTCTCACTGTAAAATAAAAAACCTAACATATACTTTCTTTCTAGAAGCTCAGGAGAGCCCCTAGTGTGCATCCAGCTCGGCCGGGCACAAAGATCTATCTGAGGCTTGGAGGAGGGTCATAGTGGGAGGAGCCAGTGCACACCAGGTGACCTAAAGCTTTCTTTAGTTGTGCCCAGTCTCCTGCGGAGCCGCTATTCCCCATGGTCCTTTCGGAGTTCCCAGCATCCACTAGGACGTTAGAGAAATACATTTTGTGCATAATTGTGAGCCAATCCCAGGCTCAACTCTGATTTGTAAAACTTGGATTTGTTGGATTAACAAACGTGTATCCAAACTGCTTGTCTCTACCAGGTACACAAATGACCAGTGCAGGGGATGAGTCCACAGTTCTAGGTAAGCTTGATCTGGTTCTGTGGCAGCTCTTGTATACAATTCCACACTGAGCTTCATGAAAACAGTGATCTTGAATTCAGATACAAAATATTGATTGCCCTACGGAGTCATGATTTTCGGGTTAACAGTCTAGCTTTCAACTTTTTGTGTTTGAGCTAATGCTGCTGTTCTAAAGCTATTTTTTATGGAATCCGCTTGAGTGAATGCATAAAGACAAAACAGATACTATAAAAAATTGTTTCTATGTAATAACTATAGTAGCTTCTAAACACAAATGTTGTAACCTAGCAACAATGTAATATACAGTACATATTTGCTTACTGTTAAAATAAATCGTGTTAAAAGAACAGCAAATGAAATGCATGATGTGGGATTAAAAAAAAACATGTTTCTCTTTTGCAAATGCCATGATGTGGCAGATGCAATCCATTTAAAAACAGTGAATTTGACAGAAATTGAGGTTATACCAAAAATAAGATAATTGTTCAACATGGACAATGCTTTGAGAAGTATTGGCAACATTAACTGTAATTATAGACATCTGTCACAGCTAGCTATTCAGTAGTAACTCTGACATCAATATAGAACTAGAACACTAAACTGCCTGCAGGCAAAGAAATGGACACTAGACAAGAAGTGAGCAATCATTTATCCCATTAGAATGATCTGTCAGAGGTTCCTCTTTAACACAAAAAGCTTTGACTGGCTTTTGTATAATATACACTTGAAAGCTCAGCTCTGCCGGTTGCTTTGTACAAATAACCATTGTGTGCCCTGCACTCTCTCTCTATATATGGATAGAGACATCTCATTAACAAAACCAATCTTACATCATAATAAATATGCTTAGGGAACATGCAGTGTCATTCATTTTCAATACTCTCTCCTCTCACTTTGCTGTCTGGTTTTAACATTTTGCTGTGTCTACTACATGGAGAACTGTCGAAAGCAGTGATGCTGTATACATTATTCTTCTACAGAGGAAATATAATTAATTTCACTTAACGTACTTTTGTTATGTTTCGTGTTGACAGGTTGCACATTAAAGCAATCGCACCATATATATCGGATAATGTATACACTGGAATAGGATGAAATGACACGGGAAGACACAAGGACATTAAGAAATTCTACTGAAACAGAAGTCTGCAGGCAAAGGTGACATCTGGTATTTGTTTTTAATATAGATGTGCGGTGGGTACTTTTCGTTATTTGTGTTTTGGTTTTGGTTCTAATTCCCCACTCGTGTTTTAGTTTTGGATTGGATTTGCCAAAACCACCCTTTCGTGTTTTGGTTTTGGTTTTGGATCTGGATGATTTTTGTAAAAAACAATAAAACATCTAAAATCACAGAATTTGGGGTAATTTTCTCCTATGGTATTATTAACCTCAATAACATTAATTTCCACTCATTTCCAGTCTATTCTGAACACCTCAGACCTCACAATATAGTTTTAAGGCCAAAAGGGTGCACCGAGGTGGATGTATGACTAAGCTAAGCGACACAAGTGTGCGTCCCAAACACCTGGCCCATCTAGGAGTGGCACTGCAGTTGCAGACAGGATGGCACTTAAAAAAACTAAGCCCCAAACAGCACATCATGCAAATAAGTAAAAGAGGTGCAATGAGGTAGCTGTATGACTAAGCTAAGTGACACAAGTGTGCGGCACAAACACCTTGCCCATGTAGGAGTGGTACTGCAGTGGCAGACAGGATGGCACTTAAAAAAACTAGGCCCCAAACAGCACATGATGCAAAGAAGAAAAAGAGGTGCAAGATGGAATTGTCCTTAGCCCTCCCACCCACTCTTATGTTGTATAAACAGGACATGCACACTTTAACAAACCAATCATTTCAGCGACAGGGTCTGCCACACGACTGTGGCTGAAATGACTGGTGTGTTTGGGCCCCCACCAAAAAAGAAGCAATCAATCTCTCCTTCCACAAACTGGCTCTACAGAGGCAAGATGTCGACCTCATCCTCCCATCCTCCTCCTCACAGAGTATTAATTCGTCCCCACTGGAATCCACCATCACAGGTCCCTGTGTACTTTCTGGAGGCAATTGCTGGTTAAGGTCTTCATGGAGGAATTTATTATAATTAATTTTGACGAACATCATCTTCTCCACATTTTGTGGAAGTAACCTCCTACGCCGATCGCTGACAAAGTTACTGGCTGCACTAAACACTCTTTCGGAGTACACACTGGAAGGGGGGCAACTTAGGTAAAATAAAGCCAGTTTGTGCAAGGGCATCCAAATTTCCTCTTTTTCCTGCCAGTATAAGTACGGACCTTCTGACATGCCTACTTGGATGCTGTCACTCATATAATCCTCCACCATTCTTTCAATGATGACAGAATCATATGCAGTGACAGTAGACATGTCAGTAATCGTTGGCAGGTTCTTCAGACCGGACCAGATGTCAGCACTCGCTCCTGACTGCCCTGCATCACTGCCAGTGGGTGGGCTAGGAAATCATATCCTTTTCCTTGCAGCCCCAGTGGCGGGAGAAAGTGAAGGAGGAGCTGATGACGGGTCACGTTCCACTTGAGTTGACAATTTTCTCACCAACAGGTCTTTGAACCTCTGCACACTTGTGTCTGCCGGAAAGAGAGATACAACGTAGGCTTTAAACCTAGGATCGAGCACGGTGGCCAAAATGTAGTGCTCTGATTTCAACGGATTGACCACCCTTGAATCCTGGCAAAGCAAATGAAGGGCTCCATCCACAATTCCCATATACTTTGCGGAATCACTCCGTCTTAGCTCCTCCTTAAATTTCTCCTGCTGCTTCTGCAAAAGCCTGATGAGGGGATGGACCTTACTCAAGCTAGCAGTGTCTGAACTGACTTCACGTGTGGCAATTTGGAAGGGTTAGAGAACTTTGCACAAGACGGAAATCATTCTCCACTGTGCTTGAGTCAGGTGCATTCCCCCTCCTTTACCTATATCGTAGGTGTATGTATAGGCTTGAATGGCCTTTTGCTGCTCCTCCATCCTCTGAAGCATAGAGTGTTGAATTCCACCTCATTACCACCTCTTGCTTCAGGTGATGGCAGGGCAGGTTCAGGTGTGTTTGATGGCGCTCCAGTCTTCGGCATGCGGTGGGTGAATGTCGAAAGTGGGCCGCAATTTTTTTGGCTACCGACAGCATCTCCTGCATGCCCCTGTCATTTTTCAAAAAAATTCTGCACCACCAAATTAATTGTATGTGCAAAACATGGGGCGTGCTGGAATTTGCCCAGATGTAATGCATGCCCAATATTGGTGGCGTTGTCCGATATCACAAATTCCCAGGAGAGTCTAATTGGGGTAAGCCATTGTGCAATGATGTCCCTCAGTTTCCATAAGAGGTTGTCAGCGGTGTTCCTCTTATGGAAAGTGGTTATAAATAGCGTAGCCTGCCTAGGAACGAGTTGGTGTTTGTGAGATGCTGCTACTGGTGCCTCAGCTGTTGTTGCTGCGGAAGGCCATACATCTACCCAGTGGGCTTTCACAGTCATATACTCCTTAGTCTGCCCTGTTCCACTTGTCCACATGTCCGTGGTTAAGTGGACAGTGGGTACAACTGCATTTTTTAGGACACTGAGGACACTTTTTCTGACGTCTCTGTACATTCTCGGTATCGCCTGCCTAGTGAAGTGGAACCTAAATGTGGTTTGATACCGTGGACACAGTACCTCAAACAATTCTCTAAGTCTCACTAACTAATGGCGGATATCGGATGCACGTCTAACACCAACATAACTGTCAAAGCCTCAGTTATCTGCTTTGCAACAGGATGACTGCAGTTATATTTCATCTTCCCCACAAAGAACTGTTGGACAATCAATTGGTTAGTTGAAGTAGTACAAGTGGTCTTCCGATATTATATTTACTATCGACAACTTATAGGGGCAGTCTCTGTATGTCCTATCCATTTCTATTCTCAAGATTGCGTATGGTAAAGTGGAAATATTTAGTAGTTACTGGTAAATTTGCCCAGACAGTACTAAAACAAGCATCCAAGTGCTGCCCCCCAACAAGTGCCACCCCTAGAAATTTACCACTGTCAGGGGGTAGGGGGAGGACATTGTGTGATCACCCCCAACTGTAACACTTCTCCTCTCTACCCACTACTGCTGACCGTGCCTGCATTACTGTGGTGGGTCCAAGGAGGCTGCTGCCATTGAGCAGTAACAGTCTCCTCTCTCTCACTGCTTGATGCGCCATTGCAGTTGCACTGCTATACAGCAGGCAGGGGTAGTGTGCAGAGGAGAAGTGTTACAGGTGGGGTGATCGCATTGATCGTTCATTCCCTGGATCCACCCCTGACTCAGTATCAGGGGTGTATCTAGGGGTCTGAGCACCCCTGGCAAAGTAAGGAACTGGCGCCCCCCACCTCCCCCACCCAGGGACAATGAGGGGGGAGTTACAGATAGGCTGAGGTCAGGGACACTGAGGGGCAATTACAGGGAGGGTGTGGGCAGTAACACTGAGGGATAATTACAGGAGTGCACGGGCAGGGACAATGAGGGGGAATTACGGGGAGGGTACGGGCAGGGACACTGAGTTGGAATTACAGGAGGGTGCGGGCAGGGACACTGAGGGGGGAGTCACAGGGAGGCTGAGGTCAGGAACACTGAGGGAGAATTACAAGGAGGGTGCAGGCGTGGACACTGAGGAGGAATTACGAGGATGGTGCGGGCAGGGACACTGAGATGGAATTACGGAGAGGGTGCAGGTAGGGAGACTGAGGGGGAATTACGAGAAGTGTGCAGGCAGGGACACTGAGGGGGAATTACAGAGAGGGTGCGGGCAGGGATACTGAGGAGGAATTACAGGGAGGGTGCGGGCAGGAATACTGAGGGGAAATTATGGGAAGGGTGCGGGCATGGACACTGAGAGGGAATTACAGGAGTGTATGGGCAGGGTCGCTGAGGGGGCAGTTACAGGGATAGTGTGGGCAGGGACACTGAGCAGGAATTATAAGAAGGGTGCAGGCAGGGACACTGAGGGGGAATTACAAGAAGAGGGCAGGCAGGTACACTGAGGGGGAATTATGAGTAGGGTGTGGCCAGGAACATTGAGAGGAAATTACAGGGAGGTTGCAGGCAGGGACACCGAGGGGATATATGCACACATGCATACAGTTAAAAACCTCTCTCTAGGTGTGATGGCACTACATATCCCAGAAAATCCAGTTGACAAGGTGTGTTGGAACTTGTAGTCTCAACACAGCTGGACAGGCAGTCACTGGTCTAGATACCTCTCCATACAGAGCTCTTTGTAAGCTATGATCCAGGTGAGAATGCTGATTTTCATACAGGACTAAAAGCAACACTTTAAAAAGACATTTCATACACTTTAAATGAAGCCGCTGCGGCCGCTATACTTAATCCGCAACCTACGGACTTTTTACACCGTTAGCGTACAGAGTCCCGTACCGAGTACGGACTTTGCATACAAACGCCGCGCTGGCTGTACAAAGTACACACAGCGCGTACACACCCAATGATACAACGTGAACCCTTAACAGCTATGCAATGCGATAATAATACACTTTAAACCTTAGCAGGGAAAGGAAGACACGACACCAGATTGTAATTAAACTACTGGGTTCCGACACCACAGCGTATTATTACTGAAAGGGGGTTACAATAACAAAGCAATACAATACAAAAGAATAATGGCTACAGTCAATGATACATACTTGTTTGGATTTCGCTGCGCTACCCAGTCTGGTCCTCGGTCATCTAGATAGATAACTTTGTGAGTCTTGTGTGACCAGGCCTGCAGCAGGCATCTTTTATACGGTAGATCAAAATATAATACAATAGACACTGTGTGCTCTTCTTCCATTGGTTCGGGGGTGGGACATATCCTGTGCACCGGAGATCATTGGTCAGCTCAAGAAGTGGGCGATGGCTAGGACCTGAGATGTGGTTTCTGTTGTTTGCATCTGAGTTCCCGCCCCATGACCAGTTAAACCCATCACATTAATCATACATAAATCTGATATTATTAATAACTTAATGTGGTAATATGTAATAATATTCTTATTCCCATCAGATTAATGTTTACGTAAATCTGAACAATATGATCCCACACATGATATGTTTATCTATTTCCATCCTCAAGATATACATATATCCACATATATCTATATACTCATATAGAGTAGGACTTGCAGTGAAATGGGGTCCAGTGGAGTGGGCCGCAAGCTTACATGCATTGTACAATTCATAAACCAAAACCCCATTGTTTATTTAGATGTAACATTAAAGCATTAAGGTGAATGAAGCTGCTTAGGAGAGTGCTGGGTTTTCTGTTTGGTATATTTGAGTTTGGTGGTCACAGCCCACCGCACCCCAACCCCTGGGAATGGTGAGTGCAGTGGTTCCTCATGTTTGTTTGTATAACAGGGTTAATTTTTAATTGGCCCATTTGTGACCATATCTCTCGCTCATGCACCCATAAGCTCATTTACCTTTAACCTGGATCAGCTGCTATGTAGGTGTGTTGGTGACTGTCTCACTTTGAAAGCCAGTAGTCTGTTGGCAGGTGAGCTGTAAACCAGGTATGCACACTTGTGTAGTTGTGTTATTTGTGTTGGTGACTGTCTTACCTTTTAAAAGCCATAAGTGTGGCAGGTAAGCTCTAAACCAGAAAAGCACATTTTCCTCTATGAGACAGCAGTTGCCAGGTTTCTATAAAATCTATGTGAAAGTTTGTGATAGAGTAGGACTTGCGGTGAAATGGGGTCCCGTGGAGTGGGCCGCAAGCTTGCATGCATTGTACAATTCATAAACCAAAACCCCATTGTTTATTTAGATGTAACATTAAAGCATTAAGGTGAATGAAGCTGCTTAGGAGAGTGCTGGGTTTTCTGTTTGGTATATTTGAGTTTGGTGGTCACAGCCCACCGCACCCCAACACCTGGGAATGGTGAGTGCAGTGGTTCCTCATGTTTGTTTGTATAACAGGGTTAATTTTTAATTGGCCCATTTGTGACCATATCTCTCTCTCATGCACCCCTAAGATCATTTACCTTTAACCTGGATCAGCTGCTATGTAGGTGTGTTGGTGACTGTCTCACCTTGAAAGCCAGTAGTCTGTTGGCAGGTTAGCTGTAAACCAGGTAAGCACACTTGTGTAGTTGTGTTATTTGTGTTGGTGACTGTCTTACCTTTTAAAAGCCATAAGTGTGGCAGGTAAGCTCTAAACCAGAAAAGCACATTTTCCTCTATGAGACAGCAGTTGCCAGGTTTCTATAAAATCTATGTGAAAGTTTGTGATAGAGTAGGACTTGCGGTGAAATGGGGTCCCGTGGAGTGTGCCGCAAGCTTACATGCATTGTACAATTCATAAACCAAAACCCCATTGTTTATTTAGATGTAACATTAAAGCATTAAGGTGAATGAAGCTGCTTAGGAGAGTGCTGGGTTTTCTGTTTGGTATATTTGAGTTTGGTGGTCACAGCCCACCGCACCCCAACCCCCTGGGAATGGTGAGTGCAGTGGTTCCTCGTGTTTGTTTGTATAACAGGGTTAATTTTTAATTGGCCCATTTGTGACCATATCTCTCTCTCATGCACCCATAAGCTCATTTACCTTTAACCTGGATCAGCTGCTATGTAGGTGTGTTGGTGACTGTCTCACTTTGAAAGCCAGTAGTCTGTTGGCAGGTGAGCTGTAAACCAGGTACGCACACTTGTGTAGTTGTGTTATTTGTGTTGGTGACTGTCTTACCTTTTAAAAGCCATAAGTGTGGCAGGTAAGCTCTAAACCAAAAAAGCACATTTTCCTCTATGAGTCAGCAGTTGCCAGGTTTCTATAAAATCTATGTGAAAGTTTGTGATAGAGTAGGACTTGCGATGAAATGGGGTCCCGTGGAGTGGGCCGCAAGCTTACATGCATTGTACAATTCATAAACCAAAACCCCATTGTTTATTTAGATGTAACATTAAAGCATTAAGGTGAATGAAGCTGCTTAGGAGAGTGCTGGGTTTTCTGTTTGGTATATTTGAGTTTGGTGGTCACAGCCCACCGCACCCCAACACCTGGGAATGGTGAGTGCAGTGGTTCCTCGAGTTTGTTTATATATATATATATACGTATACACACACATACTCCTGCTATTACAATTTGTCATATATATATATATATATATATAATTCCTATGTGTGTGTATATATATGTATGTATATATATATATATATATATATATATATACAAACACATACATCTCCAAGAGTTTAAACTATGAATGTTAATATCTCAGATTTCTAAATGTCTGGTTTGTATTTTGGTTAGCTATTTGCTAATTGAGTTTCTCGCAGCTTCGGTTCCTGGGTATTGTCTCTTTGTTTGTTTTTGTCTTCAGGTGAGACATTGACAATCCAGTACTTATTGTTTTAAATAGAAACTCGACTATCCTAGTAAACAAAGGTGTTTGCCTTCTTCATAGAATTTCAAAGCTTAGTGTAAATAAGGCCATTGTATTTTAGTCTCTGGGAGTTTTAATTTATGTGTGACCGATCTTCATGCTATTTAGAAGAAAAAGCAGACCGTGTGGGATCTATGCAATATATAGATTAGATTTATGATATGTCTTTGTGGCTTTTCCATGAGAGTACAAATTCCACTGTAATTACTCATACCACGCTCTAATGCGCAGGACCGCGGGAGCGACCATACGCAATTTGCGAATATGTGCAATCACAGTCGAACACGGACGCACACGGAGGCCATCTATGTGGTGTTTGTACGTAATGTGTGTGTTGTAATATTTTCTGACTTCGACACAGGATAGACCATGCAGTGCAGCAACGGTACTGCAGAAAATGTACAGGTGCTGTCATGCTGCACTGCTGACTAGTGCTGATTGTAGTGGCTGGTGTTTGGTGACAGACCGCGTGGGACCAATGATATGGGGAGCGGATGAGGAATAGGAGGTGCCTCATCCCCTCCCCCATATCTGGAAGTGCCTCGCTCCCCGGCTATATTCACCATCATTGTGACTGTAGTCACCTAGAGTGTCAGAGTGCATTACGCTTCTGAGAGTCCAGCAGTGGATGAGCACTGCTAAGGGATGTACTCAGTGAGAACTACTATGTCATTCTACCCCCTGGCGTGGATGGCACTGCTGGGCTGCGCCCCCCCATCCTTGGCCGGCGCCCCTGGCAAGTGCCATCCTGGCCAATAGGAAGATACACCCCTGCTCAGCATTGCTGCAAAGGGTGACGATATCCCCCTCAGCAACTAACCCAGGCCCCAGCTGGGTCCCTCATCCTAGCCCGGACCCCTCTCCTTGGCACGCTTTGTCAGCAGCCCAGAAAACATGTTCATGACGGCTTATGTAAGACTTCCCAGAAAATGTCTAACTTCATTCTGCATGTAAAAGACCCAACCCAATATAGAATAATCTATACCACTGCAGCATGCAATAAGGGTAGATTATGTTTAGTTTTGTATTGCCTGTATGGATGTCTGTAAAAGTGAAATTGTATTAAAAGGATGACATCACCATGTAATTTTTATCCATGCATAAATTTGTACAAGTTTTTCAGAAATTTAAACATATTAAATTGTAATGTATGTAAGCATTGACTGTAAGTATATAAAACAAGGGGGGGAAAGCTCATACGCGTTAATCACTATCTGTTCAATATAAAACCAGTGTTATACATAAATTTACTAGTGTTTGATGTATTTTACAATTCATGTATAAAATGTAGCACTTTAATATAAAACACCATTTTATACTACAAAAATAAAACCGCACACACTTGAGCTGTGGAGGAAGGGGG
This sequence comes from Pseudophryne corroboree, assembly GCF_028390025.1. Taxonomy (NCBI): domain Eukaryota; kingdom Metazoa; phylum Chordata; class Amphibia; order Anura; family Myobatrachidae; genus Pseudophryne; species Pseudophryne corroboree. The sequence goes on along the minus strand of NC_086449.1, from coordinate 694,168,345 downwards.
TACAGCTTTAATTATAAATGAAAGCACAGCTAAGTAATTAGCACTAGCCTATGTAAATCAATAAACAAGTAATAATAATAATGATCATTTTATTTTTATAGCATTATTTCTCTAATAAGACTCACGGCGCTGAGGACGGCTGGGAACCTCCGGTTATTCTTGGTCAAGGAGGACCCACCCCACCTTATGTGACACAGTTAAATGGGCTTTTGTATGGGTGTGAGCGCAAAACAACTCCTACAAAGATTAGTAACCCCAGCAGCTATAACTTATTAAAAGGAAGTACCCCTGAACGTATCTTGGGCCCGGCTTTTCCACCAGCGCTGCCCTGTCTGAGAAAAAGAAAGAGAACACAAAGAACAAACAGGTGGTGGATGGGTGAGATTTTCTTCAGGAACAAGTGGAACAAAGTAAAAGACTGGTGATGCTCAAAACTTTTATAACCTCGCCAGAGCCAAAACTCCTTCCCCTTTCCTTCAATTGGCTACAGCACTCGCTTTACAAAAAACAATTAACTATTACAGGTTGAGTATCCCTTATCCAAAATGCTTGGGACCAGAGGTATTTTGGATATCAGATTTTTCCGTATTTTGGAATAATTGCATACCATAATGTGATATCATGGTGATGGGGCCTAAATCTAAGCACAGAATGCATTTATGTTTCATATACACCTTATACACACAGCCTGAAGGTCATTTTAGCCAATATTTTTTGTAACTTTGTGCATTAAACAAAGTGTGTCTACATTCACACAATTCATTTATGTTTCATATACACCTTATACACACAGCCTGAAGGTCATTTAATACAATATATTTAATAACTTTGTGTATCAAACAAAGTTTGTGTACATTGAGCCATCAAAAAACAAAGTTTCTCACTATCTCTGGATATGGGATACTCAACCTGTACTGCCAAAAACTGCCATTAACTGATAAAAAAGCAGACATTTAATAACCATCTGGCTTTTACACAGGCCTCAGTTCTCCTTAAGGTGGGTACACACTGGTCGATATATCGTCCGTTCTCTTGAACGGCCGATATATCGTGGGTCCGTCGGCCAGTGTGTATGGTCGATATGTCTGTGAACTCCGTCGTTGACAGACATATCGCGTCGGCCCCGCAGCACAGCCGACGGGCAATATATCTACCGATATATTGGCGCGTCGCTGGCCGACCGCCTGTACACATGCTGCGGTGGGCGGCGGTGACTGATAGCTGAACTGGACGGGCGTGTGTACACGCCCGCCCAGTTCGTGACGTCACTCCGCCAAGGGATCGGGCAGTGTGTATGATCAACACACTGCCCGATCCGTCCATAGATATATCTGCCAATCAATTGAGTACCACTACCCACCTTTAGATACAGAATACTTAAACATTGTATACAATAAAGGAGTATTCCTGCATACAACAGATTTTCTTACTACTTGTAACTGTATGCAAAATATAAAAGTGATATAGAAATAGTAAATTTACAATTCAGAAAATAAGAACCCCATTACTAACATGACAAGGCATCTATCTTAAGAGCATGTAGAGTTCTTGTAGCAGGTCAAGCTTTCAATATATTTCATTTTTTTTTCATCAATAGCAGAACAGATTCCACCCCCCACCCCCCTTCCACACACCACTTCACATAAAAATCACCACTTTACTACAGAGATGATGTTGGTAATGCCATATAATTTATGGGTGTGGTATGGAGGGTTGGCCACACTTAGGTCGACAGTGTCTAGGTTGACCACTATTGGTCGACAGTAACTAGGTTGAAAGGGATTCTAGGTAGACAGGGTTTCTAGGTCGACATGTTCTAGGTTGACAGGTCAAAAAGTGGATATGAGTTTTTATGGGTACTTTTGTGTCATTTTCTCCATACAGTGACCGGGAACTCCAATTAGTGCACCATGTGGTGCCTCATTCTGCTAGCGCTGCGCTCGGTACAGGTTACTATTCTCAGTCATAGTCCACGTGGATCGTTAAGTATGAAAAAGTTGAAAAAAAATTAAAAAATTGTGAAAAACTAATGTCGACCTTTTGACCTGCCGACCTAGAACATGTCGACCTAGAGACCCTGATGGCCTAGAAACCCTGTCGACCTAGTTACTTTCGACCAATAGTGGTCGACCTAGAAATTGTCAACTTAAATGTGGTCGACTTAGATACCTGATACCATAATTTATGAGGGTATGTTTGTTTTACCTTACGCACTGAAGCACAGTGTACAGTACTGCTCAACACTTCTTACCCGAACACAAAGGGATCCTAACACATGCCCAGGTTCCTGACTGCTGCTGCTACTGGGTATACTGTAACTGAGCTGCTTCAGAAGCATGCAAAGCCAATACATATAATGCCACTGAATTAATGAGTTGAATCATATACCTATAATAGCTAATATGGACACTTACCTACATGGAATTTAGCAACATTGAACCCTGAGCTTTTGTGATTGCACCTAGGTAATAGAAAGGATCTGTTTCTGATTGGGGGATTCATATATAGGAACATTTTAGTGATTAACAGTAATCATTACTGACATGCTGCATTCAATATACTACTCTATACATGGGGGAAGATGTATCAAACCTTGGAGAGGGATAAAGTGGAAAAAGATAAAGTACTAAACAATTAGCTCCGGTCATTTTCCAAATACAGCCTGTAAAATGACATTTAGTTAGTACTGTATATCTCTCGCCAAGCTTAGTAACATCTCCCCATTGGCTCGCCTTCATTATGCAACTATTCTACTTACCACGAAGAGAATGCCACATACAATTTTATATATATATATATATATATATATATATATATATATAGTCTATTTAGCACCACAGAGAAGCCTGCCCTGGTGAGCAACTATTAATTATAAGACAGACAGCTTTAAAGTGGGTTCCACCTTCCACCTTCTATAAAACACAATTCCTAAATGCCTTACAGTGCTGTAATGTGAAACAGGTTGAAATCTTATTACTTCACTGAAATTAAAACCTAAGTTTTAATACTGTTCGCGTTGAACAATGATTCCACACTTTATTGCTTTTGAAATCCCTTGATGATCATAGGAAGAAATGCCCTCGAGAAAAAATGAGACTGTTTTCTAAAAGCAGAAATACAGTTTGCTCTTGAAGCCTCTTTGTCATCACAAAAAAAGGATTTAATGCCAATGCTCAGAAAACAGACTCTTTTTTCTTAAAATGTGCACCTTGTGAGCCATTTGTAAATTCACTTCACTTTCTTTTATTTATTACAATAGAACACAATGGCAGTAAAGAAGCTTCCATTAAATAGATCTGACGCTTTTTAAAACAATTCTGTTGCTTAGAAAAGTGATAGAAACAGAACCAGTGCATTCTATTAAATGCATTTAATTATGAAAGCTGTTTAGATGCATATAAACAAACATCTATGAGCTAAGAATTACCTTCTTTAAATGTTTAACCAATACAATTGCGAGATATTTAAAGTTCAATCATGGAAAAACTGGTGGGTTAGGGTACAGTACCTATAATATAGTGACGAGAGCTAGTATGTGACTCTACAGTTAGTCACATTGCTGTGCTGCTATTAAGTCATGTCATCGATGATATAAACTGGCCACAATACAGTTGATATGTGTGTACTATTTTGTGGTGTGTTGGTAAATAGTAGACACCAGTGGAAAATAAGTGTTGGCAGGGCCGGCAACAGAAAATTTGGGGCCCGGTACACTGATATTTCTGGGGCCCCCTCAACCCCCCATGGTCACCCACTCTTAAATCAGAGGGTGTCTTACACACACACACACACACACACACACACACACACACACACACTGTGTTATATTAATATATATGACACACTATATCTATCTATATGTATATATATGGCAATTACTTTCCAACATTAACAACCAGGGTGCTTTCCTTGACAGATACAGGAATAAATGGGTTCCCTGGGGTGACTTGCATGTCAATCACTAGCAACGTAAGAACCAGATGGCGCTGCATGGATTTTTTTAGTGCAAATAAGGTGTATTCCAGAGCATTACATCATAGTGCAGGCACTACATCATACTGCTGGAGAGCCGAGCACGCCGGCAGTGCACACACTTGACTTACCAGCAACACACAGCCGCCAGCGCTGCTAATCATCCAGGCTCCGAGTGTCAGTGACGTCCATGCAGCAACAAGCTGCCACACTCCCGCAGTCCTGCTCCTGCTTTGCCGCTCGCGCTCCTCACAGCAGAGACAGGGTGGGTGGGGGATACTCAGAGAGGAGGGACGGTCCAGATGCAGCGTCCTGTGTGACTAGTGCAACGTCATTGCACTGCACAGGGACACTGGCTGAGTGACAGATGACCTGGGGGCTGGGGGCACTGAGGGGTGACAACAGGGCCAGGGGGGCGCGCTAGGGGAAAAAAAGGCAGTTACTAATTCCTTTTAAATACATGGTAGGCGGACCGCAGCTAGTGTGATGCTGCAATTGATATAGGCCCTCATTCCGAGTTGTTCGCTCGGTATTTTTCATCGCATCGCAGTGAAAATCCGCTTAGTACGCATGCGCAATGTTCGCACTGCGACTGCGCCAAGTAACTTTACTATGATGAAAGTATTTTTACTCACGGCTTTTTCTTCGCTCCGGCGATCGTAATGTGATTGACAGGAAATGGGTGTTACTGGGCGGAAACACGGCGTTTCAGGGGCGTGTGGCTGAAAACGCTACCGTTTCCGGAAAAAACGCAGGAGTGGCCGGGGAAACGGTGGGAGTGCCTGGGCGAACGCTGGGTGTGTTTGTGACGTCAACCAGGAACGACAAGCACTGAAATGATCGCACAGGCAGAGTAAGTCTGGAGCTACTCTGAAACTGCTAAGTAGTTAGTAATCGCAATATTGCGAATACATCGGTCGCAATTTTAAGAAGCTAAGATTCACTCCCAGTAGGCGGCGGCTTAGCGTGTGTAACTCTGCTAAATTCGCCTTGCGACCGATCAACTCGGAATGAGGGCCATAATTATTTAAATCTGACATGCTGCCGCCGCTGGACCTTGGGGCCCCTCACATCGATGGGGCCCGGGACGGGAGTCCCCTTTGACCCCCCCTGTCGCCGGGCCTGAGTGTTGGAGACACATCAGTCAGAGAGACTTAACCAGGTGCTTGGGTTTATTCCAGTGCACAGATTTTGTACAGCCATACTCACAATCAGACAAGTAGCGGAGATGGAGCTGTGCATACATTGGACCAGCTGGCTATGTATGTTAAAAGGCAATGCAGGATATTGCAAGGTCCCCCACCGAGCTATCCGTGTATATATAGTACTGTGATGCTTGTAAGACCTGATGGTAACCATCTTGGTAAAGGATAGATGCTTCAGTAAGGTAGCATCCAGTGTGTACCAATTTGCTGGTGGTCTGCATCTTTTAGGTGGTCCTTCCCGACTTCCTATTTTATTCTGTCAAATTTATCTTTGTATTTCAACTTTTCTTAACTATATATATATATATATATATATATATAGTGTATATATATATATATATATAGTGTGTATATATATATATATATATATAGTGTATATATATTTATGTATATATATAGTCCAGAACCAAGAACCAGCACCTCCAATCGATGCAAAAAAAAAGGTTTTAATTTCCACAGAATCTACAAATTCCATTTAAATTCAGATGCAAAAAACGGAAACACGATAAAGCATAATAGGAGCAAGACAAAAAGAAGTGCAAATGCCTGCATAGGGTGGCCAATGATATAGTTACATGTCTCCAGTGTGTCATATTCAGGTCGACAGCTGTTTCGGTGCCATCACAGCACCTTCATCATGGACTGTGATGATGATTCTTTTTTTATATACTGTATATATATATAGTGATATGCACCGGAAATGTTTCAGGTTTTGGTTTTGGATTCGGTTCCGCGGCCGTGTTTTGGATTCGGACGCGATTTGGCAAAACCTCCCTGAAATTTTTTTGTCGGATTCGGGTGTGTTTTGGATTCGGGTGTTTTTTTACAAAAAACCCTCAAAAACAGCTTAAATCATAGAATTTGGGGGTCATTTTGATCCCATAGTATTATTAACCTCAATAACCATAATTTCCACTCATTTTCAGTCTATTCTGAACACCTCACACCTCACAATATTATTTTTAGTCCTAAAATTTGCACCGAGGTCGCTGGATGGCTAAGCTAAGCGACACAAGTGGCCGACACAAACATCTGGCCCATCTAGGAGTGGCACTGCAGTGTCAGTCAGGTTGGCACTTCAAAAAATAGTCCCCAAACATCACATGATGCAAAGAAAAAAAGAGGTGCACCAAGGTCGCTGGATGGCTAAGCTAAGCGACACAAGTGGCCGACACAAACACCTGGCCCATCTAGGAGTGGCACTGCAGTGTCAGGCAGGATGGCACTTCAAAAAAATAGTCCCCAAACAGCACATGATGCAAAGAAAAAAAGAGGCGCACCAAGGTCGCTGTGTGACTAAGCTAAGCGACACAAGTGGCCGACACAAACACCTGGCCCATCTAGGAGTGGCACTGCAGTGTCAGGCAGGATGGCACTTCAAAAAAATTGTCCCCAAATAGCACATGATGCAAAGAAAAAAAGAGGCGCACCAAGGTCGCTGTGTGACTAAGCTAAGCGACACAAGTGGCCGACACAAACACCTGGCCCATCTAGGAGTGGCACTGCAGTTTCAGACAGGATGGCACTTCAAAAAAATTGTCCCCAACAGCACATGATGCAAAGAAAAAAAGAGGCGCACCAAGGTCGCTGTGTGACTAAGCTAAGCGACACAAGTGGCCGACACAAACACAAACATAGGCCAGGGCCTCAGCCGTTCCTTGCCACTACATGCTCTCTACTATGACATTGGGCATCGGCCTTGGCAGACGACGTTGATGGCATTTCATCGTCTCAGCCATGACTAGTGGCAGCAGCTTCAGCACGAGGTGGAAGTGGATCTTGAACTTTCCCTATTTTAACCTCCATATTTTTTTTCTCCATTTTTTAATGTGTGGAATTATATGCCAGTATCAATAGCAATGGCCTACTACTATATATACTGCGCACAACTGAAATGCACCACAGGTATGGATGGATAGTATACTTGACGACACAGAGGTAGGTAGAGCAGTGGCCTTCCGTACCGTACTGCTATATATACTGGTGGTCACTGTCAGCAAAACTCTGCACTGTACTCCTCCAATATAATATACTGGTGGTCCCCAGTGCCCACAATAAAGCAGTGTGAGCACAGATATATGCAGCACACTGAGCACAGATATGGAGTGTTTTTCAGGCAGACAACGTATACTGGTGGTCACTGTCAGCAAAACTCTGCACTGTACTCCTCCTATATAATACAGCTGCTCCCCAGTCCCCACAATTAAGCAGTGTGAGCACAGATATATGCAGCACACTGAGCACAGATATGGAGTGTTTTTCAGGCAGACAACGTATACTGGTGGTCACTGTCAGCAAAACTCGGCACTGTACTCCTCCTATATAATACAGCTGCTCCCCAGTCCCCACAATTAAGCTATAAGCACAAATATTATTAATAAATGAAGAGGACGCCAGCCACGTCCTCTCCCTAACATTTCCAATGCACGAGTGAAAATGGCGGCGACGCGCGGCTGCTTATATTGAATCCGAATCTCGCGAGAATCCGACAGCGGGATGATGACGTTCGGGCGCGCTCGGGTTAACCGAGCCATACGGGAGAATCCGAGTATGCCTCGGACCCGTGTAAAAATAAGATTTTACTCACCGGTAAATCTATTTCTCGTAGTCCGTAGTGGATGCTGGGAACTCCGTAAGGACCATGGGGAATAGACGGGCTCCGCAGGAGACTGGGCACTCTAAAAGAAAGATTAGGTACTATCTGGTGTGCACTGGCTCCTCCCACTATGACCCTCCTCCAGACCTCAGTTAGGATACTGTGCCCGGAAGAGCTGACACAATAAGGAAGGATTTTGAATCCCGGGTAAGACTCATACCAGCCACACCAATCACACCATATAACTCGTGATACTACACCCAGTTAACAGTATGAAATATAACTGAGCCTCTCAACAGATGGCTCAACAATAACCCTTAGTTAGGCAATAACTACATACAAGTATTGCAGACAATCCGCACTTGGGATGGGCGCCCAGCATCCACTACGGACTACGAGAAATAGATTTACCGGTGAGTAAAATCTAATTTTCTCTGACGTCCTAGTGGATGCTGGGAACTCCGTAAGGACCATGGGGATTATACCAAAGTTCCCAAACAGGCGGGAGAGTGCGGATGACTCTGCAGCACCGAATGAGAGAACTCAAGGTCCTCCTCAGCCAGGGTATCAATTTTGTAGAATTTAGCAAACGTGTTTGCCCCTGACCAAGTTGCAGCTCGGCAAAATTGTAAAGCCGAGACCCCTCGGGCAGCCGCCCAATATGAGCCCACTTTCCTCGTGGAATGGGCTTTTACTGATTTAGGATGCGGCAATCCAGCCGCAGAATGCTCCAGCTGAATTGTGCTACAAATTCAGCGAGCAATAGTCTGCTTAGAAGCAGGAGCACCTATTTTGTTGGGTGCCTACAGGATAAAAAGCGAGTCAGTTTTCCTGACTCCAGCCGTCCTGGAAATATAAATTTTTAAGGCCCTGACTACGTCCAGTAACTTGGAATCTTCCAAGTCCCTAGTAGCCGCAGGCACTACAATAGGTTGGTTCAAGTGAAAAGCTGATACCACCTTAGGGAGAAACTGGGGACGAGTCCTCAATTCTGCCCTATCCATATGGAAAATCAGATAAGGGCTTTTACATGACAAAGCCGCCAATTCTGACACACGCCTGGCCGAAGCCAAGGCCAATAACATGACCACTTTCCACGTGAGATATTTAAAATCCACAGTTTTAAGTGGCTCAAACCAATGTGATTTTAAGAAACTCAACACCACGTTGAGATCCCAAGGTGCCACAGGAGGCACAAAAGGGGGCTGAATATGTAGCACTCCCTTTACAAATGTCTGAACTCCAGGCAGTGAAGCCAGTTCTTTCTGGAAGAAAATCGACAGAGCCGAAATCTGGACCTTAATGGAGCCCAATTTTAGGCCCATAGTCACCCCTGACTGTAGGAAGTGCAGAAAACGACCCAGCTGAAATTCCTCTGTTGGGGCCTTCCTGGCCTCACACCACGCAACATATTTTCGCCAAATACGGTGATAATGGTTTGCGGTTACTTCTTTCCTGGCTTTTATCAGCGTAGGAATGACTTCTTCCGGAATGCCCTTTTCCCTTTAGGATCCGGAATTCAACCGCCATGCCGTCAAACGCAGCCACGGTAAGTCTTGGAACAGACAGGGCCCCTGCTGTAGCAGATCCTGTCTGAGCGGTAGAGGCCATGGGTCCTCTGATATCATTTCTTGAAGTTCTGGGTACCAAGCACTTCTTGGCCCATCCGGAACCACGAGTATCGTTCTTACTCCTCGTTTTCTTATTATTCTCAGTACCTTTGGTATGAGAGGCAGAGGAGGGAATACATAAACCGACTGGTACACCCACGGTGTCACTAGAGCGTCCACAGCTATTGCCTGAGGGTCCCTTGACCTGGCGCAATATCTAGTTTTTTGTTTAGGCGGGACGCCATCATGTCCACCTGTGGCCTTTCCCAACGGTTTACCAACAGTTGGAAGACTTCTGGATGAAGTCCCCACTCTCCCGGGTGTAGGTCATGTCTGCTGAGGAAGTCTGCTTCCCAGTTGTCCACTCCCGGAATGAACACTGCTGACAGTGCTAAGACGTGATTTTCCGCCCATCGGAGAATCCTTGTGGCTTCTGCCATCGCCATCTTGCTTCTTGTGCCGCCCTGTCGGTTTACATGGGCGTCTGCCGTGATGTTGTCTGATTGGATCAGTACCGGCTGGTTTTGAAGCAGAGGCCTTGCCAGACTTAGGGCATTGTAAATGTCCCTCAGTTCCAGAATATTTATGTGTAGGGACGACTCCTGACTTGACCAAAGTCCTTGGAAATTTCTTCCCTGTGTGACTGCCCCCCAGCCTCGAAGGCTGGCATCCGTGGTTACCAGGACCCAGTCCTGTATGCCGAATCTGCGGCCCTCTTGAAGATGAGCACTCTGCAGCCACCACAGTAGAGATACCCTGGTCCTTGGAGACAGGGTTATCAGCCGATGCATCTGAAGATGCGATCCCGAGCACTTGTCCAAGAGGTCCCACTGAAAGGTTCTTGCATGGAACCTGCCGAATGGAATTTTGCTTCGTAAGAAGCTACCATTTTTCCCAGGACTCGTGTGCAGTGATGCACCGATACCTGTTTTGGTTTCAGGAGGTCTCTGACTAGAGATGACAGCTCCTTGGCTTTCTCCTGCGGGAGAAACACTTTTTTCTGTTCTGTGTCCAGAACCATCCCCAGGAACAGTAAGCGTGTGGTAGGAACCAGCTGTGACTTTGGAATGTATAGAATCCATCCGTGCTGTTGTAGCACTTCCCGAGATAGTGCTACTCCGACCAACAACTGCTCCTTGGACCTCGCCTTTATAAGGAGATCGTCCAAGTACGGGATAATTAAAACTCCCTTTTTTCGAAGGAGTATCATCATTTCTGCCATTACCTTGGTAAAGACCCTCGGTGCCGTGGACAGTCCAAACGGCAGTGTTTGGAATTGGTAATGGCAATCCTGTACCATAAATCTGAGGTATTCCTGGTGAGGATGGTAAATGGGGACATGTAGGTAAGCATCCTTGATGTCCAGGGATACCATGTAATCCCCCTCCTCCAGGCTTGCAATAACCGCCCTGAGCGATTCCATCTTGAACTTGAATTTTTTTATGTATGTGTTCAAGGATTTCTAATTTAAAATGGGTCTCACCGAACCGTCCGGTTTCGGTACCACAAACAGTGTGGAATAGTAACCCCGTCCTTGTTGAAGTAGGGGCACCTTGACTATCACCTGCTGGGAATACAGCTTGTGAATTGCCTCTAGCACAGCCTCCCTGCCTGAGGGAGTTGTCGGCAAGGCAGATTTGAGGAAACGGCGGGGGGGAGACGCCTCGAATTCCAGCTTGTACCCCTGAGATACTACTTGAAGGATCCAGGGATCCACCTGTGAGCGAGCCTACTGATCGCTGAAATTTTTGAGGCGGCCCCCCACCGTACCTGGCTACGCCTGTGGAGCCCCCGCGTCATGCGGTGGACTCAGAGGAAGCGGGGGAAGAATTTTGATTCTGGGAACTGGCTGACTGGTGCAGCTTTTTCCCTCTTCCCTCGTCTCTGTGCAGAAAGGAAGCGCCTTTGACCCGCTTGCTTTTCTGAAGCCGAAAGGACTGTACCTGATAATACAGTACTTTCTTAGGCTGTGAGGAAACCTGAGGTAAAAAAATTTCTTCCCAGCTGTTGCTGTGGATACGAGGTCCCAGAGACCATCCCCAAACAATTCCTCACCCTTATAAGGCTCTATATGCCTTTTAAAGTCAGCATCACCTGTCCAGTGTCGGGTCTCTAATACCCTCCTGACAGAATGGACATTGCATTAATTCTGGATGCCAGCCGGCAAAATATCCCTCTGTGCATCCCTCATATATAAGACGACGTCTTATGTTCGCAAAATAGTATCCCTGTTTGACAGGGTTACAGACCACGCTGCAGCAGCACTATCTGCAGGTCTCAGTCTAGTACCTGAGTGTGTAAATACAGACTTCAGGATAGCCTCCTGCTTTTTATCAGCAGGTACCTTCAAAGTGGCCGTATCCTAAGACGGCAGTGCCACCTTTTTTGACAAACGTGTGAGCGCCTTATCCACCCTAGGGGATATCTCCCAGCGTAACTTATCCTCTGGCGGGAAAGGGTACACCATCAGTAACTTTTTAGAAATTACCAGTTTCTTATCGGGGGAACCCACGCTTTTTCACACTTCATTCACTCATTTGATGGGGGAACAAAACACTGCCTGCTTTTTCTCCCCAAACATAAAACCCTTTTTTATTGGTACTTGGGTTAATGTCAGAAATGTGTAACACATTTTTTATTGCCGGGATCATGTAACGGATGTTCCTAGTGGATTGTGTATATGTCTCAACCTCGTCGACACTGGAGTCAGACTCCGTGTCGACATCTGTGTCTGCCATCTGAGGGAGCGGGTGTTTTTGAGCCCCTGATGGCCTTTGAGACGCCTGGGCAGGCGCGGGCTGAGAAGCCGGCTGTCCCATAGCTGTTACGTCATCCAGCCTTTTATGTAAGGAGTTGACACTGTCGGTTTATACCTTCCACCTATCCATCCACTCTGGTGTCGGCCCCACAGGGGGCGACATCACATTTATCGGCATCTGCTCTGCCATCACATAAGCCTCCTCATCAAATGTGTCGACACAGCCGTACCGACACACCACACACACAGGGAATGCTCTGACTGAGGACAGGACCCCACACAGCCCTTTGGGGAGACAGAGAGAGAGTATGCCAGCACACACCAGAGCGCTATATAATTTTGGGATTAACACTATATTGAGTGAATTTTTCCCAATAGCTGCTTGTATATACAATATTGCGCCTACATTTTGTGCCCCCCCTCTCTATTTAACCCTTTGAGCCTGAAAACTACAGGGGAGAGCCTGGGGAGCTGTCTTCCAGCTGCACTGTGAAGAGAAAATGGCGCCAGTGTGCTGAGGGAGAAGCCCCGCCCCTTTTTCAACTGACTTTCTCCCGCTTTTTCTGGAATACTGGCAGGGGTAATTTTACATCTATATAGCCTCTAGGACTATATATGATGTAGATTTGCCAGCCAAGGTGTCATATATTGCCATCAGGGCGCCCCCCCCTCAGTGACCGGAGTGTGAAGTGTGCATGAGGAGCAATGGAGCACAGCTGCAGTGCTGTGCGCTACCTTGGTGAAGACCGAAGTCTTCTGCCGCCAATTTTCCGGACCTCTTCTTGCTTCTGGCTCTGTAAGGAGGACGGCGGCGCGGCTCCGGGAACGAACACCAAGGCCAGTTCCATGCGGTCGATCTCTCTGGAGCTAATGGTGTCCAGTAGCCTAAGAAGCCCAAGCTAGCTGCAAGCAGGTAGATTCGCTTCTTCTCCCCTTAGTCCCTCGATGCAGTGAGCCTGTTGCCAGCAGGTCTCACTGTAAAATAAAAAAACTAAAATAAACTTTCTTTCTAGGAGCTCAGGAGAGCCCCTAGTGTGCATCCAGCTCGGCCGGGCACAGAAATCTAACTGAGGTCTGGAGGAGGGTCATAGTGGGAGGAGCCAGTGCACACCAGATAGTACCTAATCTTTCTTTTAGAGTGCCCAGTCTCCTGCGGAGCCCGTCTATTCCCCATGGTCCTTACGGAGTTCCCAGCATCCACTAAGACGTCAGAGAAATGGGTGAAGTTTGGGGGGGTTCGGTTTCCGAGGAACCGAACCCGCTCATCACTAATATATATATATATATATATATATATATATATATATATATCCAGAAAAAAAGGCAGCACTTGGAGGCTTGGGAAGTCAGGTGAATCAAACCAGCATGTGTTTAATAACAGTAACCATGAGAGCCGTGTCAGCATTACAACAAATATAACAACTAATGTCAAAACATACAATACATAAACCAAGCATGTATATATTCTGTGAAAATTACAAGTGACAATATACACACATGACATAAAGTGTGATAAAAACGCTGACCACCTTTAAGACATACACAGACGTTAGTCTGTAATGTGATATAAAACCTGGTAGACAAGCTATCAGGGTCACTAAAGTGCATCACAGTTTGGGCGGAGCTTAGCACGGCCCGTGATCTGAGCTTCAGTTAACATGGGGGCAGATTTGCACACTGCAGGCTGAGTGAAGGGTATAGGTGGAACCTTCAACGGGACGGAGGTGTATGCTGTTGATTAGTGATGACAGGAGAAAGGTATTTCTCCTGCCATCACTGGCTGGCTGCACTGCAATTGACCCTTTGGCCTATTTTCAATGGGGGGCCTGTAGCTGCAGCTCCATCCGCCCCATTGTTAATCCGGCTCTGGATGCATATAAAGTGATGATAATAAAACAAACTTAAACAAACACACTAGCAGATGAATGTAGTAATAACGTCTTCAGCATACTATATACGGATAAGCATACTGCCAACCAGTAATATATTAGTGGATAAATAAAAAACCTTAATTATACAAATAATCACCAGGGTATAATAATTAATGACTCGTCCTTTATAGGAAACAACTCAAACCCAAATTCTCATTGAGACTTCTGGGATAAACGGTGTCCAATTTATGAATCCACCTTGATTCAAGTTGTAACAGCTTCTTAGGCCAATTGCCTCCACGAAGGGAGGCTGGGACTTGGTCCACAATTTTATAGCGCAAAGAGGTGAGGCTATGTCTATTCTGTGCAAAGTGCACAGAATAGAAGCTATGTCTATTCTGTGAAAAAAAGAGGGACATTGTTCCCCCAGCACCCTGAATGATAACAGTAACCAGATATAAATTCCACATAATATTAGAATTCAGAGATCTTGGTTACACATATTTGTGCAAATGTGTGACTAAGCCCCAAAGACGCATCAAGGCGCCTCTGTATATTTGGGGTCCCTAGCGCTATATCTAGCTGATTGAGCATCTACCATTATATATGGAGGTTGAAGCTGTATCAGAATTAGCTGTTTCATCAGTTTCACTGGCTGATGTGCTGTATTGTTGTTTGAATGGTCTGCGTCGACGGAATCCAGAAGGACATCTTTTCGCTTGATTAGTAGAATTATTGGTTAACCAGGTATAAACCCGAGGTTGATCATAATCAGCTTGCACCTTATGCAATTTTTCTTTTTTATATTTGACCAATTCAATTTTGTAAGCATCTACATGGAATTTTAATTTATCCAGCCAGTTAGTTGATTTATCCTTCGTTATAGAGTGCACGTGTTCTTCCTCAAATTTCTGTAATTTTTTTTTTGTTAAATTGACCTCTCGGGTAGATTTCTCAATAACTAGCAACATGAGGTCCATTGCACATTTATTGAGGACCAAAATCCAGCGCTTGCAGAAGAAGGCATTGTGTCGCCCAATAGTGGGGTTATTCTGGCAAGGAATCCCGTGGGATTTACTTGCTTCTAAAATAATCGGACAAAGTCCTGCCGTGGTATATAAAATAATTTCCCATTTCCTCAGTTTAAATAACTCACGGAATAGATCCTCATTAGTCAGTGTCGTGCTGTCATCAAACATAAGTTCCTTGACCAATATGTTTTCTGCTTCAATATCTGGGAAGCTTAGAGTGTCATAATTCTCACACTCCAGCACATAGGACAAAGCGTCGCCCAGATCCAAGTCTGTGGTCATGCTGCTCGTTGACTGCTAAAGTGCTTGTGCTGTAACAATAAAGTGCTGGACTAAAAAGTGCAAAAAACATGCTAAAGTGACCAAGTGCTGTGCTGTATGCCAAAAAACCTCTGTGCAGCGAGGTTGGCTATAATCCTGAACTGCCAAGTCGGTGAAAAAACATGGAGGTGCCTTGACTGTTGTGGGTCCACTGGTAAGTTGTTATGGACCCCCAAATGTACAGTCCTCGATGAAGTCCGGCACTCACCTCCCCCGACTGGGTACTGGCTTTGGTGCCCTCCTTAGGGGTGTTTGCTGCCCCAATATGTCCAGAAAAGAAGGCAGCACTCGGAGGCTTGAGAAGTCAGGGGAAGCAAACCAGCATGTGTTTAATTTAAATTTCAACATGTCGGGGGACGCACCCCCTTCTTCAGGAAAACCAACACACAAGTGCAAATAGTGCCAAACAAACATTTAAATACCTTACCAGCCCATGGAGAGCCAACCTCTGTTGCGGCAACGCCGGTCTGAGCCGCGGACCTCGCACTACCGGTCACATCCTGCCGCCGAATCCGGAAGTGACAAATGGTGGAATGGTGCGTTGAATCCCCTCGTATCACTTATTGAGGAGCATAATACGTCTCCTAGTCTGGTCAAACTAACTATGACCACTAGTACATCAGAAATTTGCTTTCTGGATATTAAGATTATGATTAAGGAATGTAAGATTCAAACATCATTATACACTAAACCCACCAATCGCAGTGAACCAGAGGAACGGGAGATACAACTTGATAATATGACTGCTAAATTTTTACAGAGAGGGTACACCTTACATTTATTGAAGTCAGTTAGAGCAAAGGCCTCATCTAAAAGCAGATTAGAGTTGTTACACGGTAATCTTCCCAAATCCATCAGTCCTACGATACCATGGGTCAATGAATTAAATACTGCTAGCAAAAGAACGTGTAAGCAGATTAGGCAGATGTGGCCCATGATTACCTCTGATCCTAATTTACCATCTTTGAGACACAGTAAAATAATGCCATGTTTTACTAGAAGTGCGAATTTGAAAGATCTAATTGTCAAGAGTGACGTGACGGGTTTTAAAACCACATCTCCAGCTACACCTTTTCTTAGTCGTAAATCGGGCTGCTTCAAATGCATTGGCTGTACAACCTGCAGCTATATGCTGACTGGTGATTACATCTCACATCCTCACACCGGTAAAAAGGTTGCCATCAGATGGCCTCTCACTTGTAGTTCTACCTTTGTAGTTTACGTACTGGTATGTCCCTGTAGTCTGTATTACATCTGAAAAACTCAGTGCCAATTTAAAGAGAGGATGGCCCAGTATAGGTTGACCATTAGGGCAGAACTTCACTCTGGCAACAGTGACCAACCCATACCGAGGCAATTTGCACAGAATAGACATAGCCTCACCTCTTTGCGCTATAAAATTGTGGCCAAAGTCCCAGCCTCCCTTCGTGGAGGCAATAGGCCTAAGAAGCTGTTACAGTTTGAATTACGGTGGATTCATAAATTGGACACCATTTATCCCAGAGGTCTCAATGAGAATTTGGGTTTAAGTTGTTTCTTATAAAGGACGAGTCATTAATTATTATACCTTGGTGATTATTTGTATAATTAAGGTTTTTTTTATTTATCCACTAATATATTACTGGTTGGCAGTATGCTTGTCCGTATGTAGTATGTTGAAGATGCGCCCCCTGGATGTTCTACAGCTGTGCTCCCTCTCCTCTCCTATGCCATCTGATGCAAGGCTCTGTCCACAGACCATGATAAGTTCCACTCCTTCAAGCCTATACTGAGCCTGGAGCTACCCCCTTCCTCCGGAAATCCTGCAGCTCCGCCCACAGGTCAGATCAGCTCTGTCCCCTGGGCAGTCAGTGGCTTTGTCCAGTCCCCTGTCATCTGAAGTCATGAAAATGCAGCTGCTGTCACTCAGTCATGTCCTTAAAGAGATTTTAATGTGCAGCCAGTGTGCGTAGGCAAAGTAAGGTCCAGGGGAGCTGAGGCACTTACACAAGGGGGTCACTATTGCTAAAAGTGTGCAAAGTGTGTATATATATATATATATATATATATATATATATATGTATATATATATATATATATATATATATATATAGTTGTGCTCATAAGTTTACATACCCTAGCAGAATTTGTGATTTTCTGGCCATTTGTCAGAGAATATGAATGATAACTCACAAACTTTTCTTTCACTCATGGTTAGTGGTTGGGTGAAGCCATTTATTGTCAAACAACTGTGTTTACTCTTTTTAAATCATAATGACAACAGAAACTACCCAAATGACCCTGATCAAAAGTTTACATACCCCAGTTCTTAATACCGTGTATTGCCCCCTTTAACATCAATGAC
Organism: Pseudophryne corroboree; assembly: GCF_028390025.1. Classification (NCBI taxonomy): domain Eukaryota; kingdom Metazoa; phylum Chordata; class Amphibia; order Anura; family Myobatrachidae; genus Pseudophryne; species Pseudophryne corroboree. The sequence goes on along the minus strand of NC_086449.1, from coordinate 694,150,637 downwards.
AGCTTGAAGTCTTTTGTGGTAGTTGTGGATGAGGCTCTTTATTTTCTCAGATGGTAAAGCTGCCCATTCTTCTTGGCAAAAAGCCTCCAGTTCCTGTAAATTCTTGGGCTGTCTTGCATGAACTGCATGTTTGAGATCTCCCCAGAGTGGCTCAATGATATTGAGGTCAGGAGACTGAGATGGCCACTTCAGAACCTTCACTTTATTCTGCTGTAGCCAATGACAGGTCGACTTGGCCTTGTGTTTTGGATCATTGTCATATTGGAACGTACAAGGACGTCCCATGCGCAGCTTCTGGGCTAATGAATGCAAATTTTCCTCCAGTATTTTCTGATAACATGCTGCATTCATCTTGCCATCAATTTTGACCAAGTTTCCAGTGCCTTTGTAGCTCCCACATCCCCAAAACATCAGCGATCCACCTCCGTGTTTCACAGTAGGAATGATGTACCTTTCATCATAGGCCTTGTTGACTCCTCTCCAAATGTAACGTTTATGGTTGTGGACAAAAAGTTCAATTTTGGTCTCATCACTCCAAATGACTTTGTTCCAGAAGTTTTGAGGCTTGTCTCTGTGCTGTTTGGAGTATTGTAAGTGGGATGCTTTGTGGCATTTGCGTAGTTATGGCTTTCTTCTGGCGACTCGACCATGCAGCCCATTTTTCTTCAAATGCCTCCTTATTGTGCAAATTTTTCTTGATCTACCTGACCGTGATTTGGTTTCCACAGAATCCCTCATTTTCCACTTCGTAATTAGAGTTTGAACACTGCTGATTGGCATTCTCAATTGCTTGTATATCTTTTTATATCCATTTCCTATTTTATACAGTTCAATTACCTTTTCCAGCAGATCCTTTGACAATTCTTTTGCTTTCCACATCAGAATCCAGACACATCAGTGCAGCACTGGATGAAAGATGCAAGGGTCTTTCAGGAGTCCAGAAACTCACTGACCTTTTATACACACACACACTGATTACAAGCAAACAGATCACAGGTGAGGATGGTTACCTTTAGTAGACATTCAAACCTGTTTGTGTCAACTTGTGTGCATGTTATCAGGCCAAAATCTCCAGGGTATGTAAACTTTTGATCAGGGTCATCTGGGTAGTTTCTGTTGTCATTATGATTTAAAAAGAGTAAACACAGTTGTTTGACAATAAATGGCATCACCCAACCACTAACCATGAGTGAAAGAAAAGTTTGTGAGTTATCATTCATATTCTCTGACAAACGTCCAGAAAATCACAAATTCTGCTAGGGTATGTAAACTTATGAGCACAACTGTTGTATATCAGGGATGTGCAGTCAGAGGAGGCAGGGGAGGCAGTGCCTCCCCTGTCAATAATGAGTAAAATAATACAAAGAAGATACTTATGACACACTAGGTGCTTCATTGCGCCCTACGGGCGCTCTTCACTCCGTCGCAAGGGGCTACGCCCCCTTAACCCTTGCATGCCTTTCTGGGGTTCAATATTTATATTATATGGAGTATTACCTGCATTCCTTTGTTAGTGGTTAAATATTGCACAATGAAAGGGCGTGCGATGGTGAAGAAGGCGCAGCCCCTTGCGACGGCGTGAACAGCACCTGCAGGGCACGATGTACAGAATGTAGCAGGTGCGGGGGGGACTGCAGATGGGGGAGGGTGTCTGTAGATGCTGCGGGCGGAGGGGGGGGGGAAGGGGGGGCCCAGATGGGGAAGGGTCGGGAGGTGCTGCGGGTGGGGGAGGGGCAGGGGAGCCACGGGTGGGGGAGGGGCAGGTGTGGGGATGTTGCGGATGGTTGAAGGGTTCCGGTGGTGCTGTGGGATGGGAAGGGGCGTGGGTGCCGGGGATGGGGTAGGGGGTCCGAAGGCACTGCAGGTGGTGGAGGGGTGGGTGCGGGGGTGCCGTGGGTGGGGTGAGGGGGGGACCACGGATGGAGGAGGGTGTCTGCAGATGCTGCGGGTGGATGGGGGGTGCAGGTGTGGGGGGAGACATATATGGGGGGTGGATGGTGGAGGGGGTCTGGAGTTGCTATGGGTGGTGGAGGGGCGGGAGAGTGGGATCCGCGGGTGGTGTAGGGGATCTGGAAGCACAGTGTATGGGGGAGGGGTGGAGTGCCGCATGTGGTGGAGGGGAAGGTGCAGAGGTGTGGTGCATTAGGGAGGGGTCTGGAGGCGCTGCGGGTACTGTACCTGCCAAAAAGGTAGTTGGAGGGTATGCAGTAACAGGGCCAGGACAGGGGTGACAGGGTCAGAACAGGGGTGATGGGGCCAGGACAGGGGTGACAGCGCCAGGACAGGGGTGACGGGACAAGGACGGGGGTGATGGGGCCAGGACAGGGGAGACAGGGCCAGGACAGAAATGACAGGGCCAGGGTAGGGGCGGCAGGACCAGGATAGGGTTGACAGGGCCAGGATAGGGTTGACAGGGCCAGGATAGGGTTGACAGGGCAAGCACAGGGGTGACAAGGCCAGGATAGGGGTGACAGGGCAAGGATTAGGGTTAAAGGGCCAGGATAAGGGTGATAGGGCCAGGATAAGGGTGACAGGGCAAGGCCATGGGTGACAGGGCAAGGCCAGGGGTGACAGGGACATGACAGAACACAGGGCATGGGAGGGATTGGTATTAGGGACAGAACAGTGGTGACAGTGACAGACAGATGTGTATTACCGGAGTCACTGCTGCTGGCTGCTGCTGTTCCACTCCAACCTGTTGGGATCTGCTGCTGGTGGAGACTTGGCATGGCTGGAGTCCTGCTTCCTCTGCCCATCCGCATCCCTCCACCCCACTCCTCAGTCACACACCACGGACCGCGCACGGCTGCCGGGCACTGTGGTAATGGGAGACTGAGAGCCCCTGCTGAGTATGCTGATGTGGGGGGTCAAGCACACAATGAGCCAGTGCCCGTCTGTCTGTACGGCATACCCCCTCACACACCCCCACACCTCCCAACTGTCCCAATTTTCGTGGGACAGTCCCATTCTTTTGGGGCTGTCCCACCCGCGGGCCGCAGTATCCCGCGGTGGGGGGGGGGGCAGTTGGGAAGCTCCTTTACTCGCTGTTCTGCATAGCAGAGCAGCGGTAAATAGACTTGTGTGCATGTGCACAGCGTCTATTTAGTTGAGACAGAGGGAGAGGGGGCATCAGGGGGTACGGATTAATGGGGGGGTCCGGCAGCAGAGCCGAATTAAGGGGGGCCCAGGGGGTACGTACCGTAGGCCCCACAGTTTTAGGGGCCCCCCGGCTGGAGTAGCTCTGTCCCAGCTCTGAAGCTTCCCCTTCCTGCCAGCAACAGCAGCAGCAGCATTGTGCTACAGTCAGCACACGCTGCTGCGTGTTGGCAGATCTGTGGTGTTGCAGGGAGGCAGCAGCCTCCCTGCTTTCTTCTGCCTGTGTGGGTGTGTAGGGGGGAGCGACCACCCCCTCTGGATTTACCCCTAGCTGAGGGGCCAAAATCCCATTTAAAAAAACTCCAATTCCTGGAATTTGCATAAGGGGGCATGGCCACGCATCCCGCGATTAGGCCACGTCCCCGAATCCACAGCAGGCACAGCAGGGCCCCCCTGTCTCAAGTGCCCTGGGCCCCCCGGACTCATAATCCGCCCCTGCCACAGAGCGCTGGGCATGCCCCCTCACTGACGAAAACGAGGCGTGGCTCGCGATAACGGGTCCTCTGCGTAACCACGCCCCTTTCGTTGGCCACGCCCCCTTTTCACCACGTGTGTGTCCCTCCTTCTGCCTGAAGAAAGCTGGGAGGTATGCACCCCTGTCTGCCTGAAGATAGCTGGGAGGTATGCACCCCTGCCTGTGCCATGCCCATACCATCTGCTTCTGCTCCTAGTCTCCTAAAGATTTGCCCAGATCTGTGACTCATTTGGCTAACTCCGCCCAGTGTTGTGACTCCGCCCAGCGGTAGCAAATGAGGCACAAAGTCACAGATCTGGGCTAATATATAGGAGATAAGTATCTCCTTTATTATTTTACTCATCATTAAACTGTAGAATGCTGTTGGGAGGCACCGATCGTGGTTCCTCCCGTAGTGATTGGGGAAAGATATGGGAGCGGGGGGCGGGCGCGGGCAGGGGCTAGCTTTCATACAGGGACGTGCTTTCAACCTATGAAAGCACGCCCCTGTGAGTGAGGCCACAGTGATTAGCCAGCGGATCCGTCACTGGATCCGCTGTCAATCACTGTGTGGGCGGCGGAGGTGCGGGATGCGGCGGGCCGGGCGGCGGAGGTGCGGGCGGTGGTAGCGGCGGCGGGACGTGGGACGTGGCAGTATGGGCCAATATGCAGAGTTTGGCAGTGGAAGCGGTACCCATTTCAAAAATGGAGCCTCAGCGTCATTTTTTAAATTAAAGATGGGCGCCGCAAGCCAATCATGGCTCGCCGCGTCATCGCCCCACCCCCTCCCGCTGACTTATATAAGTCAGCGCAAGGCAGCGGCTGTCAGTCCGACGGCGGAGGAGAAGCAGAGAAGAGCTCCTGAAGAATGAAGACGCCATGGAAGTCCTGGATGGGCGGCATCTATGCAATAGAGCTTAGCAGCCGCCGCCCACCAGGTGAAGACGCTGGAAGTCCTGGGAAGGCGGCGGCCATGCAAAAGAGCTTAAAGGCCGCCGCCTCCCAGGTGAAGATGCCGGAGGAAGACGCCAGAAGCCCTGGGGAGGTGGCGCCCCCCCCAGGTGAAGACGCCGGAAGCACGTGTGTGTGTGTGTGTGATGGCAGGGTTGTAGCTAGCAGGGTGCCATGTGTCTTTGCACACAGCGCAGTTTGCCTGGAAGTGGAACTCTGATGTAGCGCTCGCCGTAATGTCTATTTTGCCAGGCCTGTCACCAACAAACCAGGAAGTGGAGAGACACGAGCCACACAGCATCTCCGTGTACTTCTGATGCCCATTGGGACCCATGAAGCCAGGGGAACTAAGGAGCAATCAGCCCGACAGCAGGTACTCTAATCAAATAGAAGGACATCAGCCGCACTTACAGGAGATAGTGACAGCAGTTACTACTGCACTGGGAGCAAGCAGCACTGGAGCTTGACCGTTTGCTCCAGGCAGCGCTGCTTGCAGAACTCTCTCCTGTATTGTGCAGCATTTGCAACTCTGGCCTCCAATTAACCAGACTGGGACACACTATAATGGAGTCATGAGAATCTGCTACTACCCCCATCTCGTGTTGTTCCCATCACTGCTGCCCCCTGCAGTCCCCTACGCTACTGCCCCATCTCCTGCTGTTACCATCACTACTGCCCCTTCATGCCCTCCTGTCCCCTGCACTACTGCCCCCCCTTCTCCTGCTGTTCCCATCACTACTGCCCCCTTCATACCCTCCTGTCCCCTGCACTACTGCCCCCCTTCTACTGCTGTTCATATCACTACTGCCCCTTCATACCCTCCTGTCCCTACACTACTGCTCCCCTTCTCCTGCTGTTCCCATCACTACTGCCCCCTTCATTCCCTCCTGTCCCCTGCACCACTGCCCCCCTTTCTCCTGCTGTTTCCATCACTACTGCCCACTTCATCATACCCTCCTGTCCCTACACTACTGCCCCCTTCTCCTGCTGTTCCCATCACTACTGCCCCCTTCATACCCTCCTATCCCCTGCACCACTGCCCCCCTTTCTCCTGCTGTTTCCATCACTACTGCCTACTTCATCATACCCTCCTGTCCCTACACTACTGCCCCCTTCTCCTGCTGTTCCCATCACTACTGCCCCCTTCATACCCTCCTGTCCCCTGCACCACTGCCCCCCTTTCTCCTGCTGTTTCCATCACTACTGCCCCCTTCATACCCTCCTGTCCCCTGCACCACTGCCCCCCTTTCTCCTGCTGTTTCCATCACTACTGCCCACTTCATCATACCCTCCTGTCCCCTTCACTACTGCCCCCCTTCTTCTGCTGTTCCCATCACTACAGTCCCCTTCATACCCTCCTGTCCCCTGCGCTACTGCCCCCCTTCTCCAGCTGTTCCCATCACTACTGCCCCCAAATGCTATGTGTTTCTTCATACTGTGCCTGCCTCCTACATCCATCTCTCTTTCTCTCTCTCTCTACCAATTCACTATTATTGTGTAGCACAATGTGTATAAAGGGTAGTACTACTACTATTACACGGGTTCACTACGGCTGGCCGGCGGTCGGGCTCCCGGCGACCAGCATACCGGTGCCGGGAGGCCGACCGCCGGCTTACCGACAGTGTGGCGAGCGCAAATGAGCCCCTTGCGGGCTCGCTGCGCTCGCCACGCTACGGGCACGGTGGCGCGCCACACTATTTTATTCTCTCTCTATGGGGGTCGTGGACCCCCACGAGGGAAAATAAGTCGGTATGCCGGCTGTCGGGCTCCCGGCGCCGGTATACTGAGCGCCGGGAGCCCGACCGCCGGCATACAGAAGACCACCCCTATTACACCACTACTATGTGGTGTAATGTGTATAAAGTTGCAGTACTGTGCTGTGTAATTTGAATTGGGGTACTATTGTGTGACCGCACCCCATTTTTAGGTCCACGCCTTTGGCACTCACTGTCCCTAGTCATGTGAGGGGCACTAGTGCTCCTTCTGGCATAGGTCGCCAAAATGTCTAATACCGTTCTGTGGAATGGTATCAGGATCCCTGCAGTGGGGATGCATGCCATCAGAATACCAACAATGGCATCCCAACGCCTAACCCTAACCCTCCCTCCCCACACCCTAACCCTTCCTCCCCACAATCTACACTAACCTTCCCCCCAGCAGCCGCAGCCTAACCCTATCCCTCCCTATACTGCATAAACATATCCTCACCTCCTGCAGCCTAGCTCTTGCCCTCCCCGGCATACTTGCAGTACGATCGGGATGCTGGCAGTCGGGATTCTAGCTCCGGCTTTGTGGTTGATGTCAGATGGCATTGGTCTTCTGACCAGTGTCAGCATTCCGGCTGCCAGCATCCCGAACACTGGTTTGCTGGCCGGATCCCATATTATATATATATATATATATATATATATATATTAGTTCCCATGGAATTAATTGCAATAGATCTAGCCTACCCGATAATGCAGCTCATGTGGTAAACTGTGGGGGCACATAGCAGCTCCAGGTGCTGTCTCTCAGCTCCCATGTATGACTGCGATGGGCCTAACACTGCAACCATTCCCGCTCTTGCCCTCCTCTCAGGGGCAAACGCAGGATTTGTAAAGGGGGGTTTCCATATATATATCGGCTCAAGTTCAGAATACGGGAGCCCCTGGACTATCAGTTTTATGATACATGTGGACATCTAGTGCGAATAGTAACCTATTGCGAGTGGAGCGAGCCCACGAGGGTACACTTTTTAATGTATAATGATGTTCTGAAGCAGTTTACTTACGCTAATCCAGGGGCCCCATGTTGTGAACTAATATATATATATATATATATATATATATATACATACAATATAGAATAAAGGAAACCACTACCAAAAGGGATACATATATATGTGTGTGTATATGTATATATATATATATATATATATATATATATATGTCCCCTTTGGTAGTAGTTTCCTTTATGTGGTTTCACATCTTGACCTCAACCTTACGGACTTTCCCGTCCTTGCTTGGGAATGTCTTGGTGACAAGACTTAAAGACCACTCATTACGTTGTGACTGACAATCTCTAATGAGGACAATGTCACCTGGTTTTAGATTAGCTTGGGCAACTTGTCACTTGCTCCTTGGCTGCAAGGTAGAGATATACTGTCTTTTCCACCTGTCCCAAAAGGTGTTTGCAAGGCTCTGAACTTGTCTCCAATGATGTTTGAACAAGTCTTTGGTGTTGAATTCTCCAGAAGGAGCATAGTTAGTCCCAGTCTTTTGATTAAGAAGAGTGGCAGGGGTAAGTAGAAATGGATCTTCTGGGTCATTAGAAACTGAAGTTAAGGATCTGGCATTGACAATAGCTGAGACTTCAGCCATAAAGGTTACTCTCATGAGTAAGTCTTGCAGTTCCTACTTGCAGATAGATGGAATCAAGTATTATGCGTATTATGCCGATCATCATTTCCCAGGCTCCTCCCATATGAGAAGAATGAGGAGGGTTGAAAGTCCATGTACGACCTTTCTCACTAAGGTATTTCTCTACACCTTTGGCGTCAAGGTTTGAGTGAATTTGTAATTCTTTGGCTGCTCCAGCGAAGTTGGTGCCCCTGTCAGAGCGGATGTGTTTAACAGGGCCGCGAATGGCAATGCAGCTGTAATAGTCAAATTGCTTTCTAACAAATATTTAAAATGCCCGCTCTAATATATACGCCTGCGCATCTTATTAAAAATGTGCTATGAATGTGCACTATACATCGCAAAACACTGCATCCCATAAGAGAAAACAATACACCCATACATTATCTGAGTTCCAAAGCTCATTGATGTATATATTTGTTATTAAAAGGATATGTATTCAATATATCACAATGTACAGTATATATATATATATATATATATATATATATATAGTTACATGGTTACAATTTACACAGTAAGCAGTTACTACAAACTAATTCAAATACATACATGGCCAGCGATACAATTACCATATTTTGCTCAAATAAAGTCTCCATTCCATATCACTCTCTCTTTCTCTGTAAAATCATACAGCCACTGGACAGTCAACATCTCCACCATCATGTGGGACAAAAGAACAGCCAGCTCTTGTGTCTGCAATCAGCTATATACTATTTAGTTTGGGGGAGTGCACAGACTAGTCTAGGGGAGGGAACTTTCTCATTCATGATGAGTCACTGGTCAGTTCATATGCAAGCAAGGTCCAGCCTTGATGGTGTAATCACAGAAGATAGCCACTGGTCAGGCATGCTGTCTTCCAGAACATCCATTGTTCTAATAAGAGTGACTTTAGCTTTCATACATTTAATCATATCTACTTGTTGCAATGAGCTACAACTTAATAACAGGCATCAAATTGATATAAACATTAATTTGGTTGCTTTAAAACCAAACACGACATGTCCATCTTGCTTCATTCCAATGATACACGTACATGACGTTACTCCATTATGTAATTTGAAACTTTATGATGTCTGGAGCTTGATATGTTTAAATGATGTGCTGTATGAAATATGTGTCGAATCTATCTCTGTGGCATGTCTGTGTAACTGCGTATGTTACCATATATTGCTGTACTCGCTGCGCGTATTTGCAAGCTTAGTGACACATAATGTGTGGAGTCTGTATGTTCTCTCTATGTAATATTTTCTGACTTTGACAGTCCACCCTTTGGCAGTAAACAATAACTGCCATAAATTATTAACATAAGAAAAAATATTTCAGACAATAATCGGTGACCTAGACACACGTATGTATTCATTTTGCAAATCAGATACTTGACTATATTTGGGGAAGACAGGGAGGAGGACGAAACATCCTCTATATGCACTCGGCGGTCACGTGACCACTGGTTGGGTGTGGGACAACATTCAACCTATAGAGTATGCTGGGACAGTGCTTTGGCCTATAATGTCTGATTTGAATGAACATTTCACACATACATGTACCTACGTCTTTGTACACTGATGTTCGGATTCGATTAAGGTTCTGCTGGGTAGAGGGAGAAGACACAAACAAATCGTGAAACTGACATAAAATTTTCATGATTTACATATTCCTATCATTTTCTGAACATTGTTTCCATTTCTGGATCGTTTGCTAGGTATGTTTCATCATTGAACAAGGGTTATAAGTAGTGTCCTTCCTAGATAACATAAACCTTCGGAGTTCGGGGGGAGCCACTCATAAACCTTTCTTCCACATATATTAATGAGCTCTTTATCTGCTATGTGTGAATAGCCATTGTCTGATTGTTCCTGATTACCTCCCAATTTCCTGAAATTGGTGAGATTTAAACATACCAAGGATTTATCTATGGTACTGGTGGATCTTAAGGCTAGGGGGTCTAGTTATATTATATTCTTTGTCCACCGGTCCCCTCCCCCTTCCGTGTAATTCAAGTACCTCAGCTAACTCTCTAAAAAAAATATGGCACTAATCCTGCATCTTTTCGTCTTAGAGGTACCTGTGAGCACATCCAACATTCCGTTTGGTTTAAGACCTTACCCACTAGTGAGTGGTAATCACTCAATGGATGTCTGTCAAATGCTGCCTTATTGCTAGACTGACATCTCTGGATGCACTCATCTTCAAATATGGGGTCACAATAACTACAAAATACAGTATTCCTCAGACAATAGCCTATCACATTACCTCCGAACTCCGTAACTACTAGATCTTTGACTTTTCTCTGGCTTTAACAAACTGATCGGCTAATCCTGGGATCCTATAAGGAAATCACTCCTTCCTCCAGAACCAGTTCCAGTCTCACACTCGACTCCTCATGAAAAACCTTGCAAAAATAGAATGTCCTGAAAAAAATGTTTGTCAGTGGGAAAGAGAAAAGAGAAATAGAACAAAACAACTCTTGTTCATATCAAATCAATTACAATGACTGGTCTTTCCGTGATCCTTTAGCATGCTCAGGTAGTGTTCAACAGTGCCGCCTCTCAGTCTTCACGGAACAGACTCTCTGGTGATACTTTTGCGATCTCACTCCATTTACGAGTTCCTTCCGGACTACCGACTTTCCTGCAATGGGAATCGTGGACCCAAGTCTCTCCCTCGGCTACTTTCACTGGGATAGTGCTGCCAACAAAACTTGGTACGGTTCTTCCCACCTGTCTAGTAGGCAACCTGAGCATAAGAACAATCACACAGTCTCTTGGTTCACAATCAAGACAGTTAGTATTTGGCATACCAGGAATCAACAGTTTCAAGTTCTTTTGTCAAGTTCTCAAATGCTGGCTCATCTCGATAAGGTACTGTACTGTCACCTCATTGGTGTATTTCTGATAATTGTGCGGATCGATCATGACATGAGGTTGTCTTCCAAAAACAAAAAAAACACAAAAAACCAAAACAAATTTCGAAGAGGGTGATTCATTAAGTGAAGATCTGGGAGTGGTTCCGATGCTACATAATACTAGTGGCAGTATCTATGATCACAATAGTCCAATTTCAAGCTGTGCTCCTACTCCTAGGTGTACCATTATCTACACACAAATTTCTGCACAATTTTTCTTTGCGGTAAACACAGCAGCATCCGTGGCGGCAGGGAATGCCTCTACCCAGTTTGAGAAAACATCAGTGCACACCAATACAGAACAATAATTCCTAAAGGGTGTTAACTGTACGAAGTCGATTTGTATTACCTGAAAAGGTCCGTCTGCAGGAGGGATATGGGATGGTTCTGTTGGTATTGCCTTACCAATATTCTTCCTCAAGCAAGTAAGACATGTCATTGCTTTCTTACCTGCATGAGAAGAGAACCCTGGTGCACTCCAGTAGGCTCTTACCAGCTTGCACATACCTTCTTTACCTAGATGAGTCAGACCGTGTGCCACCTCAGCTAGGCTTGGGAGATATGCTCTGGGGGCCACTGGCTTACCGTGTCCATCTGTCCAAAGTCCTAAGGACTCCTGACCATATCCCTTCACCTTCCAGACCTCTTTTTCCTTTAGGGAACACAAATTTGTATCTTAATTTAACTGTTGTGTGTTTGCAATGTAGAGTATCATGAGCATAACTAAAAAAAAAGAAATAAGAAAAAAACATCTCTAGAGGAGAGAAAGAAGGAGAAAATGAAAAAGAAAATGTCAGGTTTGCCATTCACCAACAGGCATATCAGTGTCTATACAACATTTCCCTTCACCAGTATTCTCATCCTTCCTCCACCCTTTGTGCATGACAAGACACACTGCAGTGATACTGGTGTTATCGTGCTGGTGAGTTATACTGGGTTCGGGCAGAACTCTGAAGGACCAATTAGGCATGTAGTGTTTGAACTGTAATCGGGTTCATGTATTGTACCACCCTGTATGAACGCAACAGATGAAGAGGAAATGTGGAGAAACAGAATAGAGGTTGGTGACAGATAAGTTTGTAGAGGTGGAGAGGATTTTATTTAAAAATGACAACTGGATTGGGCACTACGGGGAATTGACTCTCAACTATCTTGTTTATCCCCCTTAGATCCTGCACTAGCCTGTAACCCCTCCCCCCACTCTTTTTCCACAGGAAAGATGGGCCTATTGGCTGTGCTGGACATCCTGACTAGGATGCCCTGCTGTAGCAGCTGCTCTATGACGGGGTACACTCCTAATTCTACCTCTGGCTTCAGAGGATACTGGGGAATTTTTTGGAGCTATCCTGCCACCTTTTATTTGTACTACTACTGGGGCTACATTCTCCATCAATCCAGTGTCCTGTCCATCTTAAGTTCATAGGGAACCTGGTAACTGTGAGATAATTTCCTCTACCTGTGATGGACATGAACTAGAACAGTGTAATGCAACATTAGTCTTTGAGGGTATCTAACATACCTTGTACTTCCTGAGCGGGAGTACAATATATGTATTTTACATTTAACAAAATCTATGTCGATTAAGTTAGTCAGGGGCCAATGCTGTTATGAAAAAGAAGGAAAGGAAAGGGTTTAGCATTGTGGTGTCCCAATCATAACTTCAGCAGGTTTTTTGTCAAAGGGTAATGTTGCACTTATTTCGTTCCTCCCATTTGCCGAATTAGTGTTTTCCAGTGATCTTATCCAGACGGAGAATTTCTATTACTGCAAAAGACAAAAAAATTAACAAGCTTCTAGGTCATGCAAAATATTAATTCAGTCCTTCTCATCCTGTATTAAGGGTCTGTACATGGTCCAACAAACATTTCCGAGCTCATCTTGACTAGGGGCATTACTAGGAATGAATACTTCTTGTATGGTAACTAAAAGAAATACCCGGGGGTTACCCTGTCTCTGTCCGCTTTCCTGCTGGCAAATACTAATGTGTGGACAGGTTTTTCTCCATTTCTGGCGTTACTTTCTTGATTTTTATTTTATTTTTGGGTTTTACTATATATGTACACGAATGACACCATACTGACCAGTTCTACTGGTCTTAGCCACTTCCCCCCACAGGCTACTGCTCTTCATTTACCGGTTGGATACTCCTCTGAGTGCATGAGAAATGGCTGAAACCAATCAGGTCGCCTTGTCCTCCTAAATAAAACTTCGACATTTATTAGTACATATACAGGTTACATTCATATTTTTCATATTTTTTATTATTTTCTATAGTTTGTATGCTGGCCATAACTGCTTCCACATCTACATATGGCAGTGTACTTGCTTTCTCTTTTTCTTCCTACTTGTTTATTGTTGCTACACGTTCAAACAGTTCTTATATTTCTGTTCTTATCTTATATGACTTTGGTTAGACATACCACCTGCAATACCTTAGGATCAAACTCACCAACCCCAGAGAATGATGCCCTATCTTCAGCAGTCATACGTACCCATTCATTGCAATAAGCCTCCATGTGTGAACCATATTTCTCACACATAATAACTTTGAACACCTAGTTCTCTATGAACACCTAGTTCTTATAAACCTTGCTGACCCTCTGGGCCGCACCTCTTCTGCCTAAACCCTGGCTAAATGTCTCTCGCTTGAGCAACTGGCTCCCATATTTGTGGGTCTTGCCCTCTCGGCCGTTCCCACAACCACCAAAATACACAATGCAAACAGACGGTGAAAGTTTCTCCGAGCACCTTTCACTCGCTCTCGCCCACGCTGGCCAGTACAACGATACACTGTCGATAGTGGATCGCAATGTACCAAACTTAGGGCTCCTATAAGACCTTACAGCACCGTAATTTCTTTCGGTGGAGGTTCTGTTGGAATATTTTCCTGAGCGAGGCAGCGAAAAATTCCTTTTCGGTATCTTTCCACTGGAATTTTTGTAGGATGAAAAACAGAGAAATTAGATAACTATTGTTCACCCTTTCCAATGGACTTCAACCAGGGAGATTTCCCGACGTTAGCAAAGAAAAACCCCTTTGTTTACACAATCACATCTGCGTATGCTTTTCCACAGTGCATATGACACAATGGTATCACGTTGTGCTGTGTAGAACACACGGACGTGTGGTTCAATCGCACAGCATATAGATACTAGTTATCTATCCGCCCTACGATCGCTGTCACCTGGAACACTTAGTTCACCTGAAACACCTAGTTCACTTTGGGACACACAGTTTACTTTGAACACTTAATTCACTTTAAACACCTAGTTCACTTTCACGTAAGGTTGCAAACCCTACGCCACCGGGACTCTACTAACCCAGTGTTCCCAGGGGACCCGAATTTCCGGGGTTCAGCTCCACTCACTCCGCTTTCACTCACTCAAATACATTTTGTTTTTCTTTTCTGTACAGAAAATTCCACTCCCTTAGGTTGGTTACTTTATCCCAGTACCGTCTAAACAAAGTCTCACACTAATCTGCTTTTGAAATTGGATAGTTATGTGCTATTGTATTAAATGTATACTATCCTGCCTTTAATTGAACAACTATTATGTGATTTGTACTTTGCGCCCGCAATCCTACGCAACCTTGCATAAACACGCGACCGTGCATGCCTTTTAGGTCGCGTGTGCAACCCTGTACTTTGTCCTTACCACGTGTATTAAAGTGCGTCCGCAATTCAACAAACCACACAGTCTCTATAAATATGAGCAATAAAAGCTACTATCGCTCATAAACACAACACCCAGTTTTTCTGTATAAACCTTTAACGACTAGGCCAGAACTGCATTTCATGTCTTTTACGATTACACCCTTAACACATTTATTTCAAATTTATCTATATAGCAAACAAATGTATCCGATTTCACACAGATCTATAATGACTAATAACCTATAATTTAAATGCTATGATTCAGATTGGATACCTATCTTGCAGAACATACACTGATATAAATATACACATAATTATAATAATATTATATATATATTCCATTTACTGCCCTCCTATGATACACCTCACCTCTTCACTGCCTCTAATTAGCATATCAAAGATATTTGCTTTTCAATACTAAAAAAAAAAGTAGTTACACAGGTTAATTTGCATTTCAATGCATATCCTAGTAAACAGACTCCACAAGTCTTGGAAGAAAAGAAAGAGAAACCCCCCAAAAAAAAACCTATCTTTCCTTTTTCTATCTGTGTGCAACCCCCCACTTGATGTAAGGTTATTACCCACAGTCAAGAAAAAAACATTCACTTATCTCACCATTTACTCTCACTAGGCCCAATTGAAACTATTTGTAATTGATTATGGCATAGGTTAAATAAATTCCTTGGTAACTCATAAATGGTGCTGGATTTGTAGATATGTGGAAACTTTGTGACAAAGGAAATTGATTGTTCTGAGCAGACTGAAAATTAGCTATTTAGAAAGTGACCTTCCTAAAATGTCCACTGCTCCTCCCCCTTCCACATCCATGAGGTTTACACAAGAAGGTGGACACACCACGTGGCTAGGCCAAAATGGAGGACAGACCATGCGGCTCCTGTGTCACAAAAAATCACACTCCATACAGGCACCAATAGTTACTTTAGGCCTGAGTTTAAAAAAAATATATACACATTTTCTTAGCATGCTAACACAGCTATATCATGGCTATGCAGCAACTTTTAAATGTACTTTAAATCTACTTAACAGATAAACAATCCAATCTGAATCAAACAGAATATGACTTATTTGAACTTTGTTTTGCAACAATAAAAATACGCTGTAGCATCTTAAATATTGTGAGAAAAACACTGTCCCTTGAATTTTATATCAGCAGCTTACTGGTAACACAACAGAACACGGGGATGTGATACGTCAGCATGTCGCGATGCGTCCATCGTTAGCCGGTCGATCACAGCAGCGTTTGTAATGTACAGTGCATCATTAAGAACGTGATATCCCGGACGAGCCCTCATTTGTAATAGTCAAATTGCTTTCTAACAAATATTTAAAATGCCTGCTCTAATATATACTGTGGACGCCTGCGCATCTTATTACAATGTGCTATGAATGTGCGCTATACATCGCAAAACACTGCACCCCATAAGAGAAAACAATACACCCACACATTATGAGTTCCAAAGCTCATTGATGTATATATTTGTTATTAAAAGGATATGTATTCAATATATCACAATGTGCAGTATATAAATATAGTTACATGGTTACAATTTACACAGTAAGCAGTTAATACAAACTAATTCAAATACATACATGGCCAGTGATACAATTAACATATTTTGCTCAAATAAAGTCTCCATTCCATATCACTCTCTCTCTCTGTAAAATCATCTCCACTATCATGTGGGACAAAAGAACAGCCAGCTCTTGTGTCTGCAATCAGCTATATACTATGTAGTTTGGGGGAGTGCACAGACTAGTCTAGGGGAGGGAACTTTCTCATTCATGATGAGTCACTGGTCAGTTCATATGCAAGCATGATCCAGCCTTGATGGTGTAATCACAGGAGATAGCCACTGGTCAGGCATGCTGTCTTCCAGGAAATCCATTGTTCTAATAAGAGTGACTTTAGCTTTCATACATTTAATCATATCTACTTGTTGCAATGAGCTACAACTTAATACCAGGCATCAAATTGATATACACATTAATCTGGTTGCTTTAATACCAAACACGACATGTCCATCTTGCTTCGTTCCAATGATACACATACATGACGTTACTCCATTATATAATTTTAAACTTTATGATGTCTGGTGCTTGATATGTTCAAATTATGTGCTGTATGAAATATGTGTCGAATCTATCTCTGTGGCATGTCTGTGTAAATGCGTATGTTACCATATATTGCTGTGCTCGCTGCGCGTATTTGCAAGCTTAGCGACTCATAATGTGTGGAGTCTGTATGTTCTCTCTATGTAATATTTTTAACTTTGACAAAGCGTCTAAGGGCATTGATGAAACTTGAAGCATCCATTGATTCTATAACCTCAATGTGAACTGCTCTGATGCTCATGCAGGTGAATACAACTGCCCAACGTTTGCTGTTTGCTTTCACTCCTCTCGTGTGTCGGGTGATAACAGTCCAGGGACCAAATACGTCTAGACCAATGTTGGAAAAGGGAGGGTCTGTACTAAGCCTGTCTGCTGGAAGATTAGCCATCTTCTGCATTTGAGAAGTGCCACAAAGTCTGCGACAAGTAATACACTTGAAGATTGTGTTACTTACACACCTTTTCGCTCCAATAATCCAGAACCCAGCTGAACATAGAGCTCCCACGGTGATCAATCATCATAGCAACATAGTAATTGAGGTTGAAAAGAGGCAATTTGCCCATCGTGTTCAACCTGTATTACGTTGTGATGAATCTACATACCCGCTGAGTAATGTTTTATGACTAGTTAACTACTATAACTCATATAACCCCCGGATTAACCATTTTGATATTTTAAATATTATAACCTTGGATATCATTTTCATTCAGAAATGTATCCATTTCTTTTTTAAATCCATTTACAGAGTCCGCCATTACCACCTTCCCTGGCAGGGAATTCCACATCCTAATTGCCCTAACAGTGAAGAACCTTTTCCTCCGTCGCGTTCAGAACTTTCTTTCCTCCTGCCCTGGTGTTTGACTTCATTGTGGTAGTGTTTGCACAATTAAAGAAGCAATGTGGTGACTTCCGGGAATGATTAAAGGATTTTTCTCATTTGATCCTAAGTTAGCTTCTTGAAGGCGACCTCCTACTCTCAATAAATCTTTCTCGTTGAGAAATGGGTCTAGCTTTTTCAAGGTGCTGTCCCTAGGAATAGGATTCCCAGTGGTGGTGATGTGAATTTCTCTAGCATAGGTTTGATGCTGGACATCATTGATAATGAGATTCTTGGATTGTTGCATTTCTTCTACTGTGTAAGTATTTTGACAGTGATGCCAACCTTTACATTTGTTCACATTTGCAGCTGCAGTGCGTTTAAAGGAACAAGCTATGTGGGTTAGGCAGGTAATGGCTCTAACAAGTGACTTCCAAGTTGAGAGTCTTTGGAATCTGTGAGGTTCAAGTTGACAATCTGAAATCGTGGTATGGATTGTAGTTCCTTGTGGACGTATCTCAACATCTGAGTCTGCATCTACTAACTCAAATGTGTTACTTTCAGTATTGTTGTGATCTGTCGTACAGGAATTCAGGTCCTCTGAACCATGTGGTGGCTTTGAGGAGACTGGCTGGGATGGTTCTTGTAGGGTGATCTGCAGGATTATGAGCGGTGGATACATAGTGCCACTGTTTTGGATTGGTAGATCTCCTGATCCTTAGCACATGATTGCTGACATAAACATGGAATCGCCTAGTCTCATTGCAAATGTAGCCTAACACTACTTTACTGTCTGTGTAGAATTCTGTTTCTGATAGTTCATTGGTCAACTCAGATGAAATGAGCTTGGCTAGTTCTACGGTTAGTACTGCAGCACAAAGTTCTAGTTTGGGCACTGTGTGCTCTGGAAGTGGTGCTAGCTTCACTTTGCCCATGAAAAATCCAATGTAACATTCACCTTTGTTGTCTATGGTTTTAAGATATGCAACGGTAGCGATCGCTTGGACTGAAGCATTAGAGAATACAAACAGTCTCTGGTTTCGTATTTCTGTGGAAGGTGCAGGAGCATATGGATGTGAAATATAAAAGTTGGTTAAGGTGGACAGAGATCTTTTCTGAGTAGGGCTTTACCTTGGATAGTGACAGGAGCTGCAAATCCTAAAGGGTCATACAAGCTGTTTATAGCAGACAAGATACCTCTGCGAGTGAAGGGCCTTTCATCGCTGTTTACTTGGAAGGTGAAGGAGTCAGATTTCAGGTCCCATAGCTAGGCAAAAGTATTTAATGACACACAATATGATTTCTATTGTGAGGGAGGTAACATAGCCCAAGGCTATGTTGGGCTGGTGGAGAATCGGTTCCTAAATCCAAGTCCCTTAAGTCAGTGGTATGATCTTGGAAAGGTAATGCTTCCATCACTCCTTTGCTGTTGGAGGCTATTTTGTGAAGTCTGAGATTAGAACATGAGAGCATTTCCTGAGCTCTCTTGAGGAGACTGCTGTCTCATCTGTTGGTGTAGATTTTAAACAGTCATCCACATAGAAATCTTTTTCTACAAGTTGTCTAACATCGGAATCATACTCTAGCTCACCCTCCTGAGCTGAACGTCTGAGTCCGTAGATGGCAACTGCTGGTGAAGGGCTGTTACCAAAGATGTGTACCCTCATGCGGTACTCTACAATATCTTTAGAGGAGTCATTATCTTTGAACCAAAGGAATCTTACGAAAGTCCTATCTTTTTCTCTCACGAGGAAACAATGAAACATTTATTGAATGTCAGCTGTGAAGAGTTCCTTCGGAAACGTAAGAGTACTCCAAGGAGTTTGTTGTTAAGGTCTGCTCCTGTCAGAAGCACATAATTTAAGGAGATTCCTTCAAACTTTGCACTAGAATCAAACACAACTCTGATCTGACCTGGTTTCTTTGGGTGGTATACTCCAAACATTGGTAGGTACCACCATTCATCTTTGTCTTTTAGAATGGGAGCTATCTCAGCGTAGCTGTTCTCAAATATTTTGGTCATGAAGGAGAAGAAATTATCTCTCATTTCTGGTTTCCTGTGAAAGCTGCATTTAAGTGAAGAAAAACATTTAAGTACTTGTTCTCTATTGTTAGGTAGGCGTCGCCTGGGTGTTCTAAAGGGTAGAGGTGCAACCCAGCTGTTGGTACCATCTTTGGCTAGTCCTTACTCCATTATTTCCAAGAATAGTTTGTCCTCTATGGACATTGTCACCTGGTCATCCTTTCTTGTTCGTTGGAAGACTGTGTACCCCAGATGATCTTGGTAGTTGTGACAGATGTGGTGGTTGTCGCTAGGAGAATCTATGGTAATACAATGTGGTAATTCTTTTATGAGAAAGTGGTTGCAACATGGTTGAAAAAGAGAAGGGCACCCGTTTTCTAAAGTACAAGTAAGCATGCTGTTGACAGAAGCTGGCTTGTGCACATTTCCAAGACATACTTCTCCTATTATGACCCATCCTAGGTCTAGACGCTGAGCATAAGGTGCATTGTGTGAACCATTAATCTGACTTCTGGCTTTGTGGACCCGTAGGAAATCTCTTCCGATGAGTAGAGTTATCTGGGCTTGTGGGTTCAGTTCTGGTATCAGATGTGCTATATGTTTCAAATGTGCATGGTGAATAGCTGTATCTCGTGTAGGAATTTCAGACCTACTATCTGGGATTTCATCGCACTCAGTGATGAAAGGTAATGAAAGGCGTGTCTTTCCATCTATAGACTCGATTTGATAACCAGTGGCTCTCCTTCCTGATGTCTCAAATCTCCCTCCACAGGTCTTTAAGGAGTAAGGAATGTCAGGGCCTTTAATATTAAAGGTCTCAAAGAAGTTTGATCTGGCTAGGGACCTGTTACTTTGGTCATCTAGAATTGCATAAAGTTTAACAGCTTTATCTGGCTGGCTTTTTGGGTAGACTCTGACCAAACAGAATTTGGAGCAAGATCTGTTGCTAATGGCCAGAGGTGTAGCTAGGTGCCTTGGTGCCCGGAGCAAGGGTATGTTTTGGCACCCCCTACCCTGTATTGAATTGTGGGCATGTTACATTTGAAAAGAAAAAATATTTAAAAATCCTAAATTAGTGACA
Source organism: Pseudophryne corroboree (assembly GCF_028390025.1). Lineage (NCBI taxonomy): Eukaryota > Metazoa > Chordata > Amphibia > Anura > Myobatrachidae > Pseudophryne > Pseudophryne corroboree. The sequence goes on along the minus strand of NC_086449.1, from coordinate 694,130,058 downwards.
GGGTCGGTTGTAGACCTTGTAGATCTCAGGGCAAAAGTTTCCCCCATGTTTAAAATAGGGACAGTATGCACCTAAGGCACGCAACAAAAATATAGGGGCCTGGCTTCATGGGAATGGTTGTGGCCACAGAATAGTTCCAATTCAGATTGCACCTTACAGTATTGTCCGTTATTCACATTACACCAAAATAGTGTCCGTTAGTCACTTTACACCACACAGTAAAGCCCCTTATACACGTTACACAACACAGTAAAGCCCCTTATACACATTACGCCACATAGTAAAAAGCCCCTTATACATGTTATGCCACAGTAGAGCCATTTATACACGTTACACCACAGTAGAGCCGATTATACATGTTAATCTGCAGCTTTTAATGCAGAGAGAGGTGCTGTAGCAGCTGGGGCAGAGAGTAGTGTAGAAGATCAGAAGTAACCTTGCTGCACAGCTACACACAGACATTGAGACATATAAAGAGGACAGCAGAGCTTCAGCATGTGCTGGCTGTCAGTGTCTCCTACTGTCGCCTATGGCCTGCCCTGTTCCCTACATAGTCTCGGAGTCAGTGTGTGCCCTTCTGCTTCTCCTGCTCTGCAGCTGCCTGTACAGCGGCCCACCGTATAGTGGACAGAGGGAGGGGTGCAGGTGGCTACGCGCCCTCTAACTTTTCCAGCACCCGGAGCTCGCGCTCCACTGGGTCCACCCTCGCTACACCCCTGCTAATGGCATCTTTGCAGACTTCAGTACATTGTGAAGTTATCTCTGGTGTGGCTACAGTAGTGTCTTTTTTTTCTGCATTGTGCTCCCCGCCATGCTCGGTGTCACCGTAACTGTGTTGTAAAGTCCATGGGGGAGGCCCAGGGTGTAGAGCTGTGTTGTGATCTGTGCTGTGATATTCTGTGCAGTTAGCACTAACCTTACAGTCTTTAGCGAGGTGAGATGTGGAAGAGCAGCACTTGTAACAGATACCATTTATCTTAAGAATGTCTTGCGGTTCTCTAGGGACTTCTCTCTGAAGGCTCTGCATTTCAGGAGAGGATGTGGGTTTGTGATGCAGAGGACACTGCTTGGCAGAATCTTTATCTCTGGTTTCTTGGCGAACAGAGCTGGTAAACCTGTTGGAAGAATCTGAATAATGTACATTAGTCTTATGAACTGCGACTGATGTCTTGCGGGGGTTAGGTAGCATAGGGGTAGCACCTGTTAGGGTAAAAGCAAAACTAGGGTCATTTCTGGTCTTAGCTTGCTGATGTACAAAGTCCATGAAAACAGAGAATGGTGGAAATGCTACATTGTTTTGTTGTTTATATTTGGAGCCATGGGTGATCCATTGTTCCTGTAGATTATAAGGTAGCTTCTGCACTATGGGGTTGATACTAGAGATGAGCGGGTTCGGTTCCTCGGAATCCGAACCCGCCCGAACTTCATTTTTTTTTACACGGGTCCGAGCGACTCGGATCTTCCCGCCTTGCTCGGTTAACCCGAGCGCGCCCGAACGTCGTCATCCCGCTGTCGGATTCTCGCGAGGCTCGGATTCTATCGCGAGACTCGGATTCTATATAAGGAGCCGCGCGTCGCCGCCATTTTCACACGTGCATTGAGATTCATAGGGAGAGGACGTGGCTGGCGTCCTCTCCGTTTATAGAGAAGAGAGTGAGACAGTAGAGAGAGACACAGTAGTAATTTTGGGGAGCATTAGGAGGAGTACTAGACTAGTTACTTGCTGAAGTGATCGATAGTGTGACTGTATTATCTGACTTGTGGGGGAGACACTGACAGTGGGGAGCAGTTAGAGTCTGAGAGCAGGACTCAGGAGTACATATAACGTACAGTGCACACTTTTGCTGCCAGAGTGCCACACTGCCATTGTGACCACACTGACCACCAGTATAATATATATTGTGATTGTCTGCTTAGGAGTACTACTTGCAAGTTGCTGATAGTGTGACCAGTGACCTGACCACCAGTTTAATAATCACCACCAGTTTAATATATATATATATATATATATAATTGTATATAATATATATATAATATTGTATACCACCTACCCGTGGTTTTTATTTTTCTTTCTTCTTTATACATACTACTATAGTAGCTTACTGTAGCAGTCTGCGGTGCTGCTGAGCTGACAGTGTCCAGCAGGTCCGTCATCAGTCATTACATAATAAATATATATACCTGTCCGGCTGCAGTACTAGTGATACTATATATATATATATATATATATATATATATATATATTAATTTCATCTCATTATCATCCAGTCTATATTAGCAGCAGACACAGTACGGTAGTCCACGGCTGTAGCTACCTCTGTGTCGGCAGTCGCTGGTCCATCCATAATTGTATACCACCTACCCGTGGTTTTTTTTTTTCTTTCTTCTTGATACATACTACTATAGTAGCTTACTGTAGCAGTCTGCGGTGCTGCTGAGCTGACAGTGTCCAGCAGGTCCGTCATCAGTCATTACATAATAAATATATCTACCTGTCCGGCTGCAGTACTAGTGTGATATAATATATATTGATTTCATCTCATTATCATCCAGTCTATATTAGCAGCAGACACAGTACGGTAGTCCACGGCTGTAGCTACCTCTGTGTCGGCAGTCGCTCGTCCATCCATAATTGTATACCACCTACCCGTGGTTTTTTTTTTTTCTTTCTTCTTTATACATACTACTATAGTAGCTTACTGTAGCAGTCTGCGGTGCTGCTGAGCTGACAGTGTCCAGCAGGTCCGTCATCAGTCATTACAAAATAAATATATCTACCTGTCCGGCTGCAGTACTAGTGTGATATAATATATATTGATTTAATCTCATTATCATCCAGTCTATATTAGCAGCAGACACAGTACGGTAGTCCACGGCTGTAGCTACCTCTGTGTCGGCAGTCGCTCGTCCATCCATAATTGTATACCACCTACTCGTGGTTTTTTCTTTTCTTTCTTCTTGATACATACTACTATAGTAGCTTACTGTAGCAGTCTGCGGTGCTGCTGAGCTGACAGTGTCCAGCAGGTCCGTCATCAGTCATTACATAATAAATATATATACCTGTCCGGCTGCAGTACTAGTGATATTATATATATATATATTAATTTCATCTCATTATCATCCAGTCTATATTAGCAGCAGACACAGTACGGTAGTCCACGGCTGTAGCTACCTCTGTGTCGGCAGTCGCTGGTCCATCCATAATTGTATACCACCTACCCGTGGTTTTTTTTTTCTTTCTTCTTGATACATACTACTATAGTAGCTTACTGTAGCAGTCTGCGGTGCTGCTGAGCTGACAGTGTCCAGCAGGTCCGTCATCAGTCATTACATAATAAATATATATACCTGTCCGGCTGCAGTACTAGTGATATTATATATATATATATTAATTTCATCTCATTATCATCCAGTCTATATTAGCAGCAGACACAGTACGGTAGTCCACGGCTGTAGCTACCTCTGTGTCGGCAGTCGCTGGTCCATCCATAATTGTATACCACCTACCCGTGGTTTTTTTTTTTCTTTCTTCTTGATACATACTACTATAGTAGCTTACTGTAGCAGTCTGCGGTGCTGCTGAGCTGACAGTGTCCAGCAGGTCCGTCATCAGTCATTACATAATAAATATATCTACCTGTCCGGCTGCAGTACTAGTGTGATATAATATATATTGATTTCATCTCATTATCATCCAGTCTATATTAGCAGCAGACACAGTACGGTAGTCCACGGCTGTAGCTACCTCTGTGTCGGCAGTCGCTCGTCCATCCATAATTGTATACCACCTACCCGTGTTTTATTTTTCTTTCTTCTTTATACATACTACTATAGTAGCTTACTGTAGCAGTCTGCGGTGCTGCTGAGCTGACAGTGTCCAGCAGGTCCGTCATCAGTCATTACATAATAAATATATCTACATGTCCGGCTGCAGTACTAGTGTGATATAATATATATTGATTTAATCTCATTATCATCCAGTCTATATTAGCAGCAGACACAGTATGGTAGTCCACGGCTGTAGCTACCTCTGTGTCGGCAGTCGCTCGTCCATCCATAATTGTATACCACCTACCCGTGGTTTTTTTTTTTCTTTCTTCTTGATACATACTACTATAGTAGCTTACTGTAGCAGTCTGCGGTGCTGCTGAGCTGACAGTGTCCAGCAGGTCCGTCATCAGTCATTACATAATAAATATATATACCTGTCCGGCTGCAGTACTAGTGATATTATATATATATATATATATTAATTTCATCTCATTATCATCCAGTCTATATTAGCAGCAGACACAGTACGGTAGTCCACGGCTGTAGCTACCTCTGTGTCGGCAGTCGCTGGTCCATCCATAATTGTATACCACCTACCCGTGGTTTTTTTTTTCTTTCTTCTTGATACATACTACTATAGTAGCTTACTGTAGCAGTCTGCGGTGCTGCTGAGCTGACAGTGTCCAGCAGGTCCGTCATCAGTCATTACATAATAAATATATATACCTGTCCGGCTGCAGTACTAGTGATATTATATATATATATATATATATATATACATATATATTAATTTCATCTCATTATCATCCAGTCTATATTAGCAGCAGACACAGTACGGTAGTCCACGGCTGTAGCTACCTCTGTGTCGGCAGTCGCTGGTCCATCCATAAGTATACTAGTATCCATCCATCTCCATTGTTTACCTGAGGTTCCTTTTAGTTGTGCCTATTAAAATATGGAGAACAAAAATGTTGAGGTTCCAAAATAAGGGAAAGATCAAGATCCACTTCCACCTCGTGCTGAAGCTGCTGCCACTAGTCATGGCCGAGACGATGAAATGCCAGCAACGTCGTCTGCCAAGGCCGATGCCCAATGTCATAGTACAGAGCATGTAAAATCCAAAACACCAAATATCAGTAAAAAAAGGACTCCAAAATCTAAAATAAAATTGTCGGAGGAGAAGCGTAAACTTGCCAATATGCCATTTACCACACGGAGTGGCAAGGAACAGCTGAGGCCCTGGCCTATGTTCATGGCTAGTGGTTCAGCTTCACATGAGGATGGAAGCACTCAGCCTCTCGCTAGAAAAATGAAAAGACTCAAGCTGGCAAAAGCACCGCAAAGAACTGTGCGTTCTTCGAAATCCCAAATCCACAAGGAGAGTCCAATTGTGTCGGTTGCGATGCCTGACCTTCCCAACACTGGACGTGAAGAGCATGCGCCTTCCACCATTTGCACGCCCCCTGCAAGTGCTGGAAGGAGCACCCGCAGTCCAGTTCCTGATAGTCAGATTGAAGATGTCAGTGTTGAAGTACACCAGGATGAGGAGGATATGGGTGTTGCTGGCGCTGGGGAGGAAATTGACAAGGAGGATTCTGATGGTGAGGTGGTTTGTTTAAGTCAGGCACCCGGGGAGACACCTGTTGTCCGTGGGAGGAATAGGGCCGTTGACATGCCTGGTGAAAATACCAAAAAAATCAGCTCTTCGGTGTGGAAGTATTTCACCAGAAATGCGGACAACATTTGTCAAGCCGTGTGTTGCCTTTGTCAAGCTGTAATAAGTAGGGGTAAGGACGTTAACCACCTCGGAACATCCTCCCTTATATGTCACCTGCAGCGCATTCATAATAAGTCAGTGACAAGTTCAAAAACTTTGGGCGACAGCGGAAGCAGTCCACTGACCAGTAAATCCCTTCCTCTTGTAACCAAGCTCACGCAAACCACCCCACCAACTCACTCAGTGTCAATTTCCTCCTTCCCCAGGAATGCCAATAGTCCTGCAGGCCATGTCACTGGCAATTCTGACGAGTCCTCTCCTGCCTGGGATTCCTCCGATGCATCCTTGCGTGTAACGCCTACTGCTGCTGGCGCTGCTGTTGTTGCTGCTGGGAGTCGATGGTCATCCCAGAGGGGAAGTCATAAGCCCACTTTTACTACTTCCACCAAGCAATTGACTGTCCAACAGTCCTTTGCGAGGAAGATGAAATATCACAGCAGTCATCCTGTTGCAAAGCGGATAACTGAGGCCTTGACAACTATGTTGGTGTTAGACGTGCGTCCGGTATCCGCCGTTAGTTCACAGGGAACTAGACAATTTCTTGAGGTAGTGTGCCCCCGTTACCAAATACCATCTAGGTTCCACTTCTCTAGGCAGGCGATACCGAGAAAGTACACGGACGTCAGAAAAAGACTCACCAGTGTCCTAAAAAATGCAGTTGTACCCAATGTCCACTTAACCACGGACATGTGGACAAGTGGAGCAGGGCAGGGTCAGGACTATATGACTGTGACAGCCCACTGGGTAGATGTATGGACTCCCGCCGCAAGAACAGCAGCGGCGGCACCAGTAGCAGCATCTCGCAAATGCCAACTCTTTCCTAGGCAGGCTACGCTTTGTATCACCGGTTTCCAGAATACGCACACAGCTGAAAACCTCTTACGGCAACTGAGGAAGATCATCGCGGAATGGCTTACCCCAATTGGACTCTCCTGTGGATTTGTGGCATCGGACAACGCCAGCAATATTGTGTGTGCATTAAATATGGGCAAATTCCAGCACGTCCCATGTTTTGCACATACCTTGAATTTGGTGGTGCAGAATTTTTTAAAAAACGACAGGGGCGTGCAAGAGATGCTGTCGGTGGCCAGAAGAATTGCGGGACACTTTCGGCGTACAGGCACCACGTACAGAAGACTGGAGCACCACCAAAAACGCCTGAACCTGCCCTGCCATCATCTGAAGCAAGAAGTGGTAACGAGGTGGAATTCAACCCTATATATGCTTCAGAGGTTGGAGGAGCAGCAAAAGGCCATTCAAGCCTATACAATTGAGCACGATATAGGAGGTGGAATGTACCTGTCTCAAGCGCAGTGGAGAATGATTTCAACGTTGTGCAAGGTTCTGCAACCTTTTGAACTTGCCACACGTGAAGTCAGTTCAGACACTGCCAGCCTGAGTCAGGTCATTCCCCTCATCAGGCTTTTGCAGAAGAAGCTGGAGGCATTGAAGGAGGAGCTAAAAGGGAGCGATTCCGCTAGGCATGTGGGACTTGTGGATGGAGCCCTTAATTCGCTTAACAAGGATTCACGGGTGGTCAATCTGTTGAAATCAGAGCACTACATTTTGGCCACCGTGCTCAATCCTAAATTTAAAACCTACCTTGGATCTCTCTTTCCGGCAGACACAAGTCTGCTGGGGTTCAAAGACCTGCTGGTGACAAAATTGTCAAGTCAAGCGGAACGCGACCTGTCAACATCTCCTCCTTCACATTCTCCCGCAACTGGGGGTGCGAGGAAAAGGCTCAGAATTCCGAGCCCACCCGCTGGCGGTGATGCAGGGCAGTCTGGAGCGACTGCTGATGCTGACATCTGGTCCGGACTGAAGGACCTGACAACGATTACGGACATGTCGTCTACTGTCACTGCATATGATTCTCTCCCCATTGAAAGAATGGTGGAGGATTATATGAGTGACCGCATCCAAGTAGGCACGTCAGACAGTCCGTACTTATACTGGCAGGAAAAAGAGGCAATTTGGAGGCCCTTGCACAAACTGGCTTTATTCTACCTAAGTTGCCCTCCCACAAGTGTGTACTCCAAAAGAGTGTTTAGTGCCGCCGCTCACCTTGTCAGCAATCGGCGTACGAGGTTACTTCCAGAAAATGTGGAGAAGATGATGTTCATTAAAATTAATTATAATCAATTTCTCCGTGGAGACATTGACCAGCAGCAATTGCCTCCACAAAGTACACAGGGAGCTGAGATGGTGGATTCCAGTGGGGACGAATTGATAATCTGTGAGGAGCGGGATGTACACGGTGATATATCGGAGGATGATGATGAGGTGGACATCTTGCCTCTGTAGAGCCAGTTTGTGCAAGGAGAGATCAATTGCTTATTTTTCGGTGGGGGTCCAAACCAACCCGTCATTTCAGTCACAGTCGTGTGGCAGACCCTGTCACTGAAATGATGGGTTGGTTAAAGTGTGCATGTCCTGTTTATACAACATAAGGGTGGGTGGGAGGGCCCAAGGACAATTCCATCTTGCACCTCTTTTTTCTTTCATTTTTATTTGCGTCATGTGCTGTTTGGGGAGGGTTTTTTGGAAGGGCCATCCTGCGTGACACTGCAGTGCCACTCCTAGATGGGCCAGGTGTTTGTGTCGGCCACTAGGGTCGCTTATCTTACTCACACAGCTACCTCATTGCGCCTCTTTTTTTCTTTGCGTCATGTGCTGTTTGGGGAGTGTTTTTTGGAAGGGCCATCCTGCGTGACACTGCAGTGCCACTCCTAGATGGGCCAGGTGTTTGTGTCGGCCACTAGGGTCGCTTATCTTACTCACACAGCTACCTCATTGCGCCTCTTTTTTTCTTTGCGTCATGTGCTGTTTGGGGAGTGTTTTTTGGAAGGGCCATCCTGCGTGACACTGCAGTGCCACTCCTAGATGGGCCAGGTGTTTGTGTCGGCCACTAGGGTCGCTTATCTTACTCACACAGCTACCTCATTGCGCCTCTTTTTTTCTTTGCGTCATGTGCTGTTTGGGGAGTGTTTTTTGGAAGGGCCATCCTGCGTGACACTGCAGTGCCACTCCTAGATGGGCCAGATGTTTGTGTCGGCCACTAGGGTCGCTTAGCTTAGTCATCCAGCGACCTCGGTGCAAATTTTAGGACTAAAAATAATATTGTGAGGTGTGAGGTATTCAGAATAGACTGAAAATGAGTGGAAATTATGGTTTTTGAGGTTAATAATACTTTGGGATCAAAATGACCCCCAAATTCTATGATTTAAGCTGTTTTTTTAGTGTTTTTTGAAAAAAACACCCGAATCCAAAACACACCCGAATCCGACAAAAAAAATTCGGTGAGGTTTTGCCAAAACGCGGTCGAACCCAAAACACGGCCGCGGAACCGAACCCAAAACCAAAACACAAAACCCGAAAAATTTCAAGTGCACATCTCTAGTTGATACCTCTGGCTGTGTCGAGGAAGGAAAGTCCTGGTAAGTCTCCTTCACATTTGGCTACTTGAAGCTCCATTAGTAAATCACTTAATTCTCTTAGCCGCTGTTAGCCTTTGTTAGGTAGCCTAGGGAATTCATCAATTCTTTTAAACAGTGCACTTTCTATTATCTCTGGTGAGCTATAGCATTCGTTAAGTCTATCCCAGATCATCTTCAGGCCATTCTTAGGGTGTTTAATATTGATCACTCTTATCCTTCTAGCATGCTCAGCGGATTCATTCCCAAGCCATTTAATTAGTAGGTCTATCTCTTCACTATGTGAAAGGCCTAACCCTCCGATTACATTTTGGAAGGAGTATTGCCAGGCTCTAAATCTCTCAGGGCGATCATTAAACTTTGAAATTCCGTTAGTGACCAGGTCAAGCCGGGCAAGAAACTTAGCAAAGTCTAATGTGTCTTGATTGGCTTTAGGAGATGCTGTTGGTACATTACCATGGTGGGTAAGATGTGTGTTGTCGTACCTGTTGGGATTGTCTGGTTCCTGCTGACTTGATTCGTAGCATATTTGAGCACGGGAGGCTATGTCTCTGTTGCAGTTAGCAGATTCAGATATCTGGCGTGAAGGAGAGTCCTCCCTTGTGAGATCACTGTGTCCAGAGTTCTCCTTCTTGCAAGTTTGGAGTTTGTTGCTGACTCGTGGTGGCGCTGCATAATGTGTTTGGCTTGTTTCACTGATGACATCTGATTTAATTCCCTGTGCTGATGGAGAGTTGCTGCCATTTTTAGAGACTTGGTATACATATCCTGATGTGTGTTGCATTGAATTCTGCGATCCAAATTCTGCATCAAATACATTCATGGTTCCCTTTGTGTCAAAGAGCTCTGCAGACTCTAAGAACTCTGCTTCAGCTATGGAAGCTGCGGCTTCTTTTCAGCAAGTTTCTCTCTAATTGCTTCTAAGCGGTTTTTCTCCATATCCTTTTCTCCTTCCAGACATGCTTTTTCTGTTTCCTGACGTGCTTTTTCTATTTATTTCCCTGCTTCCAAACGTGATTTCTCTATTTTTAACTGCATTTCTTGTTCAGCAAAGTTGGCCCGTACTTTTTCGGCTTCAGCTTTTGCACGTGCATTGATGGCTGCATTACTGACAGATGCTGATTTTGAGGATCCAGAGACTCGGGACCTTGTTTTGTTTGAAGATGTCGTTTTCTGAGACATAATGATGGGGGATAAAAACTTGACTGTGTAGAGACTGCTATATTGCTGTGTGCAGATAACTGTGCTGACAGTGAAGCCGGTCTCTGGGATGTCAGGGTCTTGGAACTGTTGTTAAGCTGTTTGACTGTGGTGTGGTATGGTATGCCGGCGGCCGGGCTCCCAGCGACCAGCATACCGACCGCCGGCATACCGACTGCCGGCATACCGACTGCCGGCATACCGACAGCGTGGCGAGCGCAAATAAGCCCCTTGCAGGCACGGTGGCACGCTACGCGCGCCACGCTATTTATTCTCCCTCCAGGGGGGTCATGGACCCCCACGAGGGAGAAAAACTGTCGGTATGCCGGCTGTCGGGATTCCGGTGCCGGTTTACTGTGCGCCGGGATCCCGACAGTCGGCAACCTGAAGACTACCCGTTTCACTGTGCAGTGGCTGCACTGACAGTGTGAGGTTTCCGTGAAGTCAAATGGCGGTACTCCTATTACTGAGTTGTCATGGTTAGAAGACTGTATAGAAACTTGTGTTGTCATATGCAGAAAGCTGTGGCTGGCAGTGTAACAGATCTGTAAGTCAGTATATGTGATTAATTTGCTGACAGACAATGTTGCTGACGAAGTCCGGGTATATGTGTCCCACTCACTGGCATTATTAGATGTTTACTGTTCAGCCTCTCACTAAGCTACAGTACTTGAAGCCTACAGTATAACCGCCTTTTTCTTTTCAATAATCCTTTCAGAAGCGATGTCTGAAGAACGGTGTTTATTATTTAGTAAAAGGAATCATAAAAGTATGTAAAATGATGAGATGATGTAATACAATTGTGATGGAAGTGGTAAACTGTGAATAAAACAATAAGATGCAATTACAATATGCATGTGAAAAGAACACTCAAGCATATACAGTACATGTGACATGAATATACAAACCTAACTGGTATTACATGTACAAACATAAATTGCAGTGCTATCAATACAACTAACACGTCTGTCTGACTAAACAAGCCTATGATGACACAATTAAAGTCATTAGCTCACCATCTAGTACGATTGCCGGCTAGGATGGTCACAGTATGTGTCTCTATGTCCATGTGTGAATAGAAAATGGCAGCTCACAACTTACTTTACCCAGCATGCATCAGTGACGTGCGGTGAAGTCAGTTGCTAGGGAGGCACACATGAGGGTTGAAGGGGATCTTTACAGTATTGTTTGGGTGAATAAAACCACAGTATAACGCAGGGCTTACACGTTGCCACACATCAGAACAGAAAGAATTCAGCAGCTGAGTCTCGTTATAAATATGCAAAGCTGTAAAGCACAGGGAGTCTATTCATGTAGTAGTAAAAAGAGTGGAGAAATGGACCAGTGGAGAAATTGCTCATAGCAACCAATCAGCTGTGTAGGAAGCCTTTATCAAGTACATTCTGTAAAATGTAAGGGAGATGCTGATTGGTTGCCATTAATAACTTTTCCACAGCACCCCTGGCAGCCATCACAGCACATCGCATGCTGGGGGCCACCCAGCGCAGGGCAAGGCCTCCCAGCGTGCTAATAGGTAGCTAGCAATGCTGAGTCAGGAATTAAGGTTGACCCCCTGCATATGCAGGTAGGCTGTGTATGCAGGCGGAACGCTGTCATTTTATTTCGGGTTGCAGTGGCCACGTGAGATGTCTTGTGGCCGCCCTGAAAGCGCCTCCATTGTCCGGACCACACCATCTCAATGCCACATCGCCGCCCCTCCGTCAATGTCAATCACATAGCGATCGCATTCTTCCAAGATGCGGTGGCTATGAGAACGGTAGCGCATGCGCAGATGGCCAGTGATTGCTGCTAAATGAGCTCCTTAGTACAGTAAAGACTAAGGAGCAACGCTATTCTTGTCTGTGAACAAAGTTACAGAGCTGTGGGTTACTCACCCTGTTCTGCTGTCACCTATGTAAAAGTCGGTCATATACTAGGAATACCTTCCAACATTTTAGACATAAAAAGTTTAAACTGGTACAAATTAGGAAAATGGGCGTGGCCACGGGTAAAAGGGGGCGTGGCCACGTCCCCATTTCTATACTTTTAATGGATATTTGGAGAGTCAAAAATCGGTACAAAGCCCTTTTTGCCAGGTACAGACCATAAAAAAAGGTACTGTACCTGCCAAAAAGGTACAGTTGGAGGGTATGATAATATAGTGCAGAGTGGCAAATGAGTGATGGTCCCTGGCTGCTGGCTGCTTACCTTTGATGTACACAGAGCTTGCTCCCATAATGGTATCAGTCTCCTCCAGACAGGGGTCAGGCACATGGTAAATGCTGTCTGTTATTCAGCTGATGCTGAAGAAAGTCTGGTGCGTTTGAATCCTTGCACTGCTTCAGCTGCTGCAGTTCAGTATGCTCGGGTACTTCCGCATTAATCACAGTCGGGGGGCGTGGCTAAACATTTCTCTGCTCTCTGGCCAGTTACTCAGAAGCAGGGCTGGAGCCGCTGTCCTATGACTGACAGGAGGCGTGATTTCATCTGGCTGAATGCACAGCCCCATCAATGAGGCAGCTGTATAGCTGCCTCTTTCCTCATGTTTTTCAATGGGCTTTTAAAGCCCATGGCTTGGCCCCGACCCCCCGTTTCAGGCAGTTTCCAATTATCAATGGGAGGCAGGGATCCCGCTGCCTCCCATCAAGACTGGACTGTATTTACAGGGCAAAGATTATTACAGGTTGAGTATCCCATATCCAAATATTCCAAAATACGGAATATTCCGAAATACTGACTTTTTTGAGTGAGAGTGAGATAGTGAAACCTTTGTTTTTTGATGGCTCAATGTACACAAACTTTGTTTAATACACAAAGTTATTAAAAATATTGTATTAAATGACCTTTCAGGCTGTGTGTATAAGGTGTATATGAAACATAAATGAATTGTGTAAATGTAGACACACTTTGTTTAATGCACAAAGTTATAAAAAATATTGGCTAAAATGACCTTCAGGCTGTGTGTATAAGGTGTATATGTAACATAAATGCATTCTGTGCTTAGATTTAGGTCCCTTCACTATGATATCTCATTATGGTATCTAATTATTCCAAAATACGGAAAAATACAATATCCAAAATACCTCTGGTCCCAAGCATTTTGGATAAGGGAGACTCAACCTGTATAAAAATGCAAAGAAGATATTTATGAAACAGAACATATGTTATAAATATCTTTGTGTTATCTTACTCATTATGACAGGGGAGGCACTGCCTCCCCTGCCTCCACTGACTGCACATCCCTTGCATGCATAGCTAGCTATCTACGAGAAGTTAGAAGGTACAAAAGAGAAACAGACAACTTTGAGATTTCCTGTGCTGGGCAAATAGAGGGAGTTGGTTATACAGGTCACTGTGACACAGTAACAAATGGATTTAAACAAGCTATGCTGGAAGGCATTACACTGCCAGTTAAGCTCCAGTTTAAGTTACCTGAAAAGCTGTGTGTGGACCCTGATTAATCACCTAGACACATCCCGCTACCTAGCTAATTACCCCAGATTGCCACAATATATATAGTAGTTTCATGTTTCACTTGGCAGCTTAGCTGGCAGCTGTGGTACCCTATTTTATATAATATCGTCCTTGGCTGACCCGATTGTGTTTGTACAGTGGTAATTATTTCAGACACATTAAAACAGAAGTGTATTGAAAATGTATTTGGTTTCCCTGTGCGAAGACTGGGTGGTGACTGGGAGATGACTATTCAGATGCACAGAAATGATGCGTTTATGGCTGTATTATAGACAAGGGCATTTCTAGAGAGGAGGAGGCCCATGTGCAGGCTCCGGCAGGGCCCCTCCACTCTAGCCGGCAGCACTGTGTAGACTCTGGGCGCTAGGGTCCCTAGGGGATCCTAGAGCTGTCCCAGAGTCTACAGCGCATGCGCAAATCTCTGGGAAAATGGCGTGGCTGCCATTTTTCCAGTAATTTACCTACTGCGCATGTGCAAAACACAGGGAAAATGGCGCAGCAGCATTTTCCCAGTGACTTCGGCAGCGCTGCTGCTGTGCCGCGGGTCTCCGGAGAGTAAGTATTTCTATTAAGGTGTGGGCCCACCTGTAACTCATCCCCTCGGATGTAATTAAGGGGCAGAAAAAAAGTAAAAAAAAATTAACTTCACACTGTACTTAAGAACTTCTTCTATATCCGGCAAATGAAGAGCAGCTTTATTTCTGCAGCTCTAACAGGACTGAGGGAGAAGGATTTGCTTTGAAAAACCAGTGCTGATAAAAATATAGGGGCGTGGCTTCATGGAGAAGGGGCATGGCCATAAAATAATACCAATTCATATTACACTGCACTGTAGTCTCCATTATTCAAATTACGCCACACAGTAGCACCACTTACACACATTACACCAAGTAGGAGACCCTTTTACACATTACGCCATGTAGAACATGTAACACATTATGCCAGGTAGAGCCCCATCACACATTACACCAGGTAGAGACCCATTTTACACATTACTCCAGGTACAACCTCTATTGGACATTATGCCAGGTAGAGCCCCCTTTTACACATTAAGCCAGATAGAGTCCCCTTTTACACATTACGACAGGTAGAGCTGTCTTTTACACAGTACGGCAAGTAGAGCCCCCTTTTACACATTACTCCAGATAGGACCCCCTTTTATACATTATGGCAGGTAGATGCCCCTTTTATACAGTACGACAGGTAAAGTCCCCTTTTACACATTATGGCAGGTAGAGTCCCCGTTTACACATTACCCTGGGAAGGGGGCTGTGAGGGGAGGAACATAGAGAAAAAGAGAGAGATAGATGTTTCATTCTTACTCTCCTCCCGCCCAAAGGGTGCAGACACATAGGGAAAGACCAGCAGCGGAGCCTAGTGAGGGATGGGAAGCTGCAGTTGCGCTGTGTGCAAGGCACCACTAGCACACACCTAGAAACAGTTACACTTATTAGTAGAGATGTGCGGAGGGCACTTTTTGTGTTTTGGTTCTAATTCCATTTTCATGTTTTGGTTTTGGCTTGGTTTTGCCAAAATCACCCTTTTCGTTTTTTGGATTTGGATCGGGATGATTTTTGAAAAAGCAAACAAACAAACAAACAAACAAACAAACAAACAAACAAACAAACAGAAAAACAGCTAAAATCACAGAATTTGGGGGTAATTTTGCTCCTACAATATTATTAATCTCAATAACAATAATTTCCACTCATTTCCAGTCTATTCTGAACACCTCACAATATTGTTTTCAGGCCTAAAAGTTGCACAGAGGTGGCTGTATGACTAAGCTAAGCGACACAAGTGTGCAGCACAAACACCTGGCCCACCTAGGAGTGGCACTGCAGTTGCAGACAAGATGGCACTATTCAAAAACTAGTCCCCAAACAGCACATGATGCAAAGAAGAAAAAGAGGTGCAATTAGGTAGCTGGATGGCCAAGCTAAGTGACACCAGTGTGCGGCACAAACACCTGGCCCATCTAGGAGCGGAACTGCAGTTAAAGACAGGATGGCAGATTTAAAAAAATAGGCCCCAAACAGCACATGATGCAAAGAAGAAAAAGAGGTGCAATGAGGTAGCTGGATGGCCAAGCTAAGCGAATCAAGTGTGTGGCACAAACACCTGGCCCATCTAGGAGTGGCACTGCAGTTACAGACAGGATGGCACCTAAAAAACTAGTCCCCAAACAGCACATGATGCAAAGAAGAAAAAGAGGTGCAAGATGGAATTGTCCTCTGGCCCTCCTACCCACCCTTATGTTGTATAAACAGGACATGCACACTTTAACAAACCAATCATTTCAGCGACAGGGTCTGCCACACGACTGTGGCTGAAATGACTGGTTTGTTTGGGCCCCCAACCAAAAAAGAAGCAATCAATCTCTCCTTGCACAAACTGGCTCTACAGAGGCAAGATGTCCACCTTATCATCATCCTCCGATTCCTCACCCCTATCACTGTGTACATCCTCCTCACTGTGTATTAATTCGTCCCCACTGGAATCTACCATCACAAGTCCCTGTATACCTTCTGGAGGCAATTGCTGGTAAAGGTCTTCCCGGAGGACTTTATAATTCATTTTGATGAACATCATCTTCTCCACATTTAGTGGAAGTAACCTCCTAATGCCAATCGCTGACAATGTTACCGGCTGCACTAAACACTCTTTCGGAGTACACACTGGAGGGGGGGCAACTTAGGTAAAATAAAGCCAGTTTGTGCAAGGGCCTCCATATTGCCTTTTTCCTGCCAGTATACATACGGACTGTCTGACATGCCTACTTGGATGCTGTCACTCATATAATCCTCTACCATTCTTTCAATGGTGACAGAATCATATGCAGTGACAGTAGACATGTCAGTAATCGTTGGCAGCTCCTTCAGTCCGGACCAGATGTCAGCCATTATCATGTGACTCCTTGCTGGTTAATATTAGACCCAGATTGGGGTAATGGAGGTGTGAGGTGTGGTGCCTCTGGACTGGCTGAGCTGGATGGCTTTAGTGTGACATACCTTTACATTCTATTAACACTTTTCACTTATTAATTTTCTAACACTATTTCTCTATTTTAATTACATTTCATGTCTGTATCACCCCCTCTATAGCTTCGGCTTCCTAAATACTAATTTATTAACACTATAGTTTTTTACACTGGTATGTCACGCTGTGCTTTCTGGCTCATTCTGGTGTTTTGGGGTGCCACACCCTGCACCTAGATATAGCGCTAGGGACCCCAAATATACAGAGAGGCCTTGATGCGGCTTTGGGGCTTAACCACACATTTGCGCAAATATGTGTAACGAAGATCTCTGAATTCTATTATTATGTGGGATTTATATCTGGTTACTGTTATCCATTCAGTGTGCTGGGGAAACAATTGCTTTTTTTCTTGCTCAGAAATACCCCTTCCTTTCGAGCACCTGAATGATATCACTAAGCTAATTGAGCATTTACCAATCTATATGTCTGTTGTGAGAGGCAGAGAGGTTTCTGCATTAGGAGGAGGTGCAGGCCCTGACATGCCACATGGAGCATTATGGGGTTGCTCCAAGGTAAGTAGCTCTTAGCTTAGACATATTTTAGTAAGGAGCCATTATCATGTGACTCCTTGCTGGTTAATATTAGACCCAGATTGGGGTAATGGAGGTGTGAGGTGTGGTGCCTCTGGACTGGCTGAGCTGGATGGCTTTAGTGTGGCATACCTTTACATTCTATTAACACTTTTCACTTATTAATTTTCTAACTCTATTTCTCTATTTTAATTACATTTCATGTCTGTATCACCCCCTCTATAGCTTCGGCTTCCTAAATACTAATTTATTAACACTCTAGTTTTTTACACTGGTATGTCACGCTGTGCTTTCTGGCTCATTCTGGTGTTTTGGGGTGCCACACCCTGCACCTAGATATAGCGCTAGGGACCCCAAATATACAGAGAGGCCTTGATGCGGCTTTGGGGCTTAACCACACATTTGCGCAAATATGTGTAACGAAGATCTCTGAATTCTATTATTATGTGGGATTTATATCTGGTTACTGTTATCCATTCAGTGTGCTGGGGAAACAATTGCTTTTTTTCTTGCTCAGAAATACCCCTTCCTTTCGAGCACCTGAATGATATCACTAAGCTAATTGAGCATTTACCAATCTATATGTCTGTTGTGAGAGGCAGAGAGGTTTCTGCATTAGGAGGAGGTGCAGGCCCTGACATGCCACATGGAGCATTATGGGGTTGCTCCAAGGTAAGTAGCTCTTAGCTTAGACATATTTTAGTAAGGAGCCATTATCATGTGACTCCTTGCTGGTTAATATTAGACCCAGATTGGGGTAATGGAGGTGTGAGGTGTGGTGCCTCTGGACTGGCTGAGCTGGATGGCTTTAGTGTGGCATACCTTTACATTCTATTAACACTTTTCACTTATTAATTTTCTAACACTATTTCTCTATTTTAATTACATTTCATGTCTGTATCACCCCCTCTATAGCTTCGGCTTCCTAAATACTAATTTATTAACACTATAGTTTTTTACACTGGTATGTCACGCTGTGCTTTCTGGCTCATTCTGGTGTTTTGGGGTGCCACACCCTGCACCTAGATATAGCGCTAGGGACCCCAAATATACAGAGAGGCCTTGATGCGGCTTTGGGGCTTAACCACACATTTGCGCAAATATGTGTAACGAAGATCTCTGAATTCTATTATTATGTGGGATTTATATCTGGTTACTGTTATCCATTCAGTGTGCTGGGGAAACAATTGCTTTTTTTCTTGCTCAGAAATACCCCTTCCTTTCGAGCACCTGAATGATATCACTAAGCTAATTGAGCATTTACCAATCTATATGTCTGTTGTGAGAGGCAGAGAGGTTTCTGCATTAGGAGGAGGTGCAGGCCCTGACATGCCACATGGAGCATTATGGGGTTGCTCCAAGGTAAGTAGCTCTTAGCTTAGACATATTTTAGTAAGGAGCCATTATCATGTGACTCCTTGCTGGTTAATATTAGACCCAGATTGGGGTAATGGAGGTGTGAGGTGTGGTGCCTCTGGACTGGCTGAGCTGGATGGCTTTAGTGTGGCATACCTTTACATTCTATTAACACTTTTCACTTATTAATTTTCTAACACTATTTCTCTATTTTAATTACATTTCATGTCTGTATCACCCCCTCTATAGCTTCGGCTTCCTAAATACTAATTTATTAACACTATAGTTTTTTACACTGGTATGTCACGCTGTGCTTTCTGGCTCATTCTGGTGTTTTGGGGTGCCACACCCTGCACCTAGATATAGCGCTAGGGACCCCAAATATACAGAGAGGCCTTGATGCGGCTTTGGGGCTTAACCACACATTTGCGCAAATATGTGTAACGAAGATCTCTGAATTCTATTATTATGTGGGATTTATATCTGGTTACTGTTATCCATTCAGTGTGCTGGGGAAACAATTGCTTTTTTTCTTGCTCAGAAATACCCCTTCCTTTCGAGCACCTGAATGATATCACTAAGCTAATTGAGCATTTACCAATCTATATGTATGTCAGTAATCGTTGGCAGCTCCTTCAGTCCGGACCAGATGTCAGCTTTCGCTCCTGACTGCCCTGCATCACCGCCAGCGGGTGGGCTAGGAAAATGATCCACTTCCTTGCAGCACCAGTGGCGGGAGAAATTGAAGGAGGAACTGCTAACGGGTCACATTCCGCTTGAGTTGACAATTTACTAACCAGCAGGTCTTTGCACCTCTGCACACTTGTGTCTGCTGGAAAGAGAGATACAACATAGGCTTTAAACCTAGGATCGAGCACGGTGGCCAAAATGTAGTGCTTTGATTTCAACAGATTGACCACCCTTGAATCTTGGCAAAGCGAATGAAGGGCTCCATCCACAAGTCCCACATACTTTGCGGAATCGCTCCATCTTAGCTCCTCCAATTTATCCAGCTGCTTCTGCAAAAGCCTGATGAGGGGAATGACCTGACTCAAGCTGGCAGTGTCTGAACTGACTTCACGTGTGGCAAGTTCGAAGGGTTGGAGAACCTTGCACAAGACGAAAATCATTCTCCACTGCGCTTGAGTCAGGTGCATTCCCCCTCCTTTGCCTATATCATAGGTGGCTGTGTAGGCTTGAATGGCCTTTTGCTGCTCCTCCATCCTCTGAAGTATTTAGAGTGTTGAATTCCACCTCGTTACCACCTCTTGCTTCAGTTGATGGAGGGACAGGTTCAGGAGAGTTTGCTGGTGCTCCAGTCTTCAGCATGCAGTGGCAGATTGCAGAAAGTGGCCAGCAATTTTTCGTGCCACCGATAGCATCTCCTGCTCACTCGTCTAATTTTTAAAAAAATTCTGCACCACCAAATTAATTGTATGTGCAAAACACTGGACATGCTGGAATTTGCCCAGATGTAATGCACGCACAATATTGGTGGCGTTGTCCGATATCACAAATCCCCAGGAGAGTCCAATTGGGGTAAGCCATTCTGAGATGATGTTCCTCAGTTCCGTAAGAGGTTGTCAGCTGTGTGCCTTTTATGGAAAACGGTGATACATAGCGTAGCCTGCCTAGGAACGAGTTGGCGTTTGCAAGATGCTGCTACTGGTGCCGCTGTGGGAGGCCATACATCTATCCAGTGGGCTGTTACAGTCATATAGTACTTAGTCTGCCCTGTTCCTCTTGTCCACATGTCCGTGGTTACGTGGACACTGGATACAACCGCATTTTGTAGGACACTGATGACTCTTTTTCTGACGTCTGTGTACATTCTCGGTATCGCCTGCCTAGAGAAGTGGAACCTAGATGGGATTTGATACTGGGGACACACTATCTCATCAAATCTCTAAGTGCCACTGAACTAATGGTGGATACCGGACGCACCTCTAACACCAACATAGCTGTCAAGGCCTCAGTTATCTGCTTTGCAAAAGGATGACTGCTGTCATATTTCATCTTCCTCTCAAAGAACTGTTGAACAGTCAATTGCTTACTGGAAGTAGTACAAGTGGTCTTCCGACTTCCCCTCTGGGATGACGATCGACTCCCAGCAGCAACAACAACAGCGGCAGCAACACTCAAGGATCCTACGGAGGAATCCCGGTTAGGAGAGGACTCCTCAGTCTTGACAGTGATATGGCCTGCAGGACTACGGACGTTCCTGACTGAGGAGGAAGTTGACGTTGAGGGAGTTGGTGGTGTGGCTTGCAGGAGTTGGGTACAGGAGGAAGAAGGGATTTAGGTTACGCTCTTACCCAAAGTTTCACAACTTGACACTGACTTCTGATGAATGCGCAGCAGGTGACGTATAAGGGAGGATGTTCCTAGGTGGTTAACATCGTTATCCCTACTTATTACAGATTGACAAAGGCAACAGATGGCTTAACACCTGTTGTCCGGATTTGTGGAGAAATAATTCCACACCAGGCAGAGGTGGCTTTTTTGGTAGTTTGCCCAGGCATCACAATGGGCTTCTTCGTCTCAAGGACAACAGGTGTCTCCCCCGGTGCCTGATTTAAACAAACCACATCACCATCAGAATCCTCATCGTCAACTTCGTTCTCAGCGCCAGCAACACCCATATCCTCATCCTGGTGTACTTCAACAGTGACATCTTCAATTTGAATATCAGGACCTGGACTGTGGGTGCGCCTTCCAGCACTTGCAGGGGGCTTGCAAATGGTGGAAGGAGCCACCTCTTCCCGTCCAGGGTTGGGAAGGTCAGGCATCGCAACCGCCGACACACTTGGACTCTCTTTGGGGATTTGTGATACCATCTCAGAGCGCACAGTTCTTTTCTGTGCTCTTTCCAGCTTAACGCTTTTAATTTTTCTAGTGGGAGGATGAGGGCTTCCATCGTCATGTGAAGCTGAACCACTAGCCATGAACATAGGCCAGGTCCTCAGCCTTACCTTGCCGTTCCGTGTCGTAAATGGCATATTGGCAAGTTTACGTTTCTCATCAGACAATTTAATTTTCTTTTTTTGGTTCTTTTTACTGAACTTTTTGGCTTTTTGGATTTTACATGCCCTCTACTATCACATTGGGCATCAGCCTTGGCAGACGACGTTGATGGCATTTCATCGTCTATGTCATGGCTAGTGGCAGCAGCTTCAGCACTAGGAGGAAGTAGTTCTTCTTGATCTTTCCCTATTTTCTCCTCAAAATATTTGTTCTCCATTATGTTTTTGGGAGTTATATGAGACAATATGCGGCACATGAATGACTGATGAGATAGGACACTACCACTGGTCTGATGCAGCACAACAGGTTGTTGTTATAATTATTATACTGCAGCAGTGGACATATAGCAGCAGCATATATCGTCACTGGAATTACTGATGACATAGGACACTACCACTGGTCTGATGCAGCACAACATGTTGTTGTTATAATTATTATACTGCAGCAGTGGACATATAGCAGCAGCATATATCATCACTGGAATTACTGATGACACAGGACACTACCACTGGTCTGATGCAGCACAACAGGTTGTTGTTGTTATAATTATTATACTGTAGCAGTGGACATATAGCAGCAGCATATATCGTCACTGGAATTACTGATGACATAGGACACTACCACTGGTCTGATGCAGCACAACAGGTTGTTGTTATAATTATTATACTGCAGCAGTGGACATATAGCAGCAGCGTATATCGTCACTGGAATTGCTGATGACACAGGACACTACCACTGGTCTGATGTAGCACAACAGATTGTTGTTATAATTATTATACTGCAGCAGTGGACATATAGCAGCAGCATATATCATCACTGGAATTACTGATGACACAGGACACTACCACTGGTTTGATACAGCACAACAGGTTGTTGTTATAATTATTATACTGCAGCAGTGGACATATAGCAGCAGCGTATATTGTCACTGGAATTACTGATGACACAGGACACTACCACTGGTCTGCACAACACAGCACCACTTTATACAGCTACACTGGATATATGGCAGCAGAGAACACCAAAACTGTGAATGGCTGGACTGATGCAGCACAATACACTGACTACACTGGACTGGTCTGCACAACACAGCACCACTTATACATCTACACTGGATATATGGCAGCAGAGAACACCAACACTGTGACTGCCTGGACTGATGCAGCACAATACACTGAGAAACTACACTGGACTGGACTGAGCAGCACAACACTTGCCACCCCACTTTCCCGCCCCAACACACAGACACTGAACACTGAGGACACGTCCTCTCTATACACTCTCTGAGACTGGAGTGAAAATGGCCGCGACGCGCGGCTCCTTATATGGAATCCAAATCCCGCGAGAATTCAACAGCGGGATGATGACGTTTTACCGCGTTCGGGTTTCTGAGTCAGGCGGGAAAACCCGAGCCGGACTCGGATCCGGGCTCGGAAGCAAAGTTCGGTAGGGTTCGGTACTCTGAGAACCGAACCCGCTCATCTCTACTTATTAGTACCTATTTCTTTCTTCTTGCTAATATTTCAGAAATGGATATATATATTTAGCATTTGACCACTGAAACATAATCTCTGTTTTTTTTTTTACATATTTAAACACCCTTTGGCAACTGCATTATTTCTTACAAAAATATGTAACTATGGACCTTATTCATGTGCAGCTGCGATTTCACTCACACCAAACTTGCGAAAATATGCTGATTACTTGGCAGCCATCTTGAACAGAGAAACCCACTGCCAACTCCTCACATACACGGCTTACATACAAAAACAGGAACATAAGGAACATCAGTCACTTCATTGGGTGTCTGAGACCCACAGTATGGTGAATGATTGTCTCACCTAAGACACTGAGGATCTTCTACTGTATATGAATTCACAGTGGCTGACTAGGGAGCACCCATAAAACGGTCCCGACATGCCGGCTTTGCCTGTCACCCACTTTTGAATAGATACAATGTGATTCTGCAATCACTAATCAATCACTGTGCATCCACAGTATGGCTTTGGTGCATTCAGAGTGGAAAAAACATCACCCCACTGCATCTGACATCGACATTGTGCACACCCCTGCATCAGGCCATATATCATCATCATACTTATATACCTCCCAACATTGTTTTAAGAAAAAACAGGACACCCTGGGTGTGCTGAAGGCAGCCAAAGGGGCACAGCCTTGTCAAAAAGGGGGCAGAGCCTCATGGCAAACCTCCATTTACATCACTGTGGGGGCATGCCCCTAGGCTCACCCAGTGCACAGTGCATAGATATGTGGGCCTCACACAGCATCTATTCACACCCTGCATGAGTGGGAATTGTCCCTAGTTTTTGGCACGTCAACTGGTGGACTAGTGAGTGTTCGAGATGCCAGCACTGGTATATGCCGATCACATACCCATATCCCTTTTATAATGGTACAGCCATACAATAAGGGCCTATTCAGACCTTTTTGATGGATGATGAAGCACAGATTTAAGAACACAATACTATATGGGCCCTAATTTAACAAAACCGCAACTTGCGATTGCAGGCTGGGGGCTGCCCAGCATAGGGCACGGCCGTCCAGCATACTAATGGTGTTCAGGAATGCATTATCAATTCAATTGTGAACGTATCACTGAATAAGGATAGCACCCCTACCATCGCAGCCTGGCTTCGAAGGCAGTCGAGCCGCTGCCATTTTCCCTAATGCAGCGGCTGCATGTGACGCCGAAAACAGCCCAGATCGCTGCCTCTTTCCTCATTTTTTTCAATGGGCTTTTATAGCCCGTGGCTTGGCCCAGTTCCCTGCTTCAGACAGTTTACAATTGTGAATGGAAGGCAGAGATCTCCCTGCCTCCCATTAAGATTGGACTGCATTTTGAGGGCCAAAATTATTAGAAAAATGCAAAGAAGATATTTATGACACAGAATGTGTTGTAAATATCTTTTTTTATTAATTTACTCATTATTACACCCTGACTGCAAGTCCCTGATGCAGAACACCTATGACTTGTGAGGGTCTACTTCCAATTTCCATGCTTTTCAGTCCTTTTCAGCTCAACATCATGGTTTCTTATGAGCAATGCACAAAAATATAATTTTCTAAATTGCTTATATTATTGTTTCATATTGTTTTCTATGTATGACTATGAATTCTTTAGTTATTTTACCACACTTAGTAAGACAGTATTTGATATACATGAAAAGAAACCAAGATAAATAAAATAAGAATTTACTTACCGATAATTCTATTTCTCATAGTCCGTAGTGGATGCTGGGAACTCCGTAAGGACCATGGGGAATAGCGGCTCCGCAGGAGACTGGGCACAAATAGAAAGCTTTAGTACTACCTGGTGTGCACTGGCTCCTCCCCCTATGACCCTCCTCCAAGCCTCAGTTAGGATACTGTGCCCGGACGAGCGTACACAATAAGGAAGGATTTTGAATCCCGGGTAAGACTCATACCAGCCACACCAATCACACCGTATAACTTGTGATCTGAACCCAGTTAACAGTATGATAAACAGAGGAGCCTCTAGAAAAGATGGCTCACTACAACAATAACCCGATTTAGTTAACAATAACTATGTACAAGTATTGCAGACAATCCGCACTTGGGATGGGCGCCCAGCATCCACTACGGACTATGAGAAATAGAATTATCGGTAAGTAAATTCTTATTTTCTCTGACGTCCTAGTGGATGCTGGGAACTCCGTAAGGACCATGGGGATTATACCAAAGCTCCCAAACGGGCGGGAGAGTGCGGATGACTCTGCAGCACCGAATGAGAGAACTCCAGGTCCTCCTCAGCCAGGGTATTGTTAGGGTCTCCTGCCCTGTGCTGCCATGTCGTCATGGCAACCGGGAGACAAGTGCTAGCGGAGTGACCTGAGCGCAGCTGATACTCCGGTTCGGGTCTTTTGCTGTGCAGTGGTTATAGGCTCTGTGCATGGCAGGGGATCCGGTGCTGGTTTTTGTGCTCATAGTCTGTGAGGTCTGAGTGGGGCGTGGACAGCACCTGCTTTATAAGGCCTCTTCTCAGGGTAAGCAGATGCTGCTGAATCTTTGTTGGTTAGTCAGTTTCTGAAAGTTAGCCAGTACTGTGTAGCTTTGTATTTGTTTGTTGATTACTGCAAATAGGCCTGGGGATTTGGTATTACACTCTGCCAATCCAGACCTAGCAGTAAGACTGGAGTCAGTCGTTTAGCTTGCTGGGGTTCTGTTACTACTCTGTGAACTTAGCAAGTTTGCGGCTGTATTCTAAGACTTGCCTGTCTAATCCTGTCTCACTTTGCTAGGTGTCAGGGGTCAGTTTAGTGGCAGTAAGCTGAACCTGTGCACTGCAAGTGAGAATTAGGATTGTGGAGACTCTCCTTGTGTCTATCATTCCATCTCTGACCAAGGAGTTTACTGCCACACCCGTTGGTAACCCTTTAGGGTTTTGCTGTTGCCCTTAGCAACAGCATTTCGGGTTCTCTACGTATTAAAACACAACATCTTGCTTTTCCCATCTGAGCAGTTCTAATACAAGGGAGATACCCAGTTCCTTAGCCTCTGGGCTTCTCTGTTCACTTTGTGTGTATTTTGTTACCCTATCACCTTCTGTGTACGTTATGTCATATTCCCCAGTCTGTCTGTAAGTCCATTTGTTTTGCATAACAGTTCAAACACCAGTACTTTCCTGCAGGCACTGGTGTGCATAACAGGTATCAAATTTGTAGAATTTAGCAAACGTGTTTGCCCCTGACCAAGTAGCTGCTCGGCAAAGTTGTAAAGCCGAGACCCCTCGGGCGGCCGCCCAAGATGAGCCCACTTTCCGTGTGGAATGGGCTTTTACAGATTTTGGCTGTGGCAGGCCTGCCACAGAATGTGCAAGCTGAATTGTACTACAAATCCAACGAGCAATAGTCTGCTTAGAAGCAGGAGCACCCAGCTTGTTGGGTGCATACAGGATAAACAGCGAGTCAGATTTTCTGACTCCAGCCGTCCTGGAAACATATATTTTCAGGGCCCTGACAACGTCTAGCAACTTGGAGTCCTCCAAGTCCCTAGTAGCCGCAGGCCCCACCATAGGTTGGTTCAGGTGAAACGCTGAAAACACCTTAGGGAGAAACTGAGGACGAGTCCTCAATTCCGCCCTGTCCGAATGGAAAATCAGATAAGGGCTTTTACATGATAAAGCCGCCAATTCTGACACGCGCCTGGCCCAGGCCAGGGCCAACAGCATGACCACCTTCCAATTGAGATATTTTAACTCCACAGATTTAAGTGGTTCAAACCAATGTGACTTTTGGAACCCAAAAACTACATTGAGATCCCAAGGTGCCACTGGAGGCACAAAAGGAGGCTGTATATACAGTACCCCTTTTACAAACGTCTGAACTTCAGGGACTGAAGCTAGTTCTTTTTGGAAGAAAATTGACAGGGCCGAAATTTGAACCTTAATGGACCCCAATTTCAGGCCCATAGACACTCCTGTTTGCAGGAAATGTAGGAATCGACCCAGTTGAAATTCCTCCGTCGGGCCTTACTGGCCTCGCACCACGCAACATATTTTCGCCAAATGCGGTGATAATGTTTTGCGGTTACATCCTTCCTGGCTTTGATCAGGATAGGGATGACTTCATCCGGAATGCCTTTTTCCTTCAGGATCCGGCGTTCAACCGCCATGCCGTCAAACGCAGCCGCGGTAAGTCTTGGAACAGACAGGGTCCTTGCTGGAGCAGGTCCCTTCTTAGAGGTAGAGGCCACGGATCCTCCGTGAGCATCTCTTGAAGTTCCGGTTACCAAGTCCTTCTTGGCCAATCCGGAGCCACGAATATAGTGCTTACTCCTCTCCATCTTATAATTCTCAGTACCTTGTGTATGAGAGGCAGAGGATGGAACACATACACTGACCGGTACACCCACGGTGTTACCAGAGCGTCTACAGCTATTGCCTGAGGGTCCCTTGACCTGGCGCAATACCTGTCGAGTTTTTTCTGCTGAGGAAGTCTGCTTCCCAGTTGTCCATTCCCGGAATGAACACTGCTGACAGTGCTATCACATGATTTTCCGCCCAGCGAAGAATCCTTGCAGCTTCTGCCATTGCCCTCCTGCTTCTTGTGCCACCCTGTCTGTTTACGTGGGTGACTGCCGTGATGTTGTCCGACTGGATCAACACCGGCTGACCTTGAAGCAGAGGTCTTGCTAAGCTTAGAGCATTGTAAATGGCCCTTAGCTTCAGGATATTTATGTGAAGTGATGTCTCCAGGCTTGACCATAAGCCCTGGAAATTCCTTCCCTGTGTGACTGCTCCCCAGCCTCGCAGGCTGGCATCCGTGGTCACCAGGACCCAGTCCTGAATGCCGAATCTGCGGCCCTCTAGAAGATGAGCACTCTGCAACCACCACAGGAGGGACACCCTTGTCCTTGGTGACAGGGTTATCCGCTGATGCATCTGAAGATGCGACCCGGACCATTTGTCCAGCAGGTCCCACTGGAAAGGTCTTGCGTGGAATCTGCCGAATGGGATTGCTTCGTAGGAAGCCACCATTTTTCCCAGAACCCTTGTGCATTGATGCACTGAGACTTGGCTCGGTTTTAGGAGGTTCCTGACTAGCTCGGATAACTCCCTGGCTTTCTCCTCCGGGAGAAACACCTTTTTCTGGACTGTGTCCAGGATCATCCCTAGGAACAGAAGACGAGTCGTCGGAACCAGCTGCGATTTTGGAATATTGAGAATCCAACCGTGCTGCCGCAACACTACCTGAGATAGTGCTACACCGACCTCCAACTGTTCTCTGGATCTTACCCTTATCAGGAGATCGTCCAAGTAAGGGATAACTAAAACTCCCTTCCTTCGAAGGAGTATCATCATTTCGGCCGTTACCTTGGTAAAGACCCGGGGTGCCGTGGACCATCCAAACGGCAGCGTCTGAAACTGATAGTGACAGTTCTGTACCACAAACCTGAGGTACCCTTGGTGAGAAGGGTAAATTTGGACATGAAGGTAAGCATCCTTGATGTCCCGAGACATCATGTAGTCCCCTTCTTCCAGGTTCGCAATCACTGCTCTGAGTGACTCCATCTTGAATTTGAACCTCCGTATGTAAGTGTTCAAAGATTTTAGATTTAGAATCGGTCTCACCGAGCCGTCCGGCTTCGGTACCACAACAGTGTGGAATAATACCCCGTTCCCTGTTGCAGGAGGGGTACCTTGATTATCACCTGCTGGGAATACAGCTTGTGAATGGCTTCCAAAACTGCCTCCATGTCAGAGGGAGACGTCGGTAAAGCCGACTTTAGGAAAACGGCGAGGGGGAGACGTCTCGAATTCCAATTTGTACCCCTGAGATATCACCTGAAGGATCCAGGGGTCTACTTGCGAGTGAGCCCACTGCGCGCTGAAATTCATTGAGACGGGCCCCCACCGTGCCTGAGTCTGCTTGTAAAGCCCTAGCGTCATGCTGAGGGCTTGGCAGAGGCGGGAGAGGGCTTCTGTTCCTGGGAACTGGCTGATTTCTGCAGCCTTTTTCCTCTCCCTCTGTCACGGGGCAGAAATGAGGAACCTTTTGCCCGCTTGCCCTTCTGGTAACGAAAGGACTGGGCCTGATAATACGGCGTCTTCTTATGTTGAGAGGCGACCTGGGGTACAAACGTGGATTTCCCAGCTGTTGCCGTGGCCACCAGGTCTGAAAGACCGACCCCAAATAACTCCTCCCCTTTATAAGGCAATACTTCCAAATGCCGTTTGGAATCCGCATCACCTGACCACTGTCGTGTCCATAACCCTCTTCTGGCAGAAATGGACAACGCACTTACACTTGATGCCAGTCGGCAAATATTCCGCTGTGCATCACGCATATATACAAATGCATCTTTTAAATGCTCTATAGGCAATAATATACTGTCCCTATCTAGGGTATCAATATTTTCAGTCAGGGAATCCGACCACGC
Organism: Pseudophryne corroboree; assembly: GCF_028390025.1. Taxonomy (NCBI): domain Eukaryota; kingdom Metazoa; phylum Chordata; class Amphibia; order Anura; family Myobatrachidae; genus Pseudophryne; species Pseudophryne corroboree. Next base: position 694,100,527 of record NC_086449.1, on the reverse strand, counting down.
CAACCCAGCACTGCACATCCAGGCTGAGGCGATTGCTGGTCGCAGTATAACACCAGTATGTGTGTAAATACATTTTAGGATACCCTCCTGCTTTCTATCAGCAGGATCCTTAAGGGCGGCCATCCCAGGAGAGGGTAGAGCCCTTGTTCTTACAAGCGTGTGAGCGCTTTACCCACCCTAGGGGGTGTTTCCCAACGCACCCTAACCTCTGGCGGGAAAGGATATAATGCCAATAACATTTTAGAAATTATCGGTTGTTATCGGGGGAAACCCACGCATCATCACACACCTCATTTAATTTCTCAGATTCAGGAAAACTACGGGTAGTTTTTCCTCACCGAACATAATACCCCTTTTTGGTGGTACTCGTATTATCAGAAATGTGTAAAACATTTTTCATTGCCTCAATCATGTAACGTGTGGCCCTACTGGAAGTCACATTTGTCTCTTCACCGTCGACACTGGAGTCAGTATCCGTGTCGGCGTCTGTATCTGCCATCTGAGGTAACGGGCGCTTTAGAGCCCCTGACGGCCTATGAGACGTCTGGACAGGTACAAGCTGAGTAGCCGGCTGTCTCATGTCAACCACTGTCTTTTATACAGAGCTGACACTGTCACGTAATTCCTTCCAACAGTTCATCCACTCAGGTGTCGACCCCCTAGGGGGTGACATCACTATTACAGGCAATTTGCTCCATCTCCACATCATTTTTCTCCTCATACATGTCGACACAAAACGTACCGACACACAGCACACACACAGGGAATGCTCTGATAGAGGACAGGACCCCACTAGCCCTTTGGGGAGACAGAGGGAGAGTTTGCCAGCACACACCAGAGCACTATATATATACAGGGATAACCTTATATAAGTGTTTTTTTCCCCTTATAGCTGCTGTATTTTTAATACTGCGCCTAATTAGTGCCCCCCTCTCTTTTTTAACCCTTTCTGTAGTGTAGTGACTGCAGGGGAGAGCCAGGGAGCTTCCCTCCAACGGAGCTGTGAGGGAAAATGGCGCCAGTGTGCTGAGGAGATAGGCTCCGCCCCCTTCTCGGCGGCCTTATCTCCCGTTTTTCTGTGTATTCTGGCAGGGGTTAAAATTCATCCATATAGCCCAGGAGCTATATGTGATGTATTTTTAGCCAGCCAAGGTGTTTCTATTGCTGCTCAGGGCGCCCCCCCCCTAGCGCCCTGCACCCTCAGTGACCGGAGTGTGAAGTGTGCTGAGAAGCAATGGCGCACAGCTGCAGTGCTGTGTGCTACCTTGTGGAAGACAGGATGTCTTCTGCCGCCGATTTGCCGGACTCTTCTTGCTTCTGGCTCTGTAAGGGGGCCGGCGGCGCGGCTCCGGGACCGAGCTCCAAAGCTGGGCCTGTGAGCGGTCCCTCTGGAGCTAATGGTGTCCAGTAGCCAAGAAGCCCAATCCACTCTGCACGCAGGTGAGTTCGCTTCTTCTCCCCTTAGTCCCTCGATGCAGTGAGCCTGTTGCCAGCAGGTCTCACTGAAAATAAAAAAACCTAAACTAAAACTTTCACTAAGAAGCTCAGGAGAGCCCCTAGTGTGCACCCTTCTCGTTCGGGCACAAAAATCTAACTGAGGCTTGGAGGAGGGTCATAGGGGGAGGAGCCAGTGCACACCAGGTAGTACTAAAGCTTTCTATTTGTGCCCAGTCTCCTGCGGAGCCGCTATTCCCAATGGTCCTTACGGAGTTCCCAGCATCCACTAGGACGTCAGAGAAATATAAAGATACCATCAACTGTATATAGGTCATTGGTACGGTCTCATCTGGAATACTGTGTCCAGTTCTGGATATCTCAAGAAGGATATAAACACATTAGAGGGTGTACAAAGAAGGGCAACTAAAATGGTGCATGGCCTACATACCCAGAAAAACGAAAAGATCTTAACATGTATAGTTTGGAGCAGAGAAGGGAAAGGGTGGACATGATAGAAACTTTCAAATACATCAAGGGTCTTAACAAAGTCCAGGAGGGAAAAATTATCGAAAGAAAGAGAAGTATTAGAACACAAGGACATACACTGAAACTGAAGGGAGACAGGTTCAGAGGAAATTTAAGGAAAACATACTTCATAGAAAGGGTAGTGGATAAGTGGAATAGCCTCCCAACAGAGGTGGTAGAGGCTAAGACTGTAGAGCAATTTAAGCATGCTTGTGATAGGCATATGAATATCCTTACAAAGAACTAAGGTTCAAAAAGGGTTGAGATTACCTAAAGGATAAAAAAAGGGGCAGACTTGATGGGCCAAGTGGTTCTTATCTGCTGTCAAATTTGTTTCTACGTAACTGTTTGTATCCATAGAACCAATCATAAGGACTACATACATGATTCATTTTGATACTTTTTTAATATTATTTTACTTTGCTGATGTATTCAGTGCGATGACATATCTCTTGTGAGTTATTAGCAGACACAGGAAGTTTGCAAAAAAATATTGCTCACAATGGGGAAAATGTATGAAGCAGTGATAAGAGTGGAGAAGTGAGCCAGTGGAGAAGTTACCCATGGCAACCAATCAGCTGCTCTGTATAATTTTAGAGCAATCAAATTATAAATGTTACTTTAATGCTGATTGGTTGCCATGGCAAACTTCTCCACTGGCTCACTTCTCCACTCTTATCACTGCTTCATACATTTACCTCAATATGCACTATTCAGCTCAAACTGTTACAATATGTAATATAATACCCAAAACTAATCAGTTGTTTACTACAATTGTTAACATTTTTTTCTTATATTTACCCATATTTAAGGTTCAATTACTTCTCTAATTTAGTATAATATGTAATAAAATATATAACATTTTGGCAAAAAAAGACCAGCGTATATGTCATAATACAGAAGAAGCTATTCCTTGATACAGAATAAAAAAAGATTTATCCAACAGTATTGGTTACTTGTAATTTGTTACAATATAGCTCCAAAATATTCCCCAAGTATTCATGTGCCAGTTGTTGTTTAAAATTATTTTGTAAGCATCAAATCTTTGTTCTACAACATAGAAAGTCAAAAGCGTAACTTTGACACTTGCATCGCTGTTGTAGGAGTTATTAAGCGGGATATAATGCCGTCTGAGTTGGCCGGAGGTGCGACTTGCTGACCGAATTCAGAGTTTTTTTTAAAGTGGCAATCATTTAAAAAGGCAGGTTTTGTCTTGTAAATAATTTCCGCTTTAAAAATACATCAGAGTTCGGCTGGCAACAGGCCCCTACCGGCCAACTCTGTTGGCATTACACCCCACCCCTTGTGTCTTTCCCTTGTAACAAAGCCAACACCAATATGTCCTCAAGATCTGGATTTTTTAAGCAAAGTTCAAATATCTCCCAACATATGGGATTTAAAATTTGGGACTTACGACCAAAAAAAGGAAAAGGGGCATTGCCTCGTGGGAAAGGGGCATGGCCATCACTATGGGAGTATGCAAAGAACTCCCCCAGCTCTCCCCACACTGTGTAAATGATATGCACATGGCAGAACAGGGAGAGTGCTGTCCTCAACTGCCCCTCCTTTCCTGGGTAGGACTCTGTGGCACACATGTGGGACAGTCCACAAAATGTGGGACTACTATCCCCCCAAAGAGAAATGGTTGAGAGGTTTGCATCCAATATTTTTTCATTAATGCTTCACCCACTTGCCCAGGCACACACTACAGTTTTTCTACTGTCTCCTGGAACAATGTTATTGACTTAAGAGACCCATACATCAATCCCTATTTTCTCCGATATCTGATCCAATTTGCCAAACGATGATTCGATTCACTGATTGGTTATCTCCGGTCAGCGTTCCCAGAGTCACCGATTCTGATGATTTTGGGTTGGAATCAGCAACTCAAATATTTCCAACATGCAGAATTGTGACAATTGATTGTTGGTGTATGGTCTACATTAGATAAAAGGAGCCCCCTTGCTTGTAGCTTTGATAAAGCCATAAGAATGTTGCTGAGCCATGCTTGAATGAAGGCTAATCTAATAGTTATTCTGATCCAGCACATTTTATCAAACATGGAGTCCCACACAGAGAAGTAATCTTGCAAAACTTACTTGTATCAGAACTTGTCTAGCTGTGTACCATACATTGCCATCTACATGCTGTACACTGGTAATACACAACACACAGGTACAGTGGTGCCCACGTTCATCTTATCCACGAACGTGTCGCAGGAGCGAATTTGACGCAATTGCGTCTATTCGCAACAGCCAGCAACCCATTCATGGGAGGAGTGAGTGCGTAGTAACCTCTCTCTCTCTATTGGTATATTTTCTGCACTTTTCACGCATTCAGTGATTACTCCCATTCTGAAAATAAAAAAAAATCTTACCCTGACTGTCTCTCAAACTGCTGTCCCATATCTCAACTCCTATGCCCCTCCAAGCTTCTTGACAACTTACCTACACTTGCCTCACACACTTTCTTAACTTAAACAACTTACTGGACTTACTTTAGTCAGGCTTTCATTCCCTACACTCCATAGAAACAGCACTGACTAACTATCTTGTCACTGCGTAGTCTAAAGGCCATTACTCAGTTGTTATTCTTGTAGATCTTGCTGCTGATTTTGACACTGTTCACTACTATCTTCTCATACGAACACTACAATTCCTAGGTCGGACGCAGAACTTTCTTGGTTTTCTATCTATCTAATCTCTTTCAGTGTCCTCTTCTCTGAATCCACCTCCTCTTCAGTACCTCTATAAATTGTACTGCAAGGTTCAGTGTTAGGTCCTCTGTTTTTTTTTCAATCTATACCACATCTCTTGGCAAACTAATCAGCTGTTTTGGATTTCAGTATCATCTGAACATGAATGATACCCAAATCTACCTATCCTCCCCAGATTTGTAACCATCTGTATTGTTCTATGTCACTGAATGCCTTTCTGCTGTTTTATCTTGGATGTCATCTTGCAACTTCAAACTTAATATTCCCAAAACAGAATGAATTATATTTCTATCGACCAATAGTAGTTACCAATCTGATATCTGTAGTGTTGAGAACTCGATAATCAATCCTACCCCACAATCTTGCTGCCTAGGTGTCATCCTTGACTCTGAACTGTCCTTTGTTTCCCACATCAAGTCTCTTAAAATCATGTTACATGCATCTGCAAAAACATATCCAAAATATGCCCACACCTTACACAAGACACTGCAAAAACTCTAACCCATGGTCTCATTATCTCCCGCATTGATTATTGCAATAGTCTTCTTACTGATCTTACCAAAAGGAGACTATCACCACTACAATCCATCCTGAATGCAACTGCAAGGCTATTCTTCCTCGCTAGACGTTCATCGCCTGCGGATCCACTCTGTCAGTCTCTCCATTGGTTACCTGTATTCTACTGTATTCAATATAAAATACTTTTACTCAGAGAAGGCCATTAACCAAACTACACCAACATATACCTCTTCACTTATGTCAAAATATCTCCCAACCCAACCTCTTTGCTCTTCATAATATCTAGGTCTCTCATCCACCTCATTATTCACTCCCATTCACAGTTACAGGACTTTCTTTGGGCTGGTTCCATTCTGTGGAATGCCTCCCCATGCACAGACTCTCCTCTAGTCTCTAAACCTTCAAGCATTCCATGAAAACTCACCTTCTCGGGCAAGCTTATCAAATTCTGGATATGCCCATCTAACCTTCATAATCTTTCCTTTCCAATTGCATCCCCACTGTACAGTCCACGCATATCCTCACGTTTTCTCTTTCTTCACTTTCCCATCCTCCTGAGCACAGGCCAACATTGCTGTGTGGCCATTTCATACAGCCCACCAAGATCTTTGGCAAACTGGTGGACCATTATGCAATGAATAACATCTATCCTTGTATATAAATGCATATCTCCCTATAGATTGTAAGTTTGCAAGCAGGGCCTTTCTATATCTATGACTGTATGTTATTACCCAGTTTTGTTTTATCACTGTTTTTTTCCTTGGTATAGTGCAACTGAATTGGCTACGCTTTATAAGAAACTGTTAATAAATAATAATAAATGGTTCATGAGTGCTGTGCCTGTGCACACCCGTGGACACACTAATCGTGGCAAACGACCAGCCTTAGACGGGATTAGCTTGTGAGCTGACGACTGGCGCATCTGTACTTTCTTAGAGGCTGATATTATGCCTAAATTGCCTCAAGGTGAGCATGCACACTTTCTGTAGTAAAATTGTGGTCACTAACATAAAAATTGTGTCCTTTTTTATTAAATACATTAAATATACAAAAAAAGAAAAAATAGAGACAAAAATATATGAAAAACTGAATTTCATAAAATGCATCCAATATATGCAAATACAGTATATAAATTGAACTATGCTCACATCAACTTAATTTGACCTGATATAGATAGTTCTAAATCACTTCTCAAATATAACCTTCTAAAACAATTCATGCATTTGCTATTATATGGTATATGGTATATTAAAAATATAGACACAGCATTCCTTTCCTATTGGAGTGCATATACAGTCTACAATCTATACAGTCCTATTGAAGGCCCTTTACAGTCTATTTCCATTCTGACTGTATGACCACAGTTCTAATGTCGGAAATTTCTACAGTGATGCTTTGTAACGTGCTTGCAGTTTCATTGCCAACCTTATTTTAATACTCTGGATAATTTTTTTTAACGTTCCTAATAGTTCTATAGACTTTGTACAAAGAGCCTAAAAGAACATTTCTGCTGTGGGGTACACTGGGCTCCACAAGGATTGGACAATGGGGTGTAGAGTAGGATCTTGATCCGAGGCACCAACAGGCTCAAAGCTTTGACTGTTCCCAGAATGCACAGCGCCGCCTCCTCTATAACCCCGCCTCCCTGCACAGGAGCTCAGTTTTGTAAGTTGGTGCTGCAGTAAGCAGGCACTTAACATGGGGGCAGGTCAGGCAGCCCTAAAAAGAGCTTTTTTGTGAGGAAAAAGTGAAGACTTCAAGGGCAGCAGCGGTGGTAAATGTCAGGAGACATTCACTGCTGCTGCTCCAGCTCTCCCCAGCGGCGCTGTACACTCCCGAGCCTTGGTTGCCGGGTACCTACAGCGGAGGCTCCGGTTTTCTTCACGTTAGACACACACGGCTGGGGCTCTCCAGGATCGTGTGGCCGCGCTTCAGGAGGTGGTAAGTGGGACCCGGTTTTTATTGAGATCCGGCGCAGTTAGTGGGAGGCAGGCCGTGCGCGCTGGCGGTGGACACTGTGGCAGTACAAGCGATCCCACTAGATCACCAGGGCATGGGCGCAGGTCAGGTTTTCTCTCTAAACCGATTTTTATATCGCCCACAGTACCCAGTGGTTTTGCCAGCAGGGGGATAAGGCTTAGACCTGAAGCCCCTCCCCCAGCCCCATTGCGCAATTTCTAGCAAGTGTTCCCGCCCTGGAGCTGCATCTCTGTCTTTTCCTCACTCCCTGTCAGTGTCTGCGGCGCCATTATCCCTCAGCTCGCTGTTCCTGGGACTGCTTGGGCAAATCCTCCTATGTAAAGCCGCCTGGTTGTCAGTGCTGTGACTTTACATGACACTTAAGTATTCTACCTGCCTTTTTAGACAGTGATAGTTAAGAAAGAGTGCATTTAGTCAGGGTTTTATAGTACAATTACCCTGTGATATACATCCAGTTCTTACTGTGTACTGTTATATCTCTTGTTATATAGCTGTGTAAGCTGGTCCAGTGCAGTATTATTGTCAGTAATAACCTCTGCATTGTACAAACTGTGACTTTCTGTGTGTGCATTTGATAGCTGAGTGTTGTCCATTTCGTGTCTTTCACTCAACTTGCTATCCCTATATTCTATAACCAGAGGGGGCTTGGTGCGTCAGGTTTTATCTAATATAGGATTTTCACAAAGATATACTGTATTACGTATTTTTCTCTGTGATTTAGTCACCATATCTCTCCTTTATCTCTGCTAGTGCTGACTACACTGCGCAGAGGTTTGGGTTTAGAGGGATAGTGCTCCTGATAATTGTACTGTGTTACCTCATACTGCAAGTTATATCATGTCTGCTTCTGAGGGTAACGGTTCTGGGACTGAACACACTGCCGGTGTTGCTGAAGCCACAGACCCATATGAGGAGAATATAGAAGTGGTAGGCTCTGGTTCTGGGTAGCTCCTTGCCCCCCAGTGGGACTGTGGCAACGGAGGCACATACTGACCCACCGTGGGCAGCTTTTTCCACGCTTCTACATACGCTAGTTCATAAACTAACACCCCCTATGGGACCCCCAATGCCGGTACAACTGTATGTGGTCCCTGCAGTTAACCCGCCGTGGGCGGACGATTTATCTGCTCAATTAAATAAGTTAAACCAGTCCCTGACTACTAAAAAGTCTGACCATCGCTCGCCTAAGTCCAAGGGGTCCTCTAAGCGAGCGCTTGTCTCCTCACAATCTACTGCTGTCCCTGACACCTCGTCTGATGAAGACGGCACGTACACTGACCCCACAGGTTCTGACTCAGATACGGCTGATGGGGAGGGTAGTTCACATGTGGATGTTCCTGATCTTTTGGAGGCTATTAAGTTAATTCTACAGATTACGGATGATCCCGAGCCATCCGTCCCTCCTAAGAAACCAGATAGGTTCAAGCGTCAGAAGGTGGTTAAACAAGTTTTCTCTAACGTCCTAAGTGGATGCTGGGGACTCCGTAAGGACCATGGGGGAATAGCGGCTCCGCAGGAGACTGGGCACATCTGAAGAAAGCTTTAGGACTATCTGGTGTGCACTGGCTCCTCCCCCCATGACCCTCCTCCAAGCCTCAGTTAGATCTCTGTGCCCGAACGAGAAGGGTGCACACTAGGTGGCTCTCCTGAGCTTCTTAGTGAAAGTTTTAGTTTAGGTTTTTTATTTTCAGTGTGACCTGCTGGCAACAGGCTCACTGCATCGAGGGACTAAGGGGAGAAGGAGCGAACTCACCTGCGTGCAGAGTGGATTGGGCTTCTTAGGCTACTGGACATTAGCTCCAGAGGGACGATCACAGGCCCAGCCTGGATGGGTCCCGGAGCCGCGCCGCCGGCCCCCTTACAGAGCCAGAAGGCAGAAGAGGTCCGGAAAATCGGCGGCAGAAGACGTCCTGTCTTCAACAAGGTAGCGCACAGCACTGCAGCTGTGCGCCATTGCTCTCAGCACACTTCACACTCTGGTCACTGAGGGTGCAGGGCGCTGGGGGGGGGCGCCCTGAGACGCAATAGAAAACACCTTGGATGGCAAAAAAATGCATCACATATAGCTCCTGGGCTATATGGATGCATTTAACCCCTGCCAGAATACATAGAAAAACGGGAGATAGGCTCCGCCCCCTTCTCGGCGGCCTTATCTCCTCAGCACACTGGCGCCATTTTCCCTCACAGCTCCGTTGGAGGGAAGCTCCCTGTCTCTCCCCTGCAGTCACTACACTACAGAAAGGGTTAAAAAAGAGAGGGGGGGGCACTAATTACGCGCAGTATTAAAGATACAGCAGCTATAAGGGGAAAAACACTTATATAAGGTTATCCCTGTATATATATAGCGCTCTGGTGTGTGCTGGCAAACTCTCCCTCTGTCTCCCCAAAGGGCTAGTGGGGTCCTGTCCTCTATCAGAGCATTCCCTGTGTGTGTGCTGTATGTCGGTACGTTTGTGTCGACATGTATGAGGAGAAAAATGATGTGGAGATGGAGCAGATTGCCTGTAATAGTGATGTCACCCCCTAGGGGGTCGACACCTGAGTGGATGAACTGTTGGAAGGAATTACGTGACAGTGTCAGCTCTGTATAAAAGACAGTGGTTGACATGAGACAGCCGGCTACTCAGCTTGTGCCTGTCCAGACGTCTCATAGGCCGTCAGGGGCTCTAAAGCGCCCGTTACCTCAGATGGCAGATATAGACGCCGACACGGATACTGACTCCAGTGTCGACGGTGAAGAGACAAATGTGACTTCCAGTAGGGCCACACGTTACATGATTGAGGCAATGAAAAATGTTTTACACATTTCTGATAATACAAGTACCACCAAAAAGGGGTATTATGTTCGGAGAGGAAAAACTACCCGTAGTTTTCCTGACTCTGAGAAATTAAATGAGGTGTGTGATGATGCGTGGTTTTCCCCCGATAACAACCGATAATTTCTAAAATGTTATTGGCATTATATCCTTTCCCGCCAGAGGTTAGGGTGCGTTGGGAAACACCCCCCAGGGGGGATAAAGCGCTCACACGCTTGTAAGGGCTCTACCCTCTCCTGAGATGGCCGCCCTTAAGGATCCTGCTGATAGAAAGCAGGAGGGTATCCTAAAATGTATTTACACACATACTGGTGTTATACTGTGACCAGCAATCGCCTCAGCCTGGATGTGCAGTGCTGGGTTGGCGTGGTCGGATTCCCTGACTGAAAATATTGATACCCTAGATAGGGACAGTATATTTTTGCCTATAGAGCATTTAAAAGATGCATTTCTATATATGCGTGATGCACAGCGGAATATTTGACGACTGGCATCAAGTCTAAGTGCGTTGTCCATTTCTACCAGTAGAGGGTTATGGACACGTCAGTGGTCAGGTGATGCGTATTCCAAACGGTATTTGGAAGTATTGCCTTATTAAGGGGAGGAGTTATTTGGGGTCGGTCTTTCAGACCTGGTGGCCACGGCAACAGCTGGGAAATCCACGTTTGTACCCCAGGTCGCCTCTCAACATGAGAAGACGCCGTATTATCAGGCGCAGTCTTTTCGTGGACAAGCGGGCAAAAGGTTCCTCATTTCTGCCCCGTGACAGAGGGAGAGGAAAAAGGCTGCAGAAATCAGCCAGTTCCCAGGAACAGAAACCCTCTCCCGCCTCTGCCAAGCCCTCAGTATGACGCTGGGGCTTTACAAGCAGAATCAGGCACGGTGGGGGGCCCGTCTCAATGAATTTCAGCGCGCAGTGGGCTCACTCGCAAGTAGACCCCTGGATCCTTCAGGTGATATCTCAGGGGTACAAATTAGAATTCGAGACGTCTCCCCCTCGCCGTTTCCTAAAGTCGGCTTTACCGATGTCTCCTTCTGACAGGGAGACAGTTTTGGAAGCCATTCACAAGCTGTATTCCCAGCAGGTGATAATCAAGGTACCCCTCCTGCAACAGGGAACGGGGTATTATTCCACACTGTTGTGGTACCGAAGCCAGACGGCTCGGTGAGACCGATTCTAAATCTAAAATCTTTGAACACTTACATACAGAGGTTCAAATTCAAGATTGAGTCACTCAGAGCAGTGATTGCGAACCTGGAAGAAGGGGACTACATGATGTCTCGGGACATCAAGGATGCTTACCTTCATGTCAAAATTTACCCTTCTCACCAAGGGTACCTCAGGTTTATGGTACAGAACTGTCACTATCAGTTCAGACGCTGCCGTATGGATGGTCCACGGCACCCCGGGTCTTTACCAAGGTAATGGCCGAAATGATGATATTTCTTCGAAGGAAGGGAATTTTAGTTATCCCTTACTTGGACGATTCCCTGATAAGGGTAAGATCCAGGGAACAGTTGGAGGTCAGTGTAGCACTATCTCAGGTAGTGTTGCGGCAGCACGATTGGAGTCTCAATATTCCAAAATCGCAGCTGGTTCCGACGACTTGTCTTCTGTTCCTAGGGATGATCCTGGACACAGTCCAGAAAAAGGTGTTTCTCCCGGAGGAGAAAGCCAGGGAGTTATCCGAGCTAGTCAGGAACCTCCTAAAACCGAGCCAAGTCTCAGTGCATCAATGCACAAGGGTTCTGGGTAAAATGGTGGCTTCCTACGAAGTAATCCCATTCGGCAGATTCCACGCAAGAACTTTCCAGTGGGACCTGCGGGACAAATGGTCCGGGTCGCATCTTCAGATGCATCAGCGGATAACCCTGTCACCAAGGACAAGGGTGTCCCTCCTGTGGTGGTTGCAGAGTGCTCATCTTCTAGAGGGCCGCAGATTCGGCATTCAGGACTGGGTCCTGGTGACCACGGATGCCAGCCTGCGAGGCTGGGGAGCAGTCACACAGGGAAGGAATATCCAGGGCTTATGGTCAAGCCTGGAGACATCACTTCACATAAATATCCTGAAGCTAAGGGCCATTTACAATGCTCTAAGCTTAGCAAGACCTCTGCTTCAAGGTCAGCCGGTGTTGATCCAGTCGGACAACATCACGGCAGTCACCCACGTAAACAGACAGGGTGGCACAAGAAGCAGGAGGGCAATGGCAGAAGCTGCAAGGATTCTTCGCTGGGCGGAAAATCATGTGATAGCACTGTCAGCAGTATTCATTCCGGGAGTGGACAACTGGGAAGCAGACTTCCTCAGCACGACCTCCACCCGGGAGAGTGGGGACTTCACCCAGAAGTCTTCCACATGATTATAAACCGTTGGGAAAAACTCGACAGGTATTGCGCCAGGTCAAGGCACCCTCAGGCAATAGCTGTAGACGCTCTGGTAACACCGTGGGTGTACCAGTCAGTGTATGTGTTCCCTCCTCTGCCTCTCATACCCAAGGTACTGAGATTGATAAGATGGAGAGGAGTAAGCACTATATTCGTGGCTCCGGATTGGCCAAGAAGGACTTGGTAACCGGAACTTCAAGAGATGCTCACGGAGGATCCGTGGCCTCTACCTCTAAGAAGGGACCTGCTCCAGCAGGGACCCTGTCTGTTCCAAGACTTACCGCGGCTGCGTTTGACGGCATGGCGGTTGAACGCCGGATCCTGAAGGAAAAAAGGCATTCCGGATGAAGTCATCCCTATCCTGATCAAAGCCAGGAAGGATGTAACCGTAAAACATTATCACCGCATTTGGCGAAAATATGTTGCGTGGTGCGAGGCCAGTAAGGCCCGACGGAGGAAATTCAACTGGGTCGATTCCTGCATTTCCTGCAAACAGGAGTGTCTATGGGCCTGAAATTGGGGTCCATTAAGGTTCAAATTTCGGCCCTGTCAATTCTCTTCCAAAAAGAACTAGCTTCAGTCCCTGAAGTTCAGACGTTTGTAAAAGGGGTACTGCATATACAGCCTCCTTTTGTGCCTCCAGTGGCACTTTGGGATCTCAATGTAGTTTTTGGGTTCCAAAAGTCACATTGGTTTGAACCACTTAAATCTGTGGAGTTAAAATATCTCACATGGAAAGTGGTCATGCTGTTGGCTCTGGCCTGGGCCAGGCGCGTGTCAGAATTGGCGGCTTTATCCTGTAAAAGCCCTTATCTGATTTTCCATTCGGACAGGGCGGAATTGAGGACTCGTCCTCAGTTTCTCCCTAAGGTGGTTTTCAGCGTTTCACCTGAACCAACCTATTGTGGTGCCTGCGGCTACTAGGGACTTGGAGGACTCCAAGTTGCTAGACGTTGTCAGGGCCCTGAAAATATATGTTTCCAGGATGGCTGGAGTCAGGAAATCTGACTCGCTGTTTATCCTGTATGCACCCAACAAGCTGGGTGCTCCTGCTTCTAAGCAGACTATTGCTCGTTGGATTTGTAGTACAATTCAGCTTGCACATTCTGTGGCAGGCCTGCCACAGCCAAAAATCTGTAAATGCCCACTCCACAAGGAAGGTGGGCTCATCTTGGGCGGCCGCCCGAGGGGTCTCGGCTTTACAACTTTGCCGAGCAGCTACTTGGTCAGGAGCAAATACGTTTGTAAAATTCTACAAATTTGATACCCTGGCTGAGGAGGACCTGGAGTTCTCTCAATTGGTGCTGCAGAGTCATCCGCACTCTCCCGCCCGTTTGGGAGCTTTGGTATAATCCCCATGGTCCTTACGGAGTCCCCAGCATCCACTTAGGACGTTAGAGAAAATAAGAATTTACTTACCGATAATTCTATTTCTCGTAGTCCGTAGTGGATGCTGGGCGCCCATCCCAAGTGCGGATTGTCTGCAATACTGGTACATAGTTATTGTTACAAAAAAAAAAAAAAAAAAAAAAAAATCGGGTTATTGCTGTAGTGAGCCATCTTTTCTAGAGGCTCCTCTGTTATCATGCTGTTAACTGGGTTCAGATCACAAGTTGTACAGTGTGATTGGTGTGGCTGGTATGAGTCTTACCCGGGATTCAAAATCCTTCCTTATTGTGTACGCTCGTCCAGGCACAGTATCCTAACTGAGGCTTGGAGGCGGGTCATGGGGGGAGGAGCCAGTGCACACCAGATAGTCCTAAAGCTTTCTTTAAATGTGCCCAGTCTCCTGTGGAGCCGCTATTCCCCCATGGTCCTTACGGAGTCCCCAGCATCCACTACGGACTACGAGAAATAGAATTATCGGTAAGTAAATTCTTATTTTACCTCACTCTGACCACCTAGTGCAGGGGTGTCAAACTCAAATTCATCGGGGGCCGCATCAGCAGTTTGGTCCCCATCAAAGGGCCGGTTGTATCTGTAGGTCTATCCAAAATTTACCGCTCCACCTGCCTTATATGTGCCCAGCCATCTGCCCCCTTTTAAAGTGCCCAGCCATGTGCCCCCTTTTATAGTGCCCAGCCATGTGCCCCCTTTTATAGTGCACAGGTCCCCATTTTACACATTGTGGCAGGCACAGGTCCCCATTTTACACATAGCGGCAGGTACAGGTCCCCATTTTACACTTTGTGGCAGGCACAGGTCCCCATTTTACACATTGTGGCAGGCACAGGTCCCCATTTTACACATAGCGGCAGGTACAGGTCCCCATTTTACACATTGTGGCAGGCACAGGTCCCCATTTTACACATTGTGGCAGGCACAGGTCCCCATTTTACACATTGTGGCAGGCACAGGTCCCCATTTTACACATAGCGGCAGGTACAGGTCCCCATTTTACACATTGCGGCAGGTGGTGGAAGGAGGGAGAGAGAGAGAAAGAGAGGAAGGGAGAGGGGCTGACTTACATTTGAAGCGGTTCTCGCCGCTCTTCAGCCGCCTCTCCCTCCTCGTCTGCGCGGCTCACTTCTCCCTCCTCCGACGGGGTTTCGTTGAATGACGCGTTTGCGCCGTGACGTCACGACGCAATCGCGTCATTCCGCGAAACCCCGCCCCCCCCGAGCTGGGCACTCGGGAGAAGGGGGTTTCATGGCGGCGGCACCGCGGGCCATCAGACGAGGTCTGGCGGGCCGGATTTGGCCCGCGGGCCTTGTCTTTGACACCCCTGACCTAGTGGATATATGTCAGGAACCCTGGAAAACCCGGGTACGAAGTTTGTGCCTCAAAAGAAGATGCTGGCTCGCTATCCCCTCACGCCAGAGCTGTCTAAGACTTGGGAAACGCCTCCTCCAGTGGACTCACATGTGGCTAGGATGGTGGTTTCCTCAGCTCTGCCTGTCACTGCCGTCACGTCTCTAAAAGAGCCTACGGATAAGCATGTGGAGGGTTGTCTAAAAGCGATTTACACCCTCACGGGTGCTGCGCAAAGGCCCACTATTGCAGTTACATGGGCTGCCGAGGCTATTGAAGCATGGGCCTTGGAGTTAGAAGCTGAAATCTCCTCTGACCATGCTAGACAATGCTTATCATATATTGTCACAGCTTCTCGATATATTAAAGAGGCGGCTTCAGATGCCTGTATCCTAGCAGCCAAGGCCTCTACTACGTCAGTCCTGGCTCGCCGGATATTGTTGCTGAGATCCTGGTCTGTGGATCTGGACTCTATAAAAACCTTGGAGGTACTCCCTTTCAAGGGAGATATTCTGTTTGGGGAGGACTTAAATAAGATAGTGGCTGACTTGGCTACTGCCAAAACTGCATGTCTGCCGAGTACCGCTCCTTCTGTGTTGAAGGCTAAAGGTACGTCCTTTCGCCCTTCAGGTAAAGCAAAATGTCAGGCGTACCACAAGCAGGCCCGCACTTCCAAACCTGGTAAGCCGAGGCCCAAAAGAGCCTGGGCTGCCCGTCAGCCAGCTTCCAAGACCGATAAGCCTGCCGCATGACGGGGCGGACCTCCCCCTGGGGGATCCCAGGGTAGGGGGCCGGCTTCTAGGGTATACCCAGGAATGGTTGAAGACCACTTCAGATGCCTGGGTATGGGAAGTCGTCACTCGAGGTTACACCATAGCCTTCAAAAACCGACCCCCTCATCGATTTTGCCAGACAGATGTCCAGTTGGACCAGACAAAGGCAAACACTCTGCATTCGGTGGTACAGACTCTCCTGGATACAGGAGCTGTAGTACAGGTGCCTCTTGCTCAGAGGGGCCGGGGGTACTATTCTCCGCTGTTTCTAGTCCCGAAACCGAATGGGTCCTCCTGGCCCATTCTCAACCTCAAGGCATTGAACAGGTTTGTGAAGGTTTCCAAGTTCCGTATGGAAACCCTTTGCTCTATAGTTCTGGCCTTGGAACCTGGGGACTACATGGTCTCCCTGGACATACAGGATGCTTACCTGCATATTCCTATAGCAGCGTCCCATCAGCAATACCTGAGGTTTGCTATTGGCAACCTCCATTACCAGTTCCGGGCGTTACCTTTTGGTTTAACAACGGCTCCACGAGTCTTCACCAAAGTAATGGCGGTGATGACGGTGGTACTCCGCCGTCAATGGGTCAGGATACTGTCATACCTGGACGACTTGTTAATCCTGGCAAATTCCCCAGAACTTCTCCTACGTCATCTCGATATGACGGTCCGGTTTCTACAAGCCCACGGGTGGCTCATCAACTGGAAGAAATCCTCCCTGGTCCCTGCTCAGAGCATGGTGCACCTGGGAGCGCTATTGGACACTCACAACCAGAGGTTGTTCTTGTCTCAGGAGAAAGTCCTGAAGCTTCAGGACAGGATTCGGTGCTTCCTTTCTCGTCCGCAAGTGTCGATACATTCGGCAATGCAGGTGCTAGGCCTCATGGTCTCAGCATTCAACATGGTGGAGTATGCTCAATTCCATTATCGCCCCCTCCAGAGGCTGATTCTAGCCAAATAGGATGGCCTGCCTCACTGGATCAGATCTCAAATGATCTCATTGACTCCGGAGGCCCGTCTGTCGCTGCTTTGGTGGCTCCGGGACCAACAATTGTGCAGGGGCCGTCCCTTCTGGATAGCCAACTGGGTCCTGTTGACGACAGATGCCAGTCTAAGAGGTTGGGAAGTGGTGCTGGAGCAACAATCCCTTCAGGGTTGGTGGACCAAGGAGGAATCTCTCCTCTCGATCAACATTCTGGAATTGCGGGCGGTCTTCAATGCGTTGAACCTGGCCCAGCATTTAATTCAGAACCGTCCTGTTCAAGTACAGTCGGACTACACCACCACAGTGGCTTACATAAATCATCAAGGCGGCACTCGAAGCCATTTGGCAATGAAGGAAGTCTCACGGATTCTACGTTGGGCGGAACGCCATCTACCGGCCATATCGGCAATATTCATTCCGGGAGTCCTGAATTGGGAAGCGGACTTTCTCAGTCGTCAGGACTTGCATGCCGGCGAGTGGGGCCTCCATCCAGAAGTGTTTCAACTCCTAGTGGAAAAGTGGGGTCTTCCAGATGTAGATTTGATGGCGTCTCGACACAATCACAAGGTTCCGGTCTTCGGAGCAAGGACAAGGGATCCTCAAGCAGCATTCGTAGATGCGCTGGCGGTGCCGTGGAGGGTTCGGCTGCCGTACGTGTTCCCTCCGGTGTCACTCCTGTCCAGGGTAATTCGGAAGTTCAAACAAGAAAAAGGAAATCTGCTTCTCATAGCTCCGGCGTGGCCCAGACGGCACTGGTTCTCAGACCTGCAAGGCCTATCGTCAGAGCGTCCACTTCTACTTCCACAATGCCCAGACCTCCTTGTTCAGGGCCCCTGTGTCTACCAGGACCTAGCCCGGCTGTCTTTGACGGCGTGGCTCTTGAAGCTTCCGTCTTGAGGGCTAAGGGTTTTTCTGAAGAGGTCATTAAAACTATGTTGCGGGCCGCGGAAACCGGCTTCTGCTCGGATTTACCATAGGGTCTGGCATTCCTACTTTGTTTGGTGCGCATCTAATAATTATAACGCTTCCAAGTTTAGTACAGCCAAACTTTTGGCTTTTCTGCAGCAGGGCCTAGATTTAGTCCTGCGTCTGGCCTCCCTCAAGGTTTCATATTTCTGCCTTGTCGGTGTGGTTTCAGAGAAAAATTGCGACTTTACCTGATGTTCATACTTTCACTCAGGGTGTGTTGCATATCCAGCCTCCCTATGTCCCGCCTGTGGCTCCTTGGGACTTGTCGGTGGTTTTGGAGGCGTTGCAGGAGCCTCCGTTTGAACCCCTGGGTTCAGCTGACCTTAAGTGGCTTTCCCTTAAGGTGGTGTTCTTGCTGGCTATTGCCTCTGCTAGAAGAGTGTCGGATCTGGGTGCCTTGTCTTGTAGTTCCCCATATCTGATTTTTCACCGTGACCGGGCGGTTCTTAGGACTCGTCCCGGATATTTACCTAAGGTGGTTTCTTTGTTCCACCTTAATCAGGAGATTGTGATTCCGGCCTTTGTCTCTCCTGATTTGTCTCCCAAAGAGCGGTCTTTGGATGTGGTACGGGCTCTCCGTATCTATGTGAAGTGAACTGCTTCTATTCGAAAATCTGATTCACTTTTTGTTTTGTTTGGATTTCACAAACGTGGCTGGCCTGCTCACAAGCAGACTCTAGCCAGATGGATTAGAATGGTGATTGCACATGCTTATGTGAGGGCTGGTCTGTCAGCTCCTGCTCACATTACGGCCCATTCTACTCTGTCTGTTGGACCCTCTTGGGCGGCCCAACGTGGTGCGACCCTAGATCAATTGTGCAAGGCGGCTACGTGGTCCTCCGGGAACACGTTCATAAGGTTCTATGCCTTTTATACTGCCGCTTCCTAGGATGCTTCCTTTGGACGCTGGGTTCTTGTGCCCACTACAGTGCGTCCCCTCCTATAAGGAACTGCTTTAGGACATCCCCATTGTCCAATCCTTGTGGAGCCCAGTGTACCCCGCAGCAGAAAACAAGATTTATGGTAAGAACTTACCTTTGTTAAATCTCTTTCTGCGAGGTACACTGGGCTCCACAAGGCGCCCACCCTGACGCACTTAGCTTCTTGGGTTGATATGGCATTAGCCGCTGACACTTCTCTTGTCATGAGAGTGTGGTGTATGTGGCTACTAACCGTTGTCGTCTCTTTTCCTGCTACTGCATTGGGCTGGTTAACTAAAAACTGAGCTCCTGTGCAGGGAGGCGGGGTTATAGAGGAGGGGGCGCTGTGCATTCTGGGAACAGTCAAAGCTTTGAGCTTGTTGGTGCCTCGGATCAAGATCCTACTCTACACTCCATTGTCCAATCCTTGTGGAGCCCAGTGTACCTCGCAGAAAGAGATTTGACAAAGGTAAGTACTTACCATAAATCTCGTTATTACCTATCCGTTTCATAAATCTCTCAAATCCTAAAACTAGTCTAAGAAAGAGAATTAACATGGCTAATTACGGGAATTATGTATCATAATGGCATTTTCCTTGTCTATTTGTAACCATGGCCCTCATTCCGAGTTGTTCGCTCGCAAGGCGAATGTAGCAGAGTTACACACGCTAAGCCGCCGCCTACTGGGAGTGAATCTTAGCTTCTTAAAATTGCGACCGACGTACGCGCAATATTGCGATTACAAACGAGTTAGCAGTTTCAGAGTAGCTCCAGACTTACTCTGCCTGTGCGATCATTTCAGTGCTTGTCGTTCCTGGTTGACGTCACAAACACACCCAGCGTTCGCCCAGGCACTCCCACCGTTTCCCCGGCCACTCCTGCGTTTTTTCCGGAAACGGTAGCGTTTTCAGCCACACGCCCCTGAAACGCCGTGTATCCGCCCAGTAACACCCATTTCCTGTCAATCACATTACGATCGCCGGAGCGAAGAAAAAGCCGTGAGTAAAAATACTTTCTTCATAGTAAAGTTACTTGGCGCAGTCGCAGTGCGAACATTGCGCATGCGTACTAAGCGGATTTTCACTGCGATGCGATGAAAAATACCGAGCGAACAACTCGGAATGAGGGCCCATAGGTAAACTTTTGCTCCAGAAATAATATAGAAGCCCTAGTAAGTGTTTTCTCCATGAGCTAAATTATGATCTTTTATATTCAGCATATTAATGTGAAATATAACATTTATATTTGTCCTTATAGAGACATGAACTTGACTATTTCCTACAGGGCAGTTCCATTCTTACAAAGCAAATTACATCAGAAACAGAAGTGGCTAATTGTAATTTTATTCTTTTTCTATAAACTCTGTTTTGTTAAAGCCCGCTTGTTATTTCTCCCATGATAATGCAAACTGTTGGGTTGTTTGTCTTGGAACAGTATTAGCAAAACATCTGTCCAAATGAATGGCATCAGGATGCACAACTACAGTACATTGTAATATAATAGGAGATAATCCCAGTTGCTGTAAAAAGATGTTATACACAAAATGTATTTATAAAAACATAGGATATAGTTAGCCGTACCATATAGATGGAAAAATGACAGTCATTGAAGAAGATGACTGTTATTTTTTAATTTACATGGTATGGCTACCTATACCCTATGTTTTTATAAATACATTTTGCCTCTGACATATTGTACCACAATCGGGTCTACCCTTTTAATATGACATATACATAAGACAGACAATATTTGTAGAGATGAGCGGGTTCGGTTCCTCGGAATCCGAACCCGCCCGAACTTCAGGTTTTTTTACACGGGTCCGAGCGACTCGGATCTTCCCGTCTTGCTCGGTTAACCCGAGCGCGCCCGAACGTCATCATCCCGCTGTCGGATTCTCGCGAGGCTCGGATTCTATCGCGAGACTCGGATTCTATATAAGGAGCCGCGCGTCGCCGCCATTTTCACACGTGCATTGAGATTGATAGGGAGAGGACGTGGCTGGCGTCCTCTCAGTTTATAGAGAAGAGAGTGAGACTAGAGTAGAGAGAGACACAGTATATTTACTTTAGTAATTTTGGGGAGCATTAGGAGGAGTACTACTACTTGCTGAAGTGATAGTGTGACTGTATATCTGACTTGTGGGGGAGACAGTGGGGAGCAGTTAGAGTCTGAGAGCAGGAGTACATATTTTAACGTACAGTGCACACTTTTGCTGCCAGAGTGCCACACTGCCATTGTGACCACACTGACCACCAGTATATATTGTGATTGTCTGCTTAGGAGTACTACTTGCAAGTTGCTGATAGTGTGACCAGTGACCTGACCACCAGTTTAATTAATCACCACCAGTTTAATATATATATATATATATATATATATATATATATATATATATATATATATATATATAATTGCATATAATATATATATATAATTGTATACCACCTACCCGTGTTTTTTTTTTTTTCTTTCTTCTTGATACATACTACTATAGTAGCTTACTGTAGCAGTCTGCGGTGCTGCTGAGCTGACAGTGTCCAGCAGGTCCGTCATCAGTCATTACATAATAAATATATATACCTGTCCGGCTGCAGTACTAGTGATATTATATATATATATATATATATATATATTAATTTCATCTCATTATCATCCAGTCTATATTAGCAGCAGACACAGTACGGTAGTCCACGGCTGTAGCTACCTCTGTGTCGGCAGTCGCTCGTCCATCCATAATTGTATACCACCTACCCGTGTTTTTTTTTTCTTTCTTCTTGATACATACTACTATAGTAGCTTACTGTAGCAGTCTGCGGTGCTGCTGAGCTGACAGTGTCCAGCAGGTCCATCATCAGTCATTACATAATAAATATATCTACCTGTCCGGCTGCAGTACTAGTGATATTATATATATATATATATTAATTTCATCTCATTATCATCCAGTCTATATTAGCAGCAGACACAGGCCCTCATTCCGAGTTGTTCGCTCGGTATTTTTCATCGCATCGCAGTGAAAATCCGCTTAGTACGCATGCGCAAAGTTCGCACTGCGACTGCGCCAAGTAACTTTACTATGAAGAAAGTATTTTTACTCACGGCTTTTTCTTCGCTCCGGCGAACGTAATGTGATTGACAGGAAATGGGTGTTACTGGGCGGAAACACGGCGTTTCAGGGGCGTGTGGCTGAAAACGCTACCGTTTCCGGAAAAAACGCAGGAGTGGCCGGAGAAACGGTGGGAGTGCCTGGGCGAACGCTGGGTGTGTTTGTGACGTCAACCAGGAACGACAAGCACTGAACTGATCGCACAGGCAGAGTAAGTCTGGAGCTACTCTGAAACTGCTAAGTAGTTAGTAATCGCAATATTGCGAATACATCGGTCGCAATTTTAAGAAGCTAAGATTCACTCCCAGTAGGCGGCGGCTTAGCGTGTGTAACTCTGCTAAATTCGCCTTGCGACCGATCAACTCGGAATGAGGGCCACAGTACGGTAGTCCACGGCTGTAGCTACCTCTGTGTCTGCAGTCGCTCGTCCATCCATAATTGTATACCACCTACCCGTGGTTTTTTTTTTTTCTTTCTTCTTGATACATACTACTATAGTAGCTTACTGTAGCAGTCTGCGGTGCTGCTGAGCTGACAGTGTCCAGCAGGTCCGTCATCAGTCATTACATAATAAATATATATATACCTGTCCGGCTGCAGTACTAGTGATATTATATATATATATATTTCTCTGACATCCTAGTGGATGCTGGGACTCCGTCAGGACCATGGGGATTAGCGGCTCCGCAGGAGACAGGGCACAAAAATAAAAGCTTTAGGACTAGGTGGTGTGCACTGGCTCCTCCCCCTATGACCCTCCTCCAAGCCTCAGTTAGGTTTTTGTGCCCGTCCGAGCAGGGTGCAATCTAGGTGGCTCTCCTAAAGAGCTGCTTAGAAAAAGTTATTAGGTTTTTTATTTTCAGTGAGTCCTGCTGGCAACAGGCTCACTGCAACGAGGGACTTAGGGGAGAAGAAGTGAACTCACCTGCGTGCAGGATGGATTGGCTTCTTAGGCTACTGGACACCATTAGCTCCAGAGGGATCGAACACAGGCCCAGCCATGGAGTCCGGTCCCGGAGCCGCGCCGCCGACCCCCTTGCAGATGCCGAAAAGTGAAGAGGTCCAGAAACCGGCGGCAGAAGACTTTTCAGTCTTCATGAGGTAGCGCACAGCACTGCAGCTGTGCGCCATTGTTGTCAGCACACTTCACACCAGCGGTCACTGAGGGTGCAGGGCGCTGGGGGGGGGCGCCCTGGGCAGTAATGATAATACCTTGTTCTGGCTAAAAATACATCACATATAGCCCCTTGGGCTATATGGATGTATTTAACCCCTGCCAGGTCTCACAAACACCGGGAGAAGAGCCAGCCGAAATAGGGGGCGGGGCCTATCTCCTCAGCACACAGCGCCATTTTCCTGCACAGCTCCGCTGCGAGGAAGGCTCCCAGGACTCTCCCCTGCACTGCACTACAGAAACAGGGTAAAAAAAAACAGAGAGGGGGGGGCACTTTTTTGGCGATATTGATATATTAAGCTGCTATAAAGGAATGTAGGGTTGTTCCTATATATTTATAGCGCTTGGGTGTGTGCTGGCAAACTCTCCCTCTGTCTCCCCAAAGGGCTAGTGGGGTCCTGTCTTCGATAAGAGCATTCCCTGTGTGTCTGCTGTGTGTTGGTACGTGTGTGTCGACATGTATGAGGACGATGTTGGTGTGGAGGCGGAGCAATTGCCGGTAATGGTGATGTCACCCCCTAGGGAGTCGACACCGGAATGGATGGCTTTGTTTATGGAATTACGTGATAATGTCAGCACGTTACAAAAATCAGTTGACGACATGAGACGGCCGGCAAACCAGTTAGTACCTGTCCAGGCGTCTCAGACACCGTCAGGGGCTGTAAAACGCCCTTTACCTCAGTCGGTCGACACAGACCCAGACACGGACACCGAATCTAGTGTCGACGGTGAAGAAACAAACGTATTTTCCAGTAGGGCCACACGTTATATGATCACGGCAATTAAGGAGGCTTTGCATATCTCTGATACTGCAAGTACCACAAAAAGGGGTATTATGTGGGGTCTGAAAAAACTACCTGTAGTTTTTCCTGAATCAGAGGAATTGAATGAAGTGTGTGATGAAGCGTGGGTTAACCCCGATAGAAAACTGCTAATTTCAAAGAAGTTATTGGCATTATATCCTTTCCCGCCAGAGGTTAGGGCGCGCTGGGAAACACCCCCTAGGGTGGATAAGGCACTCACATGCTTATCAAAACAAGTGGCGTTACCGTCTCCTGAAACGGCCGCCCTCAAGGATCCAGCTGATAGGAGGCTGGAAACTACCCTGAAAAGTATATACACTCATACTGGTGTTATACTGCGACCAGCCATCGCCTCTGCATGGATGTGCAGTGCTGGGGTGGTTTGGTCGGATTCCCTGACTGAAAATATTGATACCCTGGATAGGGACAGTATTTTATTGACTATAGAGCAATTAAAGGATGCTTTTCTTTATATGCGAGATGCTCAGAGGGATATTTGCCCTCTGGCATCGAGAGTAAGTGCGATGTCCATATCTGCCAGAAGAAGTTTATGGACGCGACAGTGGTCAGGTGATGCGGATTCCAAACGGCATATGGAAGCATTGCCGTATAAAGGGGAGGAATTATTTGGGGGTCGGTCTATCGGATTTGGTGGCCACGGCAACAGCCGGGAAATCCACCTTTTTACCTCAGGTCCCCTCCCAACAGAAAAAGACACCGTCTTTTCAGCCGCAGTCATTTCGTTCCTATAAAAACAAGCGGGCAAAAGGACAGTCATATCTGCCCCGAGGCAAAGGAAAGGGTAAGAGAGTGCACCAAGCAGCTCCCTCCCAGGAGCAGAAGCCCTCCCCGGCTTCTGCAAAGCCCTCAGCATGACGTTGGGGCTTTACAAGCGGACTCAGGGGCGGTGGGGGGTCGACTCAAGAATTTCAGCGCACAGTGGGCTCACTCACAGGTGGACCCCTGGATCCTGCAGGTAGTATCTCAGGGTTACAGGTTGGAATTCGAGAAGTCTCCCCCTCGCCGGTTCCTAAAGTCTGCTCTGCCAACGTCTCCCTCAGACAGGGCGACGGTATTGGAAGCCATTCACAAGCTGTATTCTCAGCAGGTGATAGTCAAGGTACCCCTCCTACAACAGGGAAAGGGGTATTATTCCACACTATTTGTGGTACCGAAGCCGGACGGCTCGGTAAGACCTATTCTAAATCTGAAATCTTTGAACCTGTACATACAAAAATTCAAGTTCAAGATGGAGTCACTCAGAGCAGTGATAGCGAATCTGGAAGAAGGGGACTTTATGGTGTCCCTGGACATCAAGGATGCTTACCTGCATGTCCCAATTTGCCCTTCACATCAAGGGTACCTCAGGTTCGTGGTGCAAAACTGTCATTATCAGTTTCAGACGCTGCCGTTTGGATTGTCCACGGCACCTCGGGTCTTTACCAAGGTAATGGCCGAAAAGATGTTTCTTCTGCGAAGAAAATGCATATTAATTATCCCTTACTTGGACGATCTCCTGATAAGGGCAAGGTCCAGAGAACAGCTGGGGGACGTAGTAGCACTAACCCAAGTAGTGCTGCAACAGCACGGGTGGATTCTGAATTTTCCAAAATCTCAATTGACCCCGACGACACGTCTGCTGTTCCTGGGAATGATTCTGGACACGGTTCAGAAAAAGGTGTTTCTTCCGGAGGAGAAAGCCAGGGAGTTATCCGAACTTGTCAGGAACCTCCTAAAACCAGGAAAAGTGTCTGTGCATCAATGCACAAGAGTCCTGGGAAAAATGGTGGCTTCTTACGAAGCGATTCCATTCGGCAGATTCCACGCACGAACTTTTCAGTGGGATCTGCTGGACAAATGGTCCGGATCGCATCTGCAGATGCATCAGCGGATAACTTTGTCTCCACGGACAAGGGTGTCTCTTCTGTGGTGGTTGCAGAGTGCTCATCTGTTAGAGGGCCGCAGATTCGGCATACAGGACTGGGTCCTGGTGACCACGGATGCCAGTCTGAGAGGCTGGGGAGCGGTCACACAGGGAAGAAACTTCCAGGGAGTGTGGTCAAGCCTGGAGATGTCTCTTCACATAAATATACTGGAGCTAAGAGCGATTTACAATGCTCTAAGCCTGGCAAAACCCCTGCTTCAGGGTCAGCCGGTGTTGATCCAGTCGGACAACATCACGGCAGTCGCCCACGTAAACAGACAGGGCGGCACAAGAAGCAGGAGGGCAATGGCAGAAGCTGCAAGGATTCTTCGCTGGGCGGAAGATCATGTGATAGCACTGTCAGCAGTGTTCATTCCGGGAGTGGACAACTGGGAAGCGGACTTCCTCAGCAGACACGATCTACACCCGGGAGAGTGGGGACTTCATCCAGAAGTCTTCCACATGATTGTGAACCGTTTGGAAAAACCAAAGGTGGATATGATGGCGTCCCGCCTCAACAAAAAACTGGACAGGTATTGCGCCAGGTCAAGAGACCCTCAGGCAATAGCTGTGGACGCTCTGGTAACACCGTGGGTGTTCCAGTCAGTGTATGTGTTTCCTCCTCTGCCTCTCATACCAAAAGTACTGAGAATTATACGGCAAAAGGGAGTAAGAACGATACTCGTGGCTCCGGATTGGCCAAGAAGAACTTGGTACCCGGAACTTCAGGAGATGCTCACGGAAGATCCGTGGCCTCTACCTCTAAGACGGGACCTGCTTCAGCAGGGACCGTGTCTATTCCAAGACTTACCGCGGCTGCGTTTGACGGCATGGCGGTTGAATGCCGAATTCTAAGGGAAAAAGGCATTCCGGAAGAGGTCATCCCTACCCTGGTAAAAGCCAGGAAGGAGGTGACTGCACAACATTATCACCGCATTTGGAGAAAATATGTTGCGTGGTGTGAGGCCAGGAAGGCCCCGACGGAGGAATTTCAACTGGGTCGATTCCTACATTTCCTGCAAACAGGATTGTCTATGGGCCTCAAATTAGGGTCCATTAAGGTTCAAATTTCGGCCCTGTCGATTTTCTTCCAGAAAGAATTGGCTTCAGTTCCTGAAGTCCAGACTTTTGTAAAAGGAGTACTACATATACAGCCCCCGGTTGTGCCCCCAGTGGCTCCGTGGGATCTTAATGTAGTTTTGGATTTTCTCAAATCCCATTGGTTTGAGCCACTCAAATCGGTGGATTTGAAATATCTTACATGGAAAGTAACCATGCTAATGGCCCTGGCTTCAGCCAGGAGAGTGTCAGAATTGGCGGCTTTATCGTATAAAAGCCCATATCTGATTTTCCATTCGGACAGGGCAGAACTGCGGACGCGTCCTCAGTTTCTGCCTAAGGTGGTTTCAGCGTTTCACCTGAACCAGCCTATTGTGGTGCCTGCGGCTACTAGCGATTTGGAGGATTCCAAGTTGCTGGACGTTGTCAGGGCATTGAAAATATATATTTCAAGGACGGCTGGAGTCAGAAAATCTGACTCGCTGTTTATACTGTATGCACCCAACAAGCTGGGTGCTCCTGCTTCTAAGTAGACTATTGCTCGTTGCATTTGTAGCACAATTCAACTTGCACATTCTGTGGCAGGCCTGCCACAGCCTAAATCTATCAAGGCCCATTCCACAAGGAAGGTGGGCTCATCTTGGGCGGCTGCCCGAGGGATCTCGGCATTACAACTCTGCCGAGCAGCTACGTGGTCGGGGGAGAACACGTTTGTAAAATTCTACAAATTTGATACCCTGGCTAAAGAGGACCTGGAGTTCTCTCATTCGGTGCTGCAGAGTCATCCGCACTCTCCCGCCCGTTTGGGAGCTTTGGTATAATCCCCATGGTCCTGACGGAGTCCCAGCATCCACTAGGACGTCAGAGAAAATAAGATTTTACTTACCGATTAAATCTATTTCTCGTAGTCCGTAGTGGATGCTGGGCGCCCATCCCAAGTGCGGATTGTCTGCAATACTTGTACATAGTTATTGTTACAAAAATATCGGGTTGTTATTGTTGTGAGCCGTCTGTTCAGAGGCTCCTACGTTTGTCATACTGTTAACTGGGTTCAGATCACAAGTTGTACGGTGTGATTGGTGTGGCTGGTATGAGTCTTACCCGGGATTCAAAATCCTTCCTTATTGTGTACGCTTGTCCGGGCACAGTATCCTAACTGAGGCTTGGAGGAGGGTCATAGGGGGAGGAGCCAGTGCACACCACCTAGTCCTAAAGCTTTTATTTTTGTGCCCTGTCTCCTGCGGAGCCGCTAATCCCCATGGTCCTGACGGAGTCCCAGCATCCACTACGGACTACGAGAAATAGATTTATCGGTAAGTAAAATCTTATTATTAATTTCATCTCATTATCATCCAGTCTATATTAGCAGCAGACACAGTACGGTAGTCCACGGCTGTAGCTACCTCTGTGTCGGCAGTCGCTCGTCCATCCATAATTGTATACCACCTACCCGTGTTTTTTTTTTTTTTTTTCTTCTTGATACATACTACTATAGTAGCTTACTGTAGCAGTCTGCGGTGCTGCTGAGCTGACAGTGTCCAGCAGGTCCGTCATCAGTCATTACATAATAAATATATATACCTGTCCGGCTGCAGTACTAGTGATATTATATATATATATTAATTGCATCTCATTATCATCCAGTCTATATTAGCAGCAGACACAGTACGGTAGTCCACGGCTGTAGCTACCTCTGTGTCGGCAGTCGCTCGTCCATCCATAATTGTATACCACCTACCCGTGATTTTTTTTTTCTTTCTTCTTGATACATACTACTATAGTAGCTTACTGTAGCAGTCTGCGGTGCTGCTGAGCTGACAGTGTCCAGCAGGTCCGTCATCAGTCATTACATAATAAATATATATACCTGTCCGGCTGCAGTACTAGTGATATTATATATATATATTAATTTCATCTCATTATCATCCAGTCTATATTAGCAGCAGACACAGTACGGTAGTCCACGGCTGTAGCTACCTCTGTGTCGGCAGTCGCTCGTCCATCCATAATTGTATACCACCTACCCGTGTTTTTTGTTTTTTTTCTTTCTTCTTGATACATACTACTATAGTATCTTACTGTAGCAGTCTGCGGTGCTGCTGAGCTGACAGTGTCCAGCAGGTCCGTCATCAGTCATTACATAATAAATATATATACCTGTCCGGCTGCAGTACTAGTGATATTATATATATATATATATTAATTTCATCTCATTATCATCCAGTCTATATTAGCAGCAGACACAGTATGGTAGTCCACGGCTGTAGCTACCTCTGTGTCGGCAGTCGCTCGTCCATCCATAATTGTATACCACCTACCCGTGTTTTTTTTTTCTTCTTTCTTTCTTCTTGATACATACTACTATAGTAGCTTACTGTAGCAGTCTGCGGTGCTGCTGAGCTGACAGTGTCCAGCAGGTCCGTCATCAGTCATTACATAATAAATATATATACCTGTCCGGCTGCAGTACTAGTGATATTATATATATATATATTAATTTCATCTCATTATCATCCAGTCTATATTAGCAGCAGACACAGTACGGTAGTCCACGGCTGTAGCTACCTCTGTGTCGGCAGTCGCTCGTCCATCCATAATTGTATACCACCTACCCGTGATTTTTTTTTTCTTTCTTCTTGATACATACTACTATAGTATCTTACTGTAGCAGTCTGCGGTGCTGCTGAGCTGACAGTGTCCATCAGGTCCGTCATCAGTCATTACATAATAAATATATATACCTGTCCGGCTGCAGTACTAGTGATATTATATATATATATATTAATTTCATCTCATTATCATCCAGTCTATATTAGCAGCAGACACAGTATGGTAGTCCACGGCTGTAGCTACCTCTGTGTCAGCAGTCGCTCGTCCATCCATAATTGTATACCACCTACCCGTGTTTTTTTTTTTTCTTCTTGATACATACTACTATAGTAGTTTACTGTAGCAGTCTGCGGTGCTGCTGAGCTGACAGTGTCCAGCAGGTCCGTCATCAGTCATTACATAATAAATATATATACCTGTCCGGCTGCAGTACTAGTGATATTATATATATATATATATATTAATTTCATCTCATTATCATCCAGTCTATATTAGCAGCAGACACAGTACAGTAGTCCACGGCTGTAGCTACCTCTGTGTCGGCAGTCGCTCGTCCATCTGATAAAGCTAAATATTTATCTTACTTAAAACCCTTTAAGAGGTCTAAGAACACTGTACGCTATTGACGTATGGAATACCGCAAGGGTACGCATGTTGCGTAACAATCGCTTAGCCGTAGTCGAGACGCTCAAGCGTCACGTTCGCTCACGGCCAAGAGATCACAGGCAGGCACGCTATTGGCTGCCGACTAACGTAATGATACGCTATTAGCGTAGCGGACGCTCGGGACCACGAGGAGATCACAAGCGGCGCTGACGCTCACAGTGTAAAACCTTTATATCTATACCATAAAACATTATTATTATTATGCAGTAAACCTTGGTGTAGTGATAGGGTGTAGATGTAACACAGTGTAACCTTATTAACTTAAAAGCTGTTCGAGCGTCTCCGACGCTCTGAGAATACTTGGAAATATAAGAAATACACAGATACCGATCTTAGGTTCTAACACCTTCTATGAACGTTATATTTGCAAAAGAATAATACAATACAAGTCATACACTACCAATATAACATAGACTAACTAACCAGATAACTACACATAAAATACAATACAATTACGTTTAAGGGAAAATGAGAGAGAAAGAGGAGAGGAGAGAGAGAGATATGGCTCACAATAACAATAAAGACAATATGATTGCGGAGAAAACTTACGCACAAAGGGAACGATCGCATGCGCCTTTCTGAATATCCAGCTCCCGATTATCAGTGATGAGAACCGTTGAAGAGAGTGAGCTGGATCAGATCGGCTTGTCTATTTATGCCCCACACACAATACAATACAATGGTCCCTACAATCTCATTGTTCATTGGACACAGGAATTCGTCTTCGCATTATAACAAAAGGTCATAGGTTGATTCATACAGGTGGGCTGTGACTATTTCCAACTGCTCAAGTGGGTGGGAAACTAGGTTTCCCGCCGCATGGATAAGTGAGTGCAAATAATAGTAAAAGTACATAAGAAGTTTATGTCCATAACTATTCGCACGAGCGATTAATCCGCTTAAAACCAACACCGGAATATTGCTAATTAAATACTCTTCCGATGGATACTAAACACCACTGTATAACCCTTGTCTGACCCTTCGTATCAAACAAAGAGGGATCTCTTTGTTTATGAACATGCTACATTGACTAAACTTTCAGATTCTATCAAAGGGACCATAATCTACAAAATACATTATATGGTTAAAATATGTAACGATCGAGTCGCACGCTAGGCGCACATAAACTCTACCGTAAATGCGCATACTGTGCGCCTGCGGGTGCACGTAACAGCGGGTATGCGTACGCACGGGAGAGCGCACGCATGCGCAGCGCGGACCTGTATGAGGTGCAAATATGGCAGTGTGCCTCATGATATTTTTCTGACTTTGACAGTCCACCCTTTGGCAGTCACCAATAACTGCCACTTCCTAAAACATTTCAAAAAGAGAAAAATATATGTCATGTGTAAATACATTTCTATGGTTGGGTAGGGGAGGAGAGGAGAAGGTGAGAAAAAGGTATGACCTAGTGAGATAGCAGAAGCATGAGTGTATGAATCCATGTTTGGGGGGTCATGTATCATCGTGCCGTACGTGTCTTAAATCAAGCTTCGAGGTATTGCGAAGTATACATTTGAATTCCTTCTTATCCCGCGGTACGGGTCTGTGGATGGGCTGTCAAACTTTACAGAGCTCTTTTCGGATTTTGGTTGCAACAAAATGGGGGAGCACATTTTAGTTGATGATACATGAATGGGGGGGAATATGTGATTGCTGATATCTGTGCCTGTATTCCCTATCGACTATGTGTGTCATTACCTGAAGGTTGTAGAGATGAAGATAAAGAACAATTATGGTAAATGCAGTGGTATTCTATGTCAGGTTAATGAACATTTGTCGGTTGAAGTCTTGTCTGGTGTCTGTTGAATGCAGTCTTCTTTGGGCTTTTGCCAAAAAGTGTGGGCAAAAAGCTTTGTCAATGTCCATAGACTTACAAAAGTGTTGGGCTAGCGTAAATTTAAAATTTCTAGGGAAACTGGGGGTCTATGGCATAGTTCATTAATTATCTGTGTATAAGGTTGTCAAAACTTCTTCTTTAATCCATCTGTTGTCTGTGTACAGGATCATCAAATTCCTCATCCAAGTGGGTCTTTTTACCTTGGAGAAAACGGAGAAACAGGTGAAAGAAACGGACCGTATAATCGCATTTTCATCACATCATTGTCTCTACCGTTGGGTCATAAATCAAATCCATTGGAATTACAATTTCCTCACTCCTTAGACTCATTACCCTGGTACTACGTTTGCACTTCATTAAAACCTGACCGCATCTAAATATCAAGCCAATCGATATGACAACACCCAAGATACATAGGAGAAACTTCCCTACATCCGTTATGACTCCTTGAGTCCATTCTCCTAAACCAGAGAACCAATTTCGCGGGTTCAACCATGACACCCAACCAGTCAGCTCATTACCCACAGCAGCAAGGGTGAGATTGTGTCTCCTGCGAAATTCCCACTTTAATTGGAGAATATCGTCCATCTTTTGGTCTATGACCTCGACCGGATCCTCGGTACTATTCGTAATATAAGTGCAGCATTTCACGCCGTACTGCGTTGCCAGTGTGACACAATATCCACCTGTCACTGCTGTGAGATAATTAAGAACCATTCTATGCTGAACCAGTTCTGTTTTATAAGCTTGAAGTTCTCTTCCAGTATACCTAAAAGTGTCATCATACATTTCTGTGATATTGTCTAATAAATTTGCAAGCGCAGAGATATACCTATAGTTCAGCACTCCTCTAGCGGTGCGAGTGATATCTAACGCGATTAGGAATTGAATCCCGGTGGATTCATTGATCAGGTCAGAGGCCGGATGCTCTGTTCTCTCTATCAGTTGCCTTTTAACTACGTGCTCGTAATGGGTGTGAGTATAAGGAGCTTGGGCACCACGGTGTATATCTTTCATTTTGGCATGTGATACAGTCATTACTTCAGGCAGTACTTTTCCAATATAACACAATCCTTCAGAGTTTGGGGCAAGCCACTTATACGCCTTCCTCCCGCATATGAAATATGCATCATCGGGGAGAACATATGGGACGGAGTAGGACATAACCATATTACACATCTTCCATGTGAAATCTCCTAACCCTAATTCTCCCATCTGTCTAGTACACGTATCAGTTTGTACGATATGTGCACAGTATCCTGGTGATACCTCTCCAACTCTCGTAATCCTACTTCCTAGGGTATACCTATATCGGAAAGATTTTTCTCTACTGGCTATGTGGCGTATAAGTTCTGTATCTGTAGGCATTCTATCTGCTCTATATGAAAAGGTCATGGTTTGGTTACTCCATGACACTTCCCAATTTCCCGGCTTTCGGGGATTGGAAATGTTAAAACATATTAGGGATCTATCCACATGATATTGGTGGAGCTTCAAACTAGGAGGACTGGAGATATTAAACCTCCTGTCCACCGGTCTCCCACCCTTTAGCTCAAGTACCTCCCCTATCGTTAAAGGAAATGGTACTAGCCCTGATTTGCTATGGCCTTGAGGTACTTGAGAGCATACCCAACAATCTGTCTGATTTAACGCTTTACCCACTAAGGAGTGATAGTCACTCAATGGATGCCGGTCCATGTGGATATTAAAACTGGATTGGCATTTCTTGATGCACCCATCCTCAACTACATTGTCACAGAGCCTACAGATACAGTTTTCTTCAGCTAACAATCCTTCACAATTCCTTCTATTGTCAATGTTATCGGATCGTTTTCTGATACTCGCCTTTACTTGTTGATTAAGTTGTTCTTGGAAAACTACGCCTCCATCTTTGTCATCAGAACCCATTCCAGAACCTCTCTCGACCTCCACGGTACTCTCGCCAGAACAGACTGCTCTGGTCAACATCATGGTCAACAGGAAAATCCGGATCACAGTCTCTTGGGGCAAGTCCATCTTATAGGAGGAAACGGAGAAGAATGAGAAGGGGGAAAAAATAGTTGAGGGAGAGGGGATGGGAAGTGGAGAAAAACAATAAAAGGGAACAGGGAATCGACAACTGCTTTTGGTCTTATGATTTTCAATGCTCAGGTGCCGCCTCTGTCCTCCTGAAACAGACACTCCAGTGATACAACTTCCTCTACCGTCTGTTCCTTATCACGGTACCTCTCTGGATCAGCAACCTTCTTACAGTGGGACGAATGAACCCAAGTCTCTCTCTCGGCAACCTTCAATGCTGTAGTGCTAGTCAATAAGACTTGGTATGGTCCTTCCCATCTGTCAATAAGGCAACCTGAGCATAGAAAATTCCGTATCATTACATAATCCCCAGGTTCAATGTCATGACAATTACTATCTGGTAAATCAGGAACCACCAACTTCAAATTATCATTTTGATTCCTTAGCTGTTTACTCATGTTAACCAGGTACTTTATAGTCACTTCATTGTTACACTTCAAATCATCCTGAGGGTTAATCATAACATGTGGTTGTCGACCAAATAAGATCTCAAAGGGAGACAGATTAAGAGGGGACCTGGGAGTGGTTCTGATGCTGTATAGTACAATGGGTAAAGCTTCTGGCCATGTCAATGCTGTCTCTGCCATAACTTTGCTCAGTTTATTTTTAATAGTGCTGTTCACTCTTTCCACCTTCGCACTCGCCTGGGGGCGGTATGGAGTGTGCAGCTTACTATCAATTCCCATTAACTTACACATTCCTTGAAAGACATCACCTGTAAAATGGGTACCCCTATCACTTTCAATTATTCTAGGGATACCGTATCTACATACAAATTCCTGCACAATTTTCTTAGCAGTAAACATAGCGGTATTTGTGGCCGCAGGAAATGCCTCGACCCAATTTGAGAATACATCTATACAAACAAGTACATATTTCAAATTTCGACAAGGGGGTAATTGTATAAAGTCAATCTGTATTACCTGAAAAGGGCCGCCTGTAGGTGGGATATGAGATGGTTCTGTTGGTATTGCCTTTCCGATATTCTTTCTCAAACAGGTAAGGCATGACATTGCTCTTTTACCTGCATGAGATGAAAATCCTGGGGCGCACCAATATGCTCTTACCAACTTACACATTCCCTCCTTGCCCAGATGAGTCAGCCCGTGTGCTGCCTCAGCTAAACATGGAAGGTATGCTCTGGGGGCCACTGGTTTACCTTGTCCATCCGTCCAGAGTCCTGAGGACTCCTGGCCATATCCTTTTGCCTTCCAGACTGCCTTTTCCTGTGTGGAACACAAATTTTGCATTTCACACAACTTTTGTGTGTTGATGGTATTAAATACCATCAATTGTGTGGTGTCTGTCTGTCTGGGGGTACCAGCTGCTAATTTAGCAGCTTCGTCTGCTCGGCTGTTACCAAGTGATACTGGGTCCTGGCTATATGTGTGTGCTTTACACTTGATAACAGCCACTCTGTCGGGTTCCTGTATCGCTGTTAGAAGCCTTTTGATGTGAGCTGCATGCGCTACCGGTGTACCAGCTGCCGTCATGAAATTTCTGAGGCGCCATAGGGCTCCGAAATCATGGACTACCCCGAATGCGTATCTAGAGTCGGTGTAGATATTGGCTGACTTGCCCTTAGCCAATTCACATGCTCTGGT
This sequence comes from Pseudophryne corroboree, assembly GCF_028390025.1. Lineage (NCBI taxonomy): Eukaryota > Metazoa > Chordata > Amphibia > Anura > Myobatrachidae > Pseudophryne > Pseudophryne corroboree. The sequence continues at coordinate 694,064,882 of NC_086449.1, read as the reverse complement.
TAGGGTGACCAGTTCAGCAACCTGGGCTGAGTGAGGTGGGCCTAGCGGTTCTGCTTCTATGGTGCCTTGGTCATCTACGACTGCGTATCCAGTACACAAGTCTCCCGAGTCTGACTGTCTGTGACAACTACCGTCAGTGTAAAAAGTAAGATCTACATCTTCCAGTGGGTTGTCACTGATGTCAGGCCTTGCCGTGAAATTTTGGGTCAAATATTCCATACAATCATGCATGTCATCTTTTGTATTAAATCCTCCTTCCCCACCACTCTCATCCTCCACCCTTTGTGCCTGTCCAGGCACACCTGGGAGATATGTTGCAGGATTTAATGCACTGCATCTCCTTATGGTGATGTTTACGGGGGCCATTAGTGCCAATTCCCATCTTGTAAACCGCGCTGATGAGACGTGTCTGGTTTGGGCAGAATTTAGCAAGGCTGACACTGCATGTGGTGTATGAATTGTGAGGTTGTGACCTAGCACTACATCTTCGCTTTTTGTTACTAGCAATGCTATCGCAGCAACGCTTCGCAAGCATGTGGGGAGGGATCGCGCTACCGTATCTAGCTGAGCGCTGTAGTATGCTACCGGCCTGCTGGCATCACCATGCTTTTGGGTTAGGACGCCTGCCGCGCAACCAGCACTCTCTGTTCCGTACAGCTCAAAGGGTTTCCCATAGTCTGGCATACCTAATGCTGGCGCCTGCGTTAGGCACTGTTTAAGTCTCTCAAATGCCATCTCGGACTCGTCTGTATGCGAAATCCGATCAGGTTTGTTTGAGGAGACCATCTCCTGCAAAGGTAACGCTAGAATGGAAAATCCTGGGATCCAGTTACGGCAATACCCACACATTCATAAAAACGTTCTGATCTGTTGCTGGGTTTGTGGCAGAGTCATGTCTCTAATTGCTTGGATTCGATCAGCGGTCAGGTGTCTCAGTCCTTGTGTTAGACAGTGTCCTAGATATTTTACTTTAGTTTGGCATAATTGCAATTTGTCTTTGGAAACCTTGTGTCCTGTGTCTGAAAGATGAAACAGGAGCTGTTTCGTATCCTTCAGGGACGCTTCCAATGAATCTGAACACAGTAGTAAATCATCCACGTACTGTATCAATATTGATCCACTCTCTGGTTGGAAAGACTGTAAACAATCATGCAAAGCCTGGGAAAATATACTTGGACTGTCTATGAAACCTTGTGGTAATCGAGTCCATGTGTATTGGACTCCTCTGTATGTAAATGCAAACAAATATTGACTGTCAGGGTGTAGAGGTACCGAGAAGAAAGCGGAGCAGAGGTCAATAACAGTGAAAAATTTCGCAGTGGGAGGGATTTGCATAAGGATGACAGCTGGATTTGGCACTATGGGGAACTGACTCTCAACTATTTTGTTAATCCCCCTTAGATCCTGCACTAGCCTGTAACCCCTCCCCCCACTCTTTTTTACAGGGAAGATGGGACTATTGGCAGTGCTGGATGTTCTTACCAGAATGCTCTGTTGTAGCAAGCGCTCTATTACAGGATACACTCCTAACTCCACCTCTGGCTTCAGAGGGTATTGTGGGATTTTTGGAGCTATCCTACCATCTTTTACTTGTACAACTACCGGAGCTACATTTGCCATTAATCCAGTGTCTTGTCCATCTTTAGTCCACAGTGACTCTGGTATCTGGGATGTCATTTCTACTACTTGGGATGGAGTCCTATTTGTCATAACGGTATGTGTCATTAATTTTGATGGGGAGTCTAACATGTCTCGCACTTCCTGAGCGTGATTCTCAGGTATGTCCAAGAATACACCTTCAGGAGTACAATAAATGACGCACCCCATTTTACACAATAAGTCTCTTCCCAGGAGATTAGTCGGTGCCGATGCAGCCAGCAAAAAGGAATGCTTGGTATGTAAAGGCCCTATTGTAATCTCTGCTGGTTTGCTAACAGGGTAATGCTGGACTACTCCCATTACTCCCATGGCTGGAATTGTCTTACCAGTGGTTCTCATGCCCACTGTCGAATTTATCACTGATTTGGCCGCCCCCGTATCTACAAGAAAGTTTAATGTTTTACCAGCTACATCAATTGCAATTTCGGGTTCACTTCCAAGACTTGCAATCAATTTTACTGGCTGCAGATTACAGGTATGGCCACACCCCTATTGGGTATGGTGACCTCCCTGAATCCCGCTGGCAGCAACTACTTGTGAAGGGGTTAACTGGGAACTGCCAGAAGTTTGCCAGTCTCCTTTTGGGGGATATCTTTTTGTTTCCCCTACATGTGGCTCATAACTCCGTCTCTGCGGGCCCTGATCCCAATGTCGTGTGTCATGTCGTGGTCTAGGGGGTTGGTATGATTTTTGTGAATTTTTCACTCTACAGTCTCGTGCCATGTGTCCCTGTCTATGACAAGAATAACAAGTTACCACATTTGACTTACCCACAGGGTTTGGTGATTTATACAAAGGCTGCCTTGTGGTCAGGGCCTGTATACTTATGGCCATTAACTTATCACCTTGTAATTCCCTGTGTCTGGTGATATTCCGATCGTGATCAATAGCTGCCTCTCTCAAAGTAGCCACAGACAGACCTCGCCAACATGGTTGCGTGGTCTGTACCCTTGTCTTTAATGCTTCTTTTAAACCATCCATTAGCACAGATACTGCTACTTCTCTATGATTTATGTTGGTTTTAATGTCCTCTATGCCTGTGTATTTAGCCATATCTAGTAATGCCCTGTGAAAATATTCTGCAGCTGTTTCCGACTCCTTTTGTTTAATGGAGAAAATTTTGTTCCATTTAACTACAGCTGGAAAATACTCTTTTAACTGTAAATGTATTCTTTTTACATTGTCTTGGTTGTACACATCTGTAAGGGGTACATCCTGATCCAATCCACAGTCAGCTAGAAATTGAGCTGAGTCGACATTGGAGGGTAAACATGCCCTCAGCAATATCTGCCAGTCTTTGTTATTGGGCTCTACAGTGTTCCCTAGGTCTCTGATGTATTTCTGGCTAGCAACTAGATCTTTTCTAGGATCAGGGAATTCAGACACTATGGTTCTTAATTCCATTCGTGAAAATGGGCTGTACATGGCAATGTTTCTGATAGGAGTGACTCCTGTAGTGTCAGTTTTCCCATTTGGCACAGCTATTACCCTAACGGGATTAAGCCTAACAACATCATTCTGAGTAGATTCTACAGCCTGTGGTGAAATGGTTTCAGCATAGTGTAAGGTGCCGTACTTACCCGTTGATACGACCTCACCTGTCCCTCCGCTAGGGGCCTTTGCTACTAATCTTAAGGGTTGGGCCGTGCCTACTGTTGTTTCTGATAAGGTGGCTGCTAGAGAGAGCGCCGATATTGTTGCCGATTCGTCCTCTTGATCACACTCCTGGGGAAAGTTTAAAACAGGGTACAACTTGCACGGGTTAATATTTGCATTGGTTAACTTATTAACATTATCTTTAACATTTATACAGTTGCTAAGTGTTTGTTTGTTACACCCTAGTGCGTCATTCTCCGCAACCAATTTCTCTCCTGATATATATGGTGGCGGCGGTGCCGTGGCTATCAGTTTCCTGATAGGGTTGGATCCCGCCGCCTGAGCCAATCCTCTCTGTATTTCACCCTCCTGTTGCCATAACTGAAAATAATCATAATGTTTGATCCGTCTCTTTGTTGATTTAATGAGACATATCCTCCTCCTTAGATTCAGTAACACATCTGGGCTAAAGCTGCCTACTCTTGGGAACTTCTCCCCGTCATGTACCGTCATTCTCTCCCATTCATCACATAAAACCTCTGTGTGTGAACCGTATTTTTCACACATTACATACCTTGCCGACCCGATTGGTCGGTTTACTGAATCAACCCGAACCGAGGTTGATCGCCCCCTACCTGAACAATTGGCCCCCATACCTGCAGGTGTTGCTTTCTTCAGCGAACCCTTACAAAAACCAAAATGTTCAAGATAGGCTGACGGTGGCGGTTTACAGAGTACCCCACTCACTCGCCCACGCCGACCAATACGACCTACACACTGCCCTAGTGCTGGCGTACTCGACCCAGGGCCCCTGCGACCTGAACCGCTATTTACTGGAACATGTGAGGGTGATCCGCAGAGCACTTACTCTTTCCAGTAACTATTGGTTGCTGGATAGTTTCCAAGTGACTGGCGAACCTCCCTTAAAATAAAAAAATTACACAAATCACGTTAGAATGTACAAATAGCGTTTGACCCCTTTCGTACACAAATGGCACTAGGTCAGATTACTAACTAATGCACACAATTACGTGCGGTACAATCGTTCAGTACATAAGCAACTAATCTTATGTACGGAGCGACCAACGGAATCGAAAATTACGGCTGCGAATTCCTTCAGCCAGAGCTTTATGGCCTATATGGGTTCCGCACCAACCCTTCTTGGTGTTGTGCTACTTGTCTCTATAGCAGACTTCTTAGTCTGCTGTAACTGGACCTCCTGGTCTTGTTCCGGACCTCCTGGTCTGTGCTACAGTAGACCTCCTGGTCTGCTATACTCTAATGCTCAAATTTTATGTTTAACAAGGGATGCCTCCCTAGCCACCATGTACGTCACTTACATGAGAACTCGACTTCTTGTGGTTCAACCTCAAAAATTGTAGAACTTATATAATTTCAAACACTCACTCACCACATGTACACTTTTGTTTCTATTTCTGCGCAGAAATTTCTTTCCTTTAGACCAGATGAGTTGTGAATTGGAGAAGGATCTATTAACTTAAATTTCGGACACTAAAATCGATTTGCGCTATTTATCGCGTTGCCACTTTTTCGCCTGTTGAAATAACACTATCGTGTGATTTGAGTTACGTGGGCGTACCCGGACGCTCCGTTGCGTAATATACGCTGCGTGCGTCGGCCTTTGGGTTGCGCACGCGGGTCTCAGCCTTTTGTTAGAGACACGTGTACGCAAAGCAGATATCCACCGTAACACAATTAACACGTTTATCGATGTAGACGATCCTCGATCATCTACCGAGCACCACACAGATCTCTCCTTGTATCTTTAGGCAGAGCTGTGTGCGTGCTTTGCAATTTACACCTTAATGTATTACTTTTACTCTTTAACTATTAAATAGCGACAAATCTCTCTTAGCACGTTTATCAATTTATAAAATGGCAAACAGGAGAGTGATATGAAAAATACACGAATGAAAAGAAATGCAGATATATGCGTGCGTGCGTACGCAAGACAGAAATAAACAGTTTTAAAAGACACTAGTGTTTTGTTCTTACCTCCGGTTCCGGATTCCCTCAGCACCCTTTACTAAGCGAAGCAGACGCTTATCCAGACAGCACTACGAGGAATATGACCTCCCGCCCTTTGCTGATGGAAAATGTCTGCTGAAATTACCTAGTGCAGATATGTGAAGGACGGACGAGCAGCCAATTGATAAAGCTAAATATTTATCTTACTTAAAACCCTTTAAGAGGTCTAAGAACACTGTACGCTATTGACGTATGGAATACCGTAAGGGTACACACGTTGCGTAACAATCGCTTAGCCGTAGTCGAGACGCTCAAGCGTCACGTTCGCTCACGGCCAAGAGATCACAGGCAGGCACGCTATTGGCTGCCGACTAACGTAATGATACGCTATTAGCGTAGCGGACGCTCGGGACCACGAGGAGATCACAAGCGGCGCTGACGCTCACAGTGTAAAACCTTTATATCTATACCATAAAACAATGTATTATGCAGTAAACCTTGGTGTAGTGATAGGGTGTAGATGTAACACAGTGTAACCTTATTAACTTAAAAGCTGTTCGAGCGTCTCCGACGCTCTGAGAATACTTGGAAATATAAGAAATACACAGATACCGATCTTAGGTTCTAACACCTTCTATGAACATTATATTTGCAAAAGAATAATACAATACAAGTCATACACTACCAATATAACATAGACTAACTAACCAGATAACTACACATAAAATACAATACAATTACGTTTAAGGGAAAATGAGAGAGAAAGAGGAGAGGAGAGAGAGAGAGAGATATGGCTCACAATAACAATAAAGACAATATGATTGCGGAGAAAACTTACGCACAAAGGGAACGATCGCATGCGCCTTTCTGAATATCCAGCTCCCGATTATCAGTGATGAGAACCGTTGAAGAGAGTGAGCTGGATCAGATCGGCTTGTCTATTTATGCCCCACACACAATACAATACAATGGTCCCTACAATCTCATTGTTCATTGGACACAGGAATTCGTCTTCGCATTATAACAAAAGGTCATAGGTTGATTCATACAGGTGGGCTGTGACTATTTCCAACTGCTCAGGTGGGTGGGAAACTAGGTTTCCCGCCGCATGGATAAGTGAGTGCAAATAATAGTAAAAGTACATAAACTTCTTATGTCCATAACTATTCGCACGAGCGATTAATCCGCTTCAAACCAACACCGGAATATTGCTAATTAAATACTCTTCCGATGGATACTAAACACCACTGTATAACCCTTGTCTGACCCTTCGTATCAAACAAAGAGGGATCTCTTTGTTTATGAACATGCTACATTGACTAAACTTTCAGATTCTATCAAAGGGACCATAATCTACAAAATACATTATATGGTTAAAATATGTAACGATCGAGTCGCACGCTAGGCGCACATAAACTCTACCGTAAATGAGCATACTGTGCACCTGCGGGTGCACGTAACAGCGGGTATGCGTACGCACGGGAGAGCGCACGCATGCGCAGCGCGGACCTGTATGAGGTGCAAATATGGCAGTGTGCCTCATGATATTTTTCTGACTTTGACACATCCATAATTGTATACCACCTACCCGTGTTTTTTATTTTTTTCTTTCTTCTTGATACATACTACTATAGTAGCTTACTGTAGCAGTCTGCGGTGCTGCTGAGCTGACAGTGTCCAGCAGGTCCGTCATCAGTCATTACATAATAAATATATATACCTGTCCGGCTGCAGTACTAGTGATATTATATATATATATATATATTTATTAATTTCATCTCATTATCATCCAGTCTTTATTAGCAGCAGACACAGTACGGTAGTCCACGGCTGTAGCTACCTCTGTGTCGGCAGTCGCTCGTCCATCCATAAGTATACTAGTATCCATCCATCTCCATTGTTTACCTGAGGTGCCTTTTAGTTGTGCCTATTAAAATATAGAGAACAAAAATGTTGAGGTTCCAAAATTAGGGAAAGATCAAGATCCACTTCCACCTCGTGCTGAAGCTGCTGCCACTAGTCATGGCCGAGACGATGAAATGCCAGCAACGTCGTCTGCCAAGGCCGATGCCCAATGTCATAGTACAGAGCATGTAAAATCCAAAACACCAAATATCAGTAAAAAAAGGACTCCAAAATCTAAAATAAAATTGTCGGAGGAGAAGCGTAAACTTGCCAATATGCCATTTACCACACGGAGTGGCAAGGAACGGCTGAGGCCCTGGCCTATGTTCATGGCTAGTGGTTCAGCTTCACATGAGGATGGAAGCACTCAGCCTCTCGCTAGAAAAATGAAAAGACTCAAGCTGGCAAAAGCACCGCAAAGAACTGTGCGTTCTTCGAAATCCCAAATCCACAAGGAGAGTCCAATTGTGTCGGTTGCGATGCCTGACCTTCCCAACACTGGACGTGAAGAGCATGCACCTTCCACCATTTGCACGCCCCCTGCAAGTGCTGGAAGGAGCACCCGCAGTCCAGTTCCTGATAGTCATATTGAAGATGTCAGTGTTGAAGTACACCAGGATGAGGAGGATATGGGTGTAGCTGGCGCTGGGGAGGAAATTGACAAGGAGGATTCTGATGGTGAGGTGGTTTGTTTAAGTCAGGCACCCGGGGAGACACCTGTTGTCTGTGGGAGGAATATGGCCGTTGACATGCCTGGTGAAAATACCAAAAAAATCAGCTCTTCGGTGTGTAAGTATTTCAACAGAAATGCGGACAACATTTGTCAAGCCGTGTGTTGCCTTTGTCAAGCTGTAATAAGTAGGGGTAAGGACGTTAACCACCTCGGAACATCCTCCCTTATACGTCACCTGCAGCGCATTCATAATAAGTCAGGGACAAGTTCAAAAACTTTGGGCGACAGCGGAAGCAGTCCACTGACCAGTAAATCCCTTCCTCTTGTAACCAAGCTCACGCAAACCACCCCACCAACTCCCTCAGTGTCAATTTCCTCCTTCCCCAGGAATGCCAATAGTCCTGCAGGCCATGTCACTGGCAATTCTGACGAGTCCTCTCCTGCCTGGGATTCCTCCGATGCATCCTTGCGTGTAACGCCTACTGCTGCTGGCGCTGCTGTTGTTGCTGCTGGGAGTCGATGGTCATCCCAGAGGGGAAGTCGTAAGCCCACTTTTACTACTTCCACCAAGCAATTGACTGTCCAACAGTCCTTTGCGAGGAAGATGAAATATCACAGCAGTCATCCTGTTGCAAAGCGGATAACTGAGGCCTTGACAACTATGTTGGTGTTAGACGTGCGTCCGGTATCCGCCGTTAGTTCACAGGGAACTAGACAATTTCTTGAGGTAGTGTGCCCCCGTTACCAAATACCATCTAGGTTCCACTTCTCTAGGCAGGCGATACCGAGAATGTACACGGACGTCAGAAAAAGACTCACCAGTGTCCTAAAAAATGCAGTTGTACCCAATGTCCACTTAAACACGGACAAGTGGAGCAGGGCAGGGTCATGACTATATGACTGTGACAGCCCACTGGGTAGATGTATGGACTCCCGCCGCAAGAACAGCAGCGGCGGCACCAGTAGCAGCATCTCGCAAACGCCAACTCTTTCCTAGGCAGGCTACGCTTTGTATCACCGGTTTCCAGAATACGCACACAGCTGAAAACCTCTTACGGCAACTGAGGAAGATCATCGCGGAATGGCTTACCCCAATTGGACTCTCCTGTGGATTTGTGGCATCGGACAACGCCAGCAATATTGTGTGTGCATTAAATATGGGCAAATTCCAGCACGTCCCATGTTTTGCACATACCTTGAATTTGGTGGTGCAGAATTTTTAAAAAAACGACAGGGGCATGCAAGAGATGCTGTCGGTGGCCAGAAGAATTGCGGGACACTTTCGGCGTACAGGCACCACGTACAGAAGACTGGAGCACCACCAAAAACGCCTGAACCTGCCCTGCCATCATCTGAAGCAAGAAGTGGTAACGAGGTGGAATTCAACCCTATATATGCTTCAGAGGTTGGAGGAGCAGCAAAAGGCCATTCAAGCCTATACAATTGAGCACGATATAGGAGGTGGAATGTACCTGTCTCAAGCGCAGTGGAGAATGATTTCAACGTTGTGCAAGGTTCTGCAACCTTTTGAACTTGCCACACGTGAAGTCAGTTCAGACACTGCCAGCCTGAGTCAGGTCATTCCCCTCATCAGGCTTTTGCAGAAGAAGCTGGAGGCATTGAAGGAGGAGCTAAAAGGGAGAGATTCCGCTAGGCATGTGGGACTTGTGGATGGAGCCCTTAATTCGCTTAACAAGGATTCACGGGTGGTCAATCTGTTGAAATCAGAGCACTACATTTTGGCCACCGTGCTCGATCCTAGATTTAAAACCTACCTTGGATCTCTCTTTCCGGCAGACACAAGTCTGCTGGGGTTCAAAGACCTGCTGTTGACAAAATTGTCAAGTCAAGCGGAACGCGACCTGTCAACATCTCCTCCTTCACATTCTCCCGCAACTGGGGGTGCGAGGAAAAGGCTCAGAATTCCGAGCCCACCCGCTGGCGGTGATGCAGGGCAGTCTGGAGCGACTGCTGATGCTGACATCTGGTCCGGACTGAAGGACCTGACAACGATTACGGACATGTCATCTACTGTCACTGCATATGATTCTCTCACCATTGAAAAAATGGTAGAGGATTATATGAGTGACCGCATCCAAGTAGGCACGTCAGACAGTCCGTACTTATACTGGCAGGAAAAAGAGGCAATTTGGAGGCCCTTGCACAAACTGGCTTTATTCTACCTAAGTTGCCCTCCCACAAGTGTGTACTCCGAAAGAGTGTTTAGTGCCGCCGCTCACCTTGTCAGCAATCGGCGTACGAGGTTACTTCCAGAAAATGTGGAGAAGATGATGTTCATTAAAATTAATTATAATCAATTCCTCCGTGGAGATATTGACCAGCAGCAATTGCCTCCACAAAGTACACAGGGAGCTGAGATGGTGGATTCCAGTGGGGACGAATTGATAATCTGTGAGGAGCGGGATGTACACGGTGATATATCGGAGGATGATGATGAGGTGGACATCTTGCCTCTGTAGAGCCAGTTTGTGCAAGGAGAGATTAATTGCTTCTTTTTCGGTGGGAGTCCAAACCAACCCGTCATTCAGTCACAGTCGTGTGGCAGACCCTGTCACTGAAATGATGGGTTGGTTAAAGTGTGCATGTCCTGTTTATACAACATAAGGGTGGGTGGGAGGGCCCAAGGACAATTCCATCTTGCACCTCTTTTTTCTTTCATTTTTATTTGCGTCATGTGCTGTTTGGGGAGTGTTTTTTGGAAGGGCCATCCTGCGTGACACTGCAGTGCCACTCCTAGATGGGCCAGGTGTTTGTGTCGGCCACTAGGGTCGCTTAGCTTACTCACACAGCTACCTCATTGCGCCTCTTTTTTTCTTCTTTGCGTCATGTGCTGTTTGGGGAGTGTTTTTTGGAAGGGCCATCCTGCGTGACACTGCAGTGCCACTCCTAGATGGGCCAGGTGTTTGTGTCGGCCACTAGGGTCGCTTAGCTTACTCACACAGCTAGCTCATTGCGCCTCTTTTTTTCTTCTTTGCGTCATGTGCTGTTTGGGGAGTGTTTTTGGAAGGGCCATCCTGCGTGACACTGCAGTGCCACTCCTAGATGGGCCAGGTGTTTGTGTCGGCCACTAGGGTCGCTTAGCTTACTCACACAGCTACCTCATTGCGCCTCTTTTTTTCTTCTTTGCGTCATGTGCTGTTTGGGGAGTGTTTTTTGGAAGGGCCATCCTGCGTGACACTGCAGTGCCACTCCTAGATGGGCCAGGTGTTTGTGTCGGCCACTAGGGTCGCTTAGCTTACTCACACAGCTACCTCATTGCGCCTCTTTTTTTCTTTGCGTCATGTGCTGTTTGGGGAGTGTTTTTTGGAAGGGCCATCCTGCGTGACACTGCAGTGCCACTCCTAGATGGGCCAGGTGTTTGTGTCGTCCACTAGGGTCGCTTAGTTTAGTCATCCAGCGACCTCGGTGCAAATTTTAGGACTAAAAATAATATTGTGAGGTGTGAGGTATTCAGAATAGACTGAAAATGAGTGGAAATTATGGTTTTTGAGGTTAATAATACTTTGGGGTCAAAATGACCCCCAAATTCTATGATTTAAGCTGTTTTTTAGTGTTTTTTGAAAAAAACACCCGAATCCAAAACACACCCGAATCCGACAAAAAAAATTCTGTGAGGTTTTGCCAAAACGCGGTCGAACCCAAAACACTGCCGCGGAACCGAACCCAAAACCAAAACACAAAACCCGAAAAATTTCAAGTGCACATCTCTAAATATTTGTCAATCCCACTATCTATAGGTACAGAATGAAGTTATAAAGAAAAACTTTGCTCAAGTAAGCATACATGTAAGAGTCTGCACAGTGTTAATCATCCATCATGCTCTGGGCGCTTAAAACAGAATCTGGAAATCACGATCTCTTGGACGGGACTGTTTTCACCAGTTTCCTTCAGACATTCACATGCAGAGTTCATAGTTTTTGCCATTATTACCCTATTGTATTTTTTGTTTCTTCTGTTACATACTGTATATGAACAATTTCATTGGCAATCAGATTCTAGCTCTACTGTATCTAGTACATTCTATAAAATTATAGTATGAAGCTGACTTTCTGCTATGGGCAACTTCTCCATTTGTCCACTTTAGAAGATTTCATACTGGTCACATAACTAATTATGCAATATCCCTTAGGCAAATTCAGAATTTCTTATTGAAACAAGTTCAATATTCCTTTTCATTTCCATTTACTTTTTTATTCTTCTAGGTAACTTTTAATCCAGAGAAGTCACAGAATCCAAGGAATAGGCACTCTTTAGCTTAATAAACGAGAACAAGTCAAGGCAAATAGATCACACCTACTGTATGCCCCAACTTATTGACCTCAGATTTTTCAGTAGATGCACAACAGAAGATAGAGCAAATACTGCCAGACTTTCATCAGCAATTGACATGATAAGGGAAAACTACAGATGAGTGATCTGGATTTAAAGGAATCCAGGCCACTCGGTACTCACAGGATCCGAGTCTACCGAGTTGGGGCTTGGGTGTTCCCGACAGACTCGGATCCCATGTCGAAGCTGAACATCATCCTCCCGCCATCTGATTCTTGGACTTTGATTATATTAAAGGTGCCACGACTGGGACTTGGCACTGTTTCTCTCTAACACACACTGCCATATACTGTGCTGTACTCTGCTGTATTGTCTGTACTGAAACTCCATACTATCAAAAGTAGCTGTGCTCTCTAAAGTAACTGTGGGTACATGCTGCATGCTGCGCTGTACCGTGGCTGTACTGTGTCCAGACTTACAAGTGGCTTTACTCTCTAAAGTTTCTGTGTATAGGGGCACGGTGCTGTATGCAGTGCTGTACTCTACTGTATTGGCTATGCTGTGTCCAGATTTAAAAGTATAATGCTCTGCTCTGTATAATGACTGTATATAGGGGTATGCTGCACACTGCTGTATGCTGTGCTATTCTCTGCTGTATTGGCTGCGCTATGTCCATACTCACAAGTGGCTGTGCTCTGTATAGTGACTGTGTATATTGGCATGCTTCATGTTGCTGTATGATGCACTGTACTCTGATGTAAATTGTACTGTTTGGTGCACTTTACTTTAGTGTGCTTTGTTTATGGCCATCCATAAGTCCTGTAACTCTACACAGTTTGAACCGAGCTGTGAGTTCAAAAACAGAATATATGTATATATATCCATATATACAGTATATACACAGTATAATATATATATATATATTTAAATTGTTTGTACTATTTGGTGCACTTTACCTTTGTTCTAAGCCCTGTGACTTCCTCTTTGAGGAAGCACCCAGGTGCGAAACTAGTTAGAGAGAAAATTTGCTGATCATTCTACAAATTCCTACAACTGATGGTGATCTGGTCCATAAGCTGGGAACCAAGGATGGCCAAACATCACTCCTTAAATCAGAAACCGCCGGCTAGGTCTTCTGCAACGAGGACGCGGCCAACCAGCTGACGGGGAGAGTCAGATCTGCACAGTCGTCCGCATACAAGCGGCTCCAGCTTCCCGTGCTCTGTTGAGCGGACATAGACGGGTGAGAGACAGCACCACACACCGCTGAGTGCAGCGCAAGATCCCGCAAAACAGCCAGTTGGGCTTCAGTGGTAAGCTGCCATACACGGCACATAAGCAGCAATCACATTATGGGACAAGTGCTTTCAGGATCGTTTGCACATAACGTGGGACACCATACATAGTGCCACTGCTTGTATATACAAGAGACTGCACCTTAAAACTGAAAAGCATACGAGTGTGCAAAAGTTTTCATACCATTTTAAGAAACATATATTATGGAACAATAAGCTGTGTGCATACAGCATATGAGTGGTAACCACAATTTGGGACAGCAATTTTAAACACAGTTTTCTACGTGCAAAAGTTTTCATACCATTTTAAGATACATATATATCATGGAACAATAAGCTGAGTGCATACAGCATATGAGTGGTAACCACAATTTGGGACAGCATCTTTAAATACAGTTGTTTCTACAATATCTATATGGATAACATTTTAAAGTTAAATTGCATTTTTTTATGAAAGATGTATACTTAAGATTGGATACTATCTAGAGTGTTCATAAATATTCATACTACATGTGGTAATATATATCAGGTGTTTTCCATTGTTATAGCAATTAGGAAAAGTATTTGATGACGTGTACACATGAATTCTATATAGTAAAAGCAGAACGTTACCCAATCTTTATATATATATATTTTTTATTGAATAAATAAATCAGATGGTTATATATTATACAGGAGTTTTCATTCATATATGCACCATTTAGTATTTTAGCGCAAAACAGTCATTTTTTGTTTTTTTGGTTTGCTTTAATTTCTGAGGTGGAGATCTGTGGCTCTTCATCATCACTAATTAAAATAGCTGTGTGCACACGGACACAGCTGGACTGTTTTTTTGCAGCTCATAGTATAAAAACGAATTGAATTTATACAATTTAAAAACATACAGCGCCTGAATTGTGATTTTTGGAGTTCTGAGCTCATAGTTCAAAAACAGAAAAATAAAGAAATATATATAGTTCTATCATTTGTACTGTTTGGTGCACTTTACTGGCTTTGTTCAAAGCCCTGTGACTCCGCAAAGTTTGAACCAAGCTGCGAGTTCAAAAATAATAATAATATAGAGATCTGTTGTTTGTTCTGTTCTGTGCAGTGTACACCAGTATGCTGTTGCACTGTTTCATAGATGTGCTATAAACTGCCGTGTGTTTGTGCCGCTGCTCTGTCGCTTAGTAATCAGCAAGCTCGCTGCAGCCTTTGGCCGGTATTGGTGAAAACAATGTTGTGAGATGTGAGGTGGTCAAAATGTACTGGAAACAACTGGAAATTATTGTTATTGAGGGTAATAATACTTTAAGAATAAAAAATGGTTAGTATTTTGTGATTTTAGGTGTTTTTTTTGCAATTTAAAAAAAAAATGCAAATCCAAAATCGGACAACGAATCAGAGCCAAATCCAAATCCAGCAAAAATAGTCCACCACACATCTCTAGAGAAAACAAAACCTCTGCTGATATCTGTAAGATAAATTTGTTGAGAACTAATAAATGACTTTATGATCATTTCCAAATTTTATCCAATTTTTGTAAATTGAGATTAGTTCTTTTTAATATGTAACTCTAAAACATCACCTCTTTCAAATATGCTAATCCATAATTCTTTCTAAGATTCAAGGCATTTGGATTATTTTCCCAAGCACCAGACTAATCTAAGAAATTGGCTCTGTGATCTCTCCCTCCACCAAATTTACCAAAATAAATAGTAAGAAAGTACCGGAGGAAGCTGTAAATACCAAATTGCTTTCTAACAAATATTTAAAATGCTTGTTCTAATATATATTGTAGACGCCTGCACATCTTATTACCATGTGCTATGAATGTGCGCTATACATCGCAAAACACTGCATCCCATAAGAGAAAACAATACACCCACACATTATCTGAGTTCCAAAGCTCATTGATGTATATATTTGTTATTAAAAGGATATGTATTCAATATATTACAATGTACAGTATACATCTAGTTACATGGTTACAATTCATACAGTAAGCAGTTAATACATACTGTTACAGGCCAGCAAATACATCACCATATCTTTCTCATATAAAAGTCTTCCATCCATATCACTCTCTCTCTCTCTCTGTAAATAAATACAGGAACTGGTCTGGCAGCACCTCCATCATCGTATGGGACAAAACAGCAAGCAACTCCTGTGTGTCTCTGTAATGTGTTATCTAGTTTGGGGGAGTGCACACATCTAGTCTAAGGGAGGGAACTTTCTCATTCATGATGAGTCACTGGTCTGTTTGCATGCAAAGTTCAGCCTTGAAGACATCAAAAAGGGCTGGCCTGAGTTTCCTGTCCACCACCTGTTTGGAAATGTCTATTGTCCTAATAAGAGTGATTTTAGCTTTCATACATTTAATCATAACTACTTGTTGCAATGTCCTACAACTTAATAATAAGTATCAAATGAATCTACACATTAATCTGGTTGCTTTAATACCAAATATGACAGGTCTATCTTGCTTCGTTCCAATAATACACATACATGACATTACTCTATTATATAATTTTAAATCATTATGATGTCTGGAGCTTGATATTATTATAATTATGTGCTGTATGAAATAAGTGTTGAATCCATCTCTGTGGCATGTCCGTGTAAATGCGTGTGTTACCATATATTGCTGTACTCGCTGCGCGTATTTGCAAGCATAGCGACTTATATGTGTGGAGTCTGTATGTTCTTTCTATGTAATATTTTTGACTTTGACAAAGCCCTGTGATAATGCTACCTTGAGATAGTAGTATCCAAGTTCCCTCTGGTTCCCTGACTCCTGCATAGTCTTCACTACCTGCTGACAGTCAAGGCTATGCTCAGATCCAGCCCCTGTGATCAGCCACCGATCACAAAGGGACTGGTTATCAGTGATCAGGTGAGGGCAGTCGCTCATCTAATTGATGTGCCCCTGCTGTGACCCCCAGTGCAGTAAAGTAATGCTGTCAATGGGCATTTTACTTTACAGCACCAGGAGTCACAGCGGGGCACAGGATCAGATGACTGGCTGCTCTCCTGGATCACCGATCACTGGTCCTATCTGCAGGTAAGTATAATCAGGGTTGGTGGTGAGGGGGTCACAGGGGGTTGTTGGTGGGGTTGTGTGGTCACAGGGGTAACAAGTAGCAGCTCTCATTTTTTTCACATCGCATATGCATCCCATACTTGCCAGGATTGTTTTCAAAATACATATATTAACATATATCTGTGATAAGGCAAAATAAATTTTAAACATTAGCCCTATAATACATATACCACAGACCCGCTTAGATATATGTAGAAGTACATATAATGGTGTCGTTTGCATGGACATACAAAACTTAAATCAACTTCAGCAGATAATGATTTAGTTGCACCATAAGAGCAACTCAGGGCTAGATTAACAATGGAGCGGCTGGAGCTCTAGCTCCAGGCCTCCACATAACAATATTAGTACAGTATGCCATAAATAAAAACTATTAAGATTATATTTCTATTTTGCTCACAAAATGATGCAATTTGTATAATTTTACGCTATTAGGGGGTCATTGGGGCTTATATTGTGGGGGTTATACAGGCCCATATGGCTTTGGCCACACCCACACAGCACTTGTCACACCTCTCCATTTCTCACAAAAGGACCTTGAATATCTTCAGCCCCAGGTCCATGTGGCCCTTAATTTGGCCTAGGAGCAACTAGATTGCACCAAAGGAGCCAGCTCTGTATGCACTGGGTGCTTGAGCACCCCCAATATTTCTACTGACATTAGCCATGTCTATACATTACATTTTTCATCAATTTGGAGGGGCAACTCCTAAACATTTCAAGTTAGCTCTGGTAAGTGGCACAAGAATGGCAGGTGGGTTTTTCGAGATGTACAATTTCTTGTGCACGTGAACATCAGCTGACAAGTACCGGGTAGATGCAGAAAGGGGCACCTGAAAGTATCCCTGCTTTTCAAAATACTTTCCCTGAGGATTAGAATAAATAAATCTGCATTGTTTTATTGGACCTCTTTCCATTATGGTCCTTTAACTTAAATCCCAATAATGACAAATGTACATTATACCTTTGGAGTAGGGTAGTGAGCCGAACAATTTATAAAATTTTTTGAAGTATACAGAAAATGTTTTGCTACTTGTCATTGATGTTATGTCTGACATTCATATTCCTATCTGTACAGTGCTTAAAGAATGCCTTGCACTGTATAGTCTATCTGCTGATATTACTTATTTATCACAGCTGTTTCCTTGTCTCATAACCTTTCGAAATCCACAGAATAAGTTAATATGCTGATATTACTCTCCATATTTATGTTATGTACACATTTATCACTGAGATATCTTTTAATAAGGCTTAGTAATACAGCAAAACATCTAAACTGTTATGCAAAAAGCTTGTGGGTGAATTACAGTATATATATTTGTATACTCTAAATGTAATGTTATTTACAGATAAATTCATAGCTTGTGAAAGGAAGGACAGCAGTATCGGGACAATTGTTATTATACTTGATGGTAGAAACATGTGCATTAATGAATGATATAGGGGCTAAATCTATAGCAGTGCACCAAAATACTGGCAGGAATTGAATTCTGACATACAAGAAAACCAACGTTTTGTTGTGACTACTCTTAGCAGTTTCATTTCTGTATTATAGTATGTGGGGATACCCGATACACGGACAAAAATAGAATTCTGACTTTCAAAACTGTGAAAAGAAAATGAACCGTACATAGCAAATGAATCCTCCTCAGCTCCGCATCTGTCTTTCAGTGCACAGAAGAACATAAGGCATCAACTGATTATTTAATTTTGACATGATTTATCACCTCGTATTCCTCAAACTTGATAGAGCAAATTAATCTTTGATTGCAGAAGCCACTAGAGGTTGTCATTAGTCATATAATTTGATAAGGCTCTATGCGTTTCATTTTCCAGTCAGAGCGATATGAAAGCCCAGCAGCAATTGCCGAAATCCACGGGTTCTAGTATAATTCTCAGGATCATATATAATAGTGTATGCTGCGGCATTCCTGACAAGGGTAGATTAATGCTACCCTGTGCTGTGCACATGTACTTAGACTGTTAGGCTAAGTATACTGTATGTACAGCGGCATGATGCTACACTACTTTGTAGAGCTAATGAGTAGATTATGCCCAACAAAAACATCATAGTATAACAAGCTTTGCCATGCAATAAAGTGGGTGAGCAAAGTCTGGGGTGGGAGAGGATAAATAAATTAATGTCTGTCACTATGAATTCATAGTATGATTAAATAGTACACCAAGGACCATCTAGACCACGACTAACAAGGCATGTAATACATTTGTTTTAGAAAATGAGAATATATTGATATTATCTCTCCCCCCTAGTTTTGCTAATAAAATCTTTGCCTTTTAAATTTCAGACTTTTACAAGACATCGCTTACTCTGGGCATACGTGCTACAATTATCTGGTTGATCCTCCCTATTTTGGCGGATAGCCCAGATAATTGTAGCATATACAGTATACAAGCGACAGATCCGAAAATATCAGTTGGTCACTATACAAGTCTGTCCGATGCAATATTTTCTAAGTGTCAAGTTGGCCCCATTGTGACCTGTCACGGCCAACTGACAGACATTTCCCCTGAAGATATTGTGTGCAGATATCGTGGCCAATACACTGTGAGCTATCTCACAGTAGACAATGGGGGTCATTCCGACCCGATTGCACGCTGCAGTTTTTCGCAGCGGTGCGATCGGGTCCGAATTGTGCATGCGCCGTGTCTGCAATGCGCAGGCACTTCGCTGCCCAGTGATGGAAAATGCCAGGTAGCATGGGACCTTACGAAGAAAGCGATCGCAGTGGCAAGCGCAAGGTGATTGACGGCAAGAAGGCGTTTCTGGGTGGCAACTGACCATTTTCTGGGAGTGCCGTGGAAAACGCAGGCATGTCCAGGCGTTTGCAGGGCGGGTGTCTGACGTCAATTCCGGGACCTGACAGGCTGAAGTGATCGCAGTGGCTGAGTAAGTTCAGACCTACTCAGAAACTGCACAAAAACGTTTTGCACAGCTCCCCTGCACAAGCGATCGCACACTTGCTATGCTAAAATACACTCCACCATAGGCGGCGACTATCTGATCACACGGCTGCAAAACACTGCTACCGTGCGATCAACTCAGAATGACCCCCCAGTATGTCCTTGGTATCTGCAGGGTCTAAGGCTACCAGTAAATAAACCCCGGTGTCACCAATTGTCAAAGATGGAGGGCGAATAGTGATCCTCTGGGGTTCTTTTGCTGGATCCTGAGTCTGTAACTTCCACAGAGTGACTGGCACCCTGAAACAAAAGGGCTATCACAGCATTTTATAGGTCCACACATTTTATAGATCCTCTGGTCAACGTCTAGTTTATGAAGGGTTCATCTTAGAGCAAAACTTTCCAGGAACAGAACAGGATGACTAGCACACTTTCCAGAGTTAAACGTCTCTGAGCTGGTTTGGAATGAACTGGACAGAAGTGGGAAAGATAAGCAGCCTAGAGGTGCAACACATCTGTGGGAACTTCAAAAATGTAGATTACATTTTGATCAACAACATGATTGTATGATTTTTTTATTTTCAGTTGTTTATTTGTTCTGTGTAGAGATGTGCACTGACCCCAGTGTTTTGGTTTTGGTTATAATTCATCAATGTGTTTTGATTTTGGCAAAACCACCCTGAAGTGTTTTGGTTCTGATAAAAATCGATAAAACCACCTAAAATCCTATAATTTTTGCAATCCAAAACCCGAAATTGGGATTTAAAATCTGAATTCCGAACTGGTACTTGGTTCTCCTCGCGAGAACCAGATTTTGTTTGGTTTGGATCCACTAAAATTTGGTGGATTTGGATTTCTGGCGAACCGAACAGCACATTTCTAGTTCTATGAATAAATATTAATGAAACCTGGAAAAATGGGAGTGTTCCCTCTAAAACTTTTGACCAGTAGCGTACATGTGTATATTCTAAATGTAATCATACTGATTGCCCAATGTATTCTTAACATCAAGGTAAATGATAGTATTTTAAAAATATTATTGTGGTTTTAAAAAACATGGGCACAAAACAGATGTGTAGAAAAAAATATTATATTACAATTCGTATACCACACATTATTAAATATAAAAAAAAATAGAAAAAAATACCCTAACATCTGTATTGTCATTTCTAATAAACTTATTACAGTAAGTGAGGTCAGCCTTACTTCCTGCACTTATAGGGGTTCATTCCGAGTTGATCGCTCACTAGCAGTTTTTAGCAGCCGTGCAAATGCTATGCTGCCCCCCACTGGGAGTGTATTTTAGCTTAGCAGAAGTGCAAACGGTTGTATCGCAGAGGGGCTACAATTTATTTTTGTGTAGTTTCAGAGTAGCTCGAAACCTACTCAGCGCTTGCGATCACTTCAGACTATTCAGTTCCGGATTTTACGTCACAAACCCGCCCAGCGTTCGCCCAGCCAAGCCTGCGTTTCTTCCTGGCACGCCTGCGTTTTCCGCACACTCCCTGAAAATGGTCAGTTGCCACCCAGAAACGCCCACTTCATGTCAATCACTCTGCGGCAAGCAGTGCGACTGAAATGCATCGCTAGATCCTGTGCAAAACTACATCGTTCGTTGTGCCCGTACGTTGCGCGTGCACATTGCGCTGCATACGCATGTGTAGAACTGCCGTTTTTTTTTGCCTGATCGCTACGCTGTGAACAAATGCAGCTAGCGATCAACTTGGAATGACCCTCATAGATCACATGATATCTAACAATAATTGGCAAACATGAGACAAATAAATTAGAGATGTGAGGCGGGCACTTTTCCTGTTATGGTTTTGGATCTGGATCCTCGCTCGTGTTTTGGATTGGTTTTGCCTAGAGATGTGTACGGGAAATTTTTCGGGTTTGTGTTTTAGTTTTGGATTCAGTTCCGCGGCCGTGCTTTGGATTCAGACGCGTTTAGGAAAAACCTCTCTTAAAATTTTTTGGCGGATTCGGGTGTGTTTTTGATTCGGGTGTTATTTTCAAAAACAGCTTAAATCATAGAATTTGGGGGTAATTTTGATCCTATAGTATTATTAACCTCAATAACCATAATTTCCACTCATTTCCAGTCTATTCTGAACACCTCACACCTCACAATATTATTTTTAGTCCTAAAATTTGCACCGAGGTCGCTGGATGACTAAGCTAAGCGACCCAAGTGGCCGGCACAAACACCTGGCCCATCTAGGAGTGGCACTGCAGTGTCAGACAGGAGGGCACTTATAAAAATTGTCCCCAAACAGCACATGATGCAAAGATAAATTTAAAAAAAAGAGTTGCAAGATGGAATTGTCCTTGGGCCCTCCCACCCACACTTATGTTGTATAAACAGGACATGCACACATTAACAAACCCATCATTTCAGCCACAGGGTCTGCCACACGACTGTGGCTGAAATGACTGGTTGGTTTGGGCCCCCACCAAAAAAAGAAGCAATCAATCTCTCCTTGCTCACACTGGCTCTACAGAGGCAAGAAGTTCGACCTCATCATCATCCTCCGATTCCTCACCCCTTTCACTGTGTACATCCCCCTCCTCACAGAGTATTAATTCGTCCCCACTGGAATCCACCATCACAGGTCCCTGTGTACTTTCTGGAGGCAATTGCTGGTGAATGTCTCCACGGAGGAATTGATTATAATTCATTTTGATGAACATCATCTTCTCCACATTTTGTGGAAGTAACCTCGTATGCCGATCGCTGACAAGGTGAGCGGCTGCACTAAACACTCTTTCAGAGTACACACTGGAGGGGGGGCAACTTAGGTAAAATAAAGCCAGTTTGTGCAAGGGCCTCCAAATTGCCTCTTTTTCCTGCCAGTATACATACGGACTGTCTGACATGTCTACTTGGATGCGGTCACTAATATAATCCTCCTCCATTCTTTCAATGGTGACAGAATCATATGCAGTGACGGTAGACGACATGTCAGTAATCGTTGGCAGGTCCTTCAGGCCGGACCAGATGTCAGCACTCACTCCTAACTGCCCTGCATCACTGCCAGCGGGTGGGCTCGGAATTCTTATCCTTTTCCTCACAGCCCCAGTTGCGGGAGAATGTGAAGGAGGAGCTGTTGACGGGTCACATTCCGCTTGAGTTGACAATTTTCTCACCAGCAGGTCTTTGAACATGTGTAGACTTGTGTCTGCCGGAAAGAGAGATACAACGTAGGCTTTAAACTTAGGATCGAGCACGGTGGCCAAAATGTAGTGCTCTGATTTCAACAGATTGACCACCCGTGAATCCTGGTTAAGCGAATTAAGGGCTCCATCCACAAGTCCCACATGCCTAGCGGAATCGCTCCATTTTAGCTCCTCCTTCAATCTCTCAAGCTGCTTCTGCAAAAGCCGGATGAGGGGAATGACCTGACTGAGGCTAGCAGTGTCTGAACTGACTTCACGTGTGGCAAGTTCAAAGGGTTGCAGAACCTTGCACAATGTTGAAATCATTCTCCACTGCGCTTGAGTCAGGTGCATTCCACCTCCTTTGCCTATATCGTAGGCAGATGTATAGGCTTGAATGGCCTTTTGCTGCTCCTCCATCCTCTGAAGCATATAGAGGGTTGAATTCCACCTCGTTACCACCTCTTGCTTCAGCTGATGGAGGGGCAGGTTCAGGAGTATTTGCTGGTGCTCCAGTCTTCGGCACGCGGTGGCTGAATGCCGAAAGTGGCCCGCAATTCTTCGGGCCACCAACAGCATCTCTTGCACGCCCCTGTCATTTTTGAAAAAATTCTGCACCACCAAATTAATTGTATGTGCAAATCATGGGACGTGCTGGAATTTGCCCACATGTAATGCATGCACAATGGGGTCATTCCGAGTTGTTCGCTCGTTGCCAATTTTCGCTATACTGCGATTAGTCGCTTACTGCGCATGCGCAAGGTTCGCAGAGCGCATGCGCTTAGTTATTTTACACAAAAGTTAGGTATTTTACTCACGGCATAACAAAGCTTTTTCATCGTTCTGCTAATCGGTGAGTGATTGACAGGAAGTGGGTGTTTCTGGGCGGAAACTGACCGTTTTCTGGGAGTGTGCGGAAAAAAGCAGGCGTTTCAGGGAAAAACGCGGGAGTGGCTGGAGAAACAGGGGAGTGTCTGGCCGAACGCTGGGTGTGTTTGTGACGTCAAACCAGGAACGAAACTGACTGAACTGATCGCAATGTAGGAGTAAGTCTCGAGCTACTCAGAAACTGCTAAGAATTTTCTATTCGCAATTCTGCTAATCTTTCGTTCGCAATTCTGCTATGCTAAGATACACTCCCAGAGGGCGGCGGCTTAGCGTGTGCAATGCTGCTAAAAGCAGCTAGCGAGCTAACAACTCGGAATGAGGGCCAATATTGGTGGCGCTGTCTGATGTCACAAATCCCCAGGAGAGTCCAATTGGGGTAAGCCAATCTGCGATGATGTTCCTCAGTTTCCGTAAGTGGTTGTCAGCTGTGTGCCTCTTATGGAAAGTGGTGATACAAAGCATAGTCGGCCTAGGAACGAGTTGGCATTTGCAAGATGCTGCTACTGGTGCTGCTGCTGCTGCTGTTGTTGCTGTGGGAGGCAATACATCTACCCAGTGGGCTGTCACAGTCATATAGTTCTGAGTCTGCCCTGCTCCACTTGTCCACATGTCCGTGGTTAAGTGGACATTGGGTACAACTGCATTTTTTTGGACACTGGTGACTCTTTTTCTGAAGTCTGTGTACATTCTCGGTATTGCCTACCTAGAGAAATGGAACCTAGATGGGATTTGGAACCGGGGACACACTATCTCAGGCCGCTGCTGTACCTACCTCTGTGTCGTCACTCGTCGTCATACATAAAGTATACTAGTAGTATATCCATCCATCTACATTGTATACCTGTGGTGTCTTTTTTTCTTTATACTATAAACGCAGTCTGCTGACAGTGTCCACCAGGTCCATTATACTGTATATAGCAGTACGGTAGGCCACTGCTGTACCTACCTCTGTGTCGTCACTCGTCGTCATTCATAAAGTATACTAGTAGTATATCCATCCATCTACATTGTATACCTGTGGTGTCTTTTAGTTGTGCGCATTAAAATATGGAGAACAAAAATGTGGAGGTTAAAAAAATAGGGAAAGATCAAGATCCACTTCCACCTCGTGCTGAAGCTGCTGCCACTAGTCATGGCCGAGACGATGAAATGCCATCAACGTCGTCTGCCAAGGCCGATGCCCAATGTCATAGTACAGAGCATGTAAAATCCAAAACACAAAAGATCAGTAAAAAAATGACCAAAAAAATCAAAATTAAAAGCATCTGAGGAGAAGCGTAAACTTGCCAATATGCCATTTACGACACGGAGTGGCAAGGAACGGCTGAGGCCCTGGCCTATGTTCATGGCTAGTGGCTCAGCTTCACATGAGGATGGAAGCACTCAGCCTCTCGCTAGAAAAATGAAAAGACTTAAGCTGGCAAAAGCACAGCAAAGAACTGTGCGTTCTTCGAAATCACAAATCCCCAAGGAGAGTCCAATTGTGTCGGTTGCGATGCCTGACCTTCCCAACACTGGACGGGAAGAGCTTGCGCCTTCCACCATTTGCACGCCCCCTGCAAGTGCTGGAAGGAGCACCCGCAGTCCAGTTACTGATAGTCAAATTGAAGATGTCAGTGTTGAAGTACACCAGGATGAGGATATGGGTGTTGCTGGCGCTGCGGAGGAAATTGACAAGGAGGATTCTGATGGTGAGGTGGTTTGTTTAAGTCAGGCACCCGGGGAGACACCTGTTGTCCGTGGGAGGAATATGGCCATTAACATGCCTGGTCAAAATACAAAAAAAATCAGCTCTTTGGTGTGGAATTATTTAAACACAAATGCGGACAACAGGTGTCAAGCCGTGTGTTGCCTTTGTCAAGCTGTAATAAGTAGGGGTAAGGACGTTAACCACCTCGGAACATCCTCCCTTATACGTCACCTGCAGCGCATTCATCATAAGTCAGTGACAAGTTCAAAAACTTTGGGCGACAGCGGAAGCAGTCCACTGACCAGTAAATCCTTTCCTCTTGTAACCAAGCTCACGCAAACCACACCACCAACTCCCTCAGTGTCAATTTCCTCCTTACCCAGGAAAGCCAATAGTCCTGCAGGCCATGTCACTGGCAAGTCTGACGAGTCCTCTCCTGCCTGGGATTCCTCCGATGCATCCTTGAGTGTAACGCCTACTGCTGCTGGCGCTGCTGTTGTTGCTGCTGGGAGTCGATGGTCATCCCAGAGGGGAAGTCGGAAGACCACTTGTACTACTTCCAGTAAGCAATTGACTGTCCAACAGTCCTTTGCGAGGAAGATGAAATATCACAGCAGTCATCCTGCTGCAAAGCGGATAACTGAGGCCTTGGCAGCCTGGGCGGTGAGAAACGTGGTTCCGGTATCCATCGTTACTTCAGAGCCAACTATAGACTTGATTGAGGTACTGTGTCCCCGGTACCAAATACCATCTAGGTTCCATTTCTCTAGGCAGGCGATACCGAGAATGTACACAGATGTCAGAAAAAGAGTCACCAGTGTCCTAAAAAATGCAGTTGTACCCAATGTCCACTTAACCACGGACATGTGGACAAGTGGAGCAGGGCAGACTCAGGACTACATGACTGTGACAGCCCACTGGGTACATGTATTGCCTCCCGCAGCAAGAACAGCAGCGGCGGCACCAGTAGCAGCATCTCGCAAACGCCAACTCGTTCCTAGGCAGGCTACGCTTTGTATCACCGTTTTCCAGAATACGCACACAGCTGAAAACCTCTTACGGCAACTGAGGAAGATCATCGCAGAATGGCTTACCCCAATTGGACTCTCCTGGGGATTTGTGGCATCGGACAACGCCAGCAATATTGTGCGTGCATTACATCTGGGCAAATTCCAGCACGTCCCATGTTTTGCACATACCTTGAATTTGGTGGTGCAGAACTATTTAAAAAACGTCAGGGGTGTGCAAGAGATGCTGTCGGTGGCCAGAAGAATTGCGGGCCACTTTCGGCGTACAGGCACCGCGTACAGAAGACTGGAGCACCACCTAAAACACCTGAACCTGCCCTGCCATCATCTGAAGCAAGAGGTGGTAACGAGGTGGAATTCAACCCTCTATATGCTTCAGAGGATGGAGGAGCAGCAAAAGGCCATTCGAGCCTATACATATGCCCACGATATAGGCAAAGGAGGTGGAATGCACCTGTCTCAAGCGCAGTGGAGAATGATTTCAATGTTGTGCAAGGTTCTGCAACCTTTTGAACTTGCCACACGTGAAGTCAGTTCAGACACTGCCAGCCTGAGTCAGGTCATTCCCCTCATCAGGCTTTTGCAGAAGAAGCTGGAGGCATTGAAGGAGGAACTAAAACAGAGCGATTCCGCTAGGCATGTGGGACTTGTGGATGGAGCCCTTCTTTCGCTTAACCAGGATTCACGGGTGGTCAATCTGTTGAAATCAGAGCACTACATTTAGGCCACCGTGCTCGATCCTAGATTTAAAACCTACGTTGTATCTCTCTTTCCGGCAGACACAATTCTGCAGAGGTTCAAAGACCTGCTGGTGAGAAAATTGTCAAGTCAAGCGGAACGTGACCTGTCACCATCTCCTCCTTCACATTCTCCCGCAACTGGGGGTGCGAGGAAAAGGCTAAGGATTCCGAGCCCACCCGCTGGCGGTGATGCTGGGCAGTCTGGAGCGAGTGCTGACATCTGGTCCGGACTGAAGGACCTGCCAACGATTACTGACATGTCATCTACTGTCACTGCATATGATTCTGTCACCATTGAAAGAATGGTGGAGGATTATATAAGTGACCGCATCCAAGTAGGCACGTCAGACAGTCCGTACGTATACTGGCAGGAAAAAGAGGCAATTTGGAGGCCCTTGCAGAAACTGGCTTTATTCTACCTAAGTTGCCCTCCCTCCAGTGTGTACTCCGAAAGAGTGTTTAGTGCCGCCACTCACCTTGTCAGCAATCGGCGTACGAGGTTACTTCCAGAAAATGTGGAGAAGATGATGTTCATTAAAATGAATTATAATCAATTCCTCCGTGGAGACATTCACCAGCAGCAATTGCCTCCAGAAAGTACACGGGGACCTGAGATGGTGGATTCCAGTGGGGACGAATTAATAATCTGTGAGGAGGGGGATGTACACAGTGAAAGGGATGATGAATCGGACGATGATGATGAGGTGGACATCTTGCCTTCGTAGAGCCAGTTTGTGCAAGGAGAGATTGATTGCTTCTTTTTTGGTGGGGGCCCAAACCAACCAGTCATTTCAGTCACAGTCGTGTGGCAGACCCTGTCGCTGAAATGATGGGTTCGTTAAAGTGTGCATGTCCTGTTTAAACAACATAAGGGTGGGTGGGAAGGCCCAAGGACAATTCCATCTTGCACCTCTTTTTTCTTTCATTTTTCTTTGCGTCATGTGCTGTTTGGGGAGTATTTTTTTGAAGGGCCATCCTGCGTGACACTGCAGTGCCACTCCTAGATGGGCCAGGTGTTTGTGTCGGCCACTAGGGTCGCTTAGCTTAGTCACACAGCTACCTCATTGCGCCTCTTTTTTTCTTTGCGTCATGTGCTGTTTGGGGAGTATTTTTTTGAAGGGCCATCCTGCGTGACACTGCAGTGCCACTCCTAGATGGGCCAGGTGTTTGTGTCGGCCAGTTGGGTCGCTTATCTTAGTCACACAGCTACCTCATTGCGCCTCTTTTTTTCTTTGCGTCATGTGCTGCTTGGGGAGTATTTTTTTGAAGGGCCAACCTGCATGACACTGCAGTGCCACTCCTAGATGGGCCAGGTGTTTGTGTCGGCCACTTGGGTCGCTTATCTTAGTCACACAGCTACCTCATTGCGCCTCTTTTTTTTCTTTGCGTCATGTGCTGTTTTGGGAGTATTTTTTTGAAGGGCCATCCTGCGTGACACTGCAGTGCCACTCCTAGATGGGCCAGGTGTTTGTGTCGGCCACTAGGGTCGCTTAGCTTAGTCACACAGCTACCTCATTGCGCCTCTTTTTTTCTTTGCGTCATGTGCTGTTTGGGGAGTATTTTTTTGAAGGGCCATCCTGCGTGACACTGCAGTGCCACTTCTAGATGGGCCAGGTGTTTGTGTCGGCCACTAGGGTGGCTTAGCTTAGTCACACAGCTACCTCATTGCGCCTCTTTTTTTCTTTGCGTCATGTGCTGTTTGGGGAGTATTTTTTTGAAGGGCCATCCTGCGTGACACTGCAGTGACACTCCTAGATGGGCCAGGTGTTTGTGTCGGCCACTTGGGTCGCTTATCTTAGTCACACAGCTACCTCATTGCGCCTCTTTTTTTCTTTGTGTCATGTGCTGTTTGGGGAGTATTTTTTTGAAGGGCCATCCTGCGTGACACTGCAGTGCCACTCCTAGATGGGCTAGGTGTTTGTGTCGGCCACTAGGGTCGCTTAGCTTAGTCACACAGCTACCTCATTGCACCTCTTTTTTTCTTTGCGTCATGTGCTGTTTGGGGAGTATTTTTTTGAAGGGCCATCCTGCGTGACACTGCAGTGCCACTCCTAGATGGGCTAGGTGTTTGTGTCGGCCACTAGGGTCGCTTAGCTTAGTCACACAGCTACCTCATTGCACCTCTTTTTTTCTTTGCGTCATGTGCTGTTTGGGGAGTATTTTTTTGAAGGGCCATCCTGCGTGACACTGCAGTGCCACTCCTAGATGGGCCAGGTGTTTGTGTCGGCCACTTGGGTCGCTTAGCTTAGTCATCCAACGACCTCGGTGCAAATTTTAGGACTAAAAATAATATTGTGAGGTGTGAGGTGTTCAGAATAGACTGAAAATGAGTGGAAATTATGGTTATTGAGGTTAATAATACTATGGGATCAAAATGACCCCCAAATTCTATGATTTAAGCTGTTTTTTAGGGTTTTTTGAAAAAAACACCGGAATCCAAAACACACCCGAATCCGACAAAAAAATTTCGGTGAGGTTTTGCCAAAACGCGTTCGAACCCAAAACCAAAACACAAAACCCGAAAAATTGCCGGTGCACATCACTAACTACTGTAATTATATATGGTGGTCCCCACAATGCAGCACACTGAGCACAGATATTTGCAGCACACTGAGCACAGATATGGAGCTTTTCAGGCAGAGAACGTAGATATTTGCAGCACACGGAGCACAGATATGGAGCTCTTCAGGCAGAGAACGTAGATATTTGCAGCACAGTGAGCACAGATATTTGCAGCACACTGAGCACAGATATGGAGCTTTTCAGGGAGAGAATGTAGCCATGTCCTCTCCGTTCAATCTCCAATGCACGAGTGAAAATGGCGGCGATGCGCGGCTCTTTATATGGAATACGAATCTCGCGAGAATCCGACAGTGGGATGATGATGGTCGGAATCGTTCGGGTTAACCGAGCAAGCGGGAAGATCCGAGGCTGCCTCGGACCCGTGTAAAATAGGTGAAGTTCGGGGGGGTTCGGATCTCGACAAACTGAACCCGCTCATCTCTAGTTTTGCCAAAACCACCCTCTCGGGTTTTCGTTTTGGATCTGGATGGTTTTTGAAAAAAACACAAAAACAGCTAAGATCACAGAATTTGGGGTTAATTTTGATCTTGTGGTATTATTAACCTCAATAACATTCATTTCCACTCATTTCCAGTCTATTCTAAACACCTTACACCTCACAATATTGTTTTTAGGCCAAAAGGTTGCACCGAAATAGCTGGATGACTTTGCTAAGCACCACAAGTGGGCGGCACAAACACCTGGCCCAACTAGGAGTGGCACTGCAGTGGCAGACAGTATGGCAAATTTAAAAAATAGGCCCCAAACAGCATATCATGCAAAGAAAAAAAGAGGTGCACCAAGGTCACTGGATGGCTAAGCTAACCGACACAAGTGTGTGGCACAAACACCTGGCCCATCTAGGAGTGGCACTGCAGTGTCAGACAGGATGGCACTTAAAAAAACTAGGCCCCAAACAGCACAACATGCAAAGAAGTAAAAGAGGTGCAATGAGGTAACTGTATGACTAAGCTAAGCGACACAAGTGTGCGGCACAAACACCTGGCCTATCTGGGAGTGGCACTGCAGTGTCAGAAAGGATGTCACTTAAAAAACTAGTCCCCAATCAGCACATGATACAAAGAAAAAAACAGGTGCACCAACGTCGCTGGATGGCTAAGCTAAGCGACACAAGTGTGTGGCACAAACATCTGGCCCATCTAGGAGTGGCACACAGTGGCTGAATGTCAAAAGTGGCCCACAATTTTTCGTGCCACCAACAGCATCTCCTACATGCCCCTGTAATTTCTCTAAAAATTCTGCACCACCAAATTAATTGTATGTGCAAAACGTGGGACATGCTGGAATTTGCCAAGATGTAATACATGCACGATATTAGTGGCACAGGAGAGTTTTCCCCTAAACCACACATGCACGGCAAACCCTGTAAAAATTATTTGGATTAAATATTAATAACCCCTTTATTTGGAGTAAATAATATACAGCACATGACAGCACCACTGGACTTATATGACAGTACCCCTGAAGTTTTACGGTTGCACCACTGGACTGGACTTATACGGCAGTACCACTGGACTTATACGGCAGTATCACTGGGCTTATACGGCAGTATCACTGGCCATATACGGCAGTATCACTGGGCTTATACGGCAGTATCACTGGGCTTATACGGCAGTACCACTGGACTTATATGGCAGTATCACTGGACTTATACGGCAGTACCACTGGAATTATACAGCTTTATCACTGGACTTATACGGCAGTACCATTAGACTTAAACGGCAGTTTCACTGGACTATTACGGCAGTACCATTGAACATATACCGCAGTATCACTAGACTTATACAGCAGTATCACTAGACATATACGTCAGTACCACTGGACTTATACAGCAGTATCACTGGACTTATACGGCAGTAATACCACTGGACATATATGG
Source organism: Pseudophryne corroboree (assembly GCF_028390025.1). NCBI lineage: Eukaryota > Metazoa > Chordata > Amphibia > Anura > Myobatrachidae > Pseudophryne > Pseudophryne corroboree. The sequence continues at coordinate 694,033,507 of NC_086449.1, read as the reverse complement.
AAGTACCACTGGACATATACGGCAGTATCACTAGACTTATATGGCAGTATCACTGGACTTAAGCAGTGGTAATACCACTGGACTTATACGGCAGTATCACTGGACTTATATGTTAGTAATACCACTGGATTTATACGGCAAGACCACAGGTCTTATATGGCAGTACCACTGGACTGGACTTGTACGGCAGTACCAGTGGACTTTATACGGCAGTACCACTGGACTTGCACGGCAAAACCACTGGACTGATGCAGGACAACACAGCAACATTGTAATGAACTGGACTTATACAGCAGCACTGGACATATGGCAGCAGAGGACACCACCACTGTGACTGGACTAATGCAGCACAAGACACCACCACTGGACTGATGCAGCACAACACTGCACCACTGGACTGGACTTATACAGCAGCACTGGACATATGACAGCAGAGGACACCACCACTGTGACTGGACTGATGCAGCACAACACAGCACCACTGGACTGGACTTATACAGCAACACTGGACATATGGCAGCAGAGAACACCACCACTGTGATTGGACTGATGTAGCACAAGATACCACCACTGGACTGATGCAGCACAACACAGCACCACTGGACTGGACTTATACAGCAGCACTGAACATTTGGCAGCAGATGACACCACCACTGTGACTGGACTGATGCAGCACAAGACAGCACCACTGGACTGATGCAGCACAACACAGCACTGGAATGACACATAAGATAGAACAGGTCGCCACACCACTTTCCTGCACATACAGACACTGTGGAGAGAGACGGGTGGTCTTCAGTATGCCGACTGACGGGATCCCGGTGCACAGTATACCGGCGCCGGGATCCCGACAGCCGGCATACCGACACTTATTTTCCCTCGTGGGGATCCACGACCCCCCTGGAGGGAGAATAAAATAGTGTGGCGCGTGCCCGTAGCGTGGCGAGCGCAGCTAGCCTGCAAGGGGCTCATTTGCGCTCGCCACACTGTCGGTAAGCCGGCGGTCGGGCTCCCGGCGCCGGTATGCTGGTCGCCGGGAGCCTGACCGCCGGCATATCATAGTGAACCCGAGAGAGACACGTCCTCTCGCTACACTCTCCACGACTGGAGTGAAAATGCCGGCGATGCGCGGCTCCTTATATGGAATCCAAAACCCGCGAGAATCCAACAGTGGAATGATGACATTTTGACTCGTTCTGGTTTCCGAGTTTGTCAGTAGGTCGCGAGCCGGGCTCGAATCCAGGCACGGGATGTGAAGTTCAGGGGGATTCGGAGAACAGAACCCGCTCATCTCTTAAATAAATAAAGTTTGTCTGGTTGTATTGGAAGGAAGCCTTACTCTGGCCTAGAGATGAGCAGATTGGATTCAGTGAAATCTGACAGAACTGATTTTAGGGTTGCTAAGTAGTACTAATTCTGACTTCATGCCAAAATCAGCCCTGGTAAAATGCCATTTTCCCATAAATCTTGGATCTCACATGTTTTGGCTTGCATAGTTCACTTAGGGCCTAATTCAGAGTTGGACGTAATGCTATGGCTGCTGCACTAAAGCTGCAGCTGGAAGGGGCTCTAATGTGCTGTAGTATGCAAATAGATGCATCATCAAGTGGAAATTGGCCACACCTCGGGTTGCTATATTTAGAAATAAAACTCCGGGACACACTGAGGGCATGGCTTAATCTGGAGGTGTGGCCAAATCAGAGGAGTGTCCACACCTTCTCCCAAAAAAAGATATTAAAATACTGTGTGCGCCTCTGGGGAGTGGGAGGTGGTTGCGTTTAAATCTGGCTCTGGTGCTAGCCAGTGCCTCCTAAGCCATTTAGCTCACCGCACGTCCCTGTGACTTACTGATTATAAATGCACATCCATACTGATTGTTTATACACACGTATATGGTGTTCTACCTACGCTATATTTTCATTTCTTGTGAGGATTCATTTACAAACACCAGCAGCCCGGAATGCTGTCTCTTCCCCCTTGAGGATTGCTCACATGGTTGTGACATCATCAGGGGTCCTTTAGGCCACTTGGATGTAGCATCTACCCTGCAGATTGGATTGCCTGGCCCATCTTCTGCCCTCACTTGATCACCAAACTGGCCTCCATCTTCCGCCTATACGCAGAGACAGCCACCTCCGCTGAATCAAGGACAATTGGGCCCTCAAAAATCTATTTTCGGGACATCGGGACGCACTCCCAAAAACCATTACGTTCCTGTAAATCTGGGATGTATAGCATCCCTAGCTCCAGTGATAATATGGTTGCTGAGAATGTCCAATGGTACATGGCAACCCATAACAGTGGAACTGCATCTTCCGATGCAGTCCCTGATACTGGCATACCTCCTATACGTCCTTCAACATGCCAGTGAAAATTACCCCTCCAGTCACCGCCCAGGAACACCTATCCAAATTGCATAGATTTCCATGTAATTCTGCCGTTGAAACCATCTGGACGCATGTACAGTGTGTCTGAATCGCATGCGCAAATTAAAAATATGTTTTAAATGGGGCCACCACTGTATCAGGCCCACTATCTTGAGGAGAACCAGGTTAAACATGATGACACTCATTTACAATTTGACAATTGTGCATGTGGGTAAAGCTAGGCTGTTGAATGCAATAATAGCTATAGAGAGACAAAGAGTAAGTAAAACACACAGGTAGATCGACATAGAGAGATTGAGGTTGATGCTAATAGTGATAGATTCAGACACACAATCTTGTTGATAGTAGAGAAAGACAGAATGAGAGAGTCAGTTTAAGAAAGAGACAGGTTGATGATCCTAGTACTAGTATTGGCATCAGCAGTAATTCAACATCATCTACTAGTGGAAAAGTTCATGTGGGAAGAAGAAAGTTTATGAGAGGCCACACCAAATAGCATGATCTTGCTTAAATATAGTAAAACATCAAGTGGTGGTGATGATAGGACCTGAAATGTCAGTGATGAAAGTAGGGAATTGGCCTGGACCATTCCATGGGAGAACAGAAGTATATGCACCTGATTCACACAGATAGTAGTAAATGCTAAAATTGTAATAGTCAAATCATTCACAATATGCATCGTTACATCAAGTGTGTCAGTCAGCCAAGTGTAAGTCCACTTGGTTGGCTATGCTGCAGCCTTGTCCTTTGATGTAGAGATCCTATCATAAGGACCTCTAGGGGTCATTCTTACCTGATCAAATGCTAGCTATTTTTTGCAGTGCTGCGATCAGGTTAAAACTCAGAAAACTGCGCATGCGTATACACCGCAATGTGCAGGCGTGTCGTAAGGGTACAAAGAGGATCGTGATAGGCGATGGATTTAATGAAGAATCCATTTGCACAGCCGATTGCAAGAAGATTGACAGGAAGAGGACGTCTATGGGTGTCAATTGACCATTTTCAGGGAGTGCTTGGAAAAACGCAGGCGTGTCCAAGCGTTTTGCAGGGCGGGTGTCTGACGTCAATCCTGGGACCAGACAGGCTGAAGGGATCGCAGCAGCTGAGTAAGTTCAGACCTACTCAGAAACTGCACAAAGCTTTTTTGTACCGCTCGGCTGCACAAGTGTTCGCACACTTGCAAAGCAAAAATACACTCCCCCATAGGAGGCGATTATATGATAGCAGTGCTGCAAAAAGTTGCTAGCGAGCGATCAACTCGGAATGACGCCCACTGTTTTATCAGGATTAAGGGGTCTATTTACTAAGCCTTGGATGGAGACAAAGTCAACGGAGATAAAGTACCAGCCAATCAACTCCTAACTGTCATTTTTCAAACACAGCATATGAAATGTCAATTAGGAGCGGATTGGCTGGTGCTTTATCTCCAGCGACTTTATCTCCATACAAGGCTTAGTAAATAGACCCATCAGTCACAGCCAACTGTCACTCATCTACTCCTGGAGCTCAGCTAGACAGCCATTTAGGGTTGTTATTGGATTCTCAGTGTCCGGACAGGTGCAGTTGTGTATCATCTGCATAGCAGTGGCAGACCAGGCCATGGTACCTATTATGTCAGCCAATCAGTTCCTAGCAGCCATGTCAGAGGCTGTGTTTGAAAAATGACAGGAGCTGGTTGGTTTGTACTTTATCTCTTTCCAAAACCATAATGAGATTTCTAAATTTACGAAAAATTACTTTCTGGAATGCAATCCTACCGTAAAACTAACCTCACAGCTTCAAATGTGAATTCAAAGTACACTTTCTCATTAAAGCCTACCAGCCCTCTTCCTAAATCTCTACTTTACTTAACCCCAATTACCTGCTCTTATTTACAGTACATCTTTCAACTGGTCACCCCCCCTCAACCCCCCACACACCATTATGTGCTTGTCAATGGCAGGGCACTCTTTCCTCTTGTTCTATCCTTAACACTATCCACTTCATAGGTACTCCTTATCTTTTATCTCCAAGTGCATTCAGCTCCTCTTATACTGTATGCTTGCCATTATCTGGTGTACAAGGGTCAGTGCCATAACTACTTGTGTGCCAGGTATGCCTGGCACACAGAACATTCGCACTGAGGGCGCAACGGCCAGCGGCTTGTAATGAGTCAATTTGACTCATTACAAACCGCCTGTCCTGGAGGAGGAGAGGGAGCAGTGGAGAAGGAGGAGGAGGGAGCCGCAGCAGCGCTATGTAATTGATAGCGGCACCCCTGCAGCAGTCCCTCTCCTTCCGCATTGGTTGGCCGGCGCTGCTGTGAATGCTGGGATGCGCTTCCCTCATCCCAGCATTCACAACGGCGGCGGCCAGCCAATGCTGAAGGAGTGGTACAGCTGCATGCGGCGCCGCCGGTAATTACAGTGCACTGCTGCGGCTGCCTCCACCCCCTCCTTCTCCCCTGTCACCCGTAGCTGCCAGCACCAAGGAGCCTGACTGCCTGAGAGATGGTAAGAATCATCTATTCTATCTATCTATCTATCTATCTATCTATCTATCTATCTATCTATCTATCTGTCTGTCTGTCTGTCTGTCTGTCTGTCTGTCTGTCTGTCTGTCTGTCGGTCTGTCTACCTAATGTGTAAAAGGGGGACTCTGTCTGCTGTAATGTGTAAAAAAGTGCACGCAATTTGCCGTAATGTGTAAAAAGGGGGACGCTGTCTGCCATAATGTGTAAAAAAGGGGCCCTGTCTGCTGTAATGTGTAAAAAGGGGTACGCTGTCTGCCGTAATGTGTAAAAAAAGGGGACAATGTCAGCCGTAATGTGAAAAAAGGGACGAAGTCTGTCTTAATGTGTAAAAAGGGGATGCAGTCTGCCTTAATGTGTAAAAAGGGACACAGTCTGCCGTGTTGTGTAAAAAGGGGACGCCATCTGTCGTAATGTGTAAAAAGGGGGACGCTGTCTGCCGTAATGTGTAAAAAGGGGGACTATCTGCCATAATCTGTAAGAAGGGGGACGCAGTCTGCCATCATGTGTAAAACGGGGACGCAGTCTGCCGTAATGTGTAAAAAGGGGGACTATCTGCCGTAATCTGGAAAAAGGGGGACGCAGTCTGCCATCATGTGTAAAACGGGGATGCAGTCTGCCATCATGTGTAAAAAGGGGGACGCAGTCTGCCGTAATGTGTAAAAAGGGGACGCTGTCTGCCGTAATGTGTAAAAAGGGGACGCTGTCTGCCGTAATGTGTATAAAGGGGAGACTAGCTGCCATAATGTGTAAAAGGGGGACTGGCTGCCGTAATGTGTAAAAGGGGTAATCTGTCTGCTGTAATGTGTAAGAGGGGCTGTACCTGGTGTTGTGGCGCTACTGTGCAGCGTAATTTGAATAATGGAGACTACTATAATATGTAATGTGAATTGGTATTATTTTGTTGCCACACCCCTTCCCCATGAAGCCACGCCCCTATATGTTTTACGTGCGCCTACGGTGCGCACTGCCCCTTTTTACATGGAGGGGCGGCGCCGATGCCCTATCTTGCACACAGCACTAAAATGTCTAGTTACGGCACTGACAAGGGTCATCAAGTGATGAACTGCATCACCTAACTGCAGCTTACCACCACTTGCCCTATAAGACAGTGAATTGCACTACTATCAAAGGGGTTGATTCTGAGCTGGACGATACTTTTGCTGTATTCACATCTGCGACTTTATGCATATGTTAGTATCAGCTCTTCTATGATGTACAGCTGTCTAAATTGGGAAGGGCTTCATGCATCAGCTCAATGTTGGATGTAGAATGTCATTGAATACAAATACAAACTCCTGCGACACATCCGCCACACTCCAATTACCCATAAGAATAAATATCTCTGTGTGTCTGTTTAGCCACCTACCAGTCACTTACCAATTACCTTTCGGGAATGACCGATACATTCCAGAATCCATGCAGCGCAATCAGTCTTGCGACTTTGTACATTAACACCGTGGGACAGAGATTTGGATACGTGCACAGGGTTGTGGTATAATAGGTCAACAGTTAAAAGGTTGACACCAAATGGTTGACATGCACACGTGCGACATGGGCAAATGGTCAACAGGGACGAAAGGTCGACATGGAAATGATCGCCACTTGAAAAGTCAACATGTATTTTTCATGTTTTTCTGGTGTCAAATTTTTCCTTCTAGCACGTGAAACCCCAATTAGTGCACCGCGTCCTCGTGCAAGGCTCACTTAGCTCGCCATTCTTCGGGCAGGTTACTATTCCCAATCATAGTCCACGTGGATGGTAAAGTATGAAAAAGTTGAAAAAAATAAATTAAATAAAAACCTAATGTCAGCCATATGCTGTGTCGACCATTGTCATGCTGACCTTTTGACCATGTGGACCATATGCACGTCAACCATTTGGTGTCAACCTTTTAACTGTCGACCTATCATCCCGATACCATGCACAGTCACGCCATTTGTGAATTTACGGCAACACTGGCATTGTCCTACCTGGTCTGCCATTGTATGTTCTTAGATATGTTGATTTACACTATTTTCTACTTATGTTTTCTTATGTTACACTGTTACATGAATATTCCTTGTAGGGGAACTTGTAGTGCCTTATAAATTAATAATTAATTATGTAACATTTTTGGGAATTCTTGACAGTCCTCCCCTGTACAAATGTGTCTAAAATTAGAAGACTTTTTTTTTAAATATGTTACCAAGTCCAAAGAAAAACAACAACTTGAAATTTATAACAATACACAAAACAATTATAAAAATATTTTCAATTTAATAAATACTTTGCAAAATTTTGAAAGGGAGTAAGTTCCTCCGACGCAGGCTCAGAAGGTTTATCAGCTTCAGTGGCGCACCCAGGGGGGGTTTCCGAGCACCCAGAAACCCCCCTCCACTAAAAAAAAAAAAATTTTTTTTTTTTTTTTTTAGCTACATGACTATTATTAATGGCTGTCTAGCGTCCTCTGCAGCCTGCTGTCTTCCTGGTAGCACTTTTAAGTGCAAAAAAAGTTTACTTTATTTTAATTATAGTACATATATATCCATGTGCATACATATATACACATGTACATACATACATACACACATACACACATACATATAAACTCACACACATATGATATATATACATGTGTTTAGATACATGTACTGTATGTGTGTGTGTGTGTGTGTGTGTGTATATATATATATATATATATATATATGTGTGCATGTTTAATATGCTATGTATATGTGTATATGTATGTGTGTGTATATGTATGTATGTGTATATATATATATATATATATATACACACGGTATATATATGTGTAGATATGTATATATACACACACACACACACACACACACACACACACAGACACACTAGTTTTACGGACCCAGCATATAATGGGTCACCTCAGTCCCCACCCCCGTGATTGGCTCCACCCAGTTCTGGAAACCCCCCCATGCAAATCCTGCGTTTGCCACTGAGCTAGGACCACTAGTTTCAGATTAAAATGTACAGTAGGTATCAATATTTGATTAAATTTGAGCAATTTGTTTTATCAGAGACAGGTAGCAAATAATAGCAGTAAGCATACACTGATCTATAAGATCCGTTAGTGTATTGGTCTTGTCAGGTGCTACCAACTCTTTGATCCAGCCTATCATATTTTGCTTCCCATACTCTCGGCCCAGTAGCAGCCATTGAGTCAGTCTGTATTCAGTTCCATGTCAATAATGCTGAGTGAGTGAATGATATGTGGCATCTTGTGATACAGTGCTCTGCAAATAAACCGTGCATTTTGTTGCGTTTGTTAATAGATCAATAAAATTTATTTTTCTAAAAAGTAAAATAAGAAGCAATTAAATATATATAACTGGAACACTAATCTTAATTAGATTTTAGTTGGCACAATCATTGCAAATAGAGGGCTCTATTTACTAAGCATTAGAGAGAGATAAAGTGGATACAGATAAAGTACCAGCCAATCAGCTCCTGTCATGTTACAGGATGTGCTTGAAAAATAGTATTTTAATTACCTACCGGTAAATACTTTTTTCATAGTCCATAAGGGATACTGGGGTCACTTAGTACGATGGGGTATAGATGGGGTCCAAAGGAGCCGGTGCACTTTAAATTCTTCAAACAGGGTGTGTTGGCTCCTCCCCTTTATGCCCTCCCCCACAGTCCAGTCTAGGTAAACTGTGCCCGAAGGAGATGGACATACTTGAGAGGAGAAAACATGACAAGACAACGAGTGGTGAGACTAACGAACCAGCACACAGCAGAACAAACCAGCAAAAGCCAGTGAAACAGAAACAGCAACAGCTGATTCAAACAACTTCACACTTGAACAAAACTTGCAGGAAATGTCGAAGCACAGAGGCGGGCGCCCAGTATCGCTTATGGACTACGAGAAAAGGAAAATCCTATTTTCTCTATCATCCATAAGGGATAGTGTGGTCACTTAGTACGATGGAGATGTCCCAAAGCTCCCAGAATGGGTGGGGTTGTGCTGAGACATCTGCAGCACCGTATGTCTGAATTGGACATCCTCTGTCACCAGGGTATCAAACCTGTAGAACTTGACAAACGTGTTTGTCCCTGACCAGGTAGCAGCCCAGCATAGTTGCAAAGCAGAGTCACCACGGGCAGCTGCCCAGAAAGAACCCACCGATCTAGTAGAGTGGGCCTTGATAGACCGTGGAACAGGCAAGGCCGCCAAAGAGTAGGCCTGCTGAATAGTAAGCCTAATCCAACAGGCAATCGACTGCTTTAAAGCAGGACAACCCTTCTCTTGACCATCATACAGCACAAAGAGGGAATCCGATTTCCGGACAGCAGCAGTCCTCTTGACATAGATCTTCAGGACTCGCACCACATCCAAGGACTCAGGATTCGAGAAGTGGCCGAAGCCGCCTGAACCACAATAGGCTGATTCGGGTGGAATGCAGAAACCACCTTTCGGAGGAACTGCTGACAAGTCCTGAGCTCTGCTTTGTCCGCATGAAAGACTAAGTAGATACTCTTGCAGGACAAAGCTCCAAGTTCCGAAACACGCCTAGCCGAAGTTAATGCCAATAGCATAACCGTCTTCCACGTAAGTTACTTGTCCTCAAACAACAGCACTGGTTCAAACCAAAGAGGATTGCAGAAAGTCAGTAAGATCCCAAGGTGCCGTGGGCAGCACAAAGGGAGGCTGGATACGAAGGACACCCTGTAAGAATATCTGGACTTCAGGGCAAGCAGCCAATTTCTTCTGAAAGAAAATGGACAAGGCCGAGATCTGTTCCTTTATGGAGGCTAACTATATAGACCCATATCCATACCAGCCTGCAAGAAATGCAAAAGCGCCCCAAGTTGAAATCCGTAGCACGATACCTTCAGCCCTCACACCAGGCGACGTATCGTTTCCAGATATGATGGTAATGCTTTGACGTGACTGCCTTCATGGCTTGAATTATGGTAGCAATAACCTTATCCAGAATACCCTTCTCAGCTAGAATGTTCCGCCCAACCACCATGCCGCTAAACAAAGCCGCCGTAAGTCCTGGTAGATGAACGGCCCTTGTTGAAGAAGATACTCCCGCAGTGGCAGAGGCCAGGGGTCTGCCACTGCCATGGCCTGAAGATCTGCGTACCAAACTCTTCGAGGCCAATCGGAGGCAATTAGAATTGCCTGAACTCCCTCCATTCTGATTCTTTTTAGAACCCCTGGGGAGTAACGGAATCAGAGGAAACAGGTACACCAGCCAGTAAGCCCACGGCATTGTCATCGCGTCCACTGCCACCGCCAGAGGGTCCCTTGTCCTGGAACAATAGCGCCGAAGCTTGTTGTTGAGCCGAGAGGCTATCATATTGATCTGCGGAAAGCCCCACTGATCTGTTATTAGTCGAAACACCTGCGGATGGAGACCCCATTCTCCTGGGAGTAGGTTGTGATGACTTAGGAAGTCCACCCCCCAGTTGTCTACTCCCGGAATGAATATGGCCAATACCGCCCTTACATTCTTTTCTACCCAGAGGGGTATCTTGAATACCTCCCACATACAGGCCCTGCTCTTTGTCCCTCCCTGCCGATTGACATATGCCACTGCCATGGCATTGTCTGACTGAACCTGTATGGCTTGATCTCGAAGCAGAGGAGATGCCTGCAGCAGAGCATTGTAGATCACCCTGAGTTCCAGGATGTTTATTGGAAGAACGGCTTCGTGGCTTGACCACCTGCCCTGGAACTGTGCCCCTTGGGTGACAGCTTCCCAACCTCAAAGACTCACGTTTGTGGTTAAGAGAATACAATCCTGTATCCCGATGCTCCAACCCTCCAAGGGGTTGGAGGATTGCAACCACCACAGGAGAGAAATTCTGGTCTGCGGTGAGAGATATATGACCTGGTGCATCTGCAGATGCGAACCCAACCATTTCTTCAGGAGATCCAGTTGGAAAGTCCTCGCATGGAATTTTCCATATTGAAATAGGAGGCCACCATCTTTCCCAACAGGCATGTGCAAAGATGTACTGAGACCCGGTTTGGCTTCAGTACCGCTCAAACTAATTCCTGAAGTATCCTTGCCTTGTCTGCGGGAAAGTAGATCTTATGAGCCACCATGTCCAAGATCATCCCCAGGAACTGGAGACGCTGAGTCAGCTCGAGGTGGGATTTCAATAAGTTTAGAATCCAACTGTGGTGTGACAGCAGTGTTGTTGTGTGGCTGATGCTGTCCAACAGTTGTTCCTTTGATCTCGCTTTTATCAAAAGATCGTCCAGGCAGGGGACAATGTTCACCCCCTGAGCTGGACCATCATTTCCGCCACCACTTTTGTGAAAACCCTTGGAGCCATGGATAGGCTGAAGGGTAGGGCCTAGAACTGATAGTGTTCGTCCAGCAGAGCAAACCTGAGGTAGGCTTGATGAGGCGGCCATATCGGAATATGGAGGTATGCATCCTTAATGTCCAGAGAAACTAAGAACTCCTCCAGACCTGAGATCACTGCTCTCAGAGACTCCATTTTGAACCGTAAAGACCACAGATATGGGTTTAACAATTTGAGGTTTAAAATGGGCCTCACCGAACCATCCGGTTTTGGTACCACAAAAAGGCTGTAATAATATCCCTTGCCCCATTGTTGAAGTGCCACTGGAACAATGACTTGAGTCTGAACCAATTTTTTAATGGCCTCCTGTAACGTAAGGCACATTTCCTCGGAAGCTGGTAAGCCTGACCTGAAAAACCTATGAAGAGAACTTTCAAACACCAGTTTGGAGCCCTGGGCAGTGGCGTATCTAGGAGTCCACAGCCACTGCGATCGCTTGGAGGCACGCAGGGCTGCGGGGCGCTCTAGCCGCCACCACTGATTCTGTTTTGGAAAGGAGGGACATGGAGGGCACAGCGCGCGCCTCTCCTGTGTGTCCCTCCTGGGTCTCCGGCGGCAGCGGCGTGTCTGTTAAATGAAGCGCCAGTTCGTGAGCTCTGATTGGCTCACGAACCGGCACTTCATTTGATAGACACGCCGCTGCCCCCGGAGACACAGGAAGGACACACAGGAGAGGCACGTGCTGTGCTCTCCGTGTCCCTCCTTCCCAAAACAGCACAGCAGCGGGGGAGCCCGGGGGGGGGGGGGGGGGCATATATGGCACTGGGGGAACATGTTTGGCACTTGGGGGGCATGTTTGGCACTGGAGAGTATATTTGGCACTAGGGGGGGCATGTTTGGCATGGGGGGCATATTTGGCACAGGGGGCCTATTTGGAACTTGGGGGCACATGTTTGGCACTGGATGGTATATTTGGCACTTGGGGGAGCATATTTGGCCCTGGGGGAGCATATTTGGCACTGGGGGCATATGTTTACCTGGCACTTTGGGGGAATATCTGGCACTGGGGGCATATGTGGCACTGGGAGCACAGCCCTAGCAACAAGCATTACCCCCTGGTTACAAGCACAACACCCAGCTCATGAAATCCTGGCAACAAGCATTACCCCCTAGCAACGAGCATGACACCCAGTGCATGAAACCCCTGGCAATGAATATTACCACCTGGCAACAAGCTTGGAACCCAGCACATGATACCTCTGGCAACAAGCATAACACCTACCGCATGAAACCCCTGGCAACGAGCATGACACCCTGAGCATGAAAACCCCTGGCACCGTGCATGGAACCAAGAGCATGAAACCTCTGGTAATGAACAGGTAATTTAAAAGTAATTAGAAGCCTTACTGTAGGACTTAATGTGTAATGGTCATTGCGGTGTCTGGCATATTGTATCACGGACATTGCGGTGTGTGTCATAATGTGTCACAGGCATTACGGTGTGTGGCATACTATATCACAGGCATTGTGGTATGTGGTATAATGTCTCAGGGGCATTGCAGTGTGTGGCATAATGTATAACGGGCATTGCGGTGTGTGGCATAGGGTATAACGGGCATTGCGGTATGTGTCAAAGGCATTACGGTGTGTGTGGTATACTATATCACGGGCATTGTGTTATGTGGTATAATGTCTCAGGGGCATTGCAGTGTGTGGCATAATGTTTAACGGGCATTGCGATGTGTGGCATAGGGTATAACGGGCATTGCGGTATGTGTCACAGGCATTATGGTGTGTGGTATACTATATCATGGGCATTGTGGTATGTGGTATAATGTCTTAGGGTCATCGCAGTGTGTGGCATAATGTTTAACGGGCATTGCCGTGTGTGGCATAGGGTACAACGGGCATTGCTGTCTGTGTCACAGGCATTACGGTGTGTGGTATACTATATCACAGTCATTGTGGTATGTGGTATAATGTCTCAGGGTCATTGCAGTGTGTGACATAATGTATCATGGACATTGCAGTGTGTGGCATAATGTATCATGGACATTGCGGTGTGTGTCATAACGTGTCACAGGCATTGTATGTGCTATAATGTATCAGGGTCATTGCAGTGTGTAGCATAATGCATAACGGGCATTACGATGCCTGTCATAATGTGTCACAGGCATTACGGTGTGTGGCATAATGTGTCGGGGACATTATGGTGTGTGGCATATTGTGCCATAGGCATTATTGTGTGTGGCATAATGTCTAATGACCATTGCAGTATGTGGCATAATGTATACTGGGCATTACTATACGGAGGAAAAATTACAAATAATGTAAGGGGCATGAATCAGGATTATTTTTTTTTCCTGTGGTGGCCAACGTCTGGGCGTGCAGGTTGCAAAACTGGGGTATAAGGTAGACTTTTCCTGCAAACCATGCCTCTTTATGCAAAGCCACGTCCATTTCAGCAAAGCAACGCCCCTTTTTGCGGCGCACGCAGATTCATCGCTTTACTAGTGCCAATTATGGGGGAAGGGGGTGCCAGAGAATTTTTTGGCTTGGGGGAGAAACATTTCTAGTTACCCCACTGGCCCTGGGAGATCAGGCCTTTTACCCAAGCATCCTGGCAGGAGCTTCTCCAAATGAGGCTGAATAATCTCAGACAAGCTCCCACCCTGAGATCCCCCAGGAGCGGAGGGACACCATCATGATGAGGACTTCGAGGAGACAGAGCTGACGTCCTGGTCTTGAGACCATGTGGTGGCAGACTTACGTGACTTACCTCTGGAGCCTCTTGCCGCAATTGAGGCACCTCTGGCCTTTCCCTTAAACCTTGAGGTCCGAAAGGACTGCAGTGAAGGCCCTGTGTAAGAGCGTCTAGCCAGTGGAGCTGTTGACGGGAGGTATGTGGATTTACCCGCGGTAGCCTTCAAAATCCATGTGTCTAACTCACTTCCAAATAGCCAATGTCCTGTGAAAGGCAAAGCCTCCACACTCCTTTTCAACTCTGTGTGCGCCAGCCACTGACGTAGCTACAACGCCCTGCGTGCAGAAACCGCCATGGTAGAAGTATGAGCATTAATAATGCCTATGCATTTTATTGTCTCAGAGAGGAAACAAGCAGATTCCTGGATATGCTGAATCAGCTTCACCATTTCTGGAAGGGACTTATCTCCAATCAGGCCCTCCTGAAGGTTACCTGCCCAGGTATGAATGGCGTGAATCACCCAACAGCCCACAATAACAGGCCTTGGGAGGCTCCTGTTGCAACATAAATAGATTTCAAAGTGTTTTCTATTTTCCTGTCCGTGTGTTCCTTTAAGGAAGTAGCCCCGGACTGGTAGCACCATCTTTTTTGACAGGCGTGATACCATAGCATCTACAGCAGGGATAGTCTCCCAGACTTATCACCCCTCATGAGCAAAGGGGAAAGCGGCAACCAATTTCTTTGTCACTTGGAATTTCTTGTCAGTAGTAACCGATGGCTCCCTGAAAAGATCATCCAGTTCCTTTGAATCAGGAAAGGTGACCAGCACTTTTTTTCTGTGCAGAGAAAAAAGATTGCTGTACAGTACATCCGCTTCATTCCCAGGAATATGCAAAATATCCCTTATAGCAAGTATAAGTGACTCCATGCCCTGCATCTTCCACCTCAGCAGCAGATTCCAGCTCCTCCCCTTCCTTCACCTCTGGCACCTCCTCCTTGGATTCCAAGAGGATGTCAGGTAACCCCCGATTTTGGGAAGTGGATGTGAGAGAGGGGTTACAATTCTGCCTTCTGTCTTATCCTCAGTCAGAGCAGCCATAGACTGTTGTAACTGCTGCCTTTCCTGTCTTGCAGTAGTTAACTCATTGGACATGTCAGCCATCATAGATTTAATAGAACTAAGCCAAGCTGGTTCCTGTAAATTGCTCCCAGAAGCCCCACTGTCTGGTGAAGGCTGACTGAATTGCTCACACATGAGAGAATCTTCAGGGGAGTGAGAAAACCTGGTGTGAAAGACGTGACACACAGCTTTCTTCACCATGCTGACAGGGAACATTAACACACACACACACACACACACACACACACACACACCCACACACACACGTACAAGCCTGCCCAGCCTAGTATGTGTGGATCGACTCAGAGAGTAGGGACCAGCACCCAGCCTGTAACTAACAATTTAGAAATTAGAAATTTAGGCAATATGGTTGTTTAATGTGTGACGAGCCTAATAAAAGGTTCCCACAGCGGGCTCTCCCCCACTAACTACACCCCTTAACAGCCAGTCAAGATGGCTGCCTCACCTTTTGCATGCTCCTGATCATCTCCATAAAACAGCTTAAATTCACCACAACTGACCTATGAATCATCAAAAATATCCAAGGACTTACCTTTAACTTGTACTACTCTACGCGGACATCTCATCAAAGCCAACGGATTGCATTCCTGCTCTGTGATACACACTGGATTGAAATCTCTGCATCTCTCTACTGAGAAGTCCTTCAGTTTGGAATCTAAATCTATTGTACTCTGCATTGGACATCCCAGACAAGGTACTGTGGACAACCTATCTTTGGCTCCATCCAGCCCCTCACTTAGACATCATTCACCTCTGTTCTCTGAGCAACAAATAACTCTGACTTCTTGAATTAATCAACTAATATACAGTATATTCAGGCTCTGAATTGCTGAAGGGTCACTGTTCATTTCAAATTGCAGGATCCCAGCCATTCCCCAGGACACATGTTATCACTACCCCATAAGATATCTACTGCAAAGGCTTCTCACACTGAGATTTTTCACACCTACACAATAGGAATTAGATTCTAACACCTTTCCACAAGCCTGCTTTGTCCTGGAATAATTGACTAAGTCAGCAACAGAAAAAGCAAAGTTATTTTATTTATCACTTGTTTCAAATATACCCATTGGATTAAAGAGCAGCAATAGGTTATAGCAACAATGATTATAGCGATTACAATCCAAGATTGCGCCGCAGATGGCTGCCTCGGAGCTATGCAGCTCAGCCAAAATACCTGTTTCCCCTTGTTTTCCTCTGCCCTTGTCTACCCCACAGGTGACCAAATACAGCAGGGAAGCCCTTCTAAGTTGGAGTGCTCCCGCCGTGCTTACCCCACGTTTGGGCCCGTCAGCGTGTGGATCAGCGGCCCTTGCTGCCCTCGCTTCCCTGTTTGGCAGGAAGGCAGATGTCATGGACGCCGAAGTGGATGACAGACCAGACGCGGGCCCCCGCAGCCTGGGCAGTGACTGATGGACGGATCAGCAGTCCCGGAAAGAGAATAATGGAGGCTCTCATGTCAGCTCTAGTTGAAGGACCTGGGCTCAGAGAAGAGGCTGTTGCAAAGACACCCTAGTGAGGTGGCGGCGAGGGCACTGGTCTACACTTCCCGCGATCCAGCTCTCGAACGTGCGCTCACTGGCAAACAAGTTAGATGAACTGTCCCTCCTTCTGGGCAGTGCAGGGTCAGGCATTACAGAGTCATCCATCCTCTACTTTATGGAGACGTGGCTGGACGACCATATTGCGGTCGACCCGATGTCTCTGCTTAGCTTCGGTCTCTTCAGGGCCAATCGCTTCAAGATTCTCAGGAAAAACGAAGGGTGGTGACATCTGCTTTTACATCAATGACAGATGCTGCACCAATGTCACAATCCTAGGCAAATCATGTAGCCCTCACCTGGAGATGCTGAGTATTAACTGCAACCCCTTCTATTCCCCCCGGGAATTTGCCTCAATTGTCCTTGTGGGAGTGTACACCCCCACCCCCTCGCATGCGCAAATGAAGCCCTGAACCATCTGGCCGTATGCATATCCAACATAGAACAAATACAACCAAACTCTCTGCTTATAGTGCTGGGCGACTTCAACAGAACTAACCTGAGCAAGGAGCTACCTAAGTGCAAACAACAAGTCACATGTCCCACTAGGGAAGGGTGCGCCATTGACCACTGCTACACTACCCTCAAGTCGGCCTTCCGGTCTATCCGGCGCGCTGTACTCGGCCTATCTGACCACTGCCTCGTCCATCTACTCCCTACCTATACACAGAAGCTGAAAGCAGTTAAGCCTGTCGTCGAGACTGTTAAGAAATGGACCAACGAGGCTAAGATGAAGCTCCAGGCCTGCTTCGACTGCACAGAATGGGGGGTCCTCAAAGCCTCAGCAACAGACCTGAATGACCTGACAGACACTGTCACATCCTACATCAGCTACTGTGAGGACATGTGTGTACTTACGAAGACTTACCGCATTTACAACAACAACAAGCCCTGGTTCAACGCCCAGGCAACTGCGTCGGGCCAAAGAGTACGCCTATAGCAGAGGTGACAGAGCACTATACTACCAAACTAGGAACTCTCTGACTAAATAAATCAGGCTAGCAAAAAAGCGGTTCTCGGACAAGCTGACAAACGATCTCTCCACCAATGACCCCGTATCTGTATGGAAAGGAATGCAATCCATAACTAACTGCAAGAAAACATCGAAGTCCACCACCATGCACCAAGACCTAACAGACGACCTGAACCACTTTTATTGCAGGTTCACAAAAGAAGTCCCCTGCGACCCAAACAATCACCTCTATGATGCCCCGAACACCGACGGCCAACTCCAGGCACTGCAAGTCGCTCAAGAAGAGGTGGAGGCACTGTTCAAAAGGGCCAAACCCAGGAAAGCTCCTGAAGGAGTGTCACCATCTGCTCTGAGAACATGTGTGGGTCAGCTCGCCTCCATATTCACCGTGATCTTCAACAAATCGCTTAAACTACAGAAAGTCCCTTCCTGCCTCAAAAGGTCCACTATCGTCCCGGTCCCCAAGGAACCCTCTATCACAAACCTGAAAGACTACAGGCCTATAGCACTGACATCTGTAGTCATGAAAACGTTCGAGCATCTGGTTTTGAATCACCTGAAAACTGTGACTGCTCCCCAACTGGACCCCTACAGTTTGTCTATCTATCAAATCGGTGTGTCGAGGATGCAGTCAACCTGGCCCTGCACTACATTCTACAGCACCTGTTATGATTCCTGTACTCCAGACCGGAGGAGATTTTATGGCAGGGATCTGAGTACAGGAAAATAAGCTGGTTGTGGGAGCTGGATAGCCTAGTAACCCCTGGCGCCCTAACTCCGTTGTCTCGCCCGTGTTATCAGAAATCCCCTGCGAGACTATGGTTGCTTGAGCCCATGGCAGCCGCGTTCGAAGGGCGGATTATGTCTGCCCAACCCCGATGCCCCCGCAGGTCTTAATGGGAGACAAGGGGAAGTCCGAGACAGGGTGATAACAAGGGGCCCTCTGACTAAGCAACCAGGCCAGGGGTTACAAGCTAACTAACTAAATCAAAAGGTATGTGCGGACTAGCCGCCAGGAAAAAGGACAACCAAGGATCCACTGATCCGACACTCCTATCCGGCACCGCCGGACACCAGAGTGGATCTGTGGAAGCGGAATCCTCCGCAAAGCTCCAGAACACAATTAAACAAAATAATAAACAGAAGCGGACAAGCCGCAACACACGGCTGCGCCGCGACTTACGAACACCACCAGATGTTAAAGGTGCTCGGTCAGACTCCAGGAACAGATGGTAACTTCCGAGTACAGGATCTCTGAGGACAGGAACAACCGAAAAGACCGGGACTGGGAACTCTCTGCAGCAGACACAGGCAAACAGGAAGCTCAGGAACTAGCAGGAACCAAGCTCAGATCTCAAGCAGACTGAAAACCCAGAAATATCACCAGCGTCTGTGAACTGCAATCAGCCAGCATATAACAGAGAGGCCTAATTAATAATCCAGAGCAGCTGGCCTATTGCATGATTCCAGCTGACAAGATGCAATTAGCAGCCAGGTGAGGCTGAACACATGGAACAAGCTGCAATTACACAGACTAACCAGCGGCAGCAGACAAGAGCATACTAAAACAGAGCAACAGGAAATCCTGGCATGCAAGACAACTTAATAAACATAAAATACAGAACCAAAATGCAAAACAGGAATGAGCCACAGCCGTGGCTCATAACATTACCCCCCTCTTGAGGAGGGGTCAAAAGACCCCAAAATTCAGACTATCCAGAACAAGGGATACAAAAAAAAAAAAAACCTGACACATTGGTCAAACAGACACGAAAACAGAAACAAGCTGCAACCACAGCTTGTAACAGTGCCCTCTCCCTGACGGTGGCCACTGGACACAAGATAAGGAAAAAAAAATCTTTTTTTTTTTTTTTTTTTTAATCAAGGCAAGAGTCAAAAATTATTTCTTTTTCTTCTTCTTCTTTTTACAAAGCTCTTTAGGTCTGACCAAGGTAATTCCCCAAACATTGTCTGAACTGATGGTACCACCCAACAAGGCTGCGTTCAAATCAGAGACAGGTTTCTTACCCTTGGGAGCTGAACTTTCTGGCAAAGTACTATTATTAGAAGAAGAAGAAGTCAGAAAAGCACATCCTGCAGTCAAAACAACGGGCTGGGACTCTTGTGCCGAGTTTACAGTATTTGGTGGAATCTCAGAAGACAAGACGGGTGACTTAGAGGAACCTGAACCAATTTCTTTGGAACCATATCTTTTAATAATTGCATCACTGAATGCTGGGGGATCCTGAAGAATGGGATCTTCAGCTTTCATTAGGCTGGTCACCCACTCAAAAGGCTCTCCTTTAAAAGAATAAATAAGATAGAGCACAAGGTTCTCTGGAGTGATGCCCAGAAATGGTCTAGACAACATAATAATGTAATAGTGTTTGTAAAGCGCCAGAAATTGGGCTAAGTCCCCATCAAAGATTATGGATGTTGAGATATCAGAGTCAGGATCTGTTTCCTTCCCATCTGACTGACTGAAGTGCTTTGCTAGTACCTGGTCACTATTGACCTTACTTGAGGCTGAGACTCTCTGAACCCCACCCAGGGCAGTGACTCTCTGAACCCCACCCGGGGCAGTGACTTTCTGAACCCCACACGGGGCAGTGACTTTCTGAACCCCACACGGGGCAGTGACTTTCTGAACTCCACCCGGGGCAGTGACTTTCTGAACCCCACCCGGGGCAGTGACTTTCTGAACCCCACCCGGGGCAGTGACTTTCTGAACCCCACCCGGGGCAGTGACTTTCTGAACCCCACCCGGGGCAGTGACTCTCTGAACCCCACCTGGGGCAGTGGCCTCCGGGAACCCCGCTGGGGCAGTGGCCTCCGGGAACCCCGCTGGGGCAGTGGCCTCCGGGAACCCCGCTGGGGCAGTGGCCTCCGGGAACCCCGCTGGGGCAGTGGCCTCCAGGAACCCCGCTGGGGTCAGCACCTCGGATTCTTTTACTGGGACCGGACCGTTGGCCTCCCTGACTGGGATCGGGCCATCGGCCTCCCTCTCTGAGTCGATAATTATCGAAAGTTCTCCCGGGACTATGACTTCCGGGACTTTTGCTGAAGCCATAACGTTCAGATCCTCCACTAATGCTATGCTTCTTAAGTTCTTTCCTGGGGAAGCGACTTCTAGACCCTTCTTTGGGGCTGCGTCTCTCGAGACCCCACTTGGGGATATTACTTCAAAGATCCCTTCTGGGGTTTTGCTTCTCGAGTTCCCTTCAAGAACTATGGTTTTAGATACCCTTTCTGGGATTGCGCTTTTCAAATCCCTACCTGGGGTAACAGCTTCTGAGACCCCTTCCGGTATGGACACCTGAACTATAATATTTGATGTCCCTCTATAAGCTAGGGCATCGGGTACCGCTCCAGCACTCTGGGCATCGGGTACCGCTCCAGCACTCTGGGCATCGGGTACCGCTCCAGCACTCTGGGCATCGGGTACCGCTCCAGCACTCTGGGCATCGGGTACCGCTCCAGCACTCTGGGCATCGGGTACCGCTCCAGCACTCTGGGCATCGGGCACCGCTCCAGCACTCTGGGCATCGGGCACCGCTCCAGGACCCTGGGCATCGGGCACCGCTCCAGGACCCTGGGCATCGGGCACCACTCCAGGACCCTGGGCATCGGGCACCACTCCAGGACCCTGGGCATCGGGCACCACTCCAGGACCCTGGGCATCGGGCACCACTCCAGGACCCTGGGCATCGGGCACCACTCCAGGACCCTGGGCATCGGGCACCACTCCAGGAACCTGGGCATCGGGCACCACTCCAGGAACCTGGGCATCGGGCACCCCTCCAGGGACTTGCAACTCCGCTTCCACAGGAACCTCAAGAGAGGAGAGAAACATTCTCTTTTGATTCCTGAATCTATAATGGGGCTCCCTTGCCCAAGGACCCCAATTATAGGACAGAGAGCTTTTTTGTGTGGGTTGTGTGACAAGTACCTCTGCCACAGTAGAGACAGGAGTAGGTCTTGTATCATGACTCAACTTGGCCAGAGGACAAGACTCGTCACCACACTTTGGCTTGCGCAACTCACAGGTCTGCAGATAATGGCCTAAACCCCCACAATATAGGCATAAGTTTAAGTTTCTGCGACGCAGACGCTCCTCTTCTGAGAGCCTGGGCCGCAGAAAACTTTTAAACCTTTTCTCTTCAATTAAACCAGAGGATTCTCTTGTCACCATACTGTGAACAAGAGTCTCTTTAGAGATAGATGTACTCTCAACGACTTCTGGCAAAATGAGCAAGATTTTAGTCAGAAGGTTTTGCAGTTGCTTTAGGGATTGCTGCCAAACTTGTAGTCGCTCTGGTCTCAAAGCACTGAATACAGAGTTCAGGGCTTCGAGAGATGCCTGCAGGGCTTGCATAGTAGACATAGGAGGATTTAAGACAAGGCAAGACAAGGCAAGACAAGACAAGACAAGACTAAATTTTGCTAAACAAATCAAGACTTTTTTTTTTTTTTTTTTTTTTAAACACCGGACTGGATTCTAAACACCGGACTGGATACTAAACACCGGACTGGATACTAAACACCGGACTGGATTCTAAACACCGGACTGGATTCTAAACACCGGACTGGATTCTAAACACCGGACTGGATTCTAAACACCGGACTGGATTCTAAACACCGGACTGGAATCTGCACACTGAATTCTAGACAGGACTGGATTCTAGACTAGACACTGGACTGGGCCAAAAAAGAAAAAAAGTTTTATTTCTTTTTTGTGGTATGGCTGGTGATAATGTTATGATTCCTGTACTCCAGACCGGAGGAGATCTTATGGCAGGGATCTGAGTACAGGAAAATAAGCTGGTTGTGGGAGCTGGATAGCCTAGTAACCCCTGGCGCCCTAACTCCGTTGTCTCGCCCGTGTTATCAGAAATCCCCTGCGAGACTATGGTTGCTTGAGCCCATGGCAGCCGCGTTCGAAGGGCGGATTATGTCTGCCCAACCCCGATGCCCCCGCAGGTCTTAATGGGAGACAAGGGGAAGTCCGAGACAGGGTGATAACAAGGGGCCCTCTGACTAAGCAACCAGGCCAGGGGTTACAAGCTAACTAACTAAATCAAAAGGTATGTGCGGACTAGCCGCCAGGAAAAAGGACAACCAAGGATCCACTGATCCGACACTCCTATCCGGCACCGCCGGACACCAGAGTGGATCTGTGGAAGCGGAATCCTCCGCAAAGCTCCAGAACACAATTAAACAAAATAATAAACAGAAGCGGACAAGCCGCAACACACGGCTGCGCCGCGACTCACGAACACCACCAGATGTTAAAGGTGCTCGGTCAGACTCCAGGAACAGATGGTAACTTCCGAGTACAGGATCTCTGAGGACAGGAACAACCGAAAAGACCGGGACTGGGAACTCTCTGCAGCAGACACAGGCAAACAGGAAGCTCAGGAACTAGCAGGAACCAAGCTCAGAACTCAAGCAGACTGAAAACCCAGAAATATCACTAGCGTCTGTGAACTGCAATCAGCCAGCATATAACAGAGAGGCCTAATTAATAATCCAGAGCAGCTGGCCTATTGCATGATTCCAGCTGACAAGATGCAATTAGCAGCCAGGTGAGGCTGAACACATGGAACAAGCTGCAATTACACAGACTAACCAGCGGCAGCAGACAAGAGCATACTAAAACAGAGCAACAGGAAATCCTGGCATGCAAGACAACTTAATAAACATAAAATACAGAACCAAAATGCAAAACAGGAATGAGCCACAGCCGTGGCTCATAACAGCACCTAGACATTCCGGGTACCTACACAAGGGTCCTGTTTGTTGATTTCAGCTTGGCCTTCAATACAATCGTCTCCAGCATCCTCCACCCCAAATTACTTTGGCTAGGGATCCCTGAAGCTACCTGTTCCTGGATAGTAGACTTCCTGACAGATAGAACACAGCAGTGACGTGCGGTGGGGTGAGGCAGGTGAGGCAGAGCCTTTCCTATCATACTTACGTCTAAACCAGAGTTTTGATTCAATAAAGTATATGAAAAATACTAATAATTTGTTTGAAATATCTTCTTTGTATTATTCTAATGATTTTTATAGCCCAAACGCTGGAGTAAAAAGTCTATGGCAGGTGAGGCACTGCTTTTCTTTTCAGAACATCTCTGATCAAAACTCACCAAATTTCCAGGAGTTTATACTGCAGTACCTGTGTATAATGTCCAGATGTACACTTTAGCCTATATATTGCATGGAAATCTGGCTCTGGGGTTAGCCAGTGCCTCCTGAGCCATTTAGCTCACCGCATGTTCCTGGAACACAGGTGGTGAAAGCGGGGGAATTCACCTCTCAAGCACGATCCATTAGTACAGGGCCCCTCAGTGCTGTGTTCTCTCACCCTTGCTCTTCTCCCTGTACACAAATGACTGCACTTCAGAGGCGCAATCAGTAAAGATCATCAAATTCGCTGATGTCACCACCGTCATCAGCCTCATCATGGGCGTGGACGAATCGGCCTATAGACGTGAAGTAGACCGGTTGGCCCAGTGGTGCAGCCACAACAACCTTGAGCTCAACCCTCTCAAAACTGTCGAGATTATAGTGGACTTCAGGAAGAAGTCAGCTAGTGCACCTCCGCTAACGATTGCTGACAGTGTGGTATCACTAGTGGACTCCTTCAAGTTCCTGGGGACCACAATCTCCCGGGACCTTAAATGGGGGTCCAACGTTGACGCCACTATCGGGAAAGCACAGCAGAGGTTGTTCTTCCTCAGGCAACTAAGGAAGTTCAACATCCCACAGAAGCATCTGCACCTCTTCTACTCTGTGATTGTGAAGTCGGTACTGTGCTGCTCGATACTGGTATGGTACGGATCCGCCAGAACGAGGGACAGATGCAGACTCCAAAAGGTGGTCAGAACTGCAGAGAAGATCGGAGCCAACCTTCCCTCAGTCCAGGACCTGTACCTGTCCAGAGCCAAAAAGCGGGCAACGAAGATAGTAAAGGACCAGCTACACCCCGGCCACAGCATGTTTAACTTGCTTCCTTTGGCAGACATTACAGGGCCATCCTCGCCGGGTCCACCAGAAGCCTCAAAAGTTTAATTCCCCAAGCGGTCCGCCTGCTGAACTCCTGAACATTGACTGACTAGATGTACATGTAACTCACTTGTGTCCCTACGGTATACCTATCTGTCTGACTTTACTTGCCCCCCACCTGCTTATTCGTTACCTACTTGGCTGTTGTATAGCAAACCGAAAACAAATTCCTAGTATACGCAAGTATACCTGGCCAAAAAAGCTGATTCTGATTCTGACTATAATGGCAATGTCCCCATTTACGTGTAAAATAAGGTCCAAACACCTATTTCCACTGCCGTTGCCAGTATGCATGGGGGCCTATGGGATCATCCCAGAGGAAGTCCGTATGACAAAAAGTCATTACAACATTGTAACATTATAATAATCAGTATATAATTGTATATTGTAAATAAATTCACTTCTGCTTTTGGGAAACATGTTGGGGGTTATCCAATTTTCCCCTATAATTTACTGAGGCTAATTGGTTCCCCAGGGAATATCCTATTAGCCCCGATAGCCGATGCTGCCTCAGGCAGGCAAAACCAAATCCCTAATTAGTGTCTAATTATTCCCGAGATATGTGCCGCAAAAAGACATAGGTCCATAGTTTTTTGCGGACCCTATATATTTTCATGAGAAAAACTGGGTTTTTTTCATGAGAAACCCCCATTTTTCACAGCAGCCATAAAGATATCTGATTGTAAGAGGCATATTTATTAATGTTATTTTTGCAAAAATAATGGGAAAAAGGGTGTTTTAATAATAATAATAATAATATTTATATAGCGCTCTTTCTGAAATAGGACTCATGGCGCTTAACAGATACAAAGCATAATATAGTATAGAAAATAATGAAGTACATTTTCAAAAAATATAGAAGCATGAAGATACTAAAAGGGATATTATGGAAATGCTAGAGTAAACAGGAAAGTCTTGAGTCTACTTTTGAAGGATTCTATAGTTGGGGCCTCTCGCACTGTGCGGGGAAGTGAGTTCCATAGAGTCGGAGCTGCATGACTAAAAGCTCGACCCCAGATGAATTACGGGAGATTCTAGGTACTGCTAAAAGTCCTTCATCTACAGATCGCAGTAATCAAGTGGGGCAGTATGGGGTCAGAAGCTGCCTCAGGTACCTTGGGCTTCGGTCATTTAATGCTTTGAAACTCAGTAAGCCAATCTTCAAGATGATTCGCCATCTTACAGGCAGCAAGTGAAGGGAGTAGAGGATGGGTGTTATGTGGCTAGAACGGGGCTGGTTGGTTAACAGCCTGGCAACTGTGTTTTGCACCAGCTGTAAGCGTTGCAATTCTTTTGCTGGGAGACCAAGGTAGAGGGCATTACAGTAGTCTAATCGAGATGATACAAATGCATGTATGACTTTTGGTAGATCATCTGAGGGAATTAAGTGCTTGATTCTGGCTATGTTCCTCAGGTGAAAGAATGAGGATTTGATTGTGGCTGATATCTGATGTTTAAGTGTCAAGCCACCATCCAGGACAACGCCAAGATTCCGCACATGATCAGTGGTCTGTAATTCTGAATCCCCGAGTGTAAGTCCAGTTGGTTGGCTATGCTGCAGTCTTGTCCTTTGATGTTGCGGTCGTATCATAAGGACCTCTGTTTTATCTGGGTTCAGTCGCAGCCAACTGGCGCTCATCCACTCCTGTAGCTCAGCTAGACAGCCATTTAGGGTTGCTATTGGGTTATCAGTGCCCGGAGCAAAGGACAAGTACAGTTGTGTATCATCTGCATAGCAGCGGTAGACCAGGCCATGGCGCCTGATTATTTCGCCCTATGGGAGCATGTATACTGCAAAAAGCAAGGGGGATAGTATAGAACCTTGTGGGACACCACATAGCAATGGCACTGGTGGTGATGAGTATAATCCAGATGATACTCTCTGTGACCTGCCTGTGAGAAATGATTTGAACCAGCTTAGGACTGTGCCATCCAGACCACAGAAATTTATCAGTCGCTCAATCAGAAGCCCATGGTCCACGGTATCAAATGCTGCCGACAGATCCAGAAGGATTAATATTGAACAGTCACCTCTGTCTCTTGCCATCAGAAGATCATTTAACACACACACACCAGGGCTGTTTCAGTGCTATGTCTTCTCCTGAATCCTGATTGGAATGGATCATATATATCATGGGTTGTCAGGCGGGTTTCCAGTTGATTTGCAACCATTTTCTCAAAAACCTTTCCTAGGTCTGTAGTTGGTCATGCAGTCGGGATCTAAATTAGGTTTTTTAAGGAGCGGTCTAACAATTGCTTCCTTTAGGGGTCCAGGAAAAATGCCTGTCTGCAAAGAGCATTGAACAATTTTTGCAAAGACAGGACCAATTATATCCATACAAGATATTAGAAGTTTGGTTGAGGCCGGGTCCAGATCACAGGTGGTGGGACGCAAAATCCGAGCAATTTCAGCAGTGTCCTTTACATCCACTGGGTCAAAGCTGGTCCATGAAGGCAGGTGGCTTATATTGGCAGGCTTTGTAGTTTGGCACTCCTTTGATGGCACTGTGGAGATTCCAGCCTGGATGGTGGATATTTTATCTGCAAAGAAGTTTGGAAACTCGTTGCATCTTGCCTGGGAGAGGGTTTCATCAGTCTGCAGGCATACTGGCTTGCAAAGCATCTCCACTGTGCGGAAAAGTTGAGCTGGCCTATTGTTTGCTGCCGTGATCTCATTTGACAGGAACTGTGATTTCTTACGAGTGATTGTCGATTGATATTCTTCGTTATGCTTTATTAGTTTTATTTTGTCATCCACTAGGTTAGTCTTCCTCCATCGTCTTTCCAGTCTACGCTCCCTTTTCTTGAGCTCACTAACACTGTTTTCGAACCATGGAGCTTGACGTTTTGGTTTACGAGGTCTTATATGCACAGGGGCGATAATATCAATTGCAGCCATAACATCCCTATTATAATAACGGACTAGGGAACAGGGATCTTCACAGGCACCCAGTATAACAGAGAGATACAGATTTGCTGCAAGATCCTGGGGAGTCATACCCCTCCTTGGATGATACCTGGTCAACTCCACGGGCAGAGATCTTATTTGAGGGGTTGCAACTGAGAACCAAAGGGAGTAGTGGTCTGACCAGATGATTGGGTTTATTTTTAGGTCAGTGACTTCTAATCCAATCTGAAAGACAAGATCGAGAGTGTGACCACTTTTATGTGTGGCAGAAGGAATGACCTGTGTGAAGCCCAGACCATTCATTGTGCACAGGAGGTCTTGGCCAAGGCGTGAGAGCTCATCATCCACCCATGCATTGAAAACCCAGAGGATGAGCCATCTTTGATGTTACAGAACCAGGCCAGCAACAGTGTCTGCAATTTCTTGTAGAAATATCTTTCCATCTCCAGGGGGCCGGTAAATGAGAAGTACTCTGAAACCTAATCCTGTCGAACTCAGGGCAGCAATGCACTGAAATGAGCGAGTAATTTCAATAGAGTGGACCCTAAGTTTAAGTTATTTTTTGAAGGAGATTGCCACCCTGCCACCCCTGCGGTCCAGTCTTGGGTTGTGGATGACAGAGTAGTTTGTTGGGATCGCAGCCTCCAATATAGGTGCTGCATTTTCATCTAGCCAGGTCTCTATAATGCAGGCTAGATCTGCAGATTCAATAAGGTCAGCAATTGTTACAGTCTTGTTTCTTATAGATCTGGCATTACAAAGGACTGACCTGATTGGGCATACCAGAGGACCTTCAGTTTTCTTTGTTAAGTGCAGGAGCTCTGGGAGAGTTGACAGTTCTGTTCTTGCAAACACAGGGCCGTCTTTTGGGTATCACTTCTATTTGATTGTTCTTTGAATATGGGGGTGAGCAGGAGGGCAAAGGACTTAGGTGGTTACCGGGGGGAAATAAATTTCCGGTGTTAATACCAAATTGCTTTCTAACAAATATTTAAAATGCCCGCTCTAATATATATTGTAGACGCCTGCACATCTTATTACCATGTGCCATGAATGTGCGCTATACATCGCAAAACACTGCATCCCATAAGAGAAAACAATACACCCACACATTAGGGGTCATTCCGAGTTGTTCGCTCATTGCCGATTTTCGCTATACTGCGATTAGTCACTTACTGCGCATGCGCAAGGTTCACAGAGCGCATGCGCATAATTATTTTACTAAAAACTTAGCTGTTTTGCTGTGGCTTCTGCGGCGCTTTTCTGTCGCACTGGTGTTCGGTAAATGATTGACAGGAAAGGGGCGTTTCTGGTCGTCAACTCAGCGTTTTCCCGGCGTTGGCTAAAAAACGAAGGCGTGTCAGGGAAAAACGCGGGAGTGTCTGGAGAAACGAGGGAGTGGCTGGCCGAACGCAGGGCGTGTTTGTGATGTCAAACCAGGAACGAAACGGCCTGAGCTGATCGCAATCTGAGAGTAGGTCTGGAGCTACTCAGAAACTGCTAAGAAATTTCAATTCGCAATTCTGCTAATCTTTCGTTCGCAATTCTGCTAAGCTAAGATACACTCCCAGAGGGTGGCGGCCTAGCGTGTGCAATGCTACTAAAATCAGCTAGCGAGCGAACAACTCGGAATGCGGGCCATTATCTGAGTTCCAAAGCTCATTGATGTATACATTTGTTATTAAAAGAATATGTATTCAATATATCACAACGTACAGTATACATAAAGTTACATGGTTACAATTTATACAGTGAGACGTTAATACATACAGTTACAGGCCAGCGATACAATTACCATATCTTTCTCATATAAATTCATCCCTCCATATCACTCTATCTCTCTCTGTAAAATCATGCAGGAACCGGACTGGCAGCATCTCCACCAATGTCTGGGACAAAACAGCAACTAGCAACTGTGTGTCTCTGTAATGTGTTATCTAATTTAAGGGAGGGAACTTTCTCATTCATGATGAGTCACTGGTCTGTTCGTTTGCTAAACAGGTACAGCCTTGAAGACATCCAAAGGGCTGGCCTGAGTTTCCTGTTCACCACCTATTTGGAATGTCTATTGTTCTAATAAAAGTGACTTTAGCTTTCATACATTTAATCATAACTATTTGTTGCAATGTCCTACAACTTAATAACAAGTATCAAATGAATCTACACATTAATCTGCTTGCTTTAATACCAAATACGACAGGTCTATCTTGCTTCGTTCAAATAATACACATACATGGCATTACTCCATTATATAATTTTAAATCATTATGATGTCTGGCGCTTGATATTATTATAATTATGTGCTCTATGAAATGTGTCGAATCCATCTCTGTGGCATGTCCGTGTAAATGCATGTGTTACCATATATTGCTGTGCTCGCTGCGTGTATTTGCAAGTATAGCGACTTATATGTGTGGAGTCTGTATGTTCTTTCTATGTAATATTTTTACTTCGTCAGTCCACCCTTTGGCAGTAAACAATAACTGCCATCAATTATTAACATAAGAAAGAAAAATATTTCAGACAATAATCGGTGACCTAGACACAAGTATGTATTAATTTCACAAATCAGATGTTTGACCATATTTGGGGAAGACAGGGAGGAGGACGAGACATCCTCTATATGCACTCGGTGGTCACGGGACCACTGGTTGGGTGTGGGACAACATTCAACCTATAGAGTATACTGGGACAGTGCTTTGGCCTATAATGTCTGATTTGCGACGAACATTTCACACATACATGTACCTACGTCTTTGTACACTGATGTTTGGATTCGATTGAGGTTCTGCTGGGTAGATGAAGAAGACACAAACAAATCGTGAAAGTGACATACAAAATTTTCATGATCTACATATTCCTATCATTTTCTGAACATTGTTTCCATTTCTGGAACGTATGCTAGGTCTGTTTAATAATTGAACAAGGGTTATAAGTAGTGTCCTTCCTAAATAAGATAAACCTTCGGAGTTCGGGGAGAGCCACTCATAAACATTTCTTCCACATACATTAATGAGCTCTTTATCTGTAATGTGTGAATAGCCATTGTCTGATTGTTCCTGATTACCTCCGAAGTCCATGACTACTAGACCTTTGATTTTTCTCTGGCTTTAACAAACTGATCGGCTAATCCTGGGATCCTATAAGGAAATCACTGCTTCCTCCAGAACCAGTTCCAGTCCCACACTCGACTCCTCATAAAAAAAACCCTCGCAAAAATAGAATGTCCTGAAAAAAAATGTTTGTCAGCGGGAAAGAGAGAAAAGAGGAATAGAACAAAACAACTCTTGTTCATAACAAATCAATTACAATGACTGGTCTTTCTGTGATCCTTTAGCATGCTCAGGTAGTGTTCAACATTGCCGCCTCTCAGTCTTCACGGAACAGAGTCTCTGGTGATACTTTTGTGATCTCACTCCATTTACGAGTTCCTTCCGGACTACCGACTTTCCTGCAATGGGAATCGTGGACCCAAGTCTCTCTCTCGGCTACTTTCACTGGGATAATGCTGTCAACAAAATTTGGTAGGGTCCTTCCCACCTGTCTATTAGGCAACCTGAGCGTAAGAGCAATCACACAGTCTCTTGGTTCACAATCAAGACAGTTAGTATTTGGCATACCAGGAATCAACAGTTTCAAGTTCTTTTGTCAAGTTCTCAAATGCTGGCTCATCTCATTAAGGTACTGTACTGTCACCTCATTGGTGTATTTCTGATCATTGTGCGGATCAATCATGACATGAGGTTGTCTTCCAAAAACAAAAAAAGACACAAATACCAAAACAAAAACAAAAACAAATTTCGAAGCGGGTGATTCGTTAAGTGAAGATCTTGGAGTGGTTCCGATGCTACATAATACTAATGGCAGTATCTGTGATCACAATACAGGTTGAGTCTCCCTTATCCAAAATGCTTGGGACCAGAGGTATTTTGGATATGGGATTTTTCCGTATTTTGGAATAATTGCCTACCATAATGAGATATCATGGTGATGGGACCTAAATCTAAGCACAGAATGCATTTATGTTTCATATACACCATATACACACAGCCTGAAGGTAATTTTAGCCAATATTTTTTATAACTTTGTGCATTAAACAAAGTGTGTGTACATTCACACAATTCATTTATGTTTCATATACACCTTATACACACAGCCTGAATGACATTTAATACAATATTTTTAATAACTTTGTGTATTAAACAACGTTTGTGTACATTGAGTCATCAGAAAACAAAGGTTTCACTATCTCACTCTCACTCAAAAAAGTCCGTATTTCGGAATATTACGTATTTCGGAATATTTGGATATGGGATACTCAACCTGTAGTACAATTTCAAGCTTTGCTCCTACTTCTAGGGGTACCATTATCTACACACAAATTTCTGCGCAATTTTTCTTTGTGGTAAACACAGCAGCATCCGTGGCGGCAGGAAATGCCTCTACCCAGTTTGAGAAAACATCAGTGCACACCAATACATAACAATAATTCCTAAAGGGTGTTAACTGTACGAAGTCGATTTGTATTTCCTGAAAAGATCCGTCTGCAGGAGGGATATGGGATGGCTCTGTTGGTGTTGCCTTACCAATATTCTTCCTCAAGCAAGTAAGACAGGTCATTGCTTTCTCACCTGCATGAGAAGAAAACCCTGGTGCACTCCAGTAGGCTCTTACCAGCTTGCACATACCTTCCTTACCCTAGGTGAGTCAGACCATATTCCGCCTCAGCTAGGCTTGGGAGATATGCTCTGGGGGCCACTGGCTTACCGTGTCCACCTCTCCAGAGTCCTGGGGACACCTAACTATACCCCTTCGACTTCCAGACCTCCTTTTCCTGTAGGGAACACAAATTTGTATCTTAATTTAACTGTTGTGTGTTTGCAATGTAGAGTATCATGAGCATAACTCAAAAAAAGAGAAAAAAGAAACATCTCTAGAGGA
This sequence comes from Pseudophryne corroboree, assembly GCF_028390025.1. Lineage (NCBI taxonomy): Eukaryota > Metazoa > Chordata > Amphibia > Anura > Myobatrachidae > Pseudophryne > Pseudophryne corroboree. Next base: position 694,001,050 of record NC_086449.1, on the reverse strand, counting down.
GAGAAAGAAGAAGAAAATGAAAAAGAAAATGTCAGGTTTGCCATTCACCAACAGGCATATCAGTGTCTATACAAAATTTCCCTTCACCAGTATTCTCATCCTTCCTCCACCCCTTGTGCATGACAAGGCACACTGCAGCAATACTGGTGTTATCATGCTGTTGGGATATACTGGGTTCGGGCAGAACTCTGAAGGACCAATTAGGCATATAGTGTTTGAACTGTAATCGTGTCCATGTATTGTACCACCCTGTGGAACGCAAAAGATGAAGAGTGATAATGTTGATTTGATTACCTTATACCTTTCCCTATATGTAGGTAGGAGACTCAGTACGCAATTGGCGTATGGGGTACCGTAAGGGTACGCACCTAGCGTAGCAGACACTTAGCCGTGGTCGAGACGCACATGCGACACGCTCGTTCACAACTTAACGTGTGGTGTCGAGCACGCTATAGGCGGCCGACTACCGTAATGCTACGCTGCTAGCGTAGCGTACGCTCGTGACCACGAGGAGAACACGAGCGGCGCAGATGCTCACGAGATGACACTCAGTAAACCTTGTATGCAACACAGTGAAAGATTGAGTTTGTACTGTAAACCTTGGTTTTGTAATGTGAGCACAATGCAATGCTAATTAACCTCTATTGTATGAAAGCCTCTTGAGCGATTGAGACACTCTGAATACTCTCAGCAATGTAATAAACACACAATACCTTGCTAAGGTTTGTCAAAGTCAGAAAAATATCACGCTGCACGTTGCCATATATTCACCTCATGCGCGTGCTTGCTGCACGTGCACATTCTCTCCCGTGCGTGCGGATACACGCAGCCGCGTGATGGCGCCTCGGCCATGCGCTCGAGCGCGTGGTATGTGCATTTACGGTAGAGTTTGTGTGCGTCTAGCGGGCGACTCAATCGTTAGATAATAAATCCATATAGCATGTTTTATAGATAATGTTCCCCTTAGTAATAACTGTAAGTTTGTTTAATGTGACTTGTTCACGGACTTGGGAATCCCTCTTTTTGTTGTACAAAGGGTCTGATTAAGGTTGAACAGTGGTGTCTGGTACCTAACCGAAGAGTATTTTTATAGCAATAATCCGGTGTTGGTTAGGTAAAGATTAATCGCTCCTGCGTGTAGTTATGGCCATTAGTAGTTTCTGGACATATTCTATATTTGCAGTTCATTATCCATGCGGCGGGAATCCGGAGATTCCCACCCACCTGAGCTGTTTGAAATAGTCACAGCCCACCTGTTCAAACTAACCTATGACCTTTTGATATGATGCGAGGAGACATTCCTGTGTCCAATGAACAATGAGATTGTAGGTCCCTTTGTAGTATACTGTACTCAGTGTATATAAGATCAGCCAGCCTGAACAGCTCCCTCACTCTCCACAAACGGTTTTCATATTGATTAACTCGGAGCTGGTACCAGGCTGCGCTGCGATCGTTCCCAGTGTGTGTAAGTAATTCTCTGTGATTATCTCGCTCTTTGTCTGTATTGGCCACATTCTCTCTCTCTCTCTGTTTAGTTTAAGATTGAAATGTTATTGTATATTTCTGTCTAGATATTCTGTTAGAATTATATGTTAGTATGTAGTGTATGACTTGTAACTGTTTTACCGCTTTTCGATATAACTAAAAGCTTGTTAGTAAAGGTGTTGGATCCTTAGCACGGTATCGTGTGTTCATTATATTGCAGAGAGTAATAGGAGCGTCTCGATCGCTCAAACAGCTTTAGTGTTAACAAGGTTAAGCAGCGTTATATCGCTACAGTGTTTCAGTACAAGGTTTACAGTATAAGAATATCCTTTCTGTGTGTTACATTCAAGGTTTACTGATTGTCATCCTGTGAGCGTCAGCGCCGCTCGTGATCTCCTCGTGGTCTCGAGCGTCCGCTACGCTGATAGCGTAGCATTACGGTTGTCGCTCGCCTATAGCGTGCTCGACACCACGCATTAAGCTGTGAGCGAGCGTGCCGCATGTGCGTCTCGATCACGGCCTAGCGTATGCTACGCTAAACACGTACCCTTACGGTACCCCATACGCCAATTGCGTACTGTGTCTCTTACCCATTATTGTGAAGGTTATAAGGTAATTTAAATCAGCGTTATCAATTGGCTGCTCGTCCGTCCTCCACATATCCGCACTAGCGAAAAACAAACGTTATCTGTCAGCAAGGGTGGGAAGGCAGTATCCCTTCGTATCGGGATACAGAAGTGCTGACTAGATAAGCGTTTGTTTCGCTAGATTGAAGGAGTGCTGGTGGGATCCGGAACCGGAGGTAAGAACAATACGCTATTGTTTTTTTTTTTAAACTGTTTATTTCTGTTTTGCGTACACACGCACGCACACACACAACTGTATCTCTTTTCATTTGTGTATTTTCACATATCACCTTCCTGTTTGCCATTTCACAATTGATAACGTGCTGAGAAAGATTTGTTGCTATTGGTAGTTAAAAGTTAATATTAATACGTAAGGAAGTAATTTGTAAAACATGCACACGGCTTGCCTAAAATACAAGGGAGTTTTCTGTGGTGTTCAGTAGATGATTACAATTAAAGGTCATTTACATTGATAAACGTGTTAGCTGTGTTACTGTGGACATACCTGGCTTGCGTACACGTGTCTCTAACAAGGGGCAGAACGAGTGTACGCGACGCAAGGGTCGATGCACGGAGCGTATATTATGCAACGGAGCGTCTGGGTACGCCCACATAATACAAATCACACGATAGTATTATTTTAAATAGGCGAAAAGGAGGTAACGCGATAATAGCGCAAGTCAATTTCAGTGTCCAAAATTTTAAGCTAATAGATCCTTCTCTAATTTGCAACCCATCTGGACTAGACTGTGTTACTGAATGAAAGGGATTTCTGCGCAGAAACGAAAGTAAAGTGTATATGAGGTGAAAGAGTGTGTATACATATATATATAAGTTTCTAATTTTTGGGGTTGAACCAAAGGAAATTGAGTTCTCATGAAGGTACATACGTGTAAGTGACTGCATGGTGGCTTGGGAGGCATCCCTTGTTAAACATTAAAAAAGAGCATTAGAGTATAGCAGACCAGGAGGTCTACTGTAGCACAGACCAGGAGGTCCAGGTACAGCAGACTAAGAAGTCCGCTATAGATAAAGAGTAGCACAACACCAGTAAGGGTTGGTGCAGAACCCATATAGGCCATTAAGCTCAGGCTGAAGGAATTCGCAGCCACAATTTTCGATTCCACTGGTCGCTCCGCACATAAGATTAGTTGCTTATGTGCAGAACGATTGTACCGCACGTAATTGTGTGCATTAGTTAGTAACTTGACCCAGTACCATTTGCGTACGCTAGAGGGGTCATAAACGCTATTTGTACATTCTAACGTGATTTGTGTAATGTTTTTTTATTTTAAGGGAAGTTCGCTAGTCACTTGGGAACTATCCAACAACCAATAGTTACTGGAAAGGGTTAAGTGCTCTTCGGATCACACCCACATGTTCCAGTAAATAGAGGTTCAGGTCGCAGGGGCCCTAGGTTGAGTACGCCAGCGCTAAGGCAGTGTGTGGGCGTATTGGTCGACGTGGGCGAGTGAGTGGAGTACTCGGTAAACTTCGCCGCCGGCCTGCCCAGGACATCTTGGTTTTGTAAGGGTTTGCTGAAGACCCTGATTTGAAGGTCAGAGGTAGTGAAAGCAACACCTGCAAGGATGGGGGCCAGTTGTTCAGGTAGGGGGCGATCAACCTCGGTTCGGGTTGACTTAGTAAACCGACCAATCGGGTCGGCAAGGTATGTAATGTGTGAGAAATACGGATCACACACAGAGGTTTTGTGCGATGAATGGGAAAGAATGACTGTGCACGATGGGGAAAAGTTCCCATGGGTAGGCAGTTTTAGCCCAGATGTGTTGCAAAATCTAAGGAGAAGGATATGTCTCATTAAATCTGCAAAGAGACGAATCAAACATTATGACTATTTACAGTTATGGCAGCAGGAGGGTGAAATACAGAGAGGATTGGCTCAGGCGGCTGGATCTAACCCTATCAAGAAACTGATAGCCACGGCGCCACCGCCACCATACATAACGGGAGAGCAGGTGGTCACAGAGAATGGCACACTGGTGAATGATAAACATACACTTAGTAACTGTATAAATGTTAAAAATAATGTGACTAAGATTATTGATGCAAATACTAACCCGTGCAAGCTATACCCTGTTTTAAACTTTCCCCAGGAGTGTGATCAAGAGGATGAGCCAACAACAATATCGGCACTCTCTCTAGCAGCCACCATAGCAGAAACAACAGTAGGCATGGCCCAACCCGTAAGATTAGCGTCAAAGCCCCCTAGCGGAGGGACAGGTGAGGTCGTATCATCTGGTAAGTACGGCACCATACACTATGCTGAAACCATTTCACCACATATTGTAGAATCTACTCAGAAGGATGTTATTGGACTTAATCCCGTTAGGGTAATAGCAGTGCCAAATGGGAAAACTGACACTTCAGGAATCACTCCTGTCAGAAACATCGCCATGCACTGCCCCTTTACCCGAATGAAATTAAGAACAATGGTGTCTGAATTCCCTGATCCTAGGAAAGATCTAGCTGCTAGTCAGAAATACATTAGAGATCTAGGAAATACTGTGGAGCCCAATAACAAAGACTGGCAGATATTGCTGAGGGCATGTTTACCCTCCAATGTCGACTCAGCAAGATTTTTAGCTGACTGTAAATTAGATGAAGATGTACCCCTTACGGATGTGTACAACCAAGATAAGGGCCCTCATTCCGAGTTGTTCGCTCGGTATTTTTCATCGCATCGCAATGAAAATCCGCTTAGTACGCATGCGCAATGTTCGCACTGCGACTGCGCCAAGTAACTTTGCTATGTAGAAAGTAATTTTACTCACGGCTTTTTCATCGCTCCGGCGATCGTAATGTGATTGACAGGAAATGGGTGTTACTGGGCGGAAACACGGCGTTTCAGGGGCGTGTGGCTGAAAACGCTACCGTTTCCGGAAAAAACGCAGGAGTGGCCGGAGAAACGGTGGGAGTGCCTGGGCGAACGCTGGGTGTGTTTGTGACGTCAACCAGGAACGACAAGCACTGAACTGATCGCACAGGCAGAGTAAGTCTGAAGCTACTCTGAAACTGCTAAGTAGTTAGTAATCGCAATATTGCGAATACATCGGTCGCAATTTTAAGATGCTAAGATTCACTCCCAGTAGGCGGCGGCTTAGCGTGTGTAACTCTGCTAAATTCGCTTTGCGACCGATCAACTCGGAATGAGGGCCAATGTAAAGAGAATAAATTTACAGTTAAAAGAGTATTTTCCAGCTGTTGCCAAATGGAATAATTTTTTTTCCATCAAACAAAAAGAGGGAGAAACAGCTGCTGATTATTTTCATCGGGCACTACAGGAAATGGCTAAGTATACAGGCATAGAAGACATTTCGACAAATGTAAATCATAGAGCAGTAGCAGTATCTGTGTTAATGGAAGGTTTAAAAGAAGTATTAAAGACAAGGGTACAGACCACCCAACCATGTTGGCGAGGTCTGTCGGTGGCTACTTTGAGAGAGGCTGCTGTTGATCATGAACGGAATATCACCAGACACAGGGAGTCACAAAGTGATAAGTTAATGGCCGTAAGTATACAGGCCCTGACCACAAGGCCATCTCTGTATAAATCTCCGACCCCTGTGGGTAAGTCAAATGTGGTAACTTGTTATTACTGTCATAAAGAGGGACATTTTGCACGAGACTGTAAATCAAAGATTGCACAAAGATCATACCAACCCCCTAGACAACGACATGACACACGAAATTGGGAGCAAGGACCGCAGAGACGGAGTTATGAGCCACACGCAGGGGAAACAAAAAGGTATCCCCCAAAAAGAGACTGGCAAGTCACTGATAGATCCCATTTACCCCCTTCACAGGTAATTGCTGCCAGCGCAATACAGGGAGGCCACCACGCACCATAGGGGCGAGGCCACACCTGTAATCAGCAGCCAGTGAAATTAATTGCGAACCTTGGAAGTGAACCCGAGGTCACAATTGATGTAGCTGGTAAATCTCTAAATTTCCTTGTAGATACGGGGGCGGCTAAGTCAGTGATAAATTCGACCGTGGGCATGAGAACCACTGGTAAAACAATTCCAGCCATGGGAGTAACAGGAGTAGTACAGCACTACCCTTTAAGCAAACCCGCAGAGATTATGATAGGGCCTTTGCATACCAAGCATTCTTTCCTGCTGGCTGCATCAGCTCCGACTAATCTCTTAGGGAGAGATTTACTGTGCAAAATGGGATGCGTCATATACTGTACTCCTGAAGGTGTGTTCTTGGACATACCCGAAAACCACACTCAGGAAGCGCAGGATATGCTAGACTCCCCAACAAGATTAATGTCACACACTGTTGTTGTAAATAGGTGTCCGTCCAAGGTAGAAGAAATGATTTCCCAGATACCGGAGTCACTTTGGACCAAAGATGGACAAGACACTGGATTGATGGCAAATGTAGCCCCAGTAGTTGTGCAAGTAAAAGATGGTAGGATAGCTCCAAAAATCCCACAATATCCTCTGAAGCCAGAGGTGGAGTTAGGAGTTTACCCTGTAATAGAGCGCTTGCTACAACAGGGCATTCTGGTAAGGACGTCCAGCACTGCAAATAGTCCCATCTTCCCTGTTAAAAAGAGTGGGGGGAGGGGTTACAGATTAGTGCAGGATCTAAGAGGGATCAACAAAATAGTTGAGAGTCAATTCCCCGTAGTGCCAAATCCAGCTGTCATCCTAATGCAAATCACTCCCACTGCCAAATTTTTCACTGTGATTGACCTCTGCTCCGCTTTCTTCTCGGTACCTCTGCACCCTGACAGCCAATACTTATTTGCATTTACATACAGAGGAGTTCAATATACATGGACTCGCTTACCCCAAGGGTTCATAGACAGTCCAAGTATTTTCTCACAAGCTCTGCATGATTGTTTACAGTCTTTCCAAACAGTGAGTGGATCAGTATTGATACAGTACGTGGACGATTTACTACTGTGTTTAGATTCATTGGAAGCGTCCCTGAGAGATACGAAACAGCTCCTGTTTCATCTTTCAGACACAGGACACAAGGTTTCCAAAGACAAGTTACAATTATGCCAGACCCATGTGAAGTATTTGGGACACTGTCTAACACAAGGACTGAGACACCTTACCGCTGATAGAATTCAAGCAATTCGTGACATGACCCTGCCACAAACCCAGCAACAGATCAGAACGTTTTTAGGAATGTGTGGGTATTGCCGTAACTGGATCCCAGGTTTTTCCATACTGGCCTTACCTTTGCAGGAGATGGTCTCATCAAGCAAACCTGATCGGATTTCGCACACAGACGAATCCGAGATGGCATTTGAGAGACTTAAACAGTGCCTAACGAAGGCACCAGCATTAGGTATGCCAGACTATGGGAAACCCTTTGAGCTGTACGGAACAGAGAGTGCTGGTTGCGCAGCAGGTGTCCTAACCCAGAAGCATGGTTATGCCAGCAGGCCGGTAGCCTTCTACAGCGCCCAGCTTGACACGGTAGCGTGATCCCTCCCCACATGCTTGCGAAGCGTTGCAGCGATAGCATTGCTAGTTACAAAAAGTGAAGATGTAGTGCTAGGACACAACCTCACAATCCATACACCACATGCAGTGTCAGCCTTACTAAATTCTGCCCAAACCAGACACGTCTCATCAGCGCGGTTTACAAGATGGGAATTGGCATTGATGGCCCCCGTAAACATTACCATAAGGAGATGCAGCGCATTAAATCCTGCAACGTATCTCCCAGGTGTGCCTGGACAGGCACAAAGGGTGGGGGATGAGAATAATGGTGAAGGAGGATTTAATACAGAGGATGACACACATGATTGTATGGAATATTTGACCCAAAATTTCACGGCAAGGCCTGACATCAGTGACAACCCACTGGAAGATGTAGATTTTACTTTCTACACTGACGGTAGTTGTCACAGACAGACGGACTCGGGAGACTTGTGTACTGGATACGCAGTCGTAGATGACCAAGGTACCATAGAAGCAGAACCGCTAGGCCCACCTCACTCAGCACAAGTTGCTGAACTGGTTGCCCTAACCAGAGCATGTGAATTGGCTAAGGGCAAGTCAGCCAATATCTACACAGATTCTAGGTACGCATTCGGAGTAGTCCATGATTTCGGAGCCCTATGGCGCCTCAGAAATTTCATGACGGCAGCTGGCACACCCGTAGCGCATGCAGCCCACATCAAAAGACTTCTAACAGCGATACAGGAACCCGACAGAGTGGCTGTTATCAAGTGTAAAGCTCACACATATAGCCAAGACCCGGTATCACTTGGTAACAGCCGAGCAGACGAAGCTGCTAAATCAGCAGCTAGTAACCCCATACAAACAGATAGTACACGACTGATGGTATTTAATACTGTAAACACACAGAAATTGTGTGAAATGCAAAATTTGTGTTCCCCACAGGAAAAGGCAGTTTGGAAGTCAAAAGGATATGACCAGGAGTCCTCAGGACTCTGGACAGATGGACATGGTAAACCAGTGGCACCCAGAGCATACCTTCCAAGTCTAGCGGAAGCAGCACATGGGCTGACTCATCTAGGCAAAGAAGGGATGTGCAAGCTAGTAAGAGCTTATTGGTGCGCCCCAGGATTTTCTTCCCATGCGGGTAAGAGAGCGATGACATGCCTCACCTGCTTGAGGAAGAATATCGGAAAGGCAATACCGACAGAGCCATCTCATATCCCTCCAACAGATGGCCCTTTCCAGGTGATACAAATTGATTTCATACAATTGCCACCTTGTAGAAATTTAAAGTATGTTTTGGTCTGTATTGATGTATTCTCAAATTGGGTTGAAGCATTTCCTGCGGCCACAAATACCGCTGTATTTACTGCAAAAAAAATTGTACAGGAATTTGTGTGTAGGTACGGTATCCCTAGAATAATTGAAAGTGATAGGGGCACCCATTTCACAGGTGAAGTCTTTCAAACAATGTGTAAGTTGATGGGAATTAATAGTAAGCTGCATACTCCGTACCGCCCCCAGGCGAGCGCGAAGGTGGAAAGAGTAAACAGCACTATTAAAAATAAATTGAGCAAGGTAATGACTGAAACAGGACTGTTATGGCCGGAAGCTTTGCCAATTGTATTATACAGCATCAGAACCACTCCCAGGTCCCCTCTTAATCTGTCTCCCTTTGAAATTCTGTTTGGTCGACAACCCCATGTTATGATTAACCCCCAGGATGATTTGAAATATAACAATGAAGTAACCGTAAAGTACTTGGTTAAGATGAGTAAGCAATTGAGGAATCAGAATGATAATCTAAAGTTGGTGATTCCTGATTTGCCAGACAGTAATTGTCATGACATTGAACCTGGGGATTATGTAATGATACGGAATTTTCTACGCTCAGGTTGCCTTATTGACAGATGGGAAGGACCATATCAAGTCTTATTGACCAGCACAACTGCTTTGAAGGTTGCCGAGAGAGAGACTTGGGTCCATTCGTCTCATTGTAAAAAAGTCACTGACCCAGAGAGGTCCCGTGATAAAGAACAGACGGTAGAGGTTGTATCACTAGAGTGTCTGTTCAGGGAAGATTGAGACGACACCTGAGCGCTGAGAATAAAAAGACCGGAAGCTTGTCGAGCCAGATTTCTTTTTCCCATTTGTTATTTTCTCCAGCTCCCACCTCCCTCCTATTTCCTTTCCCCCTTCTTAGTTTTCTCCTTTTACTCCTCTAAGATGGACTGGCCCCAAGAGACTGTGATCCGGATTTTCCTGTTGACCCTGATGTTGACCAGAGCAGTCTGTTTCGGTGAGAGTACCATGGAGGTCGAGAAAGGATCAGGAATGGGTTCTGATGACCAGGATGCAGGCGTAGATTTCCAAGAACAACATAATCTCCGAGTAAAGGCGAGTATCAGAAAACGATCTGGTAGCATTGACAATAGAAGGAATTGTGAAGGATTGTTAGCTGAAGAGAACTGCATCTGTAGGCATTGTGACAATATAGTTGAGGATGGGTGCATAAAGAAATGTCAGTCCAGTTTTAATGTCCACATGGACCGCATCCATTGAGTGACTATCACTCCTTAGTGGGTAAAGTGTTAAATCAGACAGACTGTTGGGTATGCTCTCAAGTACCTCAAGGCCATAGCAAATCAGGACTAGTACCATTCCCTTTAACGGTAGGAGAGGTACTTCAGCTAAGTGGTGGGAGGCCGGTGGACAAGAGGTTTAATATCTCTAGTCCTCCTAGTTTGAAGCTCCACCAATATCATGTGGACAGGTCCTTAGTGTGCTTTAACATTTCCAATCCCCGAAAGCCGGGAAATTGGGAAGTGTCATGGAGTAATCAAACCATGACATTCTCACATAGAGCCGACAGATTGCCCATAGACACAGAACTTATACGCCAGATAGCCGACCATAGGAAATTCTTTCGGTATAGGTACACCTTAGGAAGTAGGATCATGCGAGTTGGAGAAGTATCACCAGGATACTGTGCACAGATCGTACAAACTGATACGTGTACTAAACAGATGGAAGAATTAGGGTTAGGAGAGTTCACATGGAAAATCTGTAATATGGTTATGTCACACTCCGTCCAATATGTTCTCCCCGATGATGCATACTTCATATGCGGGAGGAAGGCGTATAAGTGGCTTGCCCCAAACTCAGAAGGGTTGTGTTATATTGGAAAAGTACTGCCTGAGGTAATGACTGTATCCCACACTAAAATGAAAGATATTCACCGTGGTGCCCAAGCTCCTTATACTCACACTCATTACGAGCACATCGTTAAACACCACCTGATAGAAAGAACAGAGCATTCAGCCTCTGACCTGATCCATGAATCCACCGGGATTCAATTCCTACTCGCGTTAGATATCACTCGTACCGCTAGAGGAGTGATAAATTATAAATATATATCTGCGCTTGCAAATTTATTAGACAATATCACCGAAATGTATGACGACACCTTCAGGTACACTGGGAAAGAGTTACAAGCCTACAAAACGGAACTGGTTCAGCATAGGATGATTCTCAATTACCTCACAGCTGTGACAGGCGGGTATTGTGTTACCCTGGCAACTCAATATGGAATCAAGTGCTGCACGTACATTACAAACAGCATGGAGGACCCAGCCGAGGTCATAGACCAAAAGATGGATGACATTTTACAATTAAAATGGGAGTTCCGAAGGAAACACAATCTCACCCTTGCTGCTGTGGGTAATGAGCTGACCAGTTGGGTGTCATGGTTGAACCCACGATATTGGTTCTCTGGTTTAGGAGAATGGGCCCTAGGTATTATCATGGATGTAGGGAAATTTCTTTTGTGTATTCTGGGAGTCATCATATTGGTCGGTCTGATATTTAGATGCGTTCGGGTTTTAGCGAAGCGTAAAAGTAATACCAGGGTGATGAGTCTAAGGAACGAGGACACTGTATTAACAACGATTAATTTGATGTATGACCCAACAATAGAGACAATGTTGTGATGAAAATGTGATTCCACGGTCCGTTTCTTTCACCCGTTTCTCCTTTGTTTTCCTCCAAGGTACAAAGACATCCGCTTGGAAGAAGAATTTGACAACCTTTTACACAGACCATTGATGGACAATGCCATAGACCCCCATTTTCCCTAGTGACTCTAAAATTTTACGATAGCCCAACACTTCAAAGATTGTAAGTCTATGGACATTGAGAAAGCTTTTTGCTCAAGCAATTATAGCAAAAGCATCGGGAGACTACAGTCAACATGTACATCGAGACAAGACACAAGACAAGACCTCAAGCAACAAATGTACATTAAACTCACATAGTTTACGACTGCATTTACCATAATTGCTTCTTATCTTCACCTCTACAACCTTCAGGTAATGACACACATAGTCGATAGGGAATATAGGCACAGATATCAGCACTCACATATCTCCCCATTCATGTATCATCAACTAAAATGTGCTCCCCCATTTTGTTGCAACCAAAAGCCGAAAAGAGCTTGGTAAAGTTTGACAGCCCATCCACAGACCCGTAATACGGGATAAGAAGGAATTCAAATGTATACTTCGCAATACCTCGAAGCTTGATTTAAAACACGTACGGCACGATGATACATGACCCCTCAAACATGGACTCATACATACATGCTTCTACTATCTCACTAGGTCATACCTTTTTCCCACCTTCTTCTCTTCTCCCTTACCCAATCATAGAAATGTATTATACATGACATATATTTTTCTCTTTTTGAACTGTTTTAGGAAGTGGCAGTTATTGGTGACTGCCAAAGGGTGGACTGTCAAAGTCAGAAAAATATCACGCTGCACGTTGCCATATATTCACCTCATGCGCGTGCCTGCTGAACGTGCACATTCTCTCCCGTGCGTGCGGATACACGCAGCCGCGTGATGGCGCCTCGGCCATGCGCTCGAGCGCGTGGTATGTGCATTTACGTTAGAGTTTGTGTGCGTCTAGCGGGCGACTCAATCGTTAGATAATAAATCCATATAGCATGTTTTATAGATAATGTTCCCCTTAGTAATAACTGTAAGTTTGTTTAATGTGACTTGTTCACGGACTTGGGAATCCCTCTTTTTGTTGTACAAAGGGTCTGATTAGGGTTGAACAGTGGTGTCTGGTACCTAACCGAAGAGTATTTTTATAGCAATAATCCGGTGTTGGTTAGGTAAAGATTAATCGCTCCTGCATGTAGTTATGGCCATTAGTAGTTTCTGGACATATTCTATATTTGCAGTTCATTATCCATGCGGCGGGAATCCGGAGATTCCCACCCACCTGAGCTGTTTGAAATAGTCACAGCCCACCTGTTCAAACTAACCTATGACCTTTTGATATGATGCGAGGAGACATTCCTGTGTCCAATGAACAATGAGATTGTAGGTCCCTTTGTAGTATACTGTACTCAGTGTATATAAGATCAGCCAGCCTGAACAGCTCCCTCACTCTCCACAAACGGTTTTCATATTGATTAACTCGGAGCTGGTACCAGGCTGCGCTGCGATCGTTCCCAGTGTGTGTAAGTAATTCTCTGTGATTATCTCGCTCTTTGTCTGTATTGGCCACATTCTCTCTCTCTCTCTGTTTAGTTTAAGATTGTAATGTTATTGTATATTTCTGTCTAGATATTCTGTTAGAATTATATGTTAGTATGTAGTGTATGACTTGTAACTGTTTTACCCCTTTTCGATATAACTAAAAGCTTGTTAGTAAAGGTGTTGGATCCTTAGCACGGTATCGTGTGTTCATTATATTGCAGAGAGTAATAGGAGCGTCTCGATCGCTCAAACAGCTTTAGTGTTAACAAGGTTAAGCAGCGTTATATCGCTACAGTGTTTCAGTACAAGGTTTACAGTATAAGAATATCCTTTCTGTGTGTTACATTCACGGTTTACTGATTGTCATCCTGTGAGCGTCAGCGCCGCTCGTGATCTCCTCATGGTCTCGAGCGTCCGCTACGCTGATAGCGTAGCATTACGGTTGTCGCTCGCCTATAGCGTGCTCGACACCACGCATTAAGCTGTGAGCGAGCGTGCCGCATGTGCGTCTCGATCACGGCCTAGCGTATGCTATGCTAAATACGTACCCTTACGGTACCCCATACGCCAATTGCGTACTGTGTCTCTTACCCATTATTGTGAAGGTTATAAGGTAATTTAAATCAGCGTTATCAGGTTCCAACACCTTTACTAACAATATCTAGCTATGTAAAAAAAAGAATAAACAGTTAACAGTTCATACACTACAGGCTAACATCGATATCTAAGCAGAATAACTACACATAAATATACAATAGCGTCACAATAGCAAACAATAACATACAATGAGAGAGAGAGAGAGAGAGATCGTGGCACAATTACAATCAGAGATTAAGAATGGTCACAGAGAGAGTACTTACACACCGGGGAATGATTCGCTGCGCTAGTCCTGGTTACCAGCTCTGGGTTAGTCAATGATGAAAACCGTTGTGGAGAGAAGACTGAACAGGTACAGGCTGGCTGATCTTATATACACTGCTTACAGTACACTACAAAGGGACCTATAATCTCATTGTTCATTGGACACAGGAATGTCTCCTCGCATTATAACAAAAGGTCATAGGTTGGTTTAAACAGGTGGGCTGTGACTATATCAAACTGCTCAGGAGGGAGGGAATCTCAGAATTCCCGCCGCATGGATAATGAACTGCAAATATAGTAAATGTCCAGAAACTACTAATGAACATAACTATTCGCAGGAGCGATTAATCTTTACCTAACCAGCACCGGATTGTTCCTATTAAAATGTTCTTTAGTTAGGTACCAGGAACCACCGCTCAGACCCTATCTGACCCTTCGTATCATGCAAAGAGGAATTCCTTTGTTCAGGGACCAGCTACAATAAACAAACTTACAGTTATTATTAAGGGGAACATTATCTATAAAACATACTATTTGGATTTATTGTTTAACGATTGAGTCGCCCGCTAGACGCACACAAACCCTACCGTAAATGCACATACCACGCACTCGAGCGCACGGCCGCGGAGGTGCCGGCACGCAACTGCGAATATGTGCACGCACGTGAAAAAATGTGCACGTGCAGCGGGCAAGCGCATGGGGTGAATATATGGCAACGTGTAGCATGATATTTTTCCGACTTCGACAGTCCACCCTTTGGCAGTCATCAATAACTGCCACTTCCTAAAACAGTTCAAAAATAAATATATATATATATATATATATATACCATCATGTTAGTACCATTTTATGATTGAGGAAAAGGAAGGAGAGGAGAAGATGGGAAAAAGGTATGACCTAGTGAGATAGTAGAAGCATGTGTGTATGAATCCATGTTTGAGGGGTCATGTATCATCGTGCCGTATGTGTTTTAAATCAAGCTTCGAGGTATTGCGAAGTATACATTTGAATTCCTTCTTATCCCGTATTAAGGGTCTGTGGATGGGCTGTCAAACTTTACCGAGCTCTTTTCGGCTTTTGGTTGCAACAAAATGGGGGAGCACATTTTAGTTGATGATACATGAATGGGGGGGTATGTGAGTGCTGATATCTGTGTCTATATTCCCTATCGACTATGTGTGCCATTACCTGAAGGTTGTAGAGGTGAAAATAAGAAGTAATTAGTACAAATGCAGTCATAAACTATGTGAGTTTAATATGCATTCGCCGATTGAGGTCTTGTCTGATGTCTTGTCTTGATGTACATGTTGTCTGATGTCTCTCGATGCTTTTGCTATAAATGGCGACAAAAGCTTTTCCATTGTCCAGAAAGTTACAGTCACTAAAATATTTGGGCTATCCTAAAAATTTAAAGTCACTAGGGATATTGGGGGTCTGTGGTATAGTCCATTGATGGTCTGTATAAAAGAGGTTGTCAAATTCTTCTTCCAAGCAGATGTCTTTGTACCTTGGAGGACAACAAAGGAGAAACGGGTGAAAGAAACGGACCGTGGAATCACATTTTCATCACAACATTGTTTCTATCGTTGGGTCGTACATCAAATTAGTTGTTGTTATTACAATGTCTTCGCTCCTCAAACTCATCACTCTGGTATTACCTTTACACTTCGTTAAAATCCGAACGCATCTAAATATCAGACCAATCAATATGACGGCACCCAGAATACACAAGAGAAATTTCCCTACATCCATAATAATACCATGGGCCCATTCTCCTAAACCAGAGAACCAATTTCGTGGGTTCAACCATGACACCCAACTGGTCAGCTCATTACCCACAGCAGCGAGAGTGAGATTGTGTTTCCTTCGGAACTCCCACTTTAATTGCAAAATGTCATCCATCTTTTGGTCTATGACCTCGGCCGGGTCCTCAGTGCTGTTTGTAACGTACGTGCAGCACTTTATTCCATATTGAGTTGCTAGGGTGACACAATACCCGCCTGTCACAGCTGTGAGGTAATTGAGAATCATCCTATGCTGAACCAGTTCTGTTTTGTAGGCTTGTAACTCTCTCCCAGTATACCTGAATGTGTCGTCATACATTTCGGTGATATTGTCTAATAAATTTGCTAGCGCAGATATATCTATAATTTATCACTCCTCTGGCGGTACGAGTGATATCTAAAGCGAGTAGGACTTGAATCCCGGTGGATTCATGGATCAGGTCAGAGGCCGGATGCTCTGTTCTTTCTATTAGGTGCCGTTTAACGACGTGCTCGTAATGAGTGTGAGTATAAGGAGCTTGGGCACCGTGGTGAATATCTTTCATTTTGTTATGGGATACAGTCATTACTTCAGGCAGTACTTTTCCAATATAACATAATCCCTCTGAGTTTGGGGCAAGCCACTTATACGCCTTCCTCCCGCATATGAAATATGCATCATCGGGGAGAACATATGGGACGGAGTATGACATTACCATGTTACAAATTTTCCATGTGAAATCTCCTAACCCTAATTCTCCCATATGTTTAGTACACGTGTCTGTTTGTACGACATGTGCACAGTATCCTGGTGATACTTCTCCAACTCGCATGGTCCTACTTCCTAAAGTGTACCTATACCGGAAATATTTTCCATTCTCGACTATCTGGTGTATAAGCTCTGTGTCTATGGGCATTCTGTCGGCTCTATGTGAAAATGTCATGGTTTGATTACTCCATGACACTTCCCAATTTCCCGGCTTTCGGGGATTTGAAATGTTAAAGCATACTAACGACCTATCCACATGATTCTGGTGGAGCTTCAAACTAGGAGGACTAGAGATATTAAACCTCTTGTCCACCGGCCTCCCACCATTTAACTCAAGTACCTCTCCTACAGTTAAAGGGAATGGTACTAGCCCTGATTTGCTATGACCTTGAGGCAGGGCCGGATTAACAATGGGGCGGATGGAGCTGCAGCTCCCGGCCCCCCATTGAAAATAGGCCCACAGGATCGGCAGTGTAGCCAGCCAGTGATAACAGGAGAAATACTTTTCCCCTGTCATCACTCATCAACAGCATTCGCCTTATAGTCCCTCCCACCCGCGCCGACCAAGGGTCCGCCCCCATTCCCTCTTGTTACCTGAAGCTCTGCCTCAGACCCAGGGTTGTGCCAAGCTCTGCCCCCTGGGTGGCTTGCAGATGTGCTGTCTCAGACTCTCGAAGCTCCGCGCTCCCATGTGTACCAAGGCTCTGTCCCCGATCATAATAAGCTCCGCCCCCGGATCGTAATAAGCTCCGCCCCCTCTTCCACACTGATCCTGGAGCCACCTTCCTTTCCTCCCGAGAAGCCTGCAGATCTAGACAGTGAACTGAGTCAGCAGCACAGCTTTCTCCCCTCAGGTCGTGTGAAATCCGGCCAATTCAGCTGCTGTGAGTACTGTCGTTCCAGCGATTAAAATATTCCTGCAAACAGTATTTGGAGCTGAATTAAGGGCCTTGAGCACTTACACAAGGGTGCTCCTATCATTTAAAAAAAATATATATATTTTTTTATATATATATATATATATATATATATATGATATATATATATGCAGGACTGTAACTAGCATTGCGTCTGGGGGTGGAACTGGCAGCCTCTGCCACAATGTCTATTTTGCTGGGCCCACAAACAGGGAGTGGGGAGCAGCACAGCATCTCCATGCACTCCTGATGTCCATTGGGACCCACGAAGCAGGGGAAGTAAGGAGTGATCAGCTGGAAAGCAGGTACTCTAATCAAATAGACGACATCAGTCGCACTGACAGGCGTGACAGTACTGCAGTTACTACTGCACTGGGAGCGGGCAGCACCAGAGTCTGCCCGCTGGCTCCAGGCAGCGCTGCTTGCAGAAAGCTTTCCTGTATTGAGCAGCATTTCCAACTCTGAACCCCACAAGGGGGCCTCATAAATTAACCAGACCAGGGATAAACTATACAGAAGTCAGGAGAATCTGCCACTGTCCCACATCAGCTGCTGTTCCCATCACTACTGCCCCCTTCATCCCCTCCTGCCCCCTGGGCTGCTGACCCCCCATCTCCTACTGTTCCCATCACTACTGCCCCCTACATCCACTCCTATCCCCTGCACTACTACCCCCATCTCCTACTGTTCCCATCACTACTGCCCCCTACATCCACTCCTATCCCCTGCACTACTACCCCCATCTCCTACTGTTCCCATCACTACTGCCCCCTACATCCACTCCTATCCCCTGCACTACTGCCCCCATCTCCTGCTGTTCCCATCACTACTGCCCCCTTCATCCCTCCTATCCCCTGCACTACTACCCCCATCTCCTGCTGTTCCCATCACTACTGCCCCCTTCATCCCCTCCTGCCCCCTGGGCAGCTGACCCCCATCTCCTACTGTTCCCATCACTACTGCCTCCTATATCCACTCCTATCCCCTGCACTACTATACCCATCTCCTACTGTTCCTATCACTACTGCCTCCTATATCCACTCCTATCCCCTGCACTACTACCCCCATCTCCTACTGTTCCCATCACTACTACCTCCTACATCCACTCCTATCCCCTGCACTACTACCCTCATCTCCTGGTTAAAGGTGTTGGATTTTAGGAAGGCTGATTTTGTAGGGATGGGAAAATGTGTAAGCGATTCTTTGGCAGAGTGGAGGAACTTGGAAACAGTGCAGGAGAGGTGGGAAACATTCAAATGTGCAATATTGAAGGCAACAGACCTTTGTATCAAAACTGTTAGGAAAAACACAAGGAAATGGAAGCCAGTGTGGTTTGCAAAAGAAGTAGCAAATATTGTGAGAGCAAAAAAGATGGCTTTTAGGAAATATAAGCAGACACAAAATAATGAAGACAAAAAGATATATCTTGTTAGACAGAAGGAGACAAAGAAGGTAATCAGATGTGCAAAGGCACAAGCTGAGGAGAAAATGGCCCAGTCAGTGGGTAAAGGAGGCAAAACTTTTTTTAGGTATATAAGCGAAAAGAGAAAAACAAAAGGCGGAATTATAAAACTAAAGACGGACACTGGGAGTCTTGTTGAAGGAGACAATTTAATAGCAGATCTTAATGATTATTTTTGCTCAGTATTTACTACTGAAAGAGAGGGGAAGGGGCCACAGTTAAGTTGCAGGGATATTCAGGAAAATGAAACAAGTACATTTACAGAGGAGAAGGTCCTAACAGAACTCTTAAAGCTGAAAGTGGACAAATCTATGGGGCCAGATGGGATACATCCAAGGATATTAAAAGAACTTAAAGAGGTGCTGGTAGCACCATTGACAGAATTATTCAACCAGTCATTAGCTACAGGAGAAATTCCAGGGGACTGGAAAAGAGCTAACGTAGTCCCACTGCACAAAAGTGGAAGCAAGGAAGAGGCAAACAACTACAGACCAGTGAGTCTTACATCAGTAGTAGGGAAATTGATGGAAACACTCTTAAAAGAAAGAGTTGTAGATTATCTCAAATCCGGCAATTTACTGGATCCCAAACAGCATGGATTCACTGGGGGGAGATCATGTCAAACAAATCTTATTGACTTTTTTGATTGTGTGACTAAAGTGATGGATAAAGGTGGAGCCATGGATATAGCTTATCTAGACTTTAGTAAGGCTTTTGACACAGTTCCACATCGCAGACTGCTAAATAAACTTGAAAGTTTGGGATTGGATATTAGGATTATTGAATGGATAAGATCTTGGTTGAAGGATAGAAAACAGAGAGTTGTGGTAAATGGAGTGCATTCACAGGAGGGAAATGTTACCAGTGGAGTACCCCAGGGATCTGTACTTGGACCAGTGCTTTTTAATATCTTTATTGGTGACATTGCAAATGGCATTAAAGGGAAAGTATGCCTTTTTGCAGATGACACAAAAGTATGCAACAGGGTAGACACACCAGGTGGGGTAAAACAAATGATTGAGGATCTAGGTAGACTAGAGGAATGGTCAAGAGTCTGACAATTACAGTTTAATGCCAAAAAATGCAAAATCATGCACTTGGGTCTCAAAAATCCTAAAGCTAAATACAGTATTAATGGCACTATACTGGAAACTACTGAGGAGGAAAGGGATCTAGGAGTCACTATTTCAGATGACTTAAAAGCAGGTAAGCAATGTAACAAGGCAATGAGGAAGGCTAGTCAGATGCTTGGCTGCATTGGGAGAGGAATCAGCAGCAGAAAGAAAGAAGTAATAATGCCACTGTATAGGTCATTAGTACGGCCTCATCTAGAATACTGTATTCAGTTCTGGAGGCCATATCTTCAAAAGGATATTAATACATTAGAAACTGTACAAAGGAGGGCAACTAAAATGGTGCATGGCCTACATCACAAAACATACCCAGAAAGACTAAGAAATCTCAATATGTATAGTTTGGAGCAGAGAAGGGAAAGGGGGGACATGATAGAAACTTTCAAATATATGAAGGGTTTTAACAAAGTCCAGGAGGGAATCATTCTCCAAATGAAGAGAAGCAATAGGACACGAGGACATGCACTGAGACTGGAGGGGGGGAGGTTCAGGGGAAATTTGCGGAAAAATTATTTCACAGAAAGGGTAGTGGACAAGTGGAATAGCCTCCCATCAGAGGTGGTAGAGGCTAAGACAGTAGAGCAATTTAAACATGCAAGGGATAGACATAAGGATATCCTTACAAAGAAATAAGGATCAAATAAGGTTAGTGATAAAAAATAATATAAAAAAAATAATAAAAAAAAAAAAAATAAGGGGCAGACTAGATGGGCCAAGTGGTTCTTATCTGCCGACAAATTCTATGTTTCTATGTTTCTATGCTGTTCCCATCACTACTGCCCCCTTTATCCCCTCCTACCCCCTGCGCAGCTGACCCCCCATCTCCTACTGTTCCCATCACTACTGCCCCCTACATCCACTCCTATCCCCTGCACTACTACCCCCATCTCCTACTGTTCCCATCACTACTGCCCCCTTCATCCATTGCACTACTGACCCCCATCTCCTGATTTTCCCATCACTGCTGTCCCCTTTATTTCCTGCTGTTCCCTTCATTACTGTCTCCTTAATCTCCTCCTGTCCCCTGCACTAGTGCCCCCCATCTCCTGCTGTTCCCAATCACTACTGCCCCCACATCCCCTGCTGTGTGTTTCTTTATACTGTGCCCACCGCCTACATCCATCTCTCTACCAATTCATCATTGTTGTGTGGCACAATGTGTACAAAGGGTACTACTATGTGGTGTGTAATGTTTATAAGGGTCTGTACTGTGCAGTGGAATGTGAATAAGGTTGCACTGTTGTGTTTATTATTACTATTGTGTGACCACACCCCTTTTTGGGTAGACATGCACTGTCCCTAGTCATGTGAGGGGCATCAGTGCTCCTTCTGGCACAGAACGACAACATTTCTAGTTTGGGCTCTGTGGGATGTTAACGGGATCTTGGTGGTTAGGATGCCGGCTGTCAGAATACCGACAGTGACATCCCAACGCACAGAATCCCGCCACTTGCTAGGTTCTAACCCTCACCCTCTACCCCCTAAACTCTCCCTCCTCGCAGCCTAACCCTCACTCCCTACAAGCTAATCCTAACCCCCTCCTGCAGCCTAACTCTCCCCCCTTAGTGCCTAACCCTAACCCTTCCACCCCACAGCCTAACCCTTACCCACTCTGTAGTGCCTAAACCTAACCCCCCCCACAGCCTAACCCTCCCTGGCATACAATCGAGATTCAGGCAGTCAGGATTCCAGTGCCGGCATTGTGATCGATGTTGGGATCCTGGTGTTGGTCTTCTGACCAGTGTCGGGATTCCAACTGTCGGCTTCCCGAATGCTGGTATGCTGACCAAATTATATATTTGGTCAACTGTCAGCATATTACATCAGTGCCCATGGAATTAATTGCATTAGATTTAGCCTACCCGAAAATGCAGCTCATGCAGTAAACTGTGGGGGTACATAGCAACTCCGGGTGCTGTCTCTGAGCTCCCATGTGTGACTGTGATGGGCGTAACACAGCAAGCAGTGCTGCTCTCCCCCTCCTCTGAATGGAACACATTGCAGCCATCAGTGCTTTTATTTAAAAATATATATATATTGTAGCACACTACTAAGCTGGGCAGGCTCCTGGACACTTGTTTCCCTCCATGGGCCACGGCGGCCATGTAAACATGGCCGTGTAGGGCTGAAACAGACTGTGCTATGAGCTGGGTGTTGCCTAGGGAGGAGGGCCAAGGAGGGGGCCGAGGCTCATTAGCAACTATAGTTACTCCTGTGGGTGCGGTACCCTTCAGCGTCTATCTAAACTCCAATGCTTCTTTTCCATTTAATTATAAAACAAACATGCTGCATTGCTGTATAAAAGCAGTTGGTGGTGGACGACAGGGGCATGGGGAGGCCCTGTGATAGAGGAGTCTGGGGGAATGTACCCCCTGTGTCCACCCTTAATCCAGCTCTGGTGGTGTGAACTTTGTGAAGTGTTCTGCAGTTGCTGTCAATGGTTGCTGTGGCCTAGGCCCTAGAAAGTGGTGCCTGATGTCAACATCTAGTAGTACTATTGAGGCACTGTTAGAGGGGAGCAGAACATTAGGGCAGGAAAGATATTTCTTTTATGGGCCACACTTATGGAATGCAGTGGAGTGCACAACTATAACAGGCACATCTGGGAAAAAGTTATGTGTAGTTATGCACATCTTTTGTGGGTCATAAATTACGCAAATAAAGTTAGTATCTAGAGGTCTCTGTGTGTTACAGTTAACACTGCTACTTGATATCTCTTTATATATATAGATCAGGATGCAATCAATTTGCCGGCTGACGGGACCCCGGCGATCAGGATACCGACGCTGGAATCCGACAGCCGGAATCCCAACAGCTGAAAAACGCTGGGGCACAGGAGCTATTCCCACTCGTGGGTGTCCACGACACCCTTAGAGTGAGAACAGAACCTGCACGAGCCACCAAGCCCACAGCGTGATGAGTGCAGTGAGCCCGCAAGGGGACTAATTGTGTTCGTTCTGCTGCCGGCATTCTGGTGGGCGGGATGCCACTGTCAGGATCTTGACAGCTGGCATCCCACCCGCCGGTAAATAGTATGTAACCTTATAGCTCTGCCTGCAGCTTGCTATCTGATTTATCCCAATCAAGGGGCCATACATAGTTTCTTGCTGTGATGACCTGCGTTTTTTGTGGTGATCGTTGGAGTTCTTTGTATCATATGTTCTCTGTATTATATGGCACTCACTGTGATGCACTCTGTATTATATGGTGGTCACTGATATTTTTTGTCATTTATAGCTGACCAAACATTACAGGTTTCACAGGAGTTGGGGAGGGGGGGTTAAACAGAGAGTAAAGCCAAATCCTTTACTAGCCGAGTCTTGGGTATCGAACAGCGGCTATGAGACACGCTGAACTGCCAATCCCTAGGGGAACCATCCAGCACATATATTACATACACCATAAAATGGATGTTTATATGTGTTTAATTAAAAAGTAAAACTGAGAGCCCAAACTGGCTCACGCATGCACATCTGAAATGCAGGAAGTTAAACCTTACTGCACTTGTCCAGTATTTCCAATGCAGCTCTTTATTTTTCTAAAAAGACAGCAGCTAAGAAGGCAGTTAACTTATTAATTTAATACAGTGGCTATAAAGCTCTGCAATAAAGTAGTTGAAGGTGTGCACCAGCTATGCCCTCCATAGAGATAGCCAGACCCACAGCACAGACCACATCCTCTGTAGACCACACACCCCCAGTACTGGTCACACTCCCACATCAGTCATTTTGCCGCAGCAATTGTCCCACCCCCTGTAGCGGCATACAATAGGCCCTTCATAAATTTCAGCTCCAGGCCCATGTCAACATTAATCTGGCACTGCCTTGAGGTACTTGAGAGCATACCCAACAGTCTGTCTGATTTAACACTTTACCCACTAATGAGTGATAGTCACTCAATGGATGCCGGTCCATGTTAATATTAAAACTGGACTGACACTTCTTGATGCACCCATCCTCAACTATGTTGTCGCAATGCCTACAGATGCAGTTTTCTTCAGCTAACAATCCTTCACAATTCCTTCTATTGTCAATGCTACCAGATCGTTTTCTGATACTCGTCTTTACTCGGTGATTATGTTGTTCTTGGAAATCTACGCCTCCGTTTCTGTCATCAGATTCCATTCTAGATCCTTTCTCGACCTCACTGGTACTCTCACCGAAACAGACTGCTCTGGTCAACATCATGGTCAACAGGAAAACACGGACTGCAGTCTCTTGGGGCGAGTCCATCTTACAGGAGGAGAAAGAGAAATTTGTAATGGGGGTACAAAAAATACTTTGAGGGGAAAGAAAAATGTTACGATGTCTTATGTCCTCTAGTCTTGTTGTTCTTCTTGCTCTGCTGTCATCTCAAAGGTGCTGTCTCTCAATCTTCCAAACGAACACTCCGGTGATACAATATTCCTTCCAAATCTGCAATCTTTCTGTAAGGAACAAAAAATCTTGCATTACCATTTGTCTAACTGATGTGTGACATACCGTCTTTAAAGCATGAGAACATGAGAGAGAAGAAAAAAACAAACGAGGGAGAGAACAATTCATATATATGTGTTACATAAAACAACAAACAAAAAAAAACATTGTCAGATCTTCTGTTCACCATCAGGCTGTCACACCAACACATCCATTGGTATCTTTGCGCAGTCTCCCCCACCAGTATTTCCACACTTCACCTTTTTGTGCCTGGCCAGGACACACCGATGTCGGTAGGTCACACTGGGGTTAGGTAGACTTCTGCAAAGACCAAGTAGCTATGTGATGTTTGAGTTCTGCCGATGAACGTCAGAGATGGGAAAAAGAAACATTTACAGATAAATTACAACGTTTACCCGGCCGTTCTTGTGCCTGCAAGGAACTGACCTCCCATTTCATTAACTGTAACCTCAGGTTTACTATCAAGGCTACTGACTAGCTTTACTGGCTGCAAATTACAGGTGCGGCCCAAAATTCTTCCTATATGATCCCTGATTACAATTTCGTGTGTCATATCTCTGCTCGTGTCCTTGTCTAGGGGGTCTGACTTTATGTGGGCTGTTACAGTTGCTGGCATAATGCCCTTCCCTTTTACACAAATAACAAACCCTGGGCTTCCTCCAAGTGCCAGTGGCCTGAGGTCTTGGTTGATTTGATGCCTCCTCAAACGCTTGGATGCTCATCACCATCAACCGCTTTCCCTGTACTTCCCTGATTCCTTGGATACCATGGTTATGTTGTTGTCTAGGGGGTTGATATACCTTCTGTAAATCTTTGAACATGCAATCTCGTGCATAATGACCTTCCTTTTGGCAATTATAACACCTTATCACCTTTGACTTACCCACAAGGATCTGAGGCTTCTTACCTCCCTGTGCTTCCCTGTGCTTGCTGATGTTTTGCTCATGCCCAACAGCGGACTTTCTTAATGCAG
This sequence comes from Pseudophryne corroboree, assembly GCF_028390025.1. NCBI lineage: Eukaryota > Metazoa > Chordata > Amphibia > Anura > Myobatrachidae > Pseudophryne > Pseudophryne corroboree. The sequence continues at coordinate 693,975,623 of NC_086449.1, read as the reverse complement.
CCACCGAGATATTTCTCCAGTTTGGGTTGGTGGTCTGAACCCTTGTTCTCAGCACTTCCTTTAAACCATTCATTAACACAGATACTGCTACTTCTCTATGCGGTGCATTTGTTTGTGCGTGATATATAACACCGTACGTACCTGTGGACACGACCTCACCTGACATTCCGTTAGGGGGTTTGATTACTGCCTTTACCGATTTGGTCGCGTCCACCTGGATGTCTTGTATGATGGCTGCTGGAAAAGGTGCCGACATCGTGCTGGGCTCACTTTCTTGCTTGTAATCCTGAGGGAAGTTTAACATGGGGTGCGACTTGCACAGGTTAACAGTTGTACATTTAACAGTTTTACTTTTATCATTGTTACATTTACTACTACCATAATTATTAATACAGTTGCTAAGTGCATTTTTATCATACACCAGTGTGCCACTCTCTGTAACCATCTTTTCTCTCGTTGCCATATTTTTTCTTACCACAGTGAGAGTCAGCTGTGCAAGCTAATCCTCCTTGTCTCTCACCTTCCTGTTGCCATAACTGTAAACAATCATAATGTTGGATCCGTCTCTTTACAGATTTAATGAGACATTTCCTTCTCCTTAGATTTTTGTAACACCTCTGGGCTAAAACTGCCTACTCGTGGGAACTTTTCCCCATCATGCACAGTCATTCTTTCCCATTCATCACACAAAACCTCTGTGTGTGAACTGTATTTCTCACACATGATATACCTTGCCGATCCTATTGGCCGGTTTACTAAGTCAACCCGAACCGAGGTTGATCGCCCCCTACCTGAACAACTGGCCCCCATCTTTGCAGGTGTTGCACTACCTCTGACCTTAATCAGGGTTTTCAGTGAACCCTTACAAAAACCAAGATGTCCGGGGCAGGCCGGCGGCGGAAGTTTACCGAGTACTCCACTCACTCGCCCACGTTGACCGATATGCCCACACACTGCCCTAGCGCTGGCGTACTCAACCTAGGGCCCCTGCGACCTGAACCTCTATTTACTGGAACATGTGGGTGTGATCCGAAGAGCACTTAACCCTTTCCAGTAACTATTGGTTGTTGGATAGTTCCCGAGTGACCAGCGAACTTCCCTTAAAATAAAAAAATTACACAAATCACGTTAGAATGTACAAATAGCGTTTATGACCCCTCTAGCGTACGCAAATGGTACTGGGTCAAGTTATTAACTAATGCACACAATTACGTGCGGTACAATCGTAGTGCACACAAGCAACTAATCTTATGTGCGGAACGACCAGTGGAATTGAAAATTGTGGCTGCGAATTCCTTCAGCCGGAGCTTAATGGCCTATATGGGTACCGCACCAACCCTTCCTGGTGTTGTGCTTCTTGACTCTATCTATAGCGGACTTCCTAGTCTGCTGTACCTGGACCTCCTGGTCTGTGCTACAGTAGACCTCCTGGTCTGCTATACTCTAATGCTCCTATATATGTTTAACAAGGGATGCCTCCCAAGCCACCGTGCCGTCACTGACACGTATGTTCCTCACGAGAACTCAATGATTTCCTGTGGTTCCACCCAAAAATTAGAAAATACTTATATATATGTATACACACACTTTCACCTCATGTACTCTTCACTTTCGTTTCTGCGCAGAAATCCCTTTCATTCAGTATCGCAGTCTAGTCCAGAGGAGTTGCAACTAGAGAAGGATCTATTAGCTTAAAATTTTGGACACTGAGACTGATTTGCGCTATTATCGCGTTTCCTCCTTATTGCCTACTAAAACAATACTATCGTGTGATTTGTATTACGTGGGCGTATCCATACGCTTCCGTTGCGTAATATACACTCCGTGCGTCGACCCTTGCGTCGCGTACGTTCGCCCTGTCCCTTGTTAGAGACACGTGTACGCAGGCCAGATATGTCCACAGAAATACAATTAACACGTTTATATCAATGTAAATTATCTTTAACTGTAATCATCTACTGAACACCACACAGAACTTCCTTGTATCTTAGGCAAGCCGTGTGCGTGTTTTACAAATTACTCCTTAACGTATTATTTTTACCTTTAACTTACCAATAGCAACCACTCTTTCTCAGCACGTTATCAATTATAAATGGCAAACAGGAAAGTGAGATGTGAAAATTACACAAATGAAAATGCAATTCTAAATTAATCTAATAACATACATTGATGTAAGCACGCACATATAGATATTACATATATGTACTAATAACTATTACATATATGAGACCCTATTCAGTGCTTCTAATTTGCATATGAATGTGCGATTTCTTTCACTGCTGGGAGAGGAAAAAAAACCCAAAACCCAGTTATACAGGTTCATTTGCATTTCAATGGCCCATGTCACAAGTAGCAGAGTTAAAGCTCTTGAAGAGAGAAAGAGAGAAAAAAATAAAAATAAACCCACAACTTTGTTTTATTTGTGTATTTCCTAAATCAAATATTCCTTTTACTATTAACTTATATTAAACTCTATCTGAACCACTTATGATTGACTATGATATGGATTAAACAAATGCATTAAAAACTCATTAAATGATGATTTCTTTTTGACAATGGATGGCTGATTATTTTCCGAGTCAACTGAAAATCAGCCATTCAGAAAAAATAAATAAATTTGACCTTCCCAAAATGGCCGCTGCTCCTCCCCCTTCCACATCCATGAGGTTTACACAAAATGGAGGACAGACCATGCGGCTTCTTTTGTCACTAAGAAAATCATCATGCCAGCCCCTAAAGTTATTCTAGGCCTGAGCTTAAAAAAAATAAAACTATCAAGCCATGCAGAGCGACCAAAAATACTTTTAAACCTATTTAAACAGACACGCAATCCAATCTGCGTGTGCAGTTGGCACCAAATAGAAATTAAAACCAGATTTAAAAAGACAATAGCATACTGTTCTTACCTTCCGGTTCCGGATTCCACCAGCACTCCTACAGCGTAGTGTAACAGACGCTTATCTAGTCAGCACCACTGTATCCCTCACCACCAATACGGATACGAAAGGACACTGCTTTCCCGCCCTTGCTGACAGATAAAGTCTGTTTGCACTAGTGTGGATATGTGGAGGGAGGACGAGGCCCCAATTGATAATGTTGATTTGATTACCTTATACCTTTCCCTATATGTAGGTAGGAGACTCAGAACGCAATTGGCGTATGGGGTACCGTAAGGGTACGCACCTAGCGTAGCAGACGCTTAGCCGTGGTCGAGACGCACATGCGACACGCTCGTTCACAACTTAACGCGTGGTGTCGAGCACGCTATAGGCGGCCGACTACCGTAATGCTACGCTACTAGCGTAGCGTACGCTCGTGACCACGAGGAGAACACGAGCGGCGCAGACGCTCACGAGATGACACTCAGTAAACCTTGTATGCAACACAGTGAAAGATTGAGTTTGTACTGTAAACCTTGGTTTTGTAATGTGAGCACAATGCAATGCTAATTAACCTCTCTTGTATGAAAGCCTCTTGAGCAATTGAGACACTCTGAATACTCTCAGCAATGTAATAAACACACAATACCTTGCTAAGGTTCCAACACCTTTACTAACAATATCTAGCTATGTAAAAAAAAGAATAAACAGTTAACAGTTCATACACTACAGGCTAACATCGATATCTAAGCATAATAACTACACATAAATATACAATAGCATCACAATAGCAAACAATAACATACAATGAGAGAGAGAGAGAGAGATCGTGGCACAATTACAATCAGAGATTAAGAATGGTCACAGAGAGAGTACTTACACACCGGGGAATGATTCGCTGCGCTAGTCCTGGTTACCAGCTCTGGGTTAGTCAATGATGAAAACCGTTGTGGAGAGAAGACTGAACTGGGCCAGGCTGGCTGATCTTATATACACTGCTTACAGTACACTACAAAGGGACCTATAATCTCATTGTTCATTGGACACAGGAATGTCTCCTCGCATTATAACAAAAGGTCATAGGTTGGTTTAAACAGGTGGGCTGTGACTATATCAAACTGCTCAGGAGGGAGGGAATCTCAGAATTCCCGCCGCATGGATAATGAACTGCAAATATAGTAAATGTCCAGAAACTACTAATGGACATAACTATTCGCAGGAGCGATTAATCTTTACCTAACCAGCACCGGATTGTTCCTATTAAAATGTTCTTTAGTTAGGTACCAGGAACCACCGCTCAGACCCTATCTGACCCTTCGTATCATGCAAAGAGGAATTCCTTTGTTCAGGGGACAGCTACAATAAACAAACTTACAGTTATTATTAAGGGGAACATTATCTATAAAACATACTATTTGGATTTATTATTTAACGATTGAGTCGCCCGCTAGACGCACACAAACCCTACCGTAAATGCACATACCACGCGCTCGAGCGCACGGCCGCGGAGGCGCCGGCACGCAACTGCGAATATGTGCACGCACGGGAGAAAATGTGCACGTGCTGCGGGCAAGCGCATGGGGTGAATATATGGCAACGTGTAGCATGATATTTTTCCGACTTCGACAAGAGGAAACTGTAGAGAACAGAATGGAGGTTGGTGACAGATGAGTTTGTAGAGGTGGAGAAGATTTTACTAAAATTTGACAACTGGATTGGGCACTACAGGGAAGTGATTCTCTGCTTGGTCTACTCCCCTTTAAAACAATTCTGTGTTTGTCGTATCGCTATTGGGACTATCCCAGCCATCAATCCAGTGTCCTGTCCATCCTAAGTTCATAGTGAACCCAGTATCTGTGAGATAATTTCCTCTACCTGTGATGGACATGCATCTAGAACCGTGAAATATACCATTAGTCTTCGTGGGTGTCTAACATACTTTGTACTTCCTGAGCGGGAGCACATTATATGTATATCATATCTAACAAAGCTCCTGTTAAGTTAATCAGGGGGCATTTCTGCTAGGAAAAAAAAAGCAAAAGTTTAGAGGCCTCATCTTAACCTCAGCAATTTTTGTCAAAAGGGTAAAGTTGCATTTATTCCGTTCTTCCCATTAACCAAATCTGTGTTTTCTATATGGCTTATGATTCCTTACTATATGTGCCTTGGTCCCATCTATGTGTTTAATAATGTGGCTTGTGTTTTCTGTCTAGGGGGTCTATATTGACTATGTGTCCTACTACTCCTACAATCTCTGGCAAAATGCCCTTCCTTCCTACAAGTGTAACATATTATTGACCATTAGGGATCTGGGGTTTGGACTGATGGGTCTTTCCTGTATGTGCTAGTATACTTACTGTCCTCAACCTCTCCACCTGTTGTTCTCTGCGCCTAGCACTATTATTGTGATGTTCAATAGCACACTCTCTAAGATTAGCTACTGTGACCACTTTCCAATTTTGCAAAGAAGTCTGCATCCTGACCTCAATGCCTTTTTGAGCCCGTCCATTAGCACAGAGACAGCCACCTCCCATTTGCCAAATTAGTGTTTACCAGTGATCTTATCCAGATGGAGAGTTTTCTATTACAGGTTGAGTATCCCATATCCAAATATTCCGAAATAGGGATTTTTTTGAGTGAGAGTGAGATAGTGAAACCTTTGTTTTTTGATGGCTCAATGCACACAAACTTTGTTTAATACACAAAGTTATTAAAAATATTGTATTAAATGCCCTTCAGGCTGTGTGTATAAGGTGTATGTGAAACATAAATGAATTGTGTGAATGTACACACACTTTGTTTAATGCACAAAGTTATAAAAAATATTGGCTAAAACTACCTTCAGGCTGTGTGTATAATGTGTATATGAAACATAAATGCATTCTGTGATTAATTTTAGGTCCCATCACCATGATATCTCATTATGGTGTGCATTTATTCCAAAATACGGAAAAATCCGATATCCAAAATACCTCTGGTCCCAAGCATTTTGGATAAGGGATACTCAACCTGTACTGCAAAAGACAAAAAAAAAAAAATTTTTTAACAAGCTTCTAGGTCATGCGTAGTATTCATTCAATCCTTCTCATCCCGTATTAAGGGTCTGTACATGGTCCAACAAACATTTCCGAGCTCATCTTGACTAGGGGCATTACTAGGAATGAATACTTCTTATATGGTAACTGAAAGAAATACCCGGGGGTTACCCTGTCTCTGTCCGCTTTCCTATTGGCAAATATTAATGTGTGGACAGGTTTTTCTCCATTTCTGACGTTACTTTCTTGAATTTTTTTTTTTTTTTGGGGGGGGGTGTTTACTATATATGTACACGAATGATACCATACTTACCAGTTCCACTGGTCTCAGCCACTTCCCCCGCAGGCTACTGCTCTTCTTTTACCGGTTGGATACTCCTCTGAGTGCATGAGAGATGGCTGAAAACAATCAGGTCACCTTCTTCTCCTAAATAAAACTTCAACATTCATTAGTACATATATAGGTTACAGTCATATTTTTCATATTTTTATTATTTTCTATAGTTTGTATGCTGGCCGTAACTGCTTTCACATCTACATATGGCGGTGTACTTGCATTCTCTTTTTTTTCCTAGTTGTTTATTGTTGCTACAAGTTCAAACAGTTCTTATATTTCCATTCTTGTCTTATATGACTTTGGTTAGACATACCACCTGCAATACCGTAGGATCAAACTCACCAACCCCTCTTGCTGCCACAGGTTTAAACAATTTGTATGTCTGACCCTTTGTTTTCCGGATTTTATCAGACATATTTTAATACCTACAATCTGCAGTACCTCTGGTTCAAAGCTGCCCATCCCAGGGAATGATACCCTATCTTTGTCAGTCATACGTACCCATTCGTCACAGTAAACTTCAGAGTGTGGACCATATTTTCCCTCTCGGCCGCAATTCTGACCTTCTCGGTCCCGAGTCTGACCTTCTCGGTGCCAACTCTTCTACCTGAACCCTGGCTACCATACATCCCTTAGTTGAGCAACTGGATCCCATAATTTGAGGGTCTTGCCTTCTCGGCTATTCCCACAAATACCAAAATACTCAATATAAGGCGACGGTGAAAGTTCTCCGAGCGCTTCCACCCACTCTCGCCCACGTTGGCCGGTACTACCAAACACTGTCGATAGCGAAGGCGATGTACCCAACTTAGGGCTCCTATCAGACCTTACAGCACCGTAATTTCTTTCGGTGGAGGTTCTGTTGGAATATTTTCCTGAGAGAGGCAGCGAAAAAATCCTTTTCGGTATCTTTCAACTGGAATTGTTTGTAGGGTTAAAAACAGAGAAATTAGATAACTATCCTTCACCCTTTCCAGTGAAAGCCCACCAGGGAGATTTCCCGACGTTATCAAAGAAAAACCCCTTTGTCTATACAATCACGTCTGCGTATGCTTTTCCACAGCGCATATGACACAATGGTATCACGTTGTGCTGTGTAGAACAAACGGACATGCAATGCAATAGCACAGCCTATAGATACTAGTTATCTATATGCCCTACGATTGCTGTAGACCACCTAGCCTAGACCACTCCAGCTCACTTAGTTGTATGGGACACCTAGACCACTTCAGATCACCTAGACCACTTAGTTCTAATCACGCAAGGTAGCGAACCCTATGCCACTGGGCCTCTGTTAACCCAGTGTTACCACTCCAGCCACTTAGACCACTTCAGTTCCTGGGTTCAGCTCCACTCGCTCCACTTTCACTCACTCAAATACGCTTTGTTTTTCTGTACAGAAACTTTTCACTCGTTCTGATTGGCAGCTTTACCCCCAGAGGCAATACAGTTTAAACAAAAGTTTTATACTAATCTGCTCTAGAAACTGGATAGTTATGTGCTGTTGTAGCATTGCTACTGTCCCACCTTTTAAATAAACGACCTATCGTGTGGTTTTATTATGCGCACACAACTCTACGCAAACTTGCGTAATTACGCAACCGTGCGTACCTCTATGCCACGTGTGCGGCCTTGCGCCACGTGCACATTTTTTTGTACGCTGTCTTCACATTCCGTACCACGTGTACCAATGTGCGTACCCAATAAAACAAATCACACAACTCTATAAATGTGAGCGATACTAACTATACTCGCTCACAAGCACAACCGCTTGTTCTGTGTAACCTTTAACGACCAGGCCGGACCTGCGTGTTGTGCTTTATATTTACTTCTTTAAACACTTTTATTTCAAATTTAACTATATAGCAACCAAATGTATCCGATTTCACACAGATCTATAATGACTGCAATAATCTATCATTTAAATGATATGATTCAGATTGGATAGCTATCTTGCAGAACATACACTGATATAAATATACACATAATTATAATAATATTATATATATGTATCATTCACTGGCCTTCTATGAGACACCTTAAGATATGTGCTTTTCACTGCTAAACAAAGCAGTTACAGAGGTTCATTTGCATTTCAATGGCTATCCTCCCTAGTAAGCAGATTCTACAAGTCTTGGAAGAAAAAAACAAAACAAAAACAAAACTCTTTCTTTCCTTTTTCTATCTGTGTGCAACCCTACACTTTATGTAAAGTATTACGCTCAGACAAGAAGAAAAAAAATCCCACTTATCTCACCATTTACTCTCACTAGGCCCAATTGAAACTGTTTGTAATTGACTATGGCATGGGTTAAATAAATGCATTGGTAACTCATAAATGGTGCTTGATGTGACAAAGGAAACTGATTGTTCTGAGCAGACTGAAAATCAGCTATTTAGAAAATGACCTTCCCAAAATGGCCACTGCTCATCCCCTTTCCACATCCATGAGGTTTACACAAGATGGTGGACAGGCCATGTGGTCAGTCCAAAATAGAGGACAGACCATGTGGCATCCTTTGTCACAAAGAAATCACAAATTATGCAAGCACCAGAAATTACTTTGTGCCAGAGTTTAAAAAAAAAACTATATCAAGGCTATGCAGCAACTTTTAAATGTACTTTTAAATCTACTTAACAGATAAACAATCAAATCTGAATCAAACACAATATGACTTATTTGAACTTTGTTTTGCAACAAGAAAAATACGCTTTAGCATCTTAAATATTATGAGAAACACATTGTCCCTTGAATTTTTCATATCATCGGCTTACTGATAACACAACAGAACACACGATGCGTCCACCACAAGCTGATCGACCACAGCGTCGTGTTTGTAATGTACAGTGCATCATTAAGACCGTGATATCGCGGACGAGCCCTTATCTGTGAATACCAAATTGCTTTCTAACAAATATTTAAAATGCCCGCTCTAATATATATTGTAGACGCCTGCACATCTTATTACCATGTGCCATGAATGTATGCTATACATCGCAAAACACTGAATCCCATAAGAGAAAACAATACACCCACACATTATCTGAGTTCCAAAGCTCATTGATGTATATATTTGTTATTAAAAGGATATGTATTCAATATATCACAATGTACAGTATACATATAGTTACATGGTTACAATTCATACAGTAAGCAGTTAATACATACAGTTACAGGCCAGCGATACAATTACCATATCTTTCTCATATAAATTCGTCCCTCCATATCACTCTCTCTCTCTCTCTCTGTAAAATCATGCAGGAACCGGACTGGCCGCATCTCCACCAACGTCTGGGACAAAAAAGCAACTAGCAACTGTGTGCCTCTGTAATGTGTTATCTAGTTTAAGGGAGGGAACTTTCTCATTCATGATGAGTCACTGGTCTGTTCGTATGCTAAACAGGTTCAGCCTTGAAGACATCCAAAGGGCTGGCCTGAGTTTCCTGTCCACCACCTATTTGGAATGTATATTGTTCTAATAAAAGTGATTTTAGCTTTCATACATTTAATCATAACTATTTGTTGCAATGTCCTACAACTTAATAACAAGTATCAAATGAATCTACACATTAATCATCATGATGTCTGGCACTTGATATTATTATAATTATGTGCTGTATGAAATAAGTGTCGAATCCATCTCTGTGGCATGTCCGTGTAAATGCATATGTTACCATATATTGCTGTGCTCGCTGCGCGTATTTGCAAGTATAGAGACTTATATGTGTGGAGTCTGTATGTTCTTTCTATGTAATATTTTTGACTTCGACACCAGCCTGCTCGCTTCCCACGAATGCACCTGTGTTTTCTTTTTAAATTGCCAATGGATTGGAGAATAGAAGCCTGTTATGGTGTGATAGGAACTGCGGAATGTGGTGGGCGGAGTGAAAGAATGAAGCTGGAGGAATACGTATACATTTGGTCATCAGTGACAGATTATTATAAGTATGAGCTGCATATGATGATGAGAGAGGGAGAGAAAGCAGTGTTTTTTTTTCCTTTTTGTGTTTTGTTTTCCCCCAATTTGGTATGTGATCCAAAATTATAATGGGTTTATGAACAAAATTATTGCTATAACCTATTGGGTATATTTGAAGCAAGTGATAAATAAAATAACTGCTGATTTAGTCAATTTTTCTAGGATAGGCAGTCTTGTGGAAAGGTGTTAGAAGCCAATTCCTACTGTGTAGGTGTGAAAAGTCTCAGTGTGAGAGGCCTTTGAAGTAGATTTCTTGTGGGGGTAGTGATAACGTGTCCTGGGGAATGGATCCTGATTTGAAACAGTGAGCCTTCATCAATTCAGAGCCTGAATATACTGATATTAGTTGATTAATGCAATAAGCCAGTTATTTGTTGCTCAGAGAACAGAGGTGGATGATGTCTAAGTGAGGGGCTGGATGGAGCCAAAGATAGGTTGTAGTCCACAATACCTTATCCGGGATGTCCAATGCAGAGTACAGCAGCTGCCAAACTGAAGGACTTCTCAGTGGTGGTATGCAGAGGATTCAATCCAGTGTGTATCTCAGCGCAGGAATGCAATCCGTTGGTTTTGATGAGATGTCAGCATAAAGTAGCACAAGTTAAAGGTAAGTCCTTGGATATTTATGATGATTTGTAGGTCAGTTGTGGTGAATTTAAGCTGTTTTATGGAGATGGTTAGGAGCATGCAAAAGGTGAGGCAGACATTTTGGGCGCCAGCAGTTTCACACCCTTTTCAAATAATTTTAATATCACAGAAATGTATGACTGGGCAATTGGAGGATTCTCAAAATACTGCTCCAAGCCCTTAAATTTGCATTGTTTTTAGTAATAAGAATGAATTTCCCATTTTTGTAATAGGAAATGTTATAACAAAAATTAAATTGAAAAAAACTTAGTGGAGGGAGCCCTGTGATAATAACACCATTTTCAGATGGCGTTATTAGCACCTCCCTAAGATTCTCCTACTCAAGCTCTGCTCTGCTCAGAGCCTGTGAACAGCCTTGTGTGTCTAAAAAGACCACAGGCTGATCAGTGTAGAAAATAAAAATTTTAAAAATGCTAAAATAAACATACCTGCATGTTTCTGCAGCCAGTGATAGATGCCTAGCTCCTTCTTTCTGTGACCCAGGTCAGCAGGGAAAGGGAGGTTTTGGGCAGGGTTGCAGATGCTGGATGATTGCTGGCAACACATGTGCGGTCACATTCTCAGGGTATTTTTTGTGAAAAATATCCTTAGAAGTGCGGGGAGATGATTCACAGGGACAGAGCTTTCTCACAAGCTTAGTCCCTGCATGCCATATTTGATACATCCTTCTGATATACTGTTTTAAAATATCACACTGTGAATTTGGCCAAATTTATCTATCTATCTATCTATCTATCTATCTATCTATCTATCTATCTATCTATCTATTACAGCCTGCATTTTTAACGTGAAATTAATGTTAAGAAAAAGGGTATGCAAAAGTGGGTAATTACAGAACCGAACATGCATCGAGATGCAAACTGCTGTGCATAGGCAACTAAGGCTAAGTACATAAATATCTTATTTACACCCATATGCAGACTCTCCACCTCTGCATTAGAAGCATACAGTATGTGCCAGGTTTATGGCAGACTTAGTTACACTGAAGACAAACTAAAAAATGCAAATGTGCCTATAGGCTCAATTAGGCTCATTAATGAAAAAACTCTAATCACTATTACCAATTACATCATATTAAACCTTTTACGCACAGTAAACAATAGGGATTTATGGTGAACTGACACAGCCACATTACTACATTACTATGTGTTACTACCACTGCACAGTAGCTTATTTAGATTTTTAAAAGCACACAGTTTTATCTACAAACACTACTAGTCTCACGTGGAAATGCTTTTTGGTAGACAACACATCCCATGAGCACAATGTTATCACACTACCATCTATTACTTGAATTCTCATTAAGTACTAATTTGTCAAGCTTTATTATTGTCTTTACCACTGACAATGTTATGACACTGTCCAGAGCCATCACAGGGATGCAAGGTGCTCGTAACTGCCATGTTACAGGCTGTGTTTGAAAAACAATAGTTAGGAGCTGGTTGGCTTGTACTTTATCTCCATCCACTTTACACACTTTACCGCAGCCTAACCATAACTGCATCCTAACCCCAACCCTAACTGCAACCTTACTCCAACTCTGGCGGCAGCCTAACCCTAACTGCAGCCTAACCCCAACCCTAACTGCAACCTTACTCCAACTCTGGCGGCAGCCTAACCCTAACTGCAGCCTAACCCCAACCCTAACTGCAACCTAACTCCAACCCTGACCGAAACCTTACGCCATCCCTGACTATAACCAAACCCAAACCCTAACTGCAACCTAACCTTAACCTTAACTGCAACCTAACTCCAACCCTGACTGCAGCCTAACCCCAACACTAAATGCAGCCTAACCCCTACCCTAACTGCAACCTACAGCCTCACCCTAATTCTAACTCTAATACTAACCCTCATCTAACCCTAAATGAAAACCGTAATATTGACTGTCGACATCCTGTATTGTCTGAAAGTTGACCCTCTGAATGTCAACTTTCAGACAATAATACAGATCATATAAATTTACACTTAGTGCGACACAAACAAATCTGGGGAAGGGGATCTGAGAACAATGTAGAACATACAGACACAGATGGAAACCTATGTAAGGATGGAAGATGGAAAAATCTAAATAAATTTTATATTATAATTGCAACAGTAATTTAAGTATAAAAGCTAAATATATAAACTTCAAAACATACTTGGAGATGGTAAATTGGGGCTGTAGTCAGAAAACATAATTAACAGGTATTATTACTAGACACCATATATTTTCTCTATAAGAGTTTAGAGGTTTATATACTGTATTTAGATAGTCTTTTTACCATATTTACCTACCCTCCCGGGAGGTACTGGAGATTTACGATTTTTAGGGTACTCCCCAGCACACATGGAATAAATAAATAAAAATCATAACTTACCCTTTCTGCGGCCCCTCACTGTCTCTCCACATGCTTCCATGCAGTGAATGGCTGTCAGCACTCTGATTGGTGGATAGTTCCAGCCATCCACCAATCAGTATGCTAACAGCCATTTACTGTCTGGGAGGTACAGATGTGTCCTGATATATCGTTGCTGCGTACCGCATAGTGGGTGCCATGCAAATCGCGCCAGCTCCTTGCGCTATAACTCGTGTTATAAGTTGCGTTGTAAATGTGACGTCACGTTATAATTGTAACGTTCATTCTACTTTCTGTCCACCAGATGTTGCTTTTCCTAGACTCTACAGCGCATGCCTCAAATAGCCAACGGACCCTTCATAGCGCCGCCTGCTGATTGGCTGACATTTATTGTGACAATGACTAACCATTAATCACTTCCCTTTATAAGGGAATTATTTCGGAATAGCTTTGTGTTTCAGTCACTACCAGATGGTCTACAGGCACACTGCCGCCACGATCACGCTAGCTATAGATATTGTCGTTACAGTGTGTACAAATTGCAGGATCACATTAGCGTAAGCAGCTACCTTTTTTTTTTTTAAAAGCACCAAGATACAACACATGACATATAAACCCGGAGGGCCAACCTCTACCATGGTTGGCTGTGGCCTAACTAGAACAGCGGCCGTCTGCAATGCTTGAAGACCCGGGTTCGATACAGAGTTCGGCACCCATTTATTATTTTATTTTAATTTTTTTTATTCTTTTTTAATACAATAAAGTTATTTAGTGTTTTAAGTTTCTACTTCTCGTTATATAAAAAAAGTCAGCTTCTACTAAATACAAGGCCACGCTGCAGCCCTGTTCACGCTATTCATCTAGTCGTTACGTTGTGTACAAAATGATGGATAACATTAGCATAAGCAGCAATCCTATTTCGGACTAGCTTTGTGTCTCTGTTGTTTCAAATGGGCAGAAATATTGAATGCAAAGTGCTACTGGGTACCTACAGTATCTCATGAATGCACAGTATGACTACCAGATGGTCTACAGGCACACTGCCGCCCGATCACGCTAGCTGTGGATATTGTCGTTACAGTGTGTACAAATTGCAGGATCACATTAGCGTAAGCAGCAATACTATATCGGACTAGCTTTTATTTTTTATTTTTTTAAAGCAGTCAGATATAACACATCACATACAGTATACACCCGGAGGGCCACTGGGTCCATGTTTCCCTATTCAGTATATTATATTTTAAAAAGGTGCTTGCTGATACCAGAGAAATCGGTGGCCTAGTGGTTAGAGTAAGGCATGTGCATTGCGTGCTCCCTGGGTACGATCCCCGGTTGGAAAACACAACTTATTTATCCTACTATCTGTCAGGTGCATCCAGCGTCATGCGTCATGCTAGGGACTTCAGTAGGAAAAATAGCAACCCACAGAAGCCCATACCTACGCGGGGAGCTCCTCATTCTATTGAGGTGGCGGGACTGGCCCTTGGCCAATAATCAGGAGAAGCGGCGGGCATATAACCGAGCCCGCCGTGAAATTTTGTTTAAGTATGAAAGATCACGTTCTATACGGTCACTCCAGCGGAGGTGGAGTGACTTGGTCTCCAGACAGCCGAGGAAGCTGGAGTTGCTGCGGCTGTCTCTGCTAATGAGTAAGTACAGTCCAGTACTGCGCTTTATTATTGTTTAGTACAGTACACAGGGCCAGATTAACAATGGGGCGGATGGAGCTACAGCTCCAGGCCTACACATCAAAATAGGCCCATCATCATGGCATGATGATCACTAGCCACCACCTGTACACATGGTCTGCCACAAAGCATAACTAATAGGCCCAATTCACACTACAGTACTGTATATGGATTTTGTCTTTACAGTGTGTACTGATGCAGAACGTGTCATTTCTTAGCATAATCACTGTGGGGGCATACTGTCTCTGGCACTGTGGGGGCATACCATGTGTAGCTGGCACTGCTGGGGGGCATATCATGTCTATCTGGCACTGCACTACTGTAGGCATTGTTTGTAAGGCCCAATTCACACTACAGTACTGTATATGGATTTTGTCTTTACAGTGTGTACTGATGCAGTACGTGTCATTTCTTAGCATAAACACCGTGGGGGCATACTGTCTCTGGCACTGTGGGGGCATACCATGTGTAGCTGGCACTGCTGTGGGGCAAATCATGTCTATCTGGCACTGCACTACTGTAGGCATTGTTTGTAAGGAACACTACTGTGGCTGTTATGTGTAAGGCTTCAAATTGTGTGCGTAGAGGGGGTGTGAAAATATATTTACAGTTTGATAATATGAAATTACTGTTACAGTATTCAGTACTGTATGTGCAGGACTGTGTCTAAGGACACTGTAATTATTTTTTGTACCCAGAACGTCGGAGGATACAACAGGACCGAGCCCGGCGACATGGCTTTACAGCCATACCAGGCACAAGCCCAGCAACCAGTAAGTTCTGTACTCTCTTTATTGTGTCCTTTTTTGTTTCCATTTAAAGTAAAACGTTAAAGGTAGGGGGGTATGGTAAGTACTGTATACTGTGTTATGCTTTACTACCCCAAAAGATACTGCTGGTCCTGCTGATTTTGCTTAGTACGGGGAACAATGTGTTTGCTTACTGTGGGGGGGCCAATGCGCTTTATTCCTGTGGGGGTGAATGCTTTTGTTTGATCACTGCTGGGGACAATGTTAATGCTGTGGGCAATGTGTTTGATACAGTACCTACTGTACAGGGACCAATGTTTTTTATTATTTTTCCAGTGACAGACCTCCAGGCGGACCAGGGCCCATCAAGCCCTCCGGCTCCCACCTCCTCCACCTCCACCACCACCACTACCACCACTCCACCTTCCAGCATTCCCGGACCCTCAATAAGTAAGCTAAGTCAATAGGCTGCAGGGAAGAGGGCTTTGGCTAAGTCAACGCCAGGGATGGTTAAGTTTAGGCATTGCTGGTGGAGGTTAAGGTTAGTCTATGGCGGGGAGGATTAGGGCTAAGCTGTGGAGGGGTTTTTAGGGTTATGCTGTAGCAAAGGTAGGGGGTATGGTAAGTACTGTATACTGTGTTATGCTTTAACCTTAACCTTTACTACCCCAAAAGTTACTGCCGAGCCTGCTGTTTTTGCTAAGTACAGGGAACAATGTGTTTGATTACTGTGGGGGAGCCAATGTGCTTTATTCCTGTGGGGGTGAATGCTTTTGTTTGATCACTGCTGGGGACAATGTTAATGCTGTGGGCAATGTGTTTGATACAGTAACTACTGTACAGGGACCAATGGTTTCTATTATTTTTCCACAGTGACAGACCTCCAGGCGGACCAGGGCCGATCAAGCCCTCCGGCTCCCACCTCCTCCACCTCCACCACCACCACCACGCCACCTTCCAGCATTCCCGGACCCTCAATAAGTAAGCTAAGTCAATAGGCTGCAGGAAAGAGGGCTTTGGCTAAGTCACTTTCAGGGATGGTTAAGTTTAGGCATCGCTGGTGGAGGTTAAGGATAGTCTGTGGCAGGGAGGGTTAGGGCTAAGCTGTGGAGGAGTTTTTGGGGTTAGGCTGCAGAAAAGTTGGCTTAAAGGTAGGGGGTATGGTAAGTACTGTATACTGTGTTATGCTTTACTACCCCAAAAGTTACTGTCGGGCCTGCTGTTTATGCTAAGTACAGGGAACAAAGTGTTTGATTACTGTGGGGGGGGGGGGGGGGCAATGTGCTTTATTCCTGTGGGGGTGAATGCTTTTGTTTGATCACTGCAGGGGAGAATGTTAATGCTGTGGGCAATGTGTTTGATACAGTAACTACTGTACAGGGACCAATGGTTTTTATTAATTTTCCACAGTGACAGGCCTCCAGGCGTACCTGGGAACAATGCGCCCTCCGGCTCCCACCTCCTCCACCTCCACCACCACCACCACCACCACTACACATTCCAGCATTCCTGGACCCTCAATAAGTAAGCAAAATCAATAGGCTGCAGGGAAGAGGGCTTTGGCTAAGTCACCTCCAGGGATGGTTAAGTTTAGGCATCGCTGGTAGAGGTTAAGGATAATCTATGGCAGGGAGGGTTAGGGCTAAGCTGTGGAGGAGTTTTTGGGGTTAGGCTGCAGAAAAGGTGGGTTAAAGGTAGGGGGTATGGTAAGTACTGAATACTGTGTTATGCTTTACTACCCCAAAAGTTACTGCCGGGCCTGCTGTTTTTGCTAAGTACAGGGAACAATGTGTTTGATTACTGTGGGGGGGCCAATGTGCTTTATTCCTGTGGGGGTGAATGTTTCTGTTTGATCACTGCTGGGGACAGTGTTAATGCTGTGGGCAATGCGGGTCATTCCGAGTTGATCGCTAGCTAAAAATGTTCGCTGTGCAGTAATTAAGTGAAAAAATGGCACTTCTGGGCATGCGTATGCGGTGCAATGCGCACGCGAAGTACTTTAACAACGGGCGATGTAGTTTCACACAGGTTCTAGCGAAGCTTTTCAGTCGCAATGGCGGCCACAGAGTGATTGACAGGAAAGGGGCGTTTCTGGATGTCAAATCACCGTTTTTAGGGAGTGTTCGGAAAAATGCAGGCGTGGCTGGGAGAACGCAGGGCGTGTTTGTGACGTCAAATCCGGAACTGAATGGTCTGAAGTGATCGCAAGCGCTGAGTAAGTCTGGAGCTACTGTACTCTGAAACTGCACCATTTTTTTTTGCTGCCGCACTGCGATGCATTCGTTCGTACTTCTGCTAAGCTAAGATACGATACACTCCCAATGGGCGGCGGCTTAACGTTTGCATGGCTGATAAAACCTGCTAGCGAGCGAACAACTCAGAATGACCCCCAATGTGTTTGATACAGTAACTACTGTACAGGGGCCAATGTGTTTAATTAATTTTCCACATTGACAGGACTCCAGGCGGACCAGGGCCAACCGCGCCCTCCGGCTCCCACCTTCACCACCACCACCAGCACCACCAGACCAGCGTACATCGCTGGACCCTCAATGAGTAAGCTAAGTCAATAGGCTTCAGGGAAGAGGGCTTTGGCTAAGTCACCTTCTGGGATGGTTAAGTTTAGGCATCGCTGGTGGAGGTTAAGGTTAGTCTATGGCAAGAAGGGTTAGGGCTAAGCTGTGGAGGAGTTTTTGGGGTTAGGCTGCAGAAAAGGTGGGTTAAAGGTAGGGGGTATGGTAAGTACTGAATACTGTGTTATGCTTTACTACCCCAAAAGTTACTGCCGGGCCTGCTGTTTTTGCTAAGTACAGGGAACAATGTGTTTAATTACTGTGGGTGGCCCAATGTGCTTTATTCCTGTGGGGGTGAATGTTTCTGTTTGATCACTGCTGGGGACAGTGTTAATGCTGTGGGCAATGGGGGTCATTCCGAGTTGATCGCTAGCTTAAAATGTTCGCTGTGCAGCAATTAAGTGAAAAAATGGCACTTCTGGGCATGCGTATGCGGCGCAATGCGCACGCAAAGTACTTTCACAACGGGCGATGTAGTTTCACATAGGTTCTAGCGAAGCTTTTCAGTCGCAATGGCGGCCGCAGAGTGATTGACAGGAAAGGGGCGTTTCTGGGTGTCAAATCACCGTTTTTAGGGAGTGTTCGGAAAAATGCAGGCGTGGCTGGGAGAACGCAGGGCGTGTTTGTGACGTCAAATCCGGAACTGAATGGTCTGAAGTGATCGCAAGCGCTGAGTAGGTCTGGAGCTACTGTACTCTGAAACTGCACCATTTTTTTTTGCTGCCACACTGCGATGCATTCGTTCGTACTTCTGCTAAGCTAAGATACGATACACTCCCAATGGGCGGCGGCTTAACGTTTGCATGGCTGATAAAACCTGCTAGCGAGCGAACAACGCAGAATGACCCCCAATGTGTTTGATACAGTAACTACTGTACAGGGGCCAATGTGTTTAATTAATTTTCCACATTGACAGGACTCCAGGCGGACCAGGGCCAACCGCGCCTTCCGGCTCCCACCTTCACCACCACCACCAGCACCACCAGACCAGCGTACATCGCTGGACCCTCAATGAGTAAGCTAAGTCAATAGGCTGCAGGGAAGAGGGCTTTGGCTAAGTCACTTTCAGGGATGGTTAAGTTTAGGCATCGCTGGTGGAGGTTAAGGGTAGTCTATGGCAAGAAGGGTTAGGGCTAAGCTGTGGAGGAGTTTTTGGGGTTAGGCTGCAGAAAAGGTGGGTTAAAGGTAGGGGGTATGGTACTAAGGGGGTAATTCTGAGTTGATCGCAGCAGGAATTTTGTTAGCAATTGGGCAAAACCATGTGCACTGCAGGGTTGGCAGATATAACATGTGCAGAGAGAGTTACATTTGGGTGGGTTATTTTGTTTCTGTGCAGGGTAAATAGTGGCTGCTTTATTTTTACGATGCAATTTAGATTGCAGATTGAACACACCTCACTCAAATCTAACTCTCTCTGCACGTTATATCTGCCCCCCGCCCCTGTAGTGCACATGGTTTTGCCCAATTGCTAACAAAATTCCTGCTGCGATCAACTCAGAATTACCCCCTAAATACTGTATACTGTGTTATGCTTTACTACCTCAAAAGATACTGCCGGGCCTGCTGATTTTGCTAAGTACGAGGAACAATGTGTTTGCTTACTGTGGGGGGGGCAATGTGCTTTATTCCAGTGGGGATGAATGCTTCTGTTTGATCACTGCTGGGGACAATGTTAATGTTGTGACCAATGTGTTTGATACAGCAAATACTGTACAGGGGCCAATGTGTTTTATTATTTTTCCACATTGACAGGCATCCAGTCGCACCTGGGCCAACTGCGCCCGCTGGCTGCCTCCACCACCACCACCACCACCACCACCACCACCACCACCCGGCCAATGGACGTACATGTAGCCGAACCCTCAATGAGTAAGCTAAGTCAAGGGCCCACCGCGTCCTCCGGCTTCCACCTCCTCCACCACCACCACCACCACCATCACCACGACCCAACCATCCGGCATTCCAGGACCCTCAATAAGTAAGCTAAGTCAATAGGCTGCAGGGAAGAGGGCTTTGCCTAAGTCACCGCCAGGGATGGTTAAGTGTAGGCATTGCTGGTGGAGGTAAAGGTTACTCTATGGCTTGGAGGGTTAGGGCTAAGTTGTGGAGGAGTTTTTAGGGTTAGGTTGCAGAAATGGTGGGTTAAAGGTTAGGGGTATGGTAAGTACTGTATACTGTGTAATGCTTTACTACCCCAAAAGTTACTGCTGGGCCTGCTGATTTTGCTTAGTACAGGGAACAATGTGTTTGCTTACAGTGGGGGGGGGGGGGGCAATGTGCTTTATTCCTGTGGGGGTGAATGCTTCTGTTTGATCACTGCTGGGGACAATGTTAATGCTGTGACCAATGTGTTTGATACAGTAACTACTGTACAGGGTCTAATGTGTTTAATTATTTTTCCAGATTGACAGGCCTCCAGGCGGACCAGGGCCCACTGCGCCCTCCGGCTCCCACCTCCACCACCACCCAACCAGGACCAGAACAGAGGGGCTATGGGCCGGACAATCTTTCAAGGGGTACAGTAATAATAATAATGTTATTTTACATGCATACTGTTCATAAACTTTGAAGTGCTGTACAGTATACTGTACAGTACTCAACCTGTGTTACTGTTCTAATACTGTACATTGTTTTTTATTTTCACAGAGCAAGTCCGGCAATTGATTCTGATCCTGTGGGCGGTGGTGAACAGAATGTTTCAAATTATTTTGCAGAACATTTAATTTTTGTTTATTTCTTTCATGTTTTTTTTTATTAAACTTTTTCTAGTTTACAGTTCTGTTTTGTGTTATTTTTCCCCTTTGTAGAGAGAGTCTACAGTGCACAGTATAATGTATCAGTAACGAGCCTTGAAACAACCCCCACCCCCTTGCTGTTATCACTACAAAGTCCATCCAGTTTTCCTGTCAGTCCATCAATTTGCGCTTGAAGGTGAGTCACCTTGCCCAGAAGGTCTCTCACCAGCCCTGGGGTTGTGCTCCAGAATAGAATGCTTTGGTTTTCACCATCTTCATACTATGCAGTGCACTCTACAATACACAATAATAAGACTCAAGTACATGCACAGTACAGTAGTAACAGTACAGTAGCAAATTATGGTTCAATTAGAGTACTACAGAGCTTTGTATGAGGGAGTGCAAGCTCGTTCGTGAAGTACTGTAAATATCTGGCGAGTGTTAAATTACAGTACATACTGTACAGTAGACGTGAGTCGCAGACATGGCCACATTACAATGCCAGGGGCTGGGATTTCATGTAGAACATACTGTAGCAGCATGTTAGGCAGTGAAAACAGTGGAGAAGTGAAGCAATCAGCATTGTGGTAACATTTATAAATGGCATACTATAGTATAAAATAATACAGAGAATCTGATTGGTTGCCATGGGTAACTTCTCCACTTCTTCATGTTTGTCACTACTTCATGACTAAGGGGCTAATTCCGGCCAGATCGTAGCCCTGCAAAAATTTCAGAGAGAGAGAGGGGTGGGGTGGGAGAGAGATACAGTTTCAGGGGGAGAGACAATGGGGGTCATTCCGAGTTGCCCATTTTCGCTATACTGCGATTAGTCGCTTACTGCGCATGCGCAAGGTATGCAGAGCACATGCGCTTAGTTATTTTACTAAAAACTTAACTGTTTTGCTGTAGCGTCTGCGGCGCTTTTCAGTCGCACTGGTGTTCGCTAAATGATTGACTGGAAAGGGGCGTTTCTGGGCGGCAACTCAGAGTTTTCCCGGCGTTGGCTAAAAAACGCAGGCGTGTCAGGGAAAAACGCGGGAATGTCTGGAGAAATGGTGGAGTGGCTGGCCGAACGCAGGGCGTGTTTGTGACGTCAAACCAGGAACGAAACGGCCTGAGCTGATCGCAGTGTAGGAGTAAGTCTCGAGCTACTCAGAAACTGCTAAGAATTTTCTATTCGCAATTCTGCTAATCTTTCGTTCGCTATTCTGCTAAGCTAAGACACACTCCCAGAGGGCGGCGGCCTAGCGAGTGCAATGCTGCTAAAATCAGCTAGCGAGCGAACAACTCGGAATGAGGGCCAATATCAGGGACAGAGTTTCCAAAGACTGTTAACCTGGTCACAGTAAGTATCACAAGCTTACCTTCTTCAACGCAGTTCTTCCTCCTTTTTCTCAGTAGTTCAGTGCATGGTGGGAAGAAGATAATAAAAATATCGTTAGTACAGTAGCAGGATTCGTATGTTCGCAACATGTCACAGCAATGCCTAACAAACCTAACAACGTGTTTCTCTAAATCTGACGTTTCAGATACAGCCTACAGTACAGTACAGTATACTGTAGATGTCTTCAATTGAGTACTGTCAGGCAGGGCATTATTCACGTTATGCTACACAGTAGTACCATGGGCATCTGTAGAGAGGAGGGGACCCAGTGTTGCCAACTCTGAAATGAAAAACAAGCAACCGATGACTGAAAAATAAGCCCAAAACAAGCCCAAACCAATCCTAAAAAGCCCAAAAAAAAGCCCAACTCAAGTTTGTTTTTTTTAAATATAAAAACAAACATTATTGTTTATCTTATTAAAATACATATCATTATTTGTATAATCTGCCTTTAAGGTCTTTACAATGATATTTATCAGCACAAAACTGGCTTTTAAAGAATACTGGAAATTTTATTAATATTATAGTTAGAGTTGTGAATTTAAGATACTATACTTTCATGTTTCCTCTAAAGAAAAATCTCAAGTGAAAATTGCCAACTGTATATACTATATCTGTGGTCATTTGTATTCACTGTGAAATATTTATTCGATGGAAAGATAAAACAAATAATCTTACAACATCCAACTTTGTACTTCTATTAAATAAATAAAGAGGCCAAATCAAGGCAACAAAAACAAAAGACTATTAAGACAATTCAAAATAATAAATGCATATATAAATATTAAATAGTAACTCAATTCAATAAATAACAAAGGAATTACTGAGAGGTAAAGTGCATTGCAGATGGCACACTGTGAGGTAAAGTGCATGGCACACTGTGAAGTAAAGTGCATTGCAGATGGCATACTATGTGAGGTAAAGTGCATGGCACACTGTGTGAAGTATAGTGCATTGCAGATAGCACACTGGGGGTCATTCCGAGTTGTTCGCTCGTTGCCGATTTTCGCAACGGAGCGATTAAGGCAAAAATGTGCATGCGCATGGTACGCAGTGCGCATGCGCTAAGTAATTTAGCACAAAACTTAGTAGATTTACTCACGTCCGAACGAAGAATTTTCATCGCTGAAGTGATCGGAGTGTGATTGACAGGAAGTGGGTGTTTCTGGGCGGAAATTTACAGTTTTCTGGGAGTGTGCGGAAAAACGCAGGCGTGCCAGGATAAAACGCAGGAGTGTCTGGAGAAACGGGGGAGTGGCTGGCCGAACGCAGGGCGTGTTTGTGACTTCAAACCAGGAACGAAACGGGCTGAGCTGATCGCAGTGTAGGAGTAAGTCTCGAGCTACTCAGAAACTGCTAAGAATTATTTATTCGCAATTCTGCTAATCTTTCATTCGCAATTCTGCTAAGCGAAGATACACTCCCAGAGGGATGCGGCCTAGCGTGTGCAATGCTGCTAAAAGCAGCTAGCGAGCGAACAACTCTGAATGACCCCCACTGTGTGAGGTAAAGTGCATGGCACACTGTGTGAAGTAAAGTGCATTGCAGATGGCATACTGTGAGGTAAAGTACATAGGCCCTCATTCCGAGTTGTTCGCTCGGTAAATTTCATCGCATCGCAGCGATTTTCCTCTTAGTGCGCATGCGCAATGTCCGCACTGCGACTGCGCCAAGTAAATTTGCTATGAAGTTAGGATTTTACTCACGGCTTTTTCTTCGCTCAGGCGATCGTAGTGTGATTGACAGGAAATGGGTGTTTCTGGGCGGAAACAGGCCGTTTTATGGGCGTGTGGGAAAAAACGCTACCGTTTCCGGAAAAAACGCAGGAGTGGCTGGAGAAACGGGGGAGTGTCTGGGCGAACGCTGGGTGTGTTTGTGACGTCAAACCAGGAACGACAAGCACTGAACTGATCGCAGATGCCGAGTAAGTCTGAAGCTACTCTGAAACTGCTAAGAAGTTTGTAATCGCAAAATTGCGAATACGTCGTTCGCAATTTTAAGATGCTAAGATTCACTCCCAGTAGGCGGCGGCTTAGCGTGAGCAACTCTGCTAAAATCGCCTTGCGAGCGAACAACTCGGAATGACCTCCATAGTACACTGAATTGCTAAGGTTTTATGTAAAATGGATATAAGCAAATTCATCTGAGCTGTCTCCATCGTCTATAGAAGCTTCCATGTTACACATTCCTGAGTTGAAGCGCTGAAGCATATTGGTAGTTGGTTTAAAATCCTTGCAACAAATACCCAAGCGTCTTAAACCATATCTGACATAAAGTATACCACATAAAGTGGTACTGAATTGCTTCACTGTTGTGTGTCTGGTCAGTGTCTTTGTTGTTGTCACTGTTAAAAACAAATTAGCCCTACTGAATACACACAACCGGCAGTCGGCAACAATAGACATAATGAATGACTCATCATCATTTCTTTAAGACTCTATTCATCCACAACGTCTCACCTACAGTATGTCTGTGTGAGGATCTGTGTTATATGGATGAATGACTAATTATCTCTGAAAGTCGGTGTCAGTGATACCTAAAAACAAAAGAAGCCCAAAAACAAGCAGCAAAAAAAATTATAAGCCCAAAAACAAGCAACAAGCAACCACCCAAAAAAATAAGCAACCAGAAGAAAAACAAGCCCAATTCCGCTTGTTATAAGCTGAATTGGCAACTATGGGACCCGTGTGCAGACTCCATGTTTGGGCCCCCTCCTCTCTCGTAGCTGTCACCACTGCTGCTAGCACTCTGAGTGCCAGAGTCTACATGCGCAGGACTCCGAAAAATGGCCGCTGCGCCATTTTTTCAAAGTTCTACGCACGCGCTGTAGACTCTGGCACTGTGCCACAGTCTCTAGTGCTCAGTTTGATAGCAAAGACAGTCACAGCTACAGGAGAGGAGGGTGCCCACACACAGTCAGCGATGTACTCATTGATAAATGAGCCCAATGTACTGTATTTGCTTATCCCTTCTATTTTGGGTATACAGTATCTGAATGAGCCTAATAAGAAGTACAGTATACTGTTAGATGCAGTATGATCCTGCCTGTTCCAGGTGACACATTCACCCAATGTGTCATTCTGCCATGCAATCTTGGGTGATAATACAATATTTAATACACCAATGCATTTCATTGTGTTCTAGGACTAATGACATCCAAACAATGATATGAATTCAAACAAAATACAGTATTTAAAGAAGGGGACATTTGTGAATAGTAACTGGCCATTTTCTGAGGAAAAATACAGGCCTTCCCAAACATTTTCTGGGCGAGTGTGTAACATCAGAGCCAGCCTGATCAGATTGTTTGTATCACATTGTAGGAATGGATTGCAGTAAGTCTTTTGAAAGGAGAAATCATCTATTGTTTAGAAATTCAGTATCTGCATATGGATGTGTATTCTGGGCAAATTGGATTAACTCTTTTGGAGTGAAAGGAGACATCACCTATTGTTTAGAAATACAGTATGTTTGACTGGGGGGAGGGTTGCCATGCAATCTGTTATAAATGGCATGTAGAGTACTGGTTGAGTCTCCCTTATCCAAAATGTTTGGGACCAGAGGTACTGTATATTGGATATGGGATTTTTCCGTATTTTAGAATAATTGCATACCATTAAGAGATATCATGGTGATGGGACCTAAATCTAAGCACAGAATGCATTTACTGTATGTTACATACAGTATACACGTTATACACACAGCCTGAAGGTAATTTTAGCTAATATTTTTTTATAACTTTGTGCATTAAACAAAGTGTGTGTACAGTACATTCACACAATTAATTTATGTTTCATACAGTATACACCTTATACTGTCAGGCAGGGGCGAAAGTAGAACTTTGAGGGCCCTATAGCAAAACCTTCAAAGTCTACCCTGCTGGTGTCAATATCAAATCCCATGCAGGAGAGAGAGGAACAAGAAAGAGAAGGGGCAGGGGGAGAAAGAGAGAGGGTTTCATGTAAAAAAAAAAAAGAGTCAAGAGCGAGAGAGATGGTGTCATAGAGAAAGATGAGAGGGGGGGGGAGAGAGAGAGGGGTGGGGTGGGAGAGAGATACAGTTTCAGGGGGAGAGACAATATCAGGGACAGAGTTTTCAAAGACTGTTTACCTGTACACAGTAAGTATCACAAGCTTACCTTCTTCGACGCAGTTCTTCCTCCTTTTTCTCAGTAGTTCAGTGCATGGTGGGAAGAAGATAATAAAAATATCGTTAGTACAGTAGTAGGATTCGTATGTTCGCAACATGTCACAGCAATGCCTAACAAAGTGTTTCTGTTTCTCTAAATCTGACGTTTCAGATACAGCCTACAGTACAGTATACTGTAGATGTCTGGAATTGAGTACTGTCAGGCAGGGGCAAATGTAGAACTTTGAGGGCCCCATAGCAAAACCTTCAAAGTCCCTGAAAGAGAAGGGGCAGGGGGAGAGAGTCTACAGTGTAGTATAACAATGTACAGTGCACTGTATAATGCAAAAGTAACGAGCCTTGAAACAACCCCCCCCCCCCTCCCTGCTGTTATCACTACATAGTCCCATACAGGAGCAGGAGAGTGGGAGAGCAAGAGAGAGAAACGTCAATACTGTACAGAACTGTAAGAAACACTCACTGTACTGTACAATACTGTCAAATAATGTTCAAGCAGTAAGCACATTGCAGTAACCACCACAGCACAATAATGTACTGTAAGTACTGTAACGTACCTTTTTTATTGATGAGTGAATGACCATATTCTCTCTTCACCCTTCTTCACATTGAAGGTCGTGTCCAATAGATGCCACAGTTTGAAGTCACCAGTTGCTGTGCTGTTACAGTATGCCTCTCCATGGTTTTATTCTGGGTATCCGTAGCAATCCATTTAAAGTGTCCTTCAGCTTTACAAATTCAACATCTCCCATCTTGAATCGGGCATAGCACCGTGACAGTATGTCCTTGCGCAAATTGTCTGGGATTGCAAATTTTCCTTGTTGCCCATCAAAGTTGACCTGCTTGCTCCAATTCAAGTACAGTTCAAATACAACATGTTCTTGGAAAACAAGTTGTGCATAACGATGCATCTCTCGATGGCCTGCTTCATACAGAGTGTTGTCACCGTCAGCGGTTATTACACTCAATGGCATGTCGGGCAAGGAGGTTCCATGCATGCGCACATTTTTAGGTGTGCTGCATATTGGTGGTATTCCAGGTGAAGGTAACGTTACATTGTTCACATCTCTAGTGGACAGCTGGGATGATGCAACCGTTGCAGAGTCCATGTTGTTTGAGCAGCGGGATGGTGCATTGTCTCTGTCAGGCAACCAGTAAGATGACAGTGGTGGAGTTTCTATGTTAGTCTGATGGTGGGGTGTATCTGGTGCATTGTCTCTGTCAGGCAACCAGTAAGGTGGCAGTGGTGTTGTGTCCATGACAGTCAAGTGATGGGATGCAACTGTTTCTGTGTCCATGCTGGGCAATTGGTCAGATGCAGCTGGTGTCATCTCCAATTCAGGAAAGTGGAAAGATGTGTTCTGTTGTGTCGTTTCCAAATCACAATCCTCTTCAGCATCAAATGCATCAGGGCAGTCAAATTCAGATTGTGCTGGCTGTGATGCTTTAATAGGTGGTCCTCCAGCAGCTTGCCATTGTTCCATTGATTGATGGATGACATCCTTCATGGCTCCAGCAAGCATGTCATTCAGACCTCCTGTCAGTCCATCCATTTTTTCTGTCAGTCCATCCAGTTTTCCTGCCAGTCCATCAATTTGCGCTTGAAGGTGAGTCACCTTGCCCAGAAGGTCTCTCACCAGCCCTGTGCAGCTGCATTCACATGGGTTGGGATCTTTAAATTCAAGCCTCCTACGGGTCGGTGATTGCGATGCTTGTATGAGTGTTGTAGTGTCGTGAAGCTCCAAAGGGTGAAAGTCCTCATCTATGATACGTGATACATCGGTCACTGTGTGTGTTTCATCACAGAAAACTATGTTCTCTACAGCAGCATTCATGTCTTGCACCAAATATTCATTGGTTACATTGCCAATTGTGTTCTCCAAAACTTGGCATTTGGCCTTTGCATTTTTCCTTACTTTGACAACAGGAACATTTTCCTTTCCAGCTTTCTTCTTTAGAATCTGTGGCACTGCCGCAGACATTTTCTTGGTAAGTGACACTGAACGGGCTCCAGAATAGAATGCTTTGGTTTTCACCATCTTCACACTATCCAATACACAATAATAAGACTCAAGTACATGTACAGTACAGTAGTAACAGTACAGTAGCAAATTATGGTTCAATTACAGTACTACAGGGCTTTGTGTGAGGGGGTGCAAGCTCGTTCGTGAAGTACAGTACTGTAAATGTCTGGCGAGTGTTAAATTACAGTACATACTGTACTGTAGACGTGAGCCGCAGACATGGCCACATTACAATGCCAATGGCTGGGATTTCATGTAGAACATACTGTAGCAGCATGTTAGGCAGTTAAAACAGTGGAGAAGTGAAGCAATCAGCATTGTGGTAACATTTATAAATTGCATACTATAGTATAAAATTATACCGAGAATCTGATTGGTTGCCATGGGTAACTACTCCACTTTTTCATGTTTGTCACTACTTCATGACTAAGGGGCTAATTCCGGCCCGATCGTAGCCCTGCAAAATGTTGCAGGGCTACGATCAGGCACACAGATATGGTATGCGAGGTGACTAGCCCCCAGGGTTGTATTTAGGGGTCAGAGCAGCCCTGGCAAAGTAAAGAACTGGTGCCCCATCATATTTGAAATAGGGAAGGCACGTGTGGCAAAAAAAGGGCGTGTCCACTCATTAGTACCCCAAATCAAATTACAGCACACAACAATAGTGTGCCTTACTCACATAACGGAGCACAGTAATGTACAGGACATTATTCACGTTATGCTACACAGTAGTACTATGGGCATCTGCAGACTCCATGTTTGGGCCCCGTCCTCTCTCGTAGCCGTCGCCACTGTTGCTAGCGCTCTGAGTGCCAGAGTCTACTCAGAAAAATGGCCGCTCCGCCATTATTTCAAAGTCCAACGCACGCGCTGTAGACTCTGGCACTGTGCCAGTCTCTAGTGCTCAGTGTAATAGCAGCGACAGTCACAGCTACAGGAGAGGAGGGTGCCCACACACAGTCAGCGATGTACTCATTGATAAATGAGCCCAATGTACTGTATTTGCTTATCCCTTCTATTTTGGGTATACAGTATCTGAATGAGCCTAATAAGAAGTACAGTATACTGTTAGATGCAGTATGATCCTGCCTGTTCCAGGTGACACATTCACCCAATGTGACTGCATTCTGCCATGCAATCTTAGGTGATAATACAATATTTAATACACCAATGCATTTCATTGTGTTCTAGGACTAATGACATCCAAACAATGATATAAATTCAAACAAAATACAGTATTTAAAGAAGGGGACATTTGTGGGTAGTAACTGGCCGTTTTACTGAGGAAAAATACAGGCCTTCCCAAACATTTTCTGGGCGAGTGTGTAACATCAGAGCCGGCCTGATCAGATGGAGTGAAAGGAGAAGTCATCTATTGTTTAGAAATTCAGTATCTGCATATGGATGTGTATTCAGGGCTAATTGGATTAACTCTTTTGGAGTGAAAGGAGACATCATCTATTGTTTAGAAATACAGTATGTTTGACTAGGGGGAGGGTTGCTATGATAAGCAGGGTGCATAGCAACAGGGGGGACAACTACTGGGGCACAGCGGGTGGTCTTTAGTATGCCGGCTCTTGGGATCCCGGCGCACAGTATACCGGCGCCGGAATCCCGACAGCCGGCATACCGACACTTATTCTCCCTCGTGGGGGTCCACGCCCCCCCTGGAGGGAGAATAAAATAGCGTGGCGCACGTAGCGCACCATCGTGCCTGCAGCGTGGCGAGTGCAGCGAGCCCGCAAGGGGCTCATTTGCAATCGCCACACTGTCAGTATGCCGGCGGTCGGGCTCCCGGTGCCAGTATGCTGGTCGCCGAGAGCCCGACCGCCGGCATACCATACTACACCCGGGCACAGCTACAGGGGGCACAGCAACAGGGGGCAAATCTACTGGGGGAAAAGCAACAGGGGGCACAACTACTGGGGCAAATCTACTGGGGGCAAAGCAACAGGGCACACTGTTAATTAATGCTAGCCATCACCTTTGGTGAAACACCTTCATATTCAAACAACTACAGTACACTGTAGTTCCCCACAGGTAATTTAATTATTCCAGGACTAAAGTATTTTGTCCCTCCAATGGAGAGGGTCATGTTGGGAGGTACAGTATGATACAGTGCAGTAGCAACAGGGGCCTTAGGGGTCTATTTACTAAGCCTTGGATGGAGATAAAGTGGTAGGAGATAAAGGGTAACATGTACTAAGCAGAGATAAAAGTGGAGAAGTGAGCCAGTGGAGAAGTTGCCCATGGCAACCAATCAGCATTAACGTAACATTAATAAGTTGCATACTATAAAAGTATACAGAGCAGCTGATTGGTTGCCATAGGCACCTTCTCCACTGGCTTTCTTCTCCACTTTTATCACTGCTTAGTAGATGTTCCCCAAAGTACCAGCCAATCAGATCCTACAGTAACTGCCATGTAACTGGACGTAGCATTAGTGTATACTGTAAATGCAGAAATCAGTGGCATACTGCATAATGTACAAATGACCTGTACTTACTGTGCTTACTATACCAGATGATCCCTCAGTAGAAAAAGTTTGTGGTAGAAAAATTAGAATACAGCAACAACTTGACTTTGAAGTCAGCAGTAGCGGCAGAATGTATCTCAAGGGCTTGTATGGGTGATACGGCCGAAGAGATGAATCCAGTAGCAAGACTACACTGTAAGATGCAGAATCACAGAATGGATAGCTTCTTGTGTCTACAAAGTTGCTTTATACAGTATGAGGTGTCTATAAAGTGTTTGGCCACTCAAGTCTGTAATACCAATTATCAAAAAGGAAGACTCATTTGTGTGAGCTCTTAGCTGCTGATACCTTAGACAATGCTGCTAATTGCCATGGTGTGCATTGCCGGTGGGTCTGCCCTGCTATTGGTCGAACACAATGCAAATGCACCTGTATCAGAATTTGGAAAATAATGTCATCCTTTGTCCTACAGTATTTGATAGCAAGTTAACATGGAGTGTTTATGCTAATGCTACCCGGCTATTTGTACAGAACATAACGACAATATCTATAGCTAGCGTGATCGGGCGGCAGTGTGCCTGTAGACCATCTGGTAGTCATACTGTGCATTCATGAGATACTGTAGGTACCCAGTTGCACTTTGCATTCAATATTTCTGCCCATTTGAAACAACAGAGACACAAAGCTAGTCCGAAATAGGATTGCTGCTTATGCTAATGTTATCCATCATTTTGTACACAACGTAACGACTAGATGAATAGCGTGAACAGGGCTGCAGCGTGGCCTTGTATTTAGTAGAAGCGGACTTTTTTTTATATAACGAGAAGTAGAAACTTAAAACACTAAATAACTTTATTGTATTAAAAAAGAATAAAAAAATTGAAATAAAATAATAAATGGGTGCCGAACTCTGTATCGAACCCGGGTCTTCAAGCATAGTTCTAGTTAGGCCACAGCCGACCATGGTAGAGGTGGGCCCTCCAGGTTTATATGTCATGTGTTGTATCTTGGTGCTTTTAAAAAAAAAAAGGTAGCTGCTTACGCTAATGTTATCCTGCAATTTGTACACACTGTAACGACAATATCTATAGCTAGCGTGATCGGGCGGCAGTGTGCCTGTAGACCATCTGGTAGTCATACTGTGCATTCATGAGATACTATAGGTACCCAGTTGCACTTTGCATTCAATATTTCTGCCCATTTGAAACAACAGAGACACAAAGCTACTCCGAAATAGGATTGCTTCTTATGCTAATATTATCCATCATTTTGTACACAACGTAACGACTAGATGAATAGCGTGAACAGGGCAGCAGCTTGGCCTTGTATTTAGTAGAAGCTGACTTTTTTTTATAAAACGAGAAGTAGCAATACACCAAAAAACTTTATTGTATTAAAATAGAATATCTAAATACACAAAAAAAAATTATGGTCAACGCGTCAGCCACAACTTTAACATTGTCCCTAGCAGTGATCAAGCACTAATGGGTATCGAACCCATGAGTGCAAGCATTGCAGGCGGATGCTGTTCTCGTTAGGCCACAGCCGACCACGATACAGACAGGCCCTCCGGGTATATATGTGATGTGTTGTATCTGAGTGCTTTAAAAAAAAAAAATAAACGGATTGAATACGGATACCATCATGAGGTACAGTAGGGACCCAGTGCACTTTGCATTCAATATTTCTGCCGAAGCTAGTCCGAAATATGAATGCTGTTATGCTAATACTATAACGACAATATCCATATCTAGCGTGATCGGGCGGCACTGTGGCTGTAGACCATCTGGGAGTCATATTAATGCTATCCGGTATTTTGTACACAACGTAACGAAAAAATTAATTGACTGAACGGGCGGCAGCGTGGCACTTTAATTTGTGGAAAGGGATTTTTTTTATAAAGGGAAGAATGTGATTGGCCAGCCTTTCACAGATCACTGCTTACTGCCACAGCATTGTATTCAGCACTGTAGTCTCAACGTGGAGCATTCGCCACCCAGCGGTTAAACTGTGTATTGCATGGCGCGGGACATAACGCACGCCATAACATTATTTCCAACTCGCGACACAGGACCCTAAATAGTGCGCTATGAGCAATGCTGTATGTGGATACATCTGTAGGTAGAAAAAGCTGCCTGACTACTCTGAGTGTGTGACCACCTCCTGCCCATGCTCAAAGGCACCTAGAATCGTGGGGCCCTGGGCAGGTGCCCAGTGAGCCCATATGTTAAGGTGGCCCTGAGGAAAGGTGCTCACATATGCACATTGATCTTCCTAAAGTTATTAATACAGAAGAGAAAAATAATTTAATATAGAATAACTTAAACCAAATGAGTCAGGCAGATAAATAGCAGATCAGTCTGCAAATAGAAAAGTTTTAAAATGGAAAATAACTTAGCTCATACTTGGTGACATTCCTGGTGGTGTGTGTAGTTGTGCCATGAATCGGGTCATGATTCACAGTAAATCACATCATCAAGTTCTCCAGACTGCCACTTCACTGGGGAAGTGGGTGGCCTCTGGGAGTGTGGTCTACACTATTCATGAGTATTTCTGACAATCCCTGAAAGTAGGCAAATATGACCTAAATATATATGACATAACTATATGAGTACATAATAAGCTTGGTAAGAGCACCCAGATTCCAGCCATTGCCACGTGAACTAAGCCTGAGAAAAAGAAAATGAGGCCAAGAGTCACACACAGAAAATGTAATCTTATTACTTATTAGTATTTGTTTGGCTGCATCATGACCATGGAGTCATCTGTCCTGTTTTGGGCACTTGTATATCAGGAAGATTCAGGAGAACTTGATAGCCAAAGATTTCACTCAGAGGTTTAACATCTACAGTAGGGGGAGATTTACCCACTCTTAAAGAGAGATAAAGTGGAGAAGTTACCCATAGCAACTAATCAGCTTCTTTCATTTTACTGTGCTAGATTAATGATAGAAGTTGATTTGTTGCTACGAGCAACTTCTCCAATTTATCTCTTACCAATTTGACAAGGGAGAGCGTCCAGGTGGCTGGAGGAATGACTTTCCCATATCAACACACAAAGGGGTATTCACCGTGAGGGTAGTTATAATGCCAAGGTAGACTGTGATGGCAGATTTATTGAATGGGTTAAAAAATACATGCAATGATTTTCTTACAAGCAGCAGCATCTTTTATAATAAGTAAATTAAGCCATTTGGTGTATTATCCTGGGGGTTAGTTATAGTGCTATATATGGGGTGAAGAAAGAAATTGTTCCTGCTGTGTGGAGTGTGGGTAAAGTGGTAGAGGCTCTGTGGCTTGTATTGTGTTTTATTCTGGATAAACACATCTACAGTTTATCATGAAACTTTATTTTAAGCTCACTACTGTACGTAACTATGTATATAAAAGTCCAATTATAAAGCTTTATTATGGGCTACACCTTTTTAAATTAATACAGTATATATTTAATATTAACATATAAACTAAATATTAAAATGTATGTATCCGTTACGCTAACCCAATGACGATATTCATACAGAAGGTAGAAGTTTAAGCATTTATATAAACTAGGAAACTTGGAAGTGTTCCTCTGTATTTATGAAGGGAAGCCAGCAATTATACAGTGTGTCAGTACATTTATTGCTTAACAAATTTGACATTTAACTACCTCTTTATTTATGTTTTGTTTGCGAGCTCATTTCTTGCCCTGGCATCTAAAATTGAATCCAGCCAAAGTTCCTACAAGAGAGAAAATAAATGTTTTTATAAGCTCATATTGTTGTTATTTATTGCATGTGCAATTTCAATTCATCTACTGAAGCAAACACATTGCATGCATCTATCATCTGGATTACACTTGGATTAATAGAGATAAATGACAAAACATAATCGGTAGCAGCTCTCAGAGTTAATCATTACATCTGAACTATAGGAAACACTTAATTACTCTCATTTGCAAGCACAATTTAATGAGGGGGCATTAGCCAAATGAAAAGAATGCAGTACAAACATACAAAATAGTTATGCAACCATTAAAAAGAAACTCTGACAGTGCAGGTGACAACACATGCAGGATAAATTACCATAATGTCCTAAATGCTGAGCTGTCAGCATGCTAATGCAGTGTTGAGATATCCTGGGAATCTCAGCACTATAGCTGTCAGATAGCAGAACATCAATCACTACTCTGTGTTTTGGTGATCATTATCACATTTACATGAGGCAGCAGCCCTTAGAGCAGGAGCGATTTTTCCTTTGTGCTACTTGACGCTGGAAGCACAATATGATAAGTCAACAAAAAGACCACAAATAATAAACAGCAGGAGGCCAACATTATGCTAAATTGTAAATTATTTTTCTACTTAAGCAAATGGTTATACAGGTCGCATTCTAAGGGGCTGATGTGTGTTTGAACATACAGTATGCCTGTTTGAAGAGCATATGTTGCGTGTTTTTGCACTACGCATGATTCGGAAGAGAGCATACATAAGTATGTGAGATACAGAGCCACACGAATTCCAGTCATATTTCCACAGGATGTACTTATGTACAGTAAAGTTCACAGAGGACATGTCAGTGGAATTGCAGTATATGCAGAATTTATTGGCAGATGCCTACAAGTTGGTAAATGTGTAGGGGGTGTGAGCAAGGAGGTTAGTCAGACTAGGTTTTATTAAAGATAACCAGATACAGGTGATAGAAGATAAGCAGCAGTCAATATGATAAGGTATCATCTTAAGTACTTTACAGACATACAGCACTGTAACAATGCACTTACACAGTAGCAGGCTTGGGCGGGTGTACTACGAATTGCCGGCTGGCAGGATCCCGGCGCCCAGCATACTGGCGCCGGGATCCTGGCAGCTGGAATGCTGGCAGCGGAGTGAGCGCAAAAGAGCCCCTGGCGGGCTCGCTGCGCTTGCCATGCTGCGGGCATGGTGGTGCGCGTTCTCCCTCCAGGGTTGTCGTGGACACCCCAAGAGGGAGAATAGTTGTCGGTATACTGGCGGCCAGGATCCTGGCATCGGTATGTTGGGCGCCGGGATCCCGACAGCTCGTATAACGAGTGCCATCCGGCTTGGGCATATGCAGACTCTTTTATAGAGCCAAGTATTCAACATGCACCTGCAGTCTAATCAGCCTGACATTTAAGTCTGGTGACTCAGACATGATGTTATTGTGGCTGATGAGTCATGCATGATACAGTCAAATTTCTACCTTTTAACATTAGCTATATATTAATACCGTGTAGCCGTAATGGCTGCTAAACCATGTGCACATGCTATGCACTCCGTACGCTATTTGCGTATGAAGACCTCGCACGTGGTACGCAAATAAAGTACACACGCTGTGCTGGGTGTACGGAATACCCACAGTGAGCATACACACAGACAGTAACCTTTATAAACTTTAAACACAGATTATGCTTACACTGTAACCCTTGTATGCAACACACTATGATTGAGTTTGTATTGTAAAACTTTACTACTGAAATACTGCAGCGATATAACGCTGGTTAACCTTGTTAATGTAAATGCTGTTAGAGCGATTTAGAATTCAGAAACCCTTTGTACCAGCTAGAGAGACACAGACACCCTGCTGAGGTTCTAACACCTTATGTGAACATTCTATTTGCAAAAGAATAATACAATACAAGTCATACACTACCAATATAACATAGACTACCTAACCAGATAACTACACTTAAAATACAATAACAGTACAATAACACTTAAGAGAAACGAGAGAGAAAGAGGAGAGGAGAGAGAGAGAGATATGGCTCACAATAACAATAAAGGCAATATGATTGCGGAGAAAACTTACGCACAAAGGAAACAATCGCATGCGCCTCTGGATATCCAGCTCCCGATTATCAGCAATGAGAACCGTTGAAGAGAATAGAGAGCTGGATCAGGTCGGCTTGTCCTTTTATACCCTACACATAATACTGTACAATGGTCCCTATATTCTTATTGTTCATTGGACACAGGAATTCGTCTTCGCATTATAACAAAAGGTCATAGGTTGATTCATACAGGTGGGCTGTGACTATTTCCAACTGCTCAGGTGGGTGGGAAACTAGGTTTCCCGCCGCATGGATAATAAAGTGCAAATAATAGTAAAAGTCCATAAACTTCTTATGTCCATAACTATTCGCACGAGCGATTAATCCGCTTCAAACCAACACCGGAATATTGCTAATTAAATACTCTTCCGATGGATACTAAACACCACTGTATAACCCTTGTCTGACCCTTCGTATCAAACAAAGAGGGATCTCTTTGTCTATGAACATGCTACATTAACTAAACTTTCAGATTCTATCAAAGGGACCATAATCTACAAAATACATTATATGGTGAAAATATGTAACGATTGAGTCGCACGCTAGGTGCACATAAACTCTACCGTAAATGCGCATACCGTGCGCCTGCTGGTGCACATAACAGCGAGTATGCGCACGCACGGGAGAGCGTACGCACGCGCAGCGGCGACACATATGAGGTGCAAATATGGCAGTGTGCATCATGATATTTTTCTGACTTTGACAGTCAACCCTTTGGCAGTCACCAATAACTGCCACTTTCTAAAACATTTCAAAACGAGAAAAATATATGTCATGTGTTAATATTTCTATGGTTGGGTAGGGGAGGAGAGGAGAAGGTAGGAAACGGGTATGACCTAGTGAGATAGCAGAAGCATGTGTGTATGAATCCATGTTTGGAGGGGTCATGTATCATCGTGCCGTACGTGTTTTAAATCAAGCTTCGAGGTATTGCGAAGTATACATTTGAATTCCTTCTTATCCCGTGGTACGTGTCTGTGGATGGGCTGTCAAACTTTACCGAGCTCTCTTCGGCTTTTGGTTGCAACAAAATGGGGGAGCACATTTTAGTTGATGATACATGAATGGGGGAATATGTGAATGCTGATATCTGTGCCGGTATTCCCTATCGACTATGTGTGTGCTTTACCTGAAGGTTGTAGAGATGAAGATAAGAAACAATTATGGTAAATGCAGTGGTATTCTATGTCAGGTTAATGAACATTTGTCGGTTGAAGTCTTGTCTGGTGTCTGTTGAATGCAGTCTTCTTTGGGCTTTTGCCAAAAAAGAGCGGGCAAAAAGCTTTGTCAATGTCCATAGACTTACAAAAGTGTTGGGCTAGCGTAAATTTAAAATTTCTAGGGAAACTGGGGGTCTATGGCATAGTTCATCAATTATCTGTGTACAAGGTTGTCAAAACTTCTTCTTTAATCCATCTGTTGTCTGTATACAGGATCGCCAAATTCCTCTTCCAAGTGGGTCTTTTTACCTTGGAGAAAAACGAGAAACGGGTGAAAGAAACGGACCGTAGAATCACATTTTCATCACATCATTGTCTCTATCGTTGGGTCATAAATCAAATCCATTGGAATTACAATTTCCTCACTCCTTAGACTCATGACCCTGGTACTCCGTTTGCACTTCGTTAAAGCCTGACCGCATCTAAATATCAAGCCAATCGATATGACAACACCCAAGATACATAGAAGAAACTTCCCTACATCCTTTATGACTCCTTGAGCCCATTCTCCTAAACCAGAGAACCAATTTCGCGGGTTCAACCATGACACCCAACTGGTCAGCTCATTACCCACAGCAGCAAGGGTGAGATTGTGTCTCCTGCGGAATTCCCACTTTAATTGGAGAATGTCGTCCATCTTTTGGTCTATGACCTCGACCGGGTCCTCGGTGCTATTCGTAATATAAGTGCAGCATTTTACACCGTACTGCGTTGCCAGTGTGACACAATATCCAACTGTCACTGCCGTGAGATAATTAAGAACCATCCTATGTTGAACCAGTTCAGTTTTATAAGCTTGGAGCTCTCTTCCTGTATATCTAAAAGTGTCATCATACATTTCTGTGATATTTGTCTAATAGATTTGCAAGCGCTGATATATATTTATAATTTATCACTCCTCTGGCGGTGCGAGTGATATCTAACGCGATTAGGAATTGAATCCCGGTGGATTCACTGATCAGGTCAGAGGCCGGATGCTCTGTTCTCTCTATCAGGTGCCGTTTAACGATGTGCTCGTAATGAGTGTGAGTATAAGGAGCTTGGGCCCTGCGGTGAATATCTTTCATTTTAGTATGTGATACAGTCATTACCTCAGGCAGTACTTTTCCAATATAACATAATCCTTCTGAGTTTGGGGTAAGCCACTTATACGCCTTCCTCCCGCATATGAAATATGCATCATCGGGGAGAACATATGGGACGGAGTAGGACATAACCATATTACACATTTTCCATATGAAATTTCCTAACCCTAATTCTCCCATCTGTCTAGTACACGTATCTGTTTGTATGATATGTGCACAGTATCCTGGTGATACCTCTCCAACTCTCATGGTCCTACTTCCTAGGGTATACCTATATCGGAAATATTTTCCACTACCAGCTATGTGGCGTATAAGTTCTGTATCTGTAGGCATTCTATCTGCTCTATATGAAAAGGTCATGGTTAGGTTACTCCATGACACTTCCCAATTTCCCGGCTTTCGGGGATTGGAAATGTTAAAACATATTAGGGACCTATCCACATGATATTGGTGGAGCTTCAAACTAGGAGGACTGGAGATATTAAACCTCCTGTCCACCGGTCTCCCACCCTTTAGCTCAAGTACCTCCCCTACCGTTAAAGGGAATGGTACTAATCCTGATTTGCTATGGCCTTGAGGTACTTGAGAGCATACCCAACAATCTGTCTGATTTAAAACATTACCCACTAAGGAGTGATAGTCACTCAATGGATGCCGGTCCATGTGGATATTAAAACTGGACTGACATTTCTTGATGCACCCATCCTCAACTACATTGTCACAGAGTCTACAGATACAGGGGGTAATTCCAAGTTGATCGCAGCAGGATTTTTTATAGCAATTGGGCAAAACCATGTGCACTGCAGGGGAGGCAGATATAACATGTGCAGAGAGAGTTAGATTTGGGTGGGGTGTGTTCAATCTGCAATCTAATTTGCAGTGTAAAAATAAAGCAGCCAGTATTTACCCTGCACAGAAACAATATAACCCACCCATATCTAACTCTCTCTGCACATGTTATATCTGCCTCCCCTGCAGTGCACATGGTTTTGCCCAATTGCTATCAAAAATCCTGCTGCGATCAACTTAGAATTACCCCCACAGTTCTCTTTTCAGCTAACAATCCTTTACAATGTTTACAAATAACATGGCTGCTAGATCATTTCCGGTACTCGCCTTTGCTTGGTGGTTGTGTTGCTATTGGAAATTTACACCTCCGTCTCAGTCATCAGAACCTTTCTGGATCCTTTCTCGACCTCACTGGTACTCTCGCCGGAACAGACTGCTCTGGTCAACATCATGGTCAACAGGAAAATCCGTATCACAGTCTCTTGGGGCAAGTCCATCTTACAGGAGGAGAAAAGGAGAAATTTGTAATGGGGGTACAGGAAAACAGTTTGAGGGGGAGAGAAACTTGTTACGATAATTAGTTCTCTAGTCTTGTTGTTCTTCTTGTTCTGCTGTCATCTCAAAGGTGCTGTCTCTCAGTCTTCCAACCGAACATTCCGGTGATGCAATATTCCTTCCAAACCAGCGATCTTTCTGTAAGGAGCAAAAATCTTGCATTACCATTTGTCTAACTGATGTGTGACATACCATCTTTAAAACATGAAAACATGAGAAAGAAGAGGGAGAGGAGAAAAAAAAAACAACAAGAGAGAGAGAGAACCGTTCATATAAGTATATATCACATAAATCAACAATAAACAATAGGAAAAAAAACATTTTTCAAACATTTTTAAAATATTGTCAGATCATCAGGCTGTCATATCTACATGTCCCATGGTTTCCTTGCGCAGTCCCTCCCACCAGCACCTCCATACTCCACCCTCTGTATCTGGCCAGGATACATTGATGCGGATAGGTCATGCTGGGGTTTGGTAGACTTCTGTAAAGACCAAGCAGATATGCAATGTTTGAGTCCTACCAATAATCGTCAGAGATGGGGAGAGAAAAAGAAACATTTCACAGATACATTTACAACGTTTCACCCGGTCATTCCTGTGTCTTCAGGGAATGACCTCCCAATTTATTAACCGTTACCTCAGGCTTACCATCAGTCCTAATGATCACCTTTCCTGACTACATATCATGAGTGTGGGCCAAAATTCTTCCTATCTGATCCCTGGTTACAATTTGGTGTGTCCTAACTTTTGCTCATTTTCATGTCTAGGGGGTCTGACTTTATGTGGGCTGTTGCAGTTGCTGGCATAATGCCCTTCTCTTTTACAATGATAACAAATCCTTGAGTTCCTCCATGTGTCAATGGCCTGGGGTTTTGGTTGATTTGATGTCTCCTCTAATGCTTGGATGCCCATCGCCATCAACCGCTCTTTCTGTGTTTCTCTGGTTCTTTGACTATTATGGTCATGTTGTTGTCTAGGGGGTGTATATACCTTGTGTGTGTTTTTTAGACCTACAATCTCGTGCAACATGACCTTCTCTTAAGCAGTTGTAACAGCTTTTCACCTTTGACTTACCCTCCGAAATCTGGGGCTTCTTTGTTTCCCTGTGCTTGATGCTGTTTTGCTCATGCCCAACAGCAGAGTCCCTTAATGCAGTTATTGATTTATCTCTCCAGTATGGATTTGTGATCTGTATCCTTGCTCTCAACACTTCCTTTAAACCATCCATTAGCACAGATACTGCTACTTCTCTGTGCGGTGCACTTGTTTCGATGTTTTCTATACCCGTATACCTAGTCATGTCCTGTAATGCCCGGTGGAAATAATTAGAAGTACTTTCCCCTTCATTTTGTCTTATGGAGAAGATTTTGTTCCACTCGACAATGGCTGGGAAATATACTTCTAACTGTCGGTTGATCTGCTTAATACATTCCTGATTGTGTTCCTCCGTACAAGGTACCTCCGTGTCTAATTTACAATCAGCAATAAATTTCGCAGGGTCAACACTGGAGGGCAAACATGCCCTCAGCACTGTCCGCCACTCTTTGTTGGTGGGTTCTGTGGAGTTTCCTAGTTCTTTAATAAATCTTTGACATGTAACTATGGGGGTAATTCCAAGTTGATCGCAGCAGGATTTTTGATAGCAACTGGGCAAAACCATGTGCACTGCAGGGGAGGCAGATTTAACATGTGCAGAGAGAGATAGATTTGGGTGTGGTGAGTTCAATCTGCAATCTAAATTGCAGTGTACAAATAAAGCAGCCAGTATTTACCCTGCACAGAAACAAAATAACCCACGTAAATCTAACTCTCTCTGCACATGTTATACCTGCCTCCCCTGCAGTGCACATGGTTTTGCCCAACTGCTAAAAAATGTCCTGCTACGATCAACTTGGAATTACCCCCTATATATTCCCTAGGATCAGGGAATTCAGACATAATTGCTCTCAATTCGGTCCGGGACCAGGGACAGCGCGTTGCACTGTCCTTGACGGGAATGGTTCCCTGATCGTCAGTCTTCCTATTGGGGACTGTGATCACCCTGACAGGACTAAATTCAATTACATCACCTTGTGTTGGTCTTACAATATGGGGTACATTTGTTTGTGCGTGATATAAAACATTGTACGTACCTGTGGACACGACCTCACCTGACCCTCCGTTAGGGGGTTTGATTATTGCCTTTACCGATTTGGTCGCGTCCACCTGGATGTCTTGTGTGATGGCTGCTGGTAAAGGTGCCGACATCGTGCTGGGCTCACTCTCTTGCTTGTAGTCCTGAGGGAAGTTTAACATGGGGTGCAACTTGCATAGGTTAATAGTTGTACATTTAACAGTATTACAATTATCATTGTTATGTTTATTACAATTATTCTTATCATCTATAATACAGTTGCTAAGTGCATTTTTATTGTACAACATTGTGCCTTTCTCCGCAACCATAATCCTCTCCATTGCCATATCTCTCCTCCCAAGATGAGAGTCAGATATGTCAGTTAACTCTCTTTGCATTTCACTTTCCTGTTGCCATAATTTTAAACAATCATAATGTTTGACCCGTCTCTTTGCTGATTTAATAAGACCTATCCTTCTCCTTAGATTTAGTAACACATCTGGGCTAAAGCTGCCTACTCTTGGGAACTTCTCCCCGTCATGTACAGTCATTCTTTCCCATTCATCACATAAAACCTCTGTGTGTGAACCGTATTTTTCACACATTACATACCTTGCCGACCCGATTGGTCGGTTTACTAAATCAACCCGAACCGAGGTTGATCGCCCCCTACCTGAACAACTGGCCCCCATAACTTGCAGGTGTTGCTTTTACTACCTCTGACCTTAATCAGGGTCTTCAGCGAACCCTTACAAAAACCAAGATGTTCAGGATAGGCCGACGGTGGCGGTTTACCGAGTACCCCACTCACTCGCCCACGCCGACCAATACGCCGACACACTGCCTTAGCGCTGGCGTACTCGACCCAGGGCCCCTGCGACCTGAACCGCTATTTACTGGAACATGTGAGGGTGATCCGCAGAGCACTTACTCTTTCCAGTAACTATTGGTTGCTGGATAGTTCCTGAGTGACCAGCGAACCTCCCTTAAAATAAAAAAATTACACAAATCACGTTAGAATGTACAAATAGCGTTTATGATCCCTTTCGTACGCAAATGGTACTGGGTCAAATTACTAACTAATGCACACAATTACGTGCGGTACAATCAGTCTGCACATAAGCAACTAATCTTATGTGCGGAGCGACCAGTGGAATCGAAAATTGCGGCTGCGAATTCCTTCAGCATGAGCTTTAATGGCCTATATGGGTTCTGCACCAACCCCCTGGGTTGTGCTCTTTAATTTATAGCGGACTTCCTTGTCTGCTGTACCTGGACCTCCTGGTCAATTCTGGACCTCCTGGTCTGTGCTACAGTAGACCTCCTGGTCTGCTATACTCTAATGCTCAGATTTTTATGTTTAACAAGGGATGCCTCCCTAGCCACCATGCACGTCACTTACATGTATGTACCTCACGAGAACTCGACTTCTTGTGGTTCAACCTCAAAAAATTGTAGAAACTTATATATGCAAACACTCACTCACCACATGTACACTTTACTTTTGTTTCTATTTCTATTTCTGTGCAGAAATTTATTTCCTTTAGACCAGATGAGTCGTAAATTTAGAGAAGGATCTATTAATTTAAATTTCGGACACTAAAATCGATTTGCGCTATTTATCGCGTTGCCACCTTTTCGCCTGTTTAAAATAACCCTTATCGTGTGATTTGTTACGTGGGCGTACCCGGACGCTCCGTTGCGTAATATACGCTGCGTGCGTCGGCCTTTGGGTTGTGTACGCGAGTCTCAGCTTTTTGTTAGAGACACGTGTACGCAAGGCAGATATCCACCGTAACACAATTAACACGTTTATCAATGTAGGTGATCCTCGATCATCTACCGAGCACCACACAGATCTCTCCTTGTATCTTTAGGCAAAGCTGTGTGTGTGTTTTACAAATTACCCCTTAATGTA
The DNA here is from genome assembly GCF_028390025.1 of Pseudophryne corroboree. NCBI lineage: Eukaryota > Metazoa > Chordata > Amphibia > Anura > Myobatrachidae > Pseudophryne > Pseudophryne corroboree. Next base: position 693,931,119 of record NC_086449.1, on the reverse strand, counting down.
TCATTTTTACTCTTTAAGTACCAATAGCAACAAATCTTTCTCAGCACGTTATCAATTATGAAATGGCAACCAGGAAAGTGAGATGTGAAGATTACACAAATGAACATGCAATTCTAAATTAATCTAATAACATATATTGATGTAAGCACACGCATATAGATATTACATATATGAGACCCTATTCAGTGCTTCTAATTTGCATATGAATGTGCAATTTCTTTCACTGCTGGGAGAGAGAAAAAAAACAACAAACCAGTCCCACAGGTCATTTGCATTTCAATGGCCATCCTACAAGTAGCAGCGTTAAAACAGGTTCTTGAAGAGAGACAGTTACCAAAAAAAAAAAAAACTACTTGTGTATTTCTTAAGTCAAATATTTAATTTATTATTAACTGTTATTAAACTCTATCTGAACTACTTATGATTGACTATGATATGAACTAAACAAATGCATTAAAAAAAAACCTCATTAAATGATGATTTCTTTTTGACAGTGGATGGCTGATTATTTCCTGAGTCAACTGAAAATCAGCCGTTCAAAAAAAAATTGACCTTCCCAAAATGGCCGCTGCTCCTCCCCCATCCATGAGGTTTACACAAAATGGGGGACAGACCTTTTGTCACAAAGAAAAATCATCATGCCAGCCCCTTTTAGCTATCACGCTATGCAGAGCGATTAAAAATAATTTTAAACCTATTTAAACAGACAAACCATCCAATCTGCGTGTGCAGTTGGCACCAAATAGAAATAAAAACCAGATTTACAAAGACAATAGCTTAATGTTCCTACCTTCTTCGGATTCCACCAGCATCCCTACAGACCAAAAGAATCAGACGCAGACTCTCATCTGATCAGCACTCCAAGATACTACCTTTTCCTCCCTTTGCTGATCGATAAAAGTCTGCGCCTTTTTCGCCTGACTGCGGATATGAGATGGACCGGACTTGCCCCCACTTGATAGAGTCAAATTTCTACCTTTTAACATTAGCTATATATTAATACCGTGTAGCCGTAATGGCTGCTAAACCATGTGCACATGCTACGCACTCCGTACGCTATTTGCGTATGAAGACCTCGCACGTGGTACGCAAATAAAGTACACACGCTGTGCTGGGTGTACGGAATACCCACAGTGAGCATACACACAGACAGTAACCTTTATAAACTTTAAACACAGATTATGCTTACACTGTAACCCTTGTATGCAACACACTATGATTGAGTTTGTATTGTAAAACTTTACTACTGAAATACTGCAGCGATATAACCCTGGTTAACCTTGTTAATGTAAATGCTGTTAGAGCGATTTAGAATTCAGAAACCCTTTGTACCAGCTAGAGAGACACAGACACCCTGCTGAGGTTCTAACACCTTATGTGAACGTTCTATTTGCAAAAGAATAATACAATACAAGTCATACACTACCAATATAACATAGACTACCTAACCAGATAACTACACTTAAAATACAATAACAGTACAATAACACTTAAGAGAAACGAGAGAGAAAGAGGAGAGGAGAGAGAGAGAGATATGGCTCACAATAACAATAAAGGCAATATGATTGCGGAGAAAACTTACGCACAAAGGAAACAATCGCATGCGCCTCTGGATATCCAGCTCCCGATTATCAGCAATGAGAACCGTTGAAGAGAATAGAGAGCTGGATCAGGTCGGCTTGTCCTTTTATACCCTACACATAATACTGTACAATGGTCCCTATATTCTTATTGTTCATTGGACACAGGAATTCGTCTTCGCATTATAACAAAAGGTCATAGGTTGATTCATACAGGTGGGCTGTGACTATTTCCAACTGCTCAGGTGGGTGGGAAACTAGGTTTCCCGCCGCATGGATAATAAAGTGCAAATAATAGTAAAAGTCCATAAACTTCTTATGTCCATAACTATTCGCACGAGCGATTAATCCGCTTCAAACCAACACCGGAATATTGCTAATTAAATACTCTTCCGATGGATACTAAACACCACTGTATAACCCTTGTCTGACCCTTCGTATCAAACAAAGAGGGATCTCTTTGTCTATGAACATGCTAAATTAACTAAACTTTCAGATTCTATCAAAGGGACCATAATCTACAAAATACATTATATGGTGAAAATATGTAACGATTGAGTCGCACGCTAGGCGCACATAAACTCTACCGTAAATGCGCATACCGTGCGCCTGCTGGTGCACATAACAGCGAGTATGCGCACGCACGGGAGAGCGTACGCACGCGCAGCGGCGACACATATGAGGTACAAATATGGCAGTGTGCATCATGATATTTTTCTGACTTTGACAGTCATAATAACACTCAGTTAAGAGACAGCTTGTAACATTTAACCATTTATCTAAATGTCTGCAGAATTGTGAATACTTGAAAAATATGCCAGTTTAAGAAGAATCTTTTGCACCTGCTTTAGGACCGGTGTATGTGTATGCTGAAAAAAATGATGGATATGACAGCCTTATCAAAATGATGCGGACAGCTCTGAGTACGGGTGAAAACACGCATTTAGTTCTATAGACACAATCCATTAGAAATTAGGATCAACGGCATAACAATTTTCCGGAGTGTCCTGTGCCATCATGATGTCGTGCAGAGGGGGCAGGACTGCCATCACTGTGCAGTGCAGCACTGCCTGGAACGTCTTTAGCTGCACAAACTGCAGGGTGCCTTTCTGGAGCGTCTAGAGCAGGGGTGGCCAACCAGTCAGAGACAAAGTGTCAAAAAAAGTCTTGTTAGGTATGTCAAAGAGCCGACATCAAACCGAAGGCGCGTGTGCAAAAATGGGGTGTGGCCTTGTGCCTGCTAGGCCACACCCCTGGTAAAAAATACAATGAAAATGCCAGATCCACATAAAATAAATATTAAAGCCAGAGCCAACATAAAATACATTGAAAAAGACACTTCCACATAAAATAATTACAAAATCCAGATCCACATAACGTATATTGAAACAGCCATATTCACATAATACACTTCAGCGCCTCCATGTGTCACTCGAGTCAGCACCCTCCTGTGTCACTCCAGCCAGCCCATGTGTGAATGTGTCACTCCTGCTAGTACCCTCCTGTGTCACTCCTGCCAGCTCCCCTATGTGTCTCTCCAGCCAGTACCCTCCTGTATCACTACTGCCAGCACCCTCCTTTATCACTCCAGTCAGCTCCCCCATTATGTCTCTCCTGCCAGGATCCTTCTGTGTCACTCCAGCCAGCTCCCCCTTGTGTCACTCCAGCCCACCCTCATATGTCACTGCAGCCTAGTATCTGGCTCCCTCAATTTTCAGTCGCCGTAGTGCTGCTGTGTGTCTGGCTGGAGTGTACCGGTTTCCAGGATCTGTTGTGGTCAGGTGACTTTGAGTGTTGGGAGCCACATTTGAATAAAAAAAGAGCCACGCGTTGGCCACGGCTGGTCTAGAGAATGCTCTTAGCGGTACTGCAACAGCGATACTGACTTCAGGGTGCTAGATTTAGGTTGATAAATACATGGTTCATATATTAAACTGTGCAGTTTCTTATATTACTAATTATGTTTATCCAGTAATATAACATTTTAAATTGGTGGAAAATTTTACCTTGAATATAAATTGATAAGGGATTACGTTCTCCATCATATAACAGAACACCAGCAACATGTTTGTGTGTACAGGTTGAGTATCCCATATCCAAATATTCCGAAATACGGAATATTCCGAAATACAGACTTTTTTGAGTGAGAGTGAGATAGTGAAACCTTTGTTTTTTAATGGCTCAATGTACACAAACTTTGTTTAATACACAGAGTTATTAAAAATATTGTATTAAATGACCTTCAGGCTGTGTATATAAGGTGTATATGAAACATAAATGATTTGTGTGAATGTACACACACTTTCTTTAATGCACAAAGTTATTAAAAATATTGGCTAAAATGACCTTTAGGCTGTGTGTATAAGGTGTATATGTAACATAAATGCATTCTGCGCATAGATTTAGGTCCCATCCCCATGATATCTCATTATGGTATGCAATTATTCCAAAATACGGAAAAATCCGATATCCAAAATACCTCTGGTCCCAAGCGTTTTGGATAAGGGATACTCAACCTGTATTATTATACTACCAAAATTTTCTCTTTTTGTATCTAGAGACTTTAAATATATCTTTTTTTTAAAATGGTATATTGCTGGTTTACATAGCTAAAAAATAAACAGACTTTAATGTAGTCAAAACTTTTTTTTCACATTTTGGATGTGACTTTTTTATATCCAAATGTACACGTAAAATCCATTACGTAAAATGTCAGCACTTACTGTATGTTAGTTTGAGTTGCATGTGTTCTGAGATTGAGGTCTGGGCTATTTTCATCCTCTGTGTCTTAGCTGCTACAGTAGAGTCTTCATCCAGGATTTTGCTTTAGCAGAGATCATCCCCATCCTCACACTCCCACTGCAAGCCAACACAGTAAGGATGAGAACTAGATGTGTCTTGTGCTGATCATAGCATCTGGCGTTAAGCCTAAAATGTTCTGTTTTGGTCTCAGCACCCATAGGATCATGTTATGTCAATCAGAGATGAACAAAATTGCTTTAAAATGTTCATTTCATGGGAGAACCTAACATTTTATTGTGTCAGAGTTGCCATAGGTTGGTTTCAGATTGTGAAGGAGCAGGTCCACATCCTGTACAGACTAAACATCATTGTTTCATGTTGCATTTTCCCACATTAGTGCCTGAGAAACCGCTATGGGATCTCTGGCACCAGCTGGCACATATGTAGTGGTAATGCCAAGCAGCCCATGATCACTGCGGGTCCAGAGTCTGTTTATTACATGATAGAACCAGCAGAGAGCAGTCTAGTGTCACCACAAGCTGTGTTTGGGTATTACGGCGCCCATACATGATACAAACATCTGCATATGGAGGCCATTATGCTGTATGATGAGTTCATGGCACACACATGGACGTGAAGGATGATCGGACAGCTGGATGGGGCTTAATAAAAATCCAGGCCTGGTGCTCCCTCAGTCTCTGTGACTGCCACCCCTGGTAAACAATCAAGTGCCATCTCCTTCTTATCCTTTTCCTTCTTCTATGTTCTATCCCACACTAGAATGTGGCTTATAGAAACAGGTAAGGGAGGACAGATACAGGGTTCTGGAACGGGAATGGTTGATAATGACATTGCTTTGTTGCCACACTGTTATGGAGATAATTTTGCTTTATTAATATGGAATAGAAGAGAATCCTACTGTATTGATATTGGATTACTGTCATGTGACATTGTGAATTGCAATGTTGTTATACGGTTTATATAGCAAACTGAGTTAATGTAATGTTGTCATGTTGATATGTGATTGCTAAATGGATATACAATTGCTGAATAGATACTGAACTACACAGCAATATCAACACTGACAGCGAACATGGGACTTGTTATAGAACCTAGGATTGAGGCCTCATCACACACACACACACACACACACACACACACACACACACACACACGCCAAATGACAAATTGTAAATAGTAAACTGTCCTCCAGTACGATGGTAACAGGACACATCCAGCACACATATTAAACTTACTCTTTCTCTGCAACCATAATAAGTAATCTAAGTGCTTTTTATATTCAATTATTTATTTCCATGTGAAAGGGACACAAACATGTACTTATGTAACAATGGGCAATAAAGCAACACAGCAAGTTTCTCATTTCACTCATTTCCTTTCTTTAATTACATTTCTTTTTCTTTTGATGTTTATCATAATTAGGTTACGAAATTAAATACATTTTAAAGAGATATCAATAAAAATGAAATCTTTTAAAGAAATGTGCTTTCTCTGAGAAGTGCACCAGGGTACATAGGGGGTCATTCTGACCCGTTCGCTCGCTGCTTTTTATCGCAGCTGAGCGATCAGGTCCCCAATGCGCATGTCCCGGCCTTAGGCCCTCATTCAGCTTCAGTTGCAGTTTTGCTAAATTAGCAAAACTGCAAATGCTTGCAATGCGATTGCATGCTGGGGACTACCCAACACAGGGCAAGGCCACCCAGCATGCAAATGGCCGCCAGCGATGCAATCACAATTCAATTGCGATCACATCACTGTCCCTGAAAAATGCGGGCTGTATGCATCTCCACTTTGTGGCTGGACCATGCAATTGTCATCACTGTGCATCTTCACTTGCAGCTGAAAGGGAGTAACTGGGCGGAAAAGGGCATTCACATTAGAGATGTGTGCTAACCCTAGGGTCTTGCTTTTTGTTATTGCAAAACCACCCTCAGTGTTTTGGTGCAGATTCGGATTTGTTTTTTGATTTCTTGAAAACTGATATAAACAGCTAAAATCATGTAATTTGGACCTATCATTGTTTCTATAGTATTATTAACATCAGTAACATTCATTTTCACTCATTTCCAGTCTATTCTGAACACCTCACAATATTGGTTTTAGGCCAAAAGGTTGCACCGAGGTCGCTGGGTGACTAAGCTAAGCAACCCAAGTGGATGGCACAAACACCTGGCCCATCTAGGAGTGGCACTGCAGTGTCAGACAGGATGGCACTTTTAAAAACTATGCCCCAAACAGCACATAATGCAAAGAAGAAAAAGAGGTGCAACGAGGTCGCTGGATGACTAAGCTAAGCGACACAAGTGTGCGGCACAAACACCTGGCCCATCTAGGAGTGGCACTGCAGTGTCAGACAAGATGGCAGTTTTAAAAACTAGGCTCCAAACAACACATAATGCAAAGAAAAAAAGAGGCGCAAGATGGAATTGTCCTTGGGCCCTCCCATCCACCCTTATGTTGTATAAACAGGATATGCACACTTTAATAAACCAAACATTTCAAATCAGGGTCTGCCACACGACTGTGGCTGAAATGACTGGTTTGTTTGGGCCCCCACAAAAAAAGAAGCAATTAATCCCCCCACCAAAAAAGAATCAATTCAACTCTCCTTGCACAAACTGGCTCTACAGAGGCAAGATGTCGTCCTCATCCTCATCCTCTGATTACTAACCCTTTTCAGTGTGCACATCCTCCTCCTCACAGAGTATTAATTCGTCCTCACTGGAATCCACCATCACAGGTCCCTGTGTACGTTCTAGTGATGTGCACCGGAAATTTTTCGGGTTTTGGGTTTTGGGTTTGGTTCCGCGGCCGTGTTTTGGGTTCGAACGCGTTTTGGCAAAACCTCACTGAATTTTTTTTGTAGGATTCGGGTGTGTTTTGGATTCTGGTGTTTTTTTCAAAAAACCCTAAAAAACAGCTTAAATCATTGAATTTGGGGGTCATTTTGATCCCATAGTATTATTAACCTCAATAACCATAATTTACACTCATTTACAGTCTATTCTGAACACCTCACACCTCACAATATTATTTTTAGTCCTAAAATTTGCACCGAGGTCGCTGGATGGCTAAGCTAAGCGACCCTAGTGGCCGACACAAACACCTGGCCCATCTAGGAGTGGCACTGCAGTGTCACGCAGGATGGCCCTTCCAAAAAATACTCCCCAAACAGCACATGACGCAAAGAAGAAAAAAAAGAGGCGCAATGAGGTAGCTGTGTGAGAAAGCTAAGCGACCCTAGTGGCCGACACAAACACCTGGCCCATCTAGGAGTGGCACTGCAGTGTCAGGCAGGATGGCCCTTCCAAAAACTACTCCCCAAACAGCACATGACGCAAAGAAGAAAAAAAAGAGGCGCAATGAGGTAGCTGTGTGAGTAAGCTAAGCGACCCTAGTGGCCGACACAAACACCTGGCCCATCTAGGAGTGGCACTGCACTGTCAGGCAGGATGGCCCTTCCAGAAAATACTCCCCAAACAGCACATGGCGCAAAGAAGAAAAAAAAGAGGCGCAATGAGGTAGCTGTGTGAGTAAGCTAAGCGACCCTAGTGTCCGACACAAACACCTGGCCCATCTAGGAGTGGCACTGCAGTGTCACGCAGGATGGCCCTTCCAAAAAATACTCCCCAAACAGCACATGACGCAAAGAAGAAAAAAAAGAGGCGCAATGAGGTAGCTGTGTGAGTAAGCTAAGCGACCCTAGTGGCCGACACAAACACCTGGCCCATCTAGGAGTGGCACTGCACTGTCAGGCAGGATGGCCCTTCCAAAAAATACTCCCCAAACAGCACATGACGCAAAGAAGAAAAAAAAGAGGCGCAATGAGGTAGCTGTGTGAGTAAGCTAAGCGACCCTAGTGGCCGACACAAACACCTGGCCCATCTAGGAGTGGCACTGCAGTGTCACGCAGGATGGCCCTTCCAAAAAATACTCCCCAAACAGCACATGACGCAAAGAAAAATGAAAGAAAAAAGAGGTGCAAGATGGAATTGTCCTTGGGCCCTCCCACCCACCCTTATGTTGTATAAACAGGACATTCACACTTTAACCAACCCATCATTTTAGCGACAGGGTCTGCCACACGACTGTGACTGAAATGACTGGTTGGTTTGGGCCCCCACCAAAAAAGAAGCAATCAATCTCTCCTTGCACAAACTGGCTCTACAGAGGCAAGATGTCCACCTCATCATCATCGTCCGATTCATCACCCCTTTCACTGTGTACATCCCCCTCCTCACAGATTATTAATTCGTCCCCACTGGAATCCACCATCTCAGATCCCCGTGTACTTTCTGGAGGCAATTGCTGCTGGTGAATGTCTCCATGGAGTAATTGATTATAATTCATTTTAATGAACATCATCTTCTCCACATTTTCTGGAAGTAGCCTCGTACGCCGATTGCTGACAAGGTGAGTGGCGGCACTAAACACTCTTTCGGAGTATACACTGGAGGGAGGGCAACTTAGGTAGAATAAAGCCAGTTTGTGCAAGGGCCTCCAAATTGCCTCTTTTCCCTGCCAGTATACGTACGGACTGTCTGACGTGCCTACTTGGATGCGGTCACTCATATAATCCTCCACCATTCTTTCAATGGTGATAGAATCATATGCAGTGACAGTAGACGACATGTCAGTAATCGTTGGCAGGTCCTTCAGTCCGGACCAGATGTCAGCATCAGCAGTCGCTCCAGACTGCCCTGCATCACCGCCAGCGGGTGGGCTTGGAATTCGTAGCCTTTTCCTCGCACCCCCAGTTGCGGGAGAATGTGAAGGAGGAGATGTTGACAGGTCGCGTTCCGCTTGACTTGACAATTTTCTCACCAGCAGTTCTTTGAACCCCTGCAGACTTGTGTCTGCCGGAAAGAGAGATCCAACGTAGGTTTTAAATCTAGGATCGAGCACGGTGGCCAAAATGTAGTGCTCTGATTTCAACAGATTGACCACACGTGAATCCTAGTTAAGCGAATGAAGGGCTCCATCCACAAGTCCCACATGCCTAGCGGAATCGCTCTGTTTGAGCTCCTCCTTCAATGCCTCCAGATTCTTCTGCAAAAGCCTGATGAGGGGAATGACCTGGCTCAGGCTGGCAGTGTCTGAACTGACTTCACGTGTGGCAAGTTCAAAGGGCAGCAGAACCTTGCACAACGTTGAAATCATTCTCCACTGCGCTTGAGACAGGTGCATTCCACCTCCTTTGCCTATATCGTGGGCAGATGTATAGGCTTGAATGGCCTTTTGCTGCTCCTCCATCCTCTGAAGCATATAGAGGGTTGAATTCCACCTCGTTACCACCTCTTGCTTCAGATGATGGCAGGGCAGGTTCAGTTTTTTTTGGTGGTGCTCCAGTCTTCTGTACGCGGTGCCTGCACGCCGAAAGTGGCCCGCAATTCTTCTGGCCACCGACATCTCTGCACGCCCCTGTCGTTTTTTAAATAATTCTGCACCACCAAATTCAAGGTATGTGCAAAACATGGGACGTGCTGGAATTTGCCCAGATGTAATGCACGCACAATATTGCTAACGTTGTCCGATGCCATAAATCCCCAGGAGAGTCCAATTGGGGTAAGCCATTCTGCGATGATCTTCCTCAGTTGCCGTAAGAGGTTTTCAGCTGTGTGCGTATTCTGGAAAGCGGTGATACAAAGCGTAGCCTGCCTAGGAACGAGTTGGCGTTTGCGAGATGCTGCTACTGGTGCCGCCGCTGCTGTTCTTGCAGCGGGAGGCAATACATCTACCCAGTGGGCTGTCAAAGTCATGTAGTCCTGAGTCTGCCCTGCTCCACTTGTCCACATGTCCGTGGTTAAGTGGACATTGGGTACAACTGCATTTTTTAGGACACTGTGGAGTCTTTTTCTGACGTCCGTGTACATTCTCGGTATCGCCTGCCTAGAGAAGTGGAACCTAGATGGTATTTGGTAACGGGGGCACACTACCTCAAGAAATTGTCTAGTTCCCTGTGAACAAACGGCGGATACCGGACGCACGTCTAACACCAACATAGTTGTCAAGGCCTCAGTTATCCGCTTTGCAACAGGATGACTGCTGTGATATTTCATCTTCCTCGCAAAGGACTGTTGGACAGTCAATTGCTTACTGGAAGTAGTACAAGTGGTCTTCCGACTTCCCCTCTGGGATGACGATCGACTCCCAGCAGCAACAACAGCAGCGCCAGCAGCAGTAGGCGTTACACTCAAGAATGCATCGGAGGAATCCCAGGCAGGAGAGGACTCGTCAGACTTGCCAGTGACATCGCCTGCAGGACTATTGGCTTTCCTGGGTTTGGAGGAAATTGACACTGAGGGAGTTGGTGGTGTGGTTTGCGCGAGCTTGGTTACAAGAAGAAGGGATTTACTGGTCAGTGGACTGCTTCCGCTGTCGCCCAAAGTTTTTGAACTTGTCACTGACTTATTATGAATGCGCTGCAGGTGACGTATAAGGGAGGATGTTCCGAGGTGGTTAACGTCCTTACCCCTACTTATTACAGCTTGACAAAGGCAACAACACGGCTTGACACCTGTTGTCCGCATTTCTGTTGAAATACTTCCACACTGAAGAGCTGATTTTTTGGATATTTTCACCAGGCATGTCAATGGCCATATTCCTCCCACGGACAACAGGTGTCTCCCCGGGTGCCTGACTTAAACAAACCACCTCACCATCAGAATCCTCCTTGTCAATTTCCTCCCCAGCGCCAGCAACACCCATATCCTCATCCTGGTGTACTTCAACACTGACATCTACAATTTCACTATCAGGAACTGGACTGCGGGTGCTCCTTTCAACACGTGCAAATGGTGGAAGGCGCAAGCTCTTCCCGTCCAGTGTTGGGAAGGTCAGGCATCGCAACCGACACAATTGGACTCTCCTTTGGGATTTGTGATTTCGAAGAACGCACAGTTCTTTGCTGTGCTTTTGCCGCAAGTCTTTTCTTTTTTCTAGCGAGAGGATGAGTGCTTCCATCCTCATGTGAAGCTGAACCACTAGCCATGAACATAGGCCAGGGCCTCAGCCGTTCCTTGCCACTTCGTGTCGTAAATGGCATATTGGCAAGTTTACGCTTCTCCTCAGACGCTTTTAATTTTGATTTTTGGGTCATTTTTTTACTGATCTTTTGTGTTTTGGATTTTACATGCTCTGTACTATGACATTGGGCATCGGCTTTGGCAGACGACGTTGATGGCATTTCATCGTCTCGGCCATGACTAGTGGCAGCAGCTTCAGCACGAGGTGGAAGTGGATCTTGATCTTTCCCTATTTTTTTAACCTCCACATTTTTGTTCTCCATATTTTGCGCACAACTAAAAGCCACCACAGGTATACAATGTAGATGGATGGATAGTATAGTATTACTTATACTTATGGACGATGAGTGCACTGACGACACAGAGGTAGGTACAGCCGTGGCCTACCGTACTGCTGCTTAGTGCTTATATATAAATATAATATACTGTATAACGGACCTGGTGGACAGTGTCAGCAGACTGTTAAACAAACTAGAATGAAGAAAGAAAAAAAAAACACCACAGGTATACAATGTAGATGGATGTATAGTATAGTATTACTTATACTTATGGACGACGAGTGCACTGACGACACAGAGGTAGGTACAGACGTGGCCTACCGTACTGCTGCTTAGTGCTAATATATATGATATACTGTATAACGGACCTGGTGGACACTGTCAGCAGACTGCTAAACAAACTAGTATGAAGAAAGAAAACAAAAACACCACAGGTATACAATGTAGATGGATGGATAGTATAGTATTACTTATACTTATGGACGACGAGTGCACTGACGACACAGAGGTAGGTACAGCCGTGGCCTACCGTACTGCTGCTTAGTGCTTATATATAAATATAATATACTGTATAACGGACCTGGTGGACAGTGTCAGCAGACTGTTAAACAAACTAGTATGAAGAAAGAAAAAAAAAACACCACAGGTATACAATGTAGATGGATGGATAGTATAGTATTACTTATACTTATGGACGACGAGTGCACTGACGACACAGAGGTAGGTACAGCCGTGGCCTACCGTACTGCTGCTTAGTGCTTATATATAAATATAATATACTGTATAACGGACCTGGTGGACAGTGTCAGCAGACTGTTAAACAAACTAGTATGAAGAAAGAAAAAAAAAACACCACAGGTATACAATGTAGATGGATGGATAGTATAGTATTACTTATACTTATGGACGACGAGTGCACTGACGACACAGAGGTAGGTACAGCCGTGGCCTACCGTACTGCTGCTTAGTGCTTATATATAAATATAATATACTGTATAACGGATCTGGTGGACAGTGTCAGCAGACTGCTAAACTAGTATGAAGAAAGAAAAAAAAAACACCACATGTATACAATGTAGATGGATGTATAGTATAGTATTACTTATACTTATGGACGATGAGTGCACTGACGACACAGAGGTAGGTACAGCCGTGGCCTACCGTACTGCTGCTTAGTGCTTATATATATGATATACTGTATAACGGACCTGGTGGACACTGTCAGCAGACTGCTAAACAAACTGGTATGAAGAGAGAGAAAAAAAAAACACCACAGGTATACAATGTAGATGGATGGATAGTATAGTATTACTTATACTTATGGACGACGAGTGCACTGACGACACAGAGGTACAGCCGTGGCCTACCGTACTGCTGCTTAGTGCTTATATATAAATATAATATACTGTATAACGGACCTGGTGGACAGTGTCAGCAGACTGCTAAACAAACTAGTATGAAGAAAGAAAAAGAAAAAACACCACAGGTATACAATGTAGATGGATGGATAGTATAGTATTACTTATACTTATGGACGACGAGTGCACTGACGACACAGAGGTAGGTACAGCCGTGGCCTACCGTACTGCTGCTTAGTGCTTATATATAAATATAATATACTGTATAACGGACCTGGTGGACAGTGTCAGCAGACTGCTAAACTAGTATGAAGAAAGAAAAAAAAACCACCACAGGTATACAATGTAGATGGATGGATAGTATAGTATTACTTATACTTATGGACGATGAGTGCACTGACGACACAGAGGTAGGTACAGCCGTGGCCTACCGTACTGCTGCTTAGTGCTTATATATATGATATACTGTATAACGGACCTGGTGGACACTGTCAGCAGACTGCTAAACAAACTAGTATGAAGAAAGAAAAAAAAAACACCACAGGTATACAATGTAGATGGATGGATAGTATAGTATTACTTATACTTATGGACGACGAGTGCACTGACGACACAGAGGTACAGCCGTGGCCTACCGTACTGCTGCTTAGTGCTTATATATAAATATAATATACTGTATAACGGACCTGGTGGACAGTGTCAGCAGACTGCTAAACAAACTAGTATGAAGAAAGAAAAAAAAAAACACCACAGGTATACAATGTAGATGGATGGATAGTATAGTATTACTTATACTTATGGACGACGAGTGCACTGATGACACAGAGGTAGGTACAGCCGTGGCCTACCGTACTGCTGCTTAGTGCTTATATATAAATATAATATACTGTATAACGGACCTGGTGGACAGTGTCAGCAGACTGCTAAACAAACTAGTATGAAGAAAGAAAAAAAAACACCACAGGTATACAATGTAGATGGATGGATAGCATAGTATTACTTATACTTATGGACGATGAGTGCACTGACGACACAGAGGTAGGTACAGCCGTGGCCTACCGTACTGCTGCTTAGTGCTTATATATAAATATAATATACTGTATAACGGACCTGGTGGACAGTGTCAGCAGACTGCTAAACTAGTATGAAGAAAGAAAAAAAACCACCACAGGTATACAATGTAGATGGATGGATAGTATAGTATTACTTATACTTATGGACGACGAGTGCACTGATGACACAGAGGTAGGTACAGCCGTGGCCTACCATACTGCTGCTTAGTGCTTATATATAAATATAATATACTGTAAAACGGACCTGGTGGACAGTGTCAGCAGACTGCTAAACTAGTATGAAGAAAGAAAAAAAAACCACCACAGGTATACAATGTAGATGGATGGATAGTATAGTATTACTTATACTTATGGACGACAAGTGCACTGACGACACAGAGGTAGGTACAGCCGTGGCCTACCGTACTGCTGCATAATGCTTATATATATGATATACTGTATAACGGACCTGGTGGACACTGTCAGCAGACTGCTAAACAAACTAGTATGAAGAAAGAAAAAAAAACCACCACAGGTATACAATGTAGATGGATGGATAGTATAGTATTACTTATACTTATGGACGACGAGTGCACTGACGACACAGAGGTAGGTACAGCCGTGGCCTACCGTACTGCTGCTTAGTGCTTATATATAAATATAATATACTGTATAACGGACCTGGTGGACAGTGTCAGCAGACTGCTAAACTAGTATGAAGAAAGAAAAAAAAACCACCACAGGTATACAATGTAGATGGATGGATAGTATAGTATTACTTATACTTATGGACGATGAGTGCACTGACGACACAGAGGTAGGTACAGACGTGGCCTACCGTACTGCTGCTTAGTGCTTATATATATGATATACTGTATAACGGACCTGGTGGACACTGTCAGCAGACTGCTAAACAAACTAGTATGAAGAAAGAAAAAAAAAACACCACAGGTATACAATGTAGATGGATGGATAGTATAGTATTACTTATACTTATGGACGACGAGTGCACTGACGACACAGAGGTACAGCCGTGGCCTACCGTACTGCTGCTTAGTGCTTATATATAAATATAATATACTGTATAACGGACCTGGTGGACAGTGTCAGCAGACTGCTAAACAAACTAGTATGAAGAAAGAAAAAAAAAAAAACACCACAGGTATACAATGTAGATGGATGGATAGTATAGTATTACTTATACTTATGGACGACGAGTGCACTGATGACACAGAGGTAGGTACAGCCGTGGCCTACCGTACTGCTGCTTAGTGCTTATATATAAATATAATATACTGTATAACGGACCTGGTGGACAGTGTCAGCAGACTGCTAAACAAACTAGTATGAAGAAAGAAAAAAAAAACACCACAGATATACAATGTAGATGGATGGATAGTATAGTATTACTTATACTTATGGACGATGAGTGCACTGACGACACAGAGGTAGGTACAGCCGTGGCCTACCGTACTGCTGCTTAGTGCTTATATATAAATATAATATACTGTATAACGGACCTGGTGGACAGTGTCAGCAGACTGCTAAACTAGTATGAAGAAAGAAAAAAAACCCACCACAGGTATACAATGTAGATGGATGGATAGTATAGTATTACTTATACTTATGGACGACGAGTGCACTGATGACACAGAGGTAGGTACAGCCGTGGCCTACCGTACTGCTGCTTAGTGCTTATATATAAATATAATATACTGTATAACGGACCTGGTGGACAGTGTCAGCAGACTGCTAAACTAGTATGAAGAAAGAAAAAAAAACCACCACAGGTATACAATGTAGATGGATGGATAGTATAGTATTACTTATATTTATTGACGACAAGTGCACTGACGACACAGAGGTAGGTACAGCCGTGGCCTACCGTACTGCTGCTTAGTGCTTATATATATGATATACTGTATAACGGACCTGGTGGACACTGTCAGCAGACTGCTAAACAAACTAGTATGAAGAAAGAAAAAAAAACCACCACAGGTATACAATGTAGATGGATGGATAGTATAGTATTACTTATACTTATGGACGACGAGTGCACTGACGACACAGAGGTACAGCCGTGGCCTACCGTACTGCTGCTTAGTGCTTATATATAAATATAATATACTGTATAACGGACCTGGTGGACAGTGTCAGCAGACTGCTAAACAAATTAGTATGAAGAAAGAAAAAAAAAACACCACAGGTATACAATGTAGATGGATGGATAGTATAGTATTACTTATACTTATGGACGACGAGTGCACTGATGACACAGAGGTAGGTACAGCCGTGGCCTACCGTACTGCTGCTTAGTGCTTATATATAAATATAATATACTGTATAACGGACCTGGTGGACAGTGTCAGCAGACTGCTAAACTAGTATGAAGAAAGAAAAAAAAACCACCACAGGTATACAATGTAGATGGATGGATAGTATAGTATTACTTATACTTATGGACGACGAGTGCACTGATGACACAGAGGTAGGTACAGCCGTGGCCTACCATACTGCTGCTTAGTGCTTATATATAAATATAATATACTGTAAAACGGACCTGGTGGACAGTGTCAGCAGACTGCTAAACTAGTATGAAGAAAGAAAAAAAAAACCACCACAGGTATACAATGTAGATGGATGGATAGTATAGTATTACTTATACTTATGGACGACAAGTGCACTGACGACACAGAGGTAGGTACAGCCGTGGCCTACCGTACTGCTGCATAATGCTTATATATATGATATACTGTATAACGGACCTGGTGGACACTGTCAGCAGACTGCTAAACAAACTAGTATGAAGAAAGAAAAAAAAACCACCACAGGTATACAATGTAGATGGATGGATAGTATAGTATTACTTATACTTATGGACGACGAGTGCACTGACGACACAGAGGTAGGTACAGCCGTGGCCTACCGTACTGCTGCTTAGTGCTTATATATAAATATAATATACTGTATAACGGACCTGGTGGACAGTGTCAGCAGACTGCTAAACTAGTATGAAGAAAGAAAAAAAAACCACCACAGGTATACAATGTAGATGGATGGATAGTATAGTATTACTTATACTTATGGACGATGAGTGCACTGACGACACAGAGGTAGGTACAGACGTGGCCTACCGTACTGCTGCTTAGTGCTTATATATATGATATACTGTATAACGGACCTGGTGGACACTGTCAGCAGACTGCTAAACAAACTAGTATGAAGAAAGAAAAAAAAAACACCACAGGTATACAATGTAGATGGATGGATAGTATAGTATTACTTATACTTATGGACGACGAGTGCACTGACGACACAGAGGTACAGCCGTGGCCTACCGTACTGCTGCTTAGTGCTTATATATAAATATAATATACTGTATAACGGACCTGGTGGACAGTGTCAGCAGACTGCTAAACAAACTAGTATGAAGAAAGAAAAAAAAAAAACACCACAGGTATACAATGTAGATGGATGGATAGTATAGTATTACTTATACTTATGGACGACGAGTGCACTGATGACACAGAGGTAGGTACAGCCGTGGCCTACCGTACTGCTGCTTAGTGCTTATATATAAATATAATATACTGTATAACGGACCTGGTGGACAGTGTCAGCAGACTGCTAAACAAACTAGTATGAAGAAAGAAAAAAAAAACACCACAGATATACAATGTAGATGGATGGATAGTATAGTATTACTTATACTTATGGACGATGAGTGCACTGACGACACAGAGGTAGGTACAGCCGTGGCCTACCGTACTGCTGCTTAGTGCTTATATATAAATATAATATACTGTATAACGGACCTGGTGGACAGTGTCAGCAGACTGCTAAACTAGTATGAAGAAAGAAAAAAAACCCACCACAGGTATACAATGTAGATGGATGGATAGTATAGTATTACTTATACTTATGGACGACGAGTGCACTGATGACACAGAGGTAGGTACAGCCGTGGCCTACCGTACTGCTGCTTAGTGCTTATATATAAATATAATATACTGTATAACGGACCTGGTGGACAGTGTCAGCAGACTGCTAAACTAGTATGAAGAAAGAAAAAAAAACCACCACAGGTATACAATGTAGATGGATGGATAGTATAGTATTACTTATATTTATTGACGACAAGTGCACTGACGACACAGAGGTAGGTACAGCCGTGGCCTACCGTACTGCTGCTTAGTGCTTATATATATGATATACTGTATAACGGACCTGGTGGACACTGTCAGCAGACTGCTAAACAAACTAGTATGAAGAAAGAAAAAAAAACCACCACAGGTATACAATGTAGATGGATGGATAGTATAGTATTACTTATACTTATGGACGACGAGTGCACTGACGACACAGAGGTACAGCCGTGGCCTACCGTACTGCTGCTTAGTGCTTATATATAAATATAATATACTGTATAACGGACCTGGTGGACAGTGTCAGCAGACTGCTAAACAAATTAGTATGAAGAAAGAAAAAAAAAAACACCACAGGTATACAATGTAGATGGATGGATAGTATAGTATTACTTATACTTATGGACGACGAGTGCACTGATGACACAGAGGTAGGTACAGCCGTGGCCTACCGTACTGCTGCTTAGTGCTTATATATAAATATAATATACTGTATAACGGACCTGGTGGACAGTGTCAGCAGACTGCTAAACAAACTAGTATTAAGAAAGAAAAAAAAACACCACAGGTATACAATGTAGATGGATGGATAGTATAGTATTACTTATACTTATGGACGACGAGTGCACTGACGACACAGAGGTAGGTACAGCCGTGGCCTACCGTACTGCTGCTTAGTGCTTATATATAAATATAATATACTGTATAACGGACCTGGTGGACAGTGTCAGCAGACTGCTAAACAAACTAGTATGAAGAAAGAAAAAAAAACCACCACAGGTATACAATGTAGATGGATGGATAGTATAGTATTACTTATACTTATGGACGACGAGTGCACTGACGACACAGAGGTAGGTACAGCCGTGGCCTACTGTACTGCTGCTTAGTGCTTATATATAAATATAATATACTGTATAACGGACCTGGTGGACAGTGTCAGCAGACTGCTAAACTAGTATGAAGAAAGAAAAAAAAACCACCACAGGTATACAATGTAGATGGATGGATAGTATAGTATTACTTATACTTATGGACGACAAGTGCACTGACGACACAGAGGTAGGTACAGCCGTGGCCTACCGTACTGCTGCTTAGTGCTTATATATATGATATACTGTATAACGGACCTGGTGGACACTGTCAGCAGACTGCTAAACAAACTAGTATGAAGAAAGAAAAAAAAACCACCACAGGTATACAATGTAGATGGATGGATAGTATAGTATTACTTATACTTATGGACGACGAGTGCACTGATGACACAGAGGTAGGTACAGCCGTGGCCTACCATACTGCTGCTTAGTGCTTATATATAAATATAATATACTGTAAAACGGACCTGGTGGACAGTGTCAGCAGACTGCTAAACTAGTATGAAGAAAGAAAAAAAAACCACCACAGGTATACAATGTAGATGGATGGATAGTATAGTATTACTTATACTTATGGACGACAAGTGCACTGACGACACAGAGGTAGGTACAGCCGTGGCCTACCGTACTGCTGCATAATGCTTATATATATGATATACTGTATAACGGACCTGGTGGACACTGTCAGCAGACTGCTAAACAAACTAGTATGAAGAAAGAAAAAAAAACCACCACAGGTATACAATGTAGATGGATGGATAGTATAGTATTACTTATACTTATGGACGACGAGTGCACTGACGACACAGAGGTAGGTACAGCCGTGGCCTACCGTACTGCTGCTTAGTGCTTATATATAAATATAATATACTGTATAACGGACCTGGTGGACAGTGTCAGCAGACTGCTAAACTAGTATGAAGAAAGAAAAAAAAACCACCACAGGTACACAATGTAGATGGATGGATAGTATAGTATTACTTATACTTATGGACGATGAGTGCACTGACGACACAGAGGTAGGTACAGACGTGGCCTACCGTACTGCTGCTTAGTGCTTATATATATGATATACTGTATAACGGACCTGGTGGACACTGTCAGCAGACTGCTAAACAAACTAGTATGAAGAAAGAAAAAAAAAACACCACAGGTATACAATGTAGATGGATGGATAGTATAGTATTACTTATACTTATGGACGACGAGTGCACTGACGACACAGAGGTACAGCCGTGGCCTACCGTACTGCTGCTTAGTGCTTATATATAAATATAATATACTGTATAACGGACCTGGTGGACAGTGTCAGCAGACTGCTAAACAAACTAGTATGAAGAAAGAAAAAAAAAAAACACCACAGGTATACAATGTAGATGGATGGATAGTATAGTATTACTTATACTTATGGACGACGAGTGCACTGATGACACAGAGGTAGGTACAGCCGTGGCCTACCGTACTGCTGCTTAGTGCTTATATATAAATATAATATACTGTATAACGGACCTGGTGGACAGTGTCAGCAGACTGCTAAACAAACTAGTATGAAGAAAGAAAAAAAAACACCACAGGTATACAATGTAGATGGATGGATAGTATAGTATTACTTATACTTATGGACGATGAGTGCACTGACGACACAGAGGTAGGTACAGCCGTGGCCTACCGTACTGCTGCTTAGTGCTTATATATAAATATAATATACTGTATAACGGACCTGGTGGACAGTGTCAGCAGACTGCTAAACTAGTATGAAGAAAGAAAAAAAACCCACCACAGGTATACAATGTAGATGGATGGATAGTATAGTATTACTTATACTTATGGACGACGAGTGCACTGATGACACAGAGGTAGGTACAGCCGTGGCCTACCGTACTGCTGCTTAGTGCTTATATATAAATATAATATACTGTATAACGGACCTGGTGGACAGTGTCAGCAGACTGCTAAACTAGTATGAAGAAAGAAAAAAAAACCACCACAGGTATACAATGTAGATGGATGGATAGTATAGTATTACTTATATTTATTGACGACAAGTGCACTGACGACACAGAGGTAGGTACAGCCGTGGCCTACCGTACTGCTGCTTAGTGCTTATATATATGATATACTGTATAACGGACCTGGTGGACACTGTCAGCAGACTGCTAAACAAACTAGTATGAAGAAAGAAAAAAAAACCACCACAGGTATACAATGTAGATGGATGGATAGTATAGTATTACTTATACTTATGGACGACGAGTGCACTGACGACACAGAGGTACAGCCGTGGCCTACCGTACTGCTGCTTAGTGCTTATATATAAATATAATATACTGTATAACGGACCTGGTGGACAGTGTCAGCAGACTGCTAAACAAATTAGTATGAAGAAAGAAAAAAAAAAACACCACAGGTATACAATGTAGATGGATGGATAGTATAGTATTACTTATACTTATGGACGACGAGTGCACTGATGACACAGAGGTAGGTACAGCCGTGGCCTACCGTACTGCTGCTTAGTGCTTATATATAAATATAATATACTGTATAACGGACCTGGTGGACAGTGTCAGCAGACTGCTAAACAAACTAGTATTAAGAAAGAAAAAAAAACACCACAGGTATACAATGTAGATGGATGGATAGTATAGTATTACTTATACTTATGGACGACGAGTGCACTGACGACACAGAGGTAGGTACAGCCGTGGCCTACCGTACTGCTGCTTAGTGCTTATATATAAATATAATATACTGTATAACGGACCTGGTGGACAGTGTCAGCAGACTGCTAAACAAACTAGTATGAAGAAAGAAAAAAAAACCACCACAGGTATACAATGTAGATGGATGGATAGTATAGTATTACTTATACTTATGGACGACGAGTGCACTGACGACACAGAGGTAGGTACAGCCGTGGCCTACTGTACTGCTGCTTAGTGCTTATATATAAATATAATATACTGTATAACGGACCTGGTGGACAGTGTCAGCAGACTGCTAAACTAGTATGAAGAAAGAAAAAAAAACCACCACAGGTATACAATGTAGATGGATGGATAGTATAGTATTACTTATACTTATGGACGACAAGTGCACTGACGACACAGAGGTAGGTACAGCCGTGGCCTACCGTACTGCTGCTTAGTGCTTATATATATGATATACTGTATAACGGACCTGGTGGACACTGTCAGCAGACTGCTAAACAAACTAGTATGAAGAAAGAAAAAAAACCCACCACAGGTATACAATGTAGATGGATGGATAGTATAGTATTACTTATACTTATGGACGACGAGTGCACTGACGACACAGAGGTAGGTACAGCCGTGGCCTACCGTACTGCTGCTTAGTGCTTATATATAAATATAATATACTGTATAACGGACCTGGTGGACAGTGTCAGCAGACTGCTAAACAAACTGGTATGAAGAAAGAAAAAAAAAACACCACAGGTATACAATGTAGATGGATGGATAGTATAGTATTACTTATACTTATGGACGACGAGTGCACTGACGACACAGAGGTAGGTACAGCCGTGGCCTACCGTACTGCTGCTTAGTGCTTAATTATATATATAATATACTGTATAACGGTCGGACCTGGTGGACACTGTCAGCAGACTGCTAAACAAACTAGCATGAAGAAAGAAAAAAAACACACCACAGTGTTTTTCAGGCAGACAAACGTATACTGGACTAGTGGTCACTGTCAGCAAAACTGTGCACTGTACTCCTGCTATAACTGCTCCCCAGTCCCCACAATTAGGCAGTGTGAGCAGTGCACTCAGCACAGATATATCATGCAGCAGTGCAGCACACTGAGTGAGCACAGATATGGTGGAGCGTTTTTTTTCAGGCAGAGAAACAACGGATTAAACTCAAAACCCTGCACTGTACTCCCTAACAGCTGTTCCCCGTCCCCAATCCTCCCCACAATTAAAACTAAGTCACTCAGTTTTTTTTTTTCTAATACAACGGAGAGGACGCCAGCCACGTCCTCTCCCTATCAATCTCAATGCACGTGTGAAAATGGCGGCGACGCGCGGCTCCTTATATAGAATCCGAGTCTCGCGAGAATCTGACAGCGGGATGATGACGTTCGGGCGCGCTCGGGTTAACCGAGCAAGGCGGGAGGATCCGAGTCGCTCGGACCCGTGTAAAAAAAAGGTGAAGTTCGGGCGGGTACGGATTCCGAGGAACCGAACCCTCTCATCACTAGTACTTTCTGGAGGCAATTGCTAGTAAAGGTCTTCCTGGAGGAATTTCTAATTCATTTTGATGAACATCATCTCCACATTTTGTAGAAGTAACCTCCTACGCCGATCGCTGACAAGGCTACCGGCTGCACTAAACACTCTTTCAGAGTACACACTGGAGGGAAGGCAACTTAGGTAAAATAAAGCCAGTTTGTGCAAGGGCCTCCAAAATGCTTCTTTTTCCTGCCAGTATACATACGGACTGTCTGACATGCCTACTTGGATACTGTCACCCATATAGTCCTCCACCATTCTTTCGATGGTGACAGCATCATATGCAGTGACAGTAGACATGTCAGTAATCGTTGACCGCTCCTTAAGTCTGAACCAGATGTCAGCACTTGCTCCTGACTGCCCTGCATCACTGCCAGCGGGTGAGCTTGGAAATTTTATCCTTTTCCTTGCAGCCCCAGTTGCAGGAGAAAATGAAGGAGGAGCTGTTGACAGGTCACATTCTGCTTGAGTTGACAATTGTCTCACCAGCAGATCTTTGGACCTCTGCAGACTTGTGTCTGCCAGAAAGAGAGATACAACGTAGGCTTTAAACCTAGGATCGAGCACGGTGGCCAAAATGTAGTGCTCTGATTTCAACAGATTGACCACCCTTGAATCCTGGCAAAGAGAATGAAGGGCTCTATCCACAAGTCCCACATACTTAGCAGAATCGCTCCATTTTAGCTCCTCCTTCAATTTCTCCAACTGCTTCTGCAAAAGCCTGATGAGGGGAATGACCTGACTGAAGCTGGCAGTGTCTGAACTGACTTCACATGTGGCAAGTTCGAAGGGTTGGAGAACCTTGTACAAGACAGAAAGCATTCTCCACTGCGCTTGAGTCAGGTGCATTCCCCCGCCTTTGCCTATATCGTAGGTGGATGTATAGGCTTGAATGGCCATTTGCTGCTCCTCCATCCTCAGAAGCATATAGAGTGTTGAATTCCTCCTCGTTACCACCTCTTGTTTCAGGTGATGGCAGGACAGGTTCAGGAGTGTTTGCTGGTGCTCCAGTCTTCAGCACGCAGTGGCTGAATGCCGAAAGTGGCCCGCAATTTTTCGGGCCTCCGATAGCATTTCCCGCACGCCCCTGTTATTTTAAAAAAAATTCTGCACCACCAAATTAATTGTATGTGCAAAACATGGGACATGCTGGAATTTGCCCAAATGTAATGCTGTTATGCACACCAGTGCCTGCAGGAATGTACTGGTGTCTGAACTGTTATGCACACCAGTGCCTGCAGGAATGTACTGGTGTCTGAACTGTTATGCACACCAGTGCCTGCAGGAATGTACTGGTGTCTGAACGGATAGGGATGCAAAACAAATGAACTCACAGACAGACTGGGGAATATGACATTACGTACACAGAAGGTGATAGGGTAACAAAATAAACACAAAGTGAACAGATAAGCCCAGAGGCTAAGAAACTGGGTGTCTCCCTAGTATTAGGAATGCTCAGATGGAAAAAGCAAGATGTTGTGTTTTAATACATAGAGAACCCGAAATGCTGTTGCTAAGGGCAACAGCAAAACCCTAAAGGGTTACCAACGGGTGTGGCAGTAAACTCCTTGGTCAGAGATGGAATGATAGACACAAGGAGAGTCTCCACAATCCTAATCCTCACTTGCAGTGCACAGGTTCAGCTTACTGCCACTAAACTGACACCTGAACACCTTTGCACAGTGAGAAAGGATTTAGGCAGGCAAGTCTGAGAATACAGCCGCAAACTTGCTAAGTTCACAGAGTAGCAAAAGAACCCCAGCAAGTTAAACGACTGACTCCAGTTTTACTGCTAGGTCTGGATTGGCAGAGTGTAGTACCAAACCCCAAGGCCTATTTGCAGTAAGCAACAACAAATACAAAGCTACACAGTACTGGCTAACTTTCAGGAACTGACTAACCAACAAAGATTCAGCAGCATCTGCTTAACCTGAGAAGAGGCCTTATATAGCAGGTGCTGTCCACGCCCCACTCAGACCTCACAGACTGTGAGCACAAAAACCAGCACCGGATCCCCTGCCGTGCACAAAGCCTGTAACCACTGCACAGCAAAAGACCCGAACCGGAGTATCAGCTGCGCTCAGGCCACTCCGCTAGCACTTGTCTCCCGGTTGCCATGACGACGTGGCAGCACAGGGCAGGAGACCCTAACAGTACCCCCCCTCTGACGAGGGGTCAAAGAACCCCTACCACCGGGTTTATCGGGGAACTGCGAGAAGAAAGAGTGTATCAGTCTGGGGGCATGAAGATCACAACTGCGCACCCACGACCGCTCCTCCGGGCCATACCCCTTCCAGTGCACCAAAAATGACAGCCGACACCGAACCATCTTGGAGTCAAGAATCCTTTCAACAACAAACTCCCTCTGGCCACGTATCAGAAGAGGAGAAGGTCTTCCACTGGAAGAAGGATTACTAATCGCCCGTTTTAAAAGGGAACAATGAAATGTTTTATTGATACCCAAAGAACGGGGCAGATCTAACTGAAATGCCACCGGATTGATAACCCTGGTGATCTTATAAGGGCCGATGAACCGGGGGCCTAACTTATGAGATGGCTGTCTCAACTTCAAATTCTTGGTAGACAACCAGACGAAGTCCCCTAATTTGAAGCTGCAGGGTCTTTTCCGCTTATCAAAAACCCTTTTGGTCACTAATGACACAGACACAAGGGCTTTCTTCACTTTCCTCCAAATACCTCTAAGGACCGAAACCACAGAGGAACCACCAGGCGTGGAGTCCAGGGGGTCAAAAGAATTGGCCTTAGGATGATGCCCATACACACAAAGGAAGGGAGAGATCCCTGTAGCAGAGTGAGCTGCGTTGTTATAGGCAAACTCCGCCATGGACAGATGAGCAACCCAGTCAGTCTGACACTTGGAGACATAACACCTGAGGAACTGCTCCAAGGACTGGTTCACCCTTTCAGTCTGCCCATTAGACTGCGGATGGTAGCCTGACGACAAGCTGACAGAAATCTGGAGATCGGAACAAAATGCCCTCCAGAATTTGGCCACAAACTGGGATCCGCGGTCAGAGACCACATCAAGTGGCAACCCGTGGAGAAGCACAACATGCAGCATAAATAATTCAGACAGGCGTCTGGCCGATGGCAGCCCAACCAGTGGAACGAAGTGCGCCATCTTCGAAAACCTGTCAACGACAACCCAGATGGCTGTCATCCCCGAGGATTTGGGCAAGTCCACCACAAAATCCAATGAAATGTGGGTCCATGGCTTAGATGGAATAGAGAGTGGATGTAATGGGCCAACAGGAACCCCTCTAGGAGTCTTATTTCGGGCACAGATGTCACATGCCCGAACCCACTGATCCACATCCTTAGCCACCGAGGGCCACCACACCGCCCTAGATAGCAACTCCCGAGTTCTGGCAATACACGGGTGACCTGCCGACTTCTTGGCATGGAATTCCAGGAACACTCGCTGTCTTAACCTAGGAGGCACAAACAAAAGACCTACCGGAAGGTCTGGAGGAGCCTGCTCCTGTGCTCTAAGGACTAATGACAAGAGGTCCTGGGTAATGCCCACTTTAATACATGATGGGGACACAATGGGCAACGGCTCCTCTGTGGTCTCCTGGATTGGAGCAAAACTCAGCGAGAGCGCATCAGCCTTGATGTTTTTTGACCCAGGGCGATATGTTATCAAAAAATTAAAGCGAGCAAAAAACAAAGCCCATCGTGCCTGCCTGGCATTGAGACGCTTCGCTGACTCTAAATATGCCAGATTCTTATGGTCGGTGAGAATTGAGACCACAAACTTAGCCCCCTCAAGCCAGTGTCTCCACTCCTCGAGTGCATCCTTAATAGCCAACAATTCCCGGTTACCCACGTCATAATTCATCTCGGCAGGCGAAAATTTACGGGAAAAGTAAGCACAAGGATGAAGGCGATTATCAGACACTCCCATCTGAGAGAGCACTGCCCCAATACCCATCTCAGAGGCATCCACCTCCACCACAAAAGGACGCTCTGGATCTGGGTGTCGCAGCACCTTGGCCGAGACAAATGCCCTTTTGAGACGGGCAAAAGCCGCTTTAGCCTCACAAGACCAGTGAGCAACATCCGCCCCTTTCTTAGTAAGTGCCACCAAGGGCGCCACTATAGACGAAAATCCAGCGATAAATCGTCTATAAAAATTCGCAAAGCCCAGGAAACGCTGAAGCGCCTTCAAACTAGTGGGCTGCACCCAATCCAGGACTGCCTGTACCTTGGAACCCTCCATTTGGAAACCTTCTGGGGAGATAATATATCCTAGAAATGCAATTTGCTGAACTTCAAATTCGCACTTCTCCAGCTTCGCCCCAAGCCGGTGGTCTCTGAGTTTCTGGAGGACTAAGCGTACATGCTTCCGATGTTCCTCCAGGGAATGGGAGAAGATTAGGATGTCATCTAAGTAAACAACTAAGAATCTATCCAAATATTCCCTGAGTACATCGTTCATGAAATCCTGGAAGACTGCCGGGGCATTACAGAGCCCAAAAGGCATCACCAAATATTCATAATGCCCTGAGTGGGTATTAAAGGCAGTCTTCCATTCATCCCCCTCTCTTATTCGGATTAGATTGTACGCCCCGCGTAGGTCAATCTTAGAAAAAATGGTGGCAGTACGAAGCTGGTCAAACAAGACCGAAATGAGAGGCAGTGGGTATGAGTTTTTAATCGTGATACGGTTCAATTCCCTGAAGTCGATGCAGGGTCGCAACGAACCGTCCTTTTTACCCACGAAGAAGAACCCCGACCCAACTGGAGACTGTGAAGGTCTGATAAATCCCTTAGCCAAGTTCTCCTGAATGTACTCTGCCATAGCCTGAGTCTCAGGACGTGACAGGGAGTACAACCTGCTCTTGGGAAGCTTAGCATTCGGCAACAAATCAATGGCACAGTCATAGGGGCGATGGGGAGGTAGTACCTCTGCAACTTTTTTGGAGAACACGTCCGCAAAATCTGCATAACACCCTGGCAATCCTGGCAAACTTAGCTGCGAGAGCCTGACTGGAAGGCTCAAGCAACTCCTGAAACAATCAGTACCCCAACTAAGAATCTCCCCAGAGACCCAGTCAAATTGAGGAATGTGGGCCCTTAACCAGGGTAACCCCAACACCAATGGGGCAAAAGTACAGACAGTCACATAAAAGGACAATTTTTCAGAGTGTGTGGCTCCAATAAACAAAGAAATCTGGCTAGTGCAAGAGGTAATTTTACCTTGGGATAATGGTTCCCCGTTTAACCCACAAATCTCAATTTCCAATGCCAAGGGTACTAAGGGAACAGAGTGTTTCAGGGCAAATTGGCGGTCCATAAAAACCCAGTCGGCCCCACTGTCCACAAAGGCCTCAGTCTTGACAGTTTGACCGAGGATCTTCAAGGTCACCGGAATGATAAAAGTCTTCTTGGGAAATTCTGACTTCTGGCCTGACAGGATATTTCCCATCACCCTCAGGCCCTGAAGTTTTCCGGCTTTTCTGGGCATGATACTACCACATGACCTTTATTCCCACAGTACAAACACAACCCCTGCTGTCTCCTCCGCGTCTTCTCACGCGAGGACAGGCGGGTAGCCCCAATCTGCATAGGCTCCTCGGAAAATTCCTCAGAGTCTGAGGTTCCCTTGGGAAAGAAGGAAACCTCGGTCTCCCTTTCAAGCCTACGCTCTCTCAGCCGTCTATCCACCCGGATGGATAACTGCATGAGCTGATCCAAGCTATCAGGCAAGGGATATTGTACCAGTTGGTCTTTTAACTGGTTAGAAAGACCTCTTCGGTACTGGTGTCTCAGGGCTGGGTCATTCCACTGGGTATCATGGGCCAACCTCCGAAACTCCGTACAGTAAACCTCAACTGGCCTTCGCCCTTGCTTAAGGATCGAAATCTGAGCCTCGGCTGAGGCCGTCTTGTCAGGGTCATCATACAACATGCCCAGTGCCGTAAAAAAAAACATCAACACTTTTAAGCGACGGACAGTCAGGCTGCAACCCATATGCCCAGACCTGTGGGTCTCCTTGTAGCAAGGAAATCACTATGCCCACCCGCTGAATCTCCGACCTAGAAGACTGAGGCCTAAGCTGGAAGTATAGCTTGAAGCTCTCCTTGAAACAAAAGAACTGCGAGCGATCTCGAGAAAAACGATCCGGGAGATTTACTTTCGGCTCCTTAACCCCTGAAGGTGCTGCTGCTGCGGGAGCTCTGCCAGCGGCCTGGGAGGTGTGCATTTTAATGGATAAATCATTAAATTGTCGAGTCAGGACCTGCACCAGATCGACCACCTGTTGCAACGTATTTTGAGGGGTATGCTCCATATTCCCACAAAATTTCAACAGGAGTATTGGGCTGCTGAATATGTTATGCACACCAGTGCCTGCAGGAATGTACTGGTGTCTGAACTGTTATGAACACCAGTGCCTGCAGGAATGTACTGGTGTCTGAACTGTTATGCACACCAGTGCCTGCAGGAATGTCCTGGTGTCTGAACGGATAGGGATGCAAAACAAATGAACTCACAGACAGACTGGGGAATATGACATTACGTACACAGAAGGTGATAGGGTAACAAAATAAACACAAAGTGAACAGATAAGCCCAGAGGCTAAGAAACTGGGTGTCTCCCTAGTATTAGGAATGCTCAGATGGAAAAAGCAAGATGTTGTGTTTTAATACGTAGAGAACCCGAAATGCTGTTGCTAAGGGCAACAGCAAAACCCTAAAGGGTTACCAACGGGTGTGGCAGTAAACTCCTTGGTCAGAGATGGAATGATAGACACAAGGAGAGTCTCCACAATCCTACTCCTCACTTGCAGTGCACAGGTTCAGCTTACTGCCACTAAACTGACACCTGAACACCTTTGCACAGTGAGAAAGGATTTAGGCAGGCAAGTCTGAGAATACAGCCGCAAACTTGCTAAGTTCACAGAGTAGCAAAAGAACCCCAGCAAGTTAAACGACTGACTCCAGTTTTACTGCTAGGTCTGGATTGGCAGAGTGTAGTACCAAACCCCAAGGCCTATTTGCAGTAAGCAACAACAAATACAAAGCTACACAGTACTGGCTAACTTTCAGGAACTGACTAACCAACAAAGATTCAGCAGCATCTGCTTAACCTGAGAAGAGGCCTTATATAGCAGGTGCTGTCCACGCCCCACTCAGACCTCACAGACTGTGAGCACAAAAACCAGCACCGGATCCCCTGCCGTGCACAAAGCCTGTAACCACTGCACAGCAAAAGACCCGAACCGGAGTATCAGCTGCGCTCAGGCCACTCCACTAGCACTTGTCTCCCGGTTGCCATGACAACGTGGCAGCACAGGGCAGGAGACCCTAACAAATGCACACACAATATTGGTGGCATTGTCCGATATCACAAAATCCCAGGAGAGTTTAAGTGGGGTAAGCCATTGTGCGATGATGTCCCTCAGTTTCTGTAAGAGGTTGTAAGTGGTGTGCCTCTTACAGAAACTGGCGTAGCCTGCCTAGGAATGAGCTGGCATTTGTGAGAAGCTACTACTGGTGCCGCTGCTGTTGTTGCTGCGGGAGGCAGTAAGTCTACCCAGTTGGCTGTCCCAGTCATGTAATCCTTAGTTTGCCCTGCTCCACTTGTCCAAATGTCAGTGGTTAAGTGGACACTGGGTACATCTGCAATTTGCAGGACACTGAGGACACTTTTCTTAATGTCCCTGTACAGTCCGGGAATCGCTTTCCTAGTGAAGTGGAACCTAGATGGGATTTAGTACCAGGGACACACTACCTCAATCAATTGTCTAAATCCCACTGCACTAATGGCGGATACCGGATGCATGTCTATCACCAACATAGCTGTCAAGTCCTCAGTTATACGCTTTGTAACAGGATGACTGCTGTCATATTTCATCTTCCTCGCAAAGGACTGTTGGACAGTTGATTGCTTAGTTGAAGTAGTGCAAGTGGTCTTCTGACTTCCCCTCTGGGATGACGATCCACTCCCAGCAGCAACAACAACAGCGGCATAAGCAGAAGGCGTACCACTCAAGGATCGTCCGGAGGAATCCCGGTTTGGAGAGGACTCGTCAGTCATACCAGTGACATGGCCTGCAGGACTACTGATGTTTCTGACTGAGGAGGAAATTGACGTTGAGGGAGTTGGTGGTGTGGTTTTCAGGAGCTTGGGTACAAGAGGAAGAAGGGATTTAGGTGTCAGTGGACTTCTCACATTCTTACCCAAAGTTTCTGAACTTGACAATGACTTCTGATGAATGCACTGTAGGTGACGTATAAGGGAGGATGTTCCTAGGTGGTTAACGTCCTTACCACTACTTATTACGGATTGACAAAGGCAACACACGGCTTGACACCTGTTGTCCGGATTTGTGGAGCAATAATTCCACACCGAATAGGTGGCTTTTTTGGTATTTTGCCCAGGCGTGACAATGGGCTTTCTCATCCCATGGACAACAACTGTCTCTCCCGGTGCCTGATTTAAACAAACCACATCACCATCAGAATCCTCCTCGTCAACTTTCTCCTCAGTGCCAGCAACATCCATATCCTGATCCTGGTATACTTCAACAGTGACATCTTCAATTTGAATATCAGAAACTGGACTGTGGGTGCTCCTTCCAGCACTTGCAGAGGGCATGCAAATGGTGGAAGGAGCCACCTCTTCCTGTCCAGTGTTGGGATGTTCAGGCATCGCAACCGCCGACACACTTGGCCTCTCCTTGGGGATTTGTGATACCATCTTAGAACACACAGTTCTTTGCTGTGCTTTTGCCAGCTTAACTCTTTTCATTTTTCTAGTGGGAGGATGAGGGCTTCCATTGTCATGTGAAGCTGAACCACTAGTCATGAACATAGGCCAGGACCTTAGCCATTCCTTGCCACTCCGTGTCGTAAATGGCATATTACCAAGTTTAGGTTTCTCCTCAGACCATTTAAATTAATTTTTTTGGGTCATTTTACTGAACTTTTGCTTTTTGGATTTTACATGCCCTCTACTATGACATTGGGCATCGGCCTTGGCAGACGACGTTGATGGCATTTCATCATCTATGTCTAGTGGCAGCAGCTTCAGCACTAGAAGGAAGTGGTTCTTGATCTTTTCCTATTTTTTCCTCCAATTTTTGTTCTCCATTATAGTTGTAGTTGTATAACAATGGGGGTCATTTCGAGTTGGTCGTAGCTGTGCAAAAAACGATCCACTTTCCTGACACAGTGGCGATGCCTTTGCACTTCAGGAGTAACTCCCGGCCAGCGCAGCTTTAGCGTGCTGGCCGGGAGCTACTCCTTGCTCCCTGGACCACAGCAGCTGCGTATGATGTCATGCAGCCGCTACAGCCCGCCTCCGTTTGGTCCAGCCATGCCTGCGTTGTCCGGAATACGCATATGAAATGGCGGCCAAATGTTGCCATTTCGCCCCCTCCCGCTCATCGATCGCATCTGCCTGTCAATCAGGCAGAGGCGATCGCTGTCCTGCTATGGGCGTCAGATGTCCCGCATGCGCACAAAGGTGCTAGTGCATGCGCAGCAGTGACCTGTTCGCTCTGCTGCGTGAAAACGCAGCTAGCGAACTGGTCAGAATGACCCCCAATATGCAGCACAGGAGAGCGTACCCGTACACCACAAAGGGCAAACTCTGTAAAAACCCCTGAACTTATACGGCTGCACCACTGGACTTATACGGCAGTACCTCTGGACTTATACGGCAGCACCACTGGACTTATACGGCAGCACCACTGGACTTATGGCAGCACAGGACACCACCACTGGATTTATGGCAGCACAGGACACCACCACTGGACTGATGCAGCACAACACAGCACCACTGCACTGGACTTATACACCAGCACCACTGGACTTATGGCAACACAGGATAGCACCACTGGACTTATGGCAGCACAGGACACCACCACTGGACTGATGCAGCACAGGACACCACCACTGCACTGAACTTATACAGCAGCACCACTGGACTTATGGCAGCACAGGACACCACCACTGGACTTATGGCACCACAGGACACCACCACTGGACTGATGCAGCACAAGACAGCACCACTGGACTGAACTTATACAGCAGCACTGGGCTTATGGCAGCTCAGGACACCACCACTGTGACTGGACTGATGCAGCACAAGACACCACCACTGGACTGATTCAGCACAAGACAGCACTGGAATGACACATAAGAGCAGGTCGCCACCTTACGTGCCACACCACTTTCCCGCACAGACACTGAGGAGACACGTCCTCTCGCTGCACTCTCCAGGACTGGTGTGAAGATGGCGACAACATGCGGCTCCTTATATGGAATCCAAAACCCGCGAGAATCTGATAGCGGGGTGATGATGTTTTGCCTCATTATGGTTTACGAGTCTGGCGGGAAAACCCGAGCCGGGCTCGGATCCGGACTCGGGACGTGATGTTCGGCAGGATTCGGTTCTCAGGGAACCAAACCCGCTCATCCCTAGTTACAATATGGTGTTTGGATAGACCATGTACATGGGTTCTGCAGGTATGCTCTGTTGTATTGCATGACATGTAAAGTATGATTCCAACTACTGTATGCCAGTATATTGTGTGATACCTCTAAATGGATGGCACTTGTTATTCACTTGTATAAGGCTATAATATGATATATGTTATACTGTTAATATGTAAATATGTTTTAATACAGGTATGTTATGATTGCAATAGTATGTGCTGGATTATTATTTAATGTACAGTTATCTAGGTATACTAACTTTTGTTTACATATAGAATGTAGAGATGAGCGGGTTCGGTTTCTCTGAATCCGAACCCGCCAGAACTTCATGGTTTTTTTCACGGGTCCGAGCAGACTCGGATCTTCCCGCCTTGCTCGGTTAACCCGAGCGCGCCCGAACGTCATCATGACGCTGTCGGATTCTCGCGAGACTCGGATTCTATATAAGGAGCCGCGCGTCGCCGCCATTTTCACACGTGCATTGAGATTGATAGGGAGAGGACGTGGCTGGCGTCCTCTCCATTTAGATTATAAGAGACTGAGAGAGATTTACTGGAGCTGACTAGGAGGAGTACTGTTACTGTAGAAGTGTAGAGACTGAGTGGAGAGAGTTTACTAGTGAGGACAGTGCAGTTTACTTTATAATCCGTTCTCTGCCTGAAAAAAGCGATACACAGCACACAGTGACTCAGTCACATACCATATCTGTGTGCACTGCTCAGGCTCAGGCCAGTGTGCTGCATCATCTATTATCTATATATAATATTATATATATCTGTCTGACTGCTCAGCTCACACAGCTTATAATTGTGGGGGAGACTGGGGAGCACTACTGCAGTGCCAGTTATAGGTTATAGCAGGAGCCAGGAGTACATAATATATTATATAGTGAGTGACCACCAGACACACAGTGCAGTTTATTTAATATATCCGTTCTCTGCCTGAAAAAAGCGATACACACAGTGACTCAGTCAGTCACATACCATATCTGTGTGCACTGCTCAGGCTCAGGCCAGTGTGCTGCATCATCTATTATCTATATATAATATTATATATATCTGTCTGACTGCTCAGCTCACACAGCTTATAATTGTGGGGGAGACTGGGGAGCACTACTGCAGTGCCAGTTATAGGTTATAGCAGGAGCCAGGAGTACATAATATATTATATAGTGAGTGACCACCAGACACACAGTGCAGTTTATTTAATATATCCGTTCTCTGCCTGAAAAAAGCGATACACACAGTGACTCAGTCAGTCACATACCATATCTGTGTGCACTGTGCAGTGCACTGCTCAGGCTCAGGCCAGTGTGCTGCATCATCTATATATATTATATATCTGTCTGACTGCTCAGCTCACACAGCTTATAATTGTGGGGGAGACTGGGGAGCACTACT
Organism: Pseudophryne corroboree; assembly: GCF_028390025.1. Taxonomy (NCBI): domain Eukaryota; kingdom Metazoa; phylum Chordata; class Amphibia; order Anura; family Myobatrachidae; genus Pseudophryne; species Pseudophryne corroboree. Next base: position 693,895,916 of record NC_086449.1, on the reverse strand, counting down.
GCAGTGCCAGTTATAGGTTATAGCAGGAGCCAGGAGTACATATTATATTAAAATTAAACAGTGCACACTTTTGCTGCAGGAGTGCCACTGCCAGTGTGACTGACCAGTGACCTGACCACCAGTATAGTTAGTAGTATACTTATATTGTGATTGCCTGAAAAAGTTAAACACTCGTCGTGTGACTTCACTTGTGTGTTTTTTTTTTTTATTCTATAAAAATAAAACTCATTCTGCTGACAGACAGTGTCCAGCAGGTCCGTCATTATATAATATATAATATATACCTGTCCGGCTGCAGTAGTGATATATATATATTTTTTATATCATTTATCATCCAGTCGCAGCAGACACAGTACGGTAGTTCATGGCTGTGGCTACCTCTGTGTCTCTGCACTCGGCAGGCAGTCCGTCCATAATTGTAATACCACCTAACCGTGGAATTTTTTCATTCTTCTTTATACATACATAGTTACATAGACATCTTCTCTTTATCAACCAGTCTATATTAGCTGCAGACACAGTACAGTACGGTAGTTCACGGCTGTGGCTACCTCTGTGTCTGCACTCGGCAGGCAGTCCGTCCATAATTGTATACCACCTAACCGTGGATTTTTTTCAGTCTTCTTTATACATACATAGTTACATAGACATCTTCTCTTTATCAACCAGTCTATATTAGCTGCAGACACAGTACAGTACGGTAGTTCACGGCTGTGGCTACCTCTGTGTCTGCAGTCGGCAGGCAGTCCATAATTGTATACTAGTATCCATCTCCATTGTTTACCTGAGGTGCCTTTTAGTTGTGCCTATTAAAATATGGAGAACAAAAATGTTGAGGTTCCAAAATTAGGGAAAGATCAAGATCCACTTCCACCTCGTGCTGAAGCTGCTGCCACTAGTCATGGCCGAGACGATGAAATGCCAGCAACGTCGTCTGCCAAGGCCGATGCCCAATGTCATAGTACAGAGCATGTCAAATCCAAAACACCAAATATCAGAAAAAAAAGGACTCCAAAACCTAAAATAAAATTGTCGGAGGAGAAGCGTAAACTTGCCAATATGCCATTTACCACACGGAGTGGCAAGGAACGGCTGAGGCCCTGGCCTATGTTCATGGCTAGTGGTTCAGCTTCACATGAGGATGGAAGCACTCAGCCTCTCGCTAGAAAAATGAAAAGACTCAAGCTGGCAAAAGCAGCACAGCAAAGAACTGTGCATTCTTCGAAATCACAAATCCACAAGGAGAGTCCAATTGTGTCGGTTGCGATGCCTGACCTTCCCAACACTGGACGTGAAGAGCATGCGCCTTCCACCATTTGCACGCCGCCTGCAAGTGCTGGAAGGAGCACCCGCAGTCCAGTTCCTGATAGTCAGATTGAAGATGTCAGTGTTGAAGTACACCAGGATGAGGAGGATATGGGTGTTGCTGGCGCTGGGGAGGAAATTGACCAGGAGGATTCTGATGGTGAGGTGGTTTGTTTAAGTCAGGCACCCGGGGAGACACCTGTTGTCCGTGGGAGGAATATGGCCGTTGACATGCCAGGTGAAAATACCAAAAAAATCAGCTCTTCGGTGTGGAGGTATTTCAACAGAAATGCGGACAACAGGTGTCAAGCCGTGTGTTCCCTTTGTCAAGCTGTAATAAGTAGGGGTAAGGACGTTAACCACCTCGGAACATCCTCCCTTATACGTCACCTGCAGCGCATTCATAATAAGTCAGTGACAAGTTCAAAAACTTTGGGTGACAGCGGAAGCAGTCCACTGACCAGTAAATCCCTTCCTCTTGTAACCAAGCTCACGCAAACCACCCCACCAACTCCCTCAGTGTCAATTTCCTCCGTCCCCAGGAATGCCAATAGTCCTGCAGGCCATGTCACTGGCAATTCTGACGATTCCTCTCCTGCCTGGGATTCCTCCGATGCATCCTTGCGTGTAACGCCTACTGCTGCTGGCGCTGCTGTTGTTGCTGCTGGGAGTCGATGGTCATCCCAGAGGGGAAGTCGTAAGACCACTTTTACTACTTCCACCAAGCAATTGACTGTCCAACAGTCCTTTGCGAGGAAGATGAAATATCACAGCAGTCATCCTACTGCAAAGCGGATAACTGAGGCCTTGGCATCCTGGGTGGTGAGAACCGTGGTTCCGGTATCCATCATTACTGCAGAGCCAACTAGAGACTTGTTGGAGGTACTGTGTCCCCGGTACCAAATACCATCTAGGTTCCATTTCTCTAGGCAGGCGATACCGAAAATTTACACAGACCTCAGAAAAAGAGTCACCAGTGTCCTAAAAAATGCAGCTGTACCCAATGTCCACTTAACCACGGACATGTGGACAAGTGGAGCAGGGCAGGGTCAGGACTATATGACTGTGACAGCCCACTGGGTAGATGTATGGACTCCCGCCGCAAGAACAGCAGCGGCGGCACCAGTAGCAGCATCTCGCAAACGCCAACTCTTTCCTAGGCAGGCTACGCTTTGTATCACCGGTTTCCAGAATACGCACACAGCTGAAAACCTCTTACGGCAACTGAGGAAGATCATCGCGGAATGGCTTACCCCAATTGGACTCTCCTGTGGATTTGTGGCATCGGACAACGCCAGCAATATTGTGTGTGCATTAAATATGGGCAAATTCCAGCACGTCCCATGTTTTGCACATACCTTGAATTTGGTGGTGCAGAATTATTTAAAAAACGACAGGGGCGTGCAAGAGATGCTGTCGGTGGCCAGAAGAATTGCGGGACACTTTCGGCGTACAGGCACCACGTACAGAAGACTGGAGCACCACCAAAAACTACTGAACCTGCCCTGCCATCATCTGAAGCAAGAAGTGGTAACGAGGTGGAATTCAACCCTCTATATGCTTCAGAGGTTGGAGGAGCAGCAAAAGGCCATTCAAGCCTATACAATTGAGCACGATATAGGAGGTGGAATGCACCTGTCTCAAGCGCAGTGGAGAATGATTTCAACGTTGTGCAAGGTTCTGATGCCCTTTGAACTTGCCACACGTGAAGTCAGTTCAGACACTGCCAGCCTGAGTCAGGTCATTCCCCTCATCAGGCTTTTGCAGAAGAAGCTGGAGACATTGAAGGAGGAGCTAACACGGAGCGATTCCGCTAGGCATGTGGGACTTGTGGATGGAGCCCTTAATTCGCTTAACAAGGATTCACGGGTGGTCAATCTGTTGAAATCAGAGCACTACATTTTGGCCACCGTGCTCGATCCTAGATTTAAAGCCTACCTTGGATCTCTCTTTCCGGCAGACACAAGTCTGCTGGGGTTGAAAGACCTGCTGGTGAGAAAATTGTCAAGTCAAGCGGAACGCGACCTGTCAACAACATCTCCTCCTTCACATTCTCCCGCAACTGGGGGTGCGAGGAAAAGGCTCAGAATTCCGAGCCCACCCGCTGGCGGTGATGCAGGGCAGTCTGGAGCGACTGCTGATGCTGACATCTGGTCCGGACTGAAGGACCTGACAACGATTACGGACATGTCGTCTACTGTCACTGCATATGATTCTCTCACCATTGAAAGAATGGTGGAGGATTATATGAGTGACCGCATCCAAGTAGGCACGTCACACAGTCCGTACTTATACTGGCAGGAAAAAGAGGCAATTTGGAGGCCCTTGCACAAACTGGCTTTATTCTACCTAAGTTGCCCTCCCACAAGTGTGTACTCCGAAAGAGTGTTTAGTGCCGCCGCTCACCTTGTCAGCAATCGGCGTACGAGGTTACATCCAGAAAATGTGGAGAAGATGATGTTCATTAAAATGAATTATAATCAATTCCTCCGCGGAGACATTGACCAGCAGCAATTGCCTCCACAAAGTACACAGGGAGCTGAGATGGTGGATTCCAGTGGGGACGAATTGATAATCTGTGAGGAGGGGGATGTACACGGTGATATATCGGAGGATGATGATGAGGTGGACATCTTGCCTCTGTAGAGCCAGTTTGTGCAAGGAGAGATTAATTGCTTCTTTTTTGGTGGGGGTCCAAACCAACCCGTCATTTCAGTCACAGTCGTGTGGCAGACCCTGTCACTGAAATGATGGGTTGGTTAAAGTGTGCATGTCCTGTTTATACAACATAAGGGTGGGTGGGAGGGCCCAAGGACAATTCCATCTTGCACCTCTTTTTTCTTTTCTTTTTCTTTGCGTCATGTGCTGTTAGGGGAGGGTTTTTTGGAAGGGACATCCTGCGTGACACTGCAGTGCCACTCCTAGATGGGCCCGGTGTTTGGGTCGGCCACTAGGGTCGCTAATCTTACTCACACAGCTACCTCATTGCGCCTCTTTTTTTCTTTGCGTCATGTGCTGTTTGGGGAGGGTTTTTTGGAAGGGACATCCTGCGTGACACTGCAGTGCCACTCCTAGATGGGCCCGGTGTTTGGGTCGGCCACTAGGGTCGCTAATCTTACTCACACAGCTACCTCATTGCGCCTCTTTTTTTCTTTGCGTCATGTGCTGTTTGGGGAGGGTTTTTTGGAAGGGACATCCTGCGTGACACTGCAGTGCCACTCCTAGATGGGCCCGGTGTTTGGGTCGGCCACTAGGGTCGCTAATCTTACTCACACAGCTACCTCATTGCGCCTCTTTTTTTCTTTGCATCATGTGCTGTTTGGGGAGGGTTTTTTGGAAGGGACATCCTGCGTGACACTGCAGTGCCACTCCTAGATGGGCCCGGTGTTTGGGTCGGCCACTAGGGTCGCTAATCTTACTCACACAGCTACCTCATTGCGCCTCTTTTTTTCTTTGCGTCATGTGCTGTTTGGGGAGGGTTTTTTGGAAGGGACATCCTGCGTGACACTGCAGTGCCACTCCTAGATGGGCCCGGTGTTTGGGTCGGCCACTAGGGTCGCTAATCTTACTCACACAGCTACCTCATTGCGCCTCTTTTTTTCTTTGCGTCATGTGCTGTTTGGGGAGGGTTTTTTGGAAGGGACATCCTGCGTGACACTGCAGTGCCACTCCTAGATGGGCCCGGTGTTTGTGTCGGCCACTAGGGTCGCTTATCTTACTCACACAGCGACCTCGGTGCAAATTTTAGGACTAAAAATAATATTGTGAGGTGTGAGGTATTCAGAATAGACTGAAAATGAGTGTAAATTATGGTTTTTGAGGTTAATAATACTTTGGGATCAAAATGATCCCCAAATTCTATGATTTAAGCTGTTTTTTAGTGTTTTTTGAAAAAAATACCCGAATCCAAAACACACCCGAATCCGACAAAAAAAATTCGGTGAGGTTTTGCCAAAACGCGGTCGAACCCAAAACACGTCCGCGGAACCGAACCCAAAACCAAAACACAAAACCCGAAAAATTTCAGGCGCTCATCTCTAATAGAATGGTGACTTTTATGTGCTGCAGAGGACTGGACAGGATAGCATAATCTGCTAGTTCTTACGCTTTGTTAAGAACATGGATGGGACATTGATGGACCCTATAAATCTCCCTGGCCAGTGAGAAACGATCTTGTAAGCTTTTGTTGGGGCACTGTCAGGAGTTGGAGTGCTTGGCTTCATTCCTGTAATACCATCCACATAGGGAGAAGCATAAGGTATCAGAAAGCGCAGTGTGTTTCCTGGAGTAGGATAACTGAGGGCATTTGGCTGGGCAGCAAGAATGAGAACATCCTCTAGAGACCTACATAGTAAACTTAAGTCCCCATGCTGCGAAGAAACCTTTGGACAAGTAATCATGACTCTTATCAGCAGGCCTAAAGGTGACATACCAGCTGTTGGTTGGATAAGGAAGCCCCTAGATGATTTGGTAGCATACCTGGCTATAGTTTATAAAATCTATAAATACTGTAGTTCTTGTAACTTTATAACACTATTTTTGGGTGCAGTCTAATAATGTTTGCTGTTGTATGGCAGTACCTTTGCTATTCTATGGTTGTACATTTGCTATCACTTGTGTGGTGAACCTAAGGGACAGCTTATATAGATGTAAGCCCCTGCTGTAGTACCCCATATCCTGGCACTCATGTCCACTCACTCTACCTCCTCTTTCCACCATGGTACTTGTGGCCCCATTTACTCCTAGGGGTAAATGTAATATCCTGTGACTTGCTGGCATCTGCAAATGCCCTGCGAGTCTGCCTAATGATTTTGGCTTTTAAATGTTTGCCCCTTTAAATCATTGGGCAGACTCGCCGGGAACTCACAGATGCCAGCAAGTCACAGGCTATTACATTTACTCTACTGTCTCTCATTACCCCCTCCCTCTAGAATATAAACTGTCTCAAGTTTGCTTACTCTTCATCTACCTCACATGTTCCTGTATGTGTCATGTTTCATGCTAGTAATTTCATGATGTTTATTTACTCACCTACAACTGTGCTAGTTATAATTGTTCTCACATGACACATTCCTATTTGTAATAGTCAAGTGTGTACGACTATTCTTAATTGTATTCTTATATCTGTTTGCTCTTTATATTCGTGTATGTCCTACCTGTATTATTAAAGTTTTATTGTTTGATGCTATGTAATCTTAGGAGCCCAATAAATGAATGATGATGATGATTATGAGTACAACATTTTACTAAGGATTGATCTCAGCTTAAATCTCAATAGCATATTATTCAGTATTACTTGATGCAGGTAATATACATATCATATTATTATCCTTTATTTATATGTGCCACAAGGGATCCGCAGCTCCAAGTTACAGAGTACATAAACAAAGAAGCAAATCAAGACAAATAAATTTACTTACAGTTGAAGATATTATAGAACAAGTACATGGTATATAATTATAAACATAACTGTATCAGCAGATGACACTGCAGTATTATTAGGGTGGGAGAAAACTGAGGGATCTGGAGCCATCGAAGGGAACATGGAGGAGGAGATGGTTTATGTAAGAGAAGGAAAGGCACATCAGAGAAGAGGGACTGGCTCGTGAAAGCTTACATTCTGTATCACACACTGTAATGCATCGTTGCTTGACTTCTACACAATGGGATCAATTCAATTAGGGCTGAAGGTGCAAGTTGCCATTGCAACGGCATATAAAAACCTCAATAACAGCAGAAATAACCCCTCCCCTCCCCCCGACCCTACAGCTACTCCGGTACTCCGGTTTCCTCCCACAATCCAAAAATATGTTGGTAGGTTAATTGGATCCCAACAAAATAAACCCTAGTATGAATGTGTGCGTGTGTACATGTGGTAGGGAATATAGAGTGAAAGCTCCACTGGGGCAGGTACTGATGTGAATGGCCAAATATTCTCTGTAAAGCGCTGCGGAATATGTGTGCACTATATAAATAACTGATAATAAATAATAAATACTGCAGACTTAATTAAAAAAATTCAGGACTGTGGCAGTAACATAAGTGCGGCATATACCTGCACTTATGTGCTGGGACGAGAACATTGAACAAAATTAAATCAGAGATGTACCCACATCATGTTGTACTTTTGGATTTGTATTAATTTTGTGTTTTGGTTTTGGTTGTTATTTTTTTAAACCACCCTCATATGTTTTGGATTTGGATCTATATTTTTTTAAATGCTAAAAACAGCTGAAATCATGTAATTTGGGTCTGTTTCTGTTTCTACAGTATTATTAACCACTATAACATTCATTTCCAGTCAACTTTGACCACATTATATTGTTTTCACCAATATTGGTCAAAGGTTACAGCAAGCAGTTTAAAGCACAACTATGAAACATTGCCACACAGCAGTGGCAGAAATGAAAAGCGGTGCGAGATGGAATTGTCCTTGGGCCCTCCCATCCATCATAAGGCCATAAAAGAATGATTGATTAATTAAAATGAACATGTGTGAGGCCTAGACGAGAGCTGTAGCTTGTTTTGCAGCAACTGTGAAGAGAAAAGGCCACAAAACAACCGAAAAAATGATCAATAGATAGATTAATTAATTGAAATTAGTATGTGTGAGGCGCCACATTATTTCTGGTTAAAAATGTGTTGCAAATGAGTAAATATTTTACCAAACCAAAGAAAAATGTCTCTTGAAAATAGACCATCACCAATGTCCCCAAAGAGCCTATAATTAAAAGAAAAGTGGTGAAAGATGGAATGGTTCTTGGCCTTCCCATCACCCTTATGTTAGATATTAAAAAGGACATGCACAGTTTAACAAGCCAAGCACTGCAAAAACAGGGACTACCACTTTTGTGGCTGAAACAAGCTTCAGCCCCGGACCTTGGGTTCCTAAAGGGGCGGGTTTTATTGGGGGTAACTAGTTGGGGGGCAATGCCATGGCTGCAGGGACCTATATAAATGTGTTTCCCCGCCTGTGGCATTATCTTTTTGACTAGTGGAGCCCAGCGCTGGTTTAAAAAATACGAGGGACCTCTATGTTCTTTGTCCTCCATATGTTTGGAACCAAGACTGGTCCAAGAGCCCGATGCTGGTTCTTAAAATACTGGGGGACCCTTACTTAATTTTTCCCAGGTATTTTAATATCCAAGACCAGCTCAAAGAGATGGTTTTGGAGCTATTTAGGAGGGGGGGACCCAACGCAGTTTGTTTACTGATTTTTAAAAATGTAATTACTTAACACAATGAAGCCCTGCACGGATCTCACTGATCTGGCCAGGCTTCATGCCTTCATGTTCGGCAGTGTTTTACAAAACTCTCCGGTAAAACACTGCTCTAGATTATGAATGACATCGGCATCAAAAACCACAAATGATATAAACACGGAAGCCTGGTAAATTACCGAGAATGTTTGCTGAAAAATAGACATGAAAACTGCCAATGTCATGGGAGTACATTTCCCTATGTGTCTCTCTTCATTGCTGCATTATAGTACGTCACATGATTAATTCTTTTAAATGTTTTTTGATGCAAGCTTTTGTTCATTTCACTAGTCCGGGCCCATCTCAAAACATTTTTGGATGAAGTGTGCCTGCTTACCACATTACTGAACATTACTCAGTGGAGCCCCCTCTGTCTTGTTTGTTTCATTACTTTAATTGTCAATCTGTTAACAGTAGGTAGGACAATCCCACCCGCCCCCACTCCACTCCCATACATACCGTCCAACACAGGCGTGAGGGAGAGTGGGTCACTTCCGGCTGGTGATGGCTGGTTGCGCAGTGTGACCTGTGACATCACGTCAAGCTGTGCAGAGGGAGCCGGGCAGCATCTGAGCATCCTGAGGACACTCAACGCTGCACGAAATTACAAAATCAAAGGGCTGTCTGATTCCGGCCGTTTTTGGGCCGAATCCGATCCTGGGATTGGCGCCTTCCTAGTTAACATTAAAGCACATTTTTTATTGATATTTTCCAACAAAAATGGTACATTTCTGAACTATTGTACATGCTGGAAAAACCATGCTTAAATACTGTCGGTGCTTACTATTTTCCCAGTACAAAAAGAGCAGCAAGATTTAGTGCGCTTCTCGACAATAATACCGGGACACACTTATAAAACCTGACAGTAATACAAAATTGTGTTGTCTTAAAGACAATACTCCACATAGGAACATTTGCATGCACTTTACAAGCTAAGTTGAACTGAATTGTGAGACTATATTTCAGCATGACAACTGACTTAACCCTCAGTCTACTAATAGCATACAGTAGATAGTAGCAAAAATCTATTTTATGAATACAAATCACAACAATATGATTAATGTTCTTGTGTTTGTTCTTAGTTCAACATAAAAATGAATCTAAAATAAAAATAAAAATTAAATAGAGAACAAATATTGTGCTTTCATGGTTTATATAGATTTTTTTTTTATACAGGAGACTGTCTATATATATGTAGATATATGACATACAGTACAGGGTGATATTGCTTCACATTGCTAGTGATGGTCTTTGTTTTATGTGATGTAAATATCTGCTCACTTATCTTATTTGTTCTACTAGATTCCTGGAGCGTTTATTTTCTTGTTGCTACTAGTCATGATTTTTTTTAAATGTTTTCTTGCTCTAAAATTTAGAATACTGGAATAAAAATGACTAAAGTAGCCAAGAAGGTTGGTTACATGTTGTAACAAGAAATATAGGATCCTCTGAAACCTACTGAGCTTTTAAATGGACAGTAAAAAAAAATCTGGTCTCTAGAAGTGTTGGACATGTTTGCACGTTTTTCCTTTTATTTCTAACTATATATTTTAGTTTCTAGTAGATGGAGAAACGTCTCAATTTTTCTGTGCAAACTATCCTAAGGATCATTAAAACCCCTTTATACATTATTGCTTTATACTGTATATCAATTGTTACCTTAAAGAGCAACTAAACATACAACCTAATACAGTAGGTGCTTTTTACACCTACAGGCTTGTAAATGTTTTTTGTTTTTTTTCTCTAGATAATGCTGAGATTTCTCTCTATTATATAATAAATTGCTCAGGGGTATCTAATAAGAGGAGGAGGCCTATATGCAGCCTCCGAGTAGGCCCCCATACACAAATACACATGCTGTGCAGACGCTGAAACCATCTTCCTGCTGATTTATCTCAAACGCATGCACATATGTGGCCCCATTTTCTCAGTTTTCTTCTGAATGGACTCATGTTAATTATATTTAATGGGTGCAGGGTGTGCAGTGTGGGTATTCACCTCCCATCCTGAACCCATTATAGACATACGAGCTTACTCTTCCAGGATGGCTGGGGGCTTCAGAATCTCAGGAGGTGTTTCCTGCCACCCAGAAGAGCATTCAAGTCTCCCGGAACTGCACCGCAACCAACCAGCTCCTTCAACTTCATGAACAGCACTTCACAATACTGGTACTCTCAGCACAATGATGTGATCGCTTTGTCCTTCCCTACGCCCCACCGACCACAACACACCCCGCGCACCGTCTACATCTCCCGCTGTATCAACATAACTGCCCCCTCCCAGTGGGGTCAGCTGGAAAGATGGCAAATATGATGATAGATAAAACAATAAGATTACTCAATAGGAAGAGATAAGGACAGCCTGAAGTGTCATTTGAATGCACTGTTTTTTAAATCCATTTTTGTAATATGTTTTTAATTGGTGATTTCTGAAATTCCCCCTTTGCAGATTGAGAAAATAGAATCACATTTTAGGGTTATTAGTGTGCTTAAAAGATGTGTAGAGTGTTGCAAACTGAGCATACTTACATCTGTGTGCAACTTGCTCATTTTAATATCCTGTTCTGTTTTGTGGCTCTGTGCAACATGGAATAGTATCTATTACAGGTTGAGTATCCCATATCCAAATATTCCGAAATACGGAATATTCTGAAATACGGACTTTTTTGAGTGAGAGTGAGATAGTGAAACCTTTGTTTTCTGATGGCTCAATGTACACAAACTTTGTTTAATACACAAAGTTATTAAAAATATTGTATTAAATGACCTTCAGGCTGTGTGTATAAGGTGTATATGAAACAAATGAATTGTGTGAATGTACACACACTTTCTTTAATGCACAAAGTTATTAAAAATATTGGCTAAAATGACCTTCAGGCTGTGTGTATAAGGTGTATATGAAACAAATGAATTGTGTGAATGTACACACACTTTCTTTAATGCACAAAGTTATTAAAAATATTGGCTAAAATTACCTTCAGGCTGTGCGTATAAGGTGTATATGAATCATAAATGCATTCTGTGCTTAGACTTAGGTCCCATCGCCATGATATCTCATTATGGTATGCGATTATTCAAAAATACGGAAACATCTGATATCCAAAATACTTCTGTTCCCAAGCATTTTGGATAAGGGATACTCAACATGTACTAAAATCCTGTATTTTCTGTGGAATGTCCATCATCCTATACAAATATTACCTGACAAAAAAAATATGCAATTTTCCAACAATTTCAAGAATTGGCATCATAAGAAAGAATGCAGACCTTATGAGTCCGGCACTTTGAGGAGGGAGTATCCAGCTCCCACTCTCAGACCCTGCTCCCTCAACAGACCTGCCCACGAAAGGCTGCTTCCAGAATTTTCCCTGGCTGGTTTTCCATCTCAATCCTCCCCTGCATTCAACCACCACATACACATATCTTACATGGAATTATTGTTGACATTTAGTTAAATGGTTAAATGCTACAAGCTGTCTCATAACTGAGTTTTATTGCTCATGGCGCATCAGTCACAAAAGAAAAAATCACATCTGTCTTATTGTGCATGGCTCCTCACATGTCTGAGTCACCAGACTTAAAGGTCAGGTTGATTAGACTACAGGTGCATGTTGTATTTTTAGCTCTATAAAAGGGTCTACATATGCACAAGCCTACCACAGTGTTATTGGAGCTTCACAGTGTTGTATTGTTGTATAAACCTAAGGGGCCCTACATACTTGAAGATCTAACTGAACGATATGAACATTCTCGTTCATTAATGAACAAGGACTCGTTCATATCATTCAGTGTGTATTGTAACACTGTAGGGGTGCAAGGCGCCTTTTCCTGGGGAATATGGCCGCACGCAGCAGCTGAGGAACAACACAAGTCCAGTTTCTGGTACAACTGACCCCGGCCAGTTTTATTGAAACAGAAAATAAAACAAACCCCAAAATAAAAATACCTTGCCTGTCCGGCACTAACTAAACATAAGATATTCCTAACTGTCACTAAACAAAACACAGAGTTCTTCAGTACATACTGTATAGCTTACTTGCATCAGAAAGCGTGTCTCTCACACACAGATCCTGCAGCCTTCCCAGGCAGTCTGCCCATACTAATCAGGTTAGAAGCACTATAACACTCTTACACAGCTGAAACCCTGATTAGCCCTCTGTGAGGCCAAAGACCCGAACTGGGCCCAATGTCTAGAACTCGCCTTATCTCTCTCTCAGAGCCTTTACCCAGCTTTTACAGCAAACTGAAAAGGTTCAGACAAAACAAAAAGCATTTTTCCTAGAAGTTAACATTTTCTAAAACATGTAAGACAAGAACCTGGGACAAATATACCTGCCCTCAAACACTATCCCAGTGTTCTTGTCACATATCCCCCTCCCCTGTTTCGACCTAGGGGCCGGAACACTTGTAGCCCCCAAACAGAAGATGCGAGACAATGCATCTGCGTTTGCCAATTGTGTTCCCGGTCTATGTTCGACAGTAAACTTAAAGTCCTGCAACGCTAGAAACCATCTAGTTACACGAGCATTCTTGCCTCTATTTACATACATCCATTTTAAAGGGGCATGGTCTGTCACTAGTCTGAATTGTCTACCCAAGAGGTAATATCTCAAGGTATCTAGTGCCCACTTAATGGCCAAAGCCTCCTTTTCCACAATGGCATACCTTTTTTCATGCTCATTGAGTTTCCTACTCAAATAAATGATAGGGTGTTCGTCCCCATCTCTGGTTTGGGACAGCACAGCACCTATCCCTACCTCTGAGGCATCTGTCTGTACCACAAATTCTTTTGAAAAATCTGGTGTTATCAACACCGGTTGTGAACACAAAGCCACTTTTAACGCTTGGAACGCCTTTTCTGCATCAGGGTTCCATTTCACCACATTTGACTGCTTCCCTTTGGTAAGGTCTGACAACGGCACCGCTGTGGTCGCAAAATTAGGAATAAACCGTCTATAGTACCCAGTAATTCCCAAAAAAGCCCTTACCTGTTTTTTATTCACTGGACGAGGCCAGTTTTGAATAGCATCAACTTTATTCAATTGGGGCCTAATCAGACCTCTGCCTATGGTGAAGCCCAAGTATTTGACCTCCTCCATTGCGAGGCAGCACTTCTTTGGGTTAGCAGTTAACCCTGCCTCTCTGATTGAGTCCAGTACTGCTTGTACATTAACCAAATGGGACCCCCAGTCTGTACTGTGAATTACCACATCATCCAAATAGGCAGCTGCATATTTTCTATGGGGCCTCAAAATTTTATCCATCGCCCGTTGAAAGGTTGCTGGAGCCCCATGCAACCCAAAGGGTAACATCTTATACTGGTACAGCCCCTCCGGAACCGAAAAGGCTGTTTTTTCTTTGGCGCTATCAGATAAAGGTATTTGCCAGTAACCTTTGGTCAGGTCCAATGCGGTGAGAAACCTGGCTGTTCCCAGCCTTTCTACAAGCTCATCCACACGGGGCATGGGGTATGCGTCAAACTTGGACACCTCATTTAACTTACGGAAGTCATTACAGAAGCGTATGCTACCGTCGGGCTTCGGGATGAGCACTATGGGACTGGACCACTCACTGTTAGACTCCTCTATGACTCCCAGTTCTAACATGGTTTTAACTTCCTTAGAAATAGCTTCTCGCTGAGCTTCAGGAATCCTATATGGCTTTAAATGAACCCTGACCCCTGGTTCTGTGACAATGTCATGTTTTATTATGGTCGTTCGGCCAGGCAGCTCTGAAAATACCTCCCTATTTTGGATGAGAAATTCTTTAACCTGATTGTTCTGATCAGCTGATAATGTCTCTGACACCTTCACTGCGGGAAGCAACCGGGGTGAAGACACCGAAGGGCAAGGCTCCGCTGACAGAGACAACCTATCTTTCCAGGGTTTGATTAAGTTAACATGGTAGATCTGTTCGGGTTTTCTCTTTCCCGGCTGGTATACTTTGTAATTAACCTCATTCACTTTTTCCCTAATCTCAAATGGACCCTGCCATTTAGCTAGGAATTTGCTTTCCACAGTGGGTACCAAAACAAGAACTCTATCGCCAGGAGCAAATTCCCGTATCTTGGCACTCCGGTTATAGACCCTCTGTTGAGCACTTTGGGCCTGTTCCATGTGCTCTCTGACAACAGGTACCACGGCTGCAATCCTATCCTGCATTTGTGTTACATGCTCAATAACGCTTCTATAAGGAGTGGGCTGTCCTTCCCACGTCTCTTTGGCAATATCCAACAGCCCTCTGGGGTGTCTACCATACAACAAATCAAATGGAGAAAACCCCGTAGAGGACTGAGGAACTTCTCTGATGGCCATTAACAAGTAGGGCAAAAAAACAATCCCAGTTTTTCCCATCTCTCTCAACAACCTTTTTTAACATACTTTTTAATGTTTTATTAAACCTTTCCACCAACCCGTCAGTTTGGGGATGGTAGATGGACGTCCTGAGGTGAGTGACCTTAAATAACTTGCACAACTCTTTCATGATCCTTGACATAAATGGAGTACCTTGGTCAGTCAAAATTTCTTTTGGTATTCCCACTCTACTAAATACCTGCACCAGCTCCCTAGCTATCGCCTTGGTTGTGATAGTGCGTAAAGGGACAGCCTCAGGATATCGAGTGGCATAGTCCATAATTACCAGGATATACTGATGGCCCCGAGCAGACTTTAACAAGGGCCCCACGAGATCCATGGCTATTCTGTCAAACGGGACCTCTATAATAGGCATGGGAACTAGTGGGCTCCTGAAATGGGGTCTAGGGGCATGATACTGGCATTCAGGACAGGAAGAACAATATTCAGACACTTCTTTATAAACCCCTGGCCAAAAGAACCTTTGTAAAACTCTTTCAGTGGTTTTTTCTGCCCCTAAATGTCCTGCGGTAACGTGACTATGAGCTAAATCTAGTACCGTTCTCCGATAAGGCTGGGGAACTACCAGCTGTTCCACCACATCCTCACCCCTTTTGACAATGTGGTACAAGAGCTCATTACAGATGGCCATGTGGGGATACGTAACCCTGTCACCTGGTACCACAGGTTCCCCATTAACAATCTTAACATTCTCTCTAGCCTTTATTAAGGTAGGATCCTTTAACTGTTCAGACGCAAACAGATCCTTCTTTACCTCCAGGTCAGGCACGCTTTCAGTTCTAACTACTATGTCTCTGTTCCCGGCAAGAGGGTCCTCACTGGACTCCCCATCTGTCACTTCCCCAGCCAAACTAGCAAAAGGCAAAGGGCCAGAAAGTTCCGAAGACCCACGTACATCCATAAAATCACCGGTATTATCAACTGGCTTTTTACTTCTCACATCTGTTGATAACCGTGATTCCCACAGTTTCCAAAAATGAGGAAAATCCCTCCCTATTATGGCCTCATGCACCAAGGTAGGGACCAGTCCCACTTTAACCATTGCTGACCCACAACAAGTTTCTATATTCACCTCAGCAGTGGCATAATGTTGGGTACCCCCATGTATGCAAGTTACCCCAATAGGTATTTGCTGGACCTTTAAGGGGTTCACTAACCCAGCTTTCACGAGGGTAACTAAACTTCCTGAATCTAGCAAGGCCTCTACCCGGTTACCCTCTAAGAACACATCACACATTTGTTTTTCCAGCTCAGGTGAAGGTACCACAGTACAGGCTAACCTAGCAAAGAAAGACATTCTGCGACATTCAAAGGCAGCATCACATTGCATGGGTTCTTGCGTGACTGGGCAATTGGCAATAACATGACCTGGCATACCACACCTAAAACATTTAACCACACGATTATCAACCCGTTTGGGCAGCATAGACCGTTCTAGCCCCATTGGCCTGTCTCCAGGGCCAGTGTTTACAGTCTCTCCAGCCTTGCGTTCTCTTAACCGCCCAGCAACGTTTTCCCACGGAACAGTCTTACCAGTCTTTACTGAAGGGCGCTGTCGAGGATCTATGGGTTGCTGGGTGGTCATCAGTAGTTCCTCTGCTGCCAAATACCTCTCTACCATGTCCACTAATTGGTCAGCAGTACCCGGGTTTCCATGGCTCACCCACTTGCGCAGGACCATGGGCAAAGATCTCAAGTAGCGGTCCATGACGACTCTTTCCACCATCTGGGGACCAGTTAATGTCTCTGGCTGTAGCCATTTTTTTGTTAGCTGAATAAGGTCGTGCATCTGGGAGCGCGGAGGCTTCTCCATGGCGTACAGCCAACGGTGCACCCGTTGTGCTCGTACTGACAGCGTGACTCCCAGGCGGGTCAGGATCTCAGTCTTTAGTTTATCATAGTCCCGAGCCTCAGCAGGGCTTAAATCAAAGTAAGCTTTTTGGGGCTCACCTGACAGGAAAGGTGCCAGCAGACTGGCCCACTGTGCTTTCGGCCAGTTCTCACGCTCGGCAGTCCTTTCAAACGTGGTCAGATAGGCCTCCACATCATCAGCCTCTGTCATTTTCTGCAGGAAGTGACTGGCCCGTATAGAACTAGAGCTGGTTGGAGCACTGACGGCCACATCTCCAACCCGAGCTGCAAGTCTCTGCACCACTTCTGCTAAGGCCTCTCTATCCTGACGCTGTTGCCTGTAAAGTTCATCAACAACTGCCTGCTGTTGTCTCTTATTTTCCTCCATTGCCACCTGCTGCTGTCTTATATTTTCCTCCATTGCCACCTGCTGCTGTCTGTTGGCCTCCTGCTGTAGTCTCCAATTTTCCTCCATTGCCACCTGCTGTTGTCTCCTATTTTCCTCCATTGCCACCTGCTGCTGTCGGTTGGCCTCCTGCTGAGCCGCTGTAGCTTGCAGCAAGGCTTTAAGCAGATCCTCCATGTCGACAGATTTTTCAGGCGGCTTTGTAGCAGCTTTCACCCAGGACATATATCAAACCCTCAGGGGTGAGTCTCAGTAACTTCACACTGGGCTGTATCTGCATAAACCACCGTTTTCTGCAGGCCTCACAAAGCTGCTGCTTTCACTTATGCGCAGAACGGTGTGCTCGCATTCTCCACCAAGTTGTAACACTGTAGGGGTGCAAGGCGCCTTTTCCTGGGGAATATGGCCGCACGCAGCAGCTGAGGAACAACACAAGTCCAGTTTCTGGTACAACTGACCCCGGCCAGTTTTATTGAAACAGAAAATAAAACAAACCCCAAAATAAAAATACCTTGCCTGTCCGGCACTAACTAAACATAAGATATTCCTAACTGTCACTAAACAAAACACAGAGTTCTTCAGTACATACTGTATAGCTCACTTGCATCAGAAAGCGTGTCTCTCACACACAGATCCTGCAGCCTTCCCAGGCAGTCTGCCCATACTAATCAGGTTAGAAGCACTATAACACTCTTACACAGCTGAAACCCTGATTAGCCCTCTGTGAGGCCAAAGACCCGAACTGGGCCCAATGTCTAGAACTCGCCTTATCTCTCTCTCAGAGCCTTTACCCAGCTTTTACAGCAAACTGAAAAGGTTCAGACAAAACAAAAAGCATTTTTCCTAGAAGTTAACATTTTCTAAAACATGTAAGACAAGAACCTGGGACAAATATACCTGCCCTCAAACACTATCCCAGTGTTCTTGTCACAGTATGCATCAATGATGAATGATGCGCGGCCCCGCGCTCATTCATCATTGGTGCTGGGTCGCTTCTGCATGCAGGCCAATATAGACAATCTCGTCCATATTAGTATGCACTGCTATGGAGCTGGGTGACGTGGGGAGTGAAGAAACTTCACTTTCCCTGTCACCCCCGCCACCGGGTCGCCCGTCGGCTGTATCCGCCATCGTGCAGCTCGGCGGCGGATCGCCGAGTGTGTAGGGGCATTAGATGTACAATAGATAAAGGTTGCACAAGTCACCTTATATTCAAGCGCGACCCCCAAGTTTTCCTAATTCAAAAAGTGCTTATATATTTACTTAATATAGTAATAGAAGTCGGGGGGTGCTACCACAGCCAAAATAGGAATCAGTTACGTATACAAAGAGAGAGAAGAATTGCCTTAGGGTGGTGCACATTACAACATATAAAATATAACTTTTAATTAAATTAATATTAAAAACTAGCGAAATAAAGGATAAAAATACATATAGGTGAAAGAAGATAAGAAAAGTGTTTAAAATATGACTCTTAGACACACAGGATGTCCGCTGAATGTGGAACTAATATGACTTATAACAATAGTGTATTTGTGTGTTTATGCCAATACTGTATAATATCTGATAATTATAAACATAAGCATAACGTCCCGCCCCCCCAACGGTTTGGGCATGAATGTGTTGCCCGGACTGTGCCCCCTAAATGGCTGCCAAATTACGCTGGACCGCCCCCTCCCAACCAGCGACCGCCTCTGCCTGTCAGCTGTATGGCATGCGCCGGTGCACCGCGGTGCCGGTGCATGCGCAGTTCAGACCTGATCGGCTTCTGTGCAAAAACGCACAGCAGCATTCAGGTCTGAATTAGGCCCAATTTGCCTCTATTCAACCTCAAATACTATGTTACTATGTATTATGTCATTAGATACTGATCAGTGATAATCGATGACTGCTGCTGATTTTAGTCAAACTGTGAAACTATGACATAGGTGATTGGGACATTTAGAGTATGAGAACATACAAAAAACTTCAAGAAGGGTTCGTGACAGGAATTACTATAACCAATCCTGATCAGCCAGTGTGTGACAGTTGCATCAAGGATAAGCAAACCCTGTAGCCCCTTCCCGAAATCAGCAACTAGAGCAGAGGCACCACTATCATTGATGCACACAGATGTATGTGGACCTATACAACATGAATCATTGAGTGGATTCAGGTATTTCATGGCACTATATAAGTGAAAAATGTGAAGTGATAAATAAAATTGCGGTCCATAAGAATTTAGTAGAAATTCAAACGGGATACAAGACTTTAAGATCAGACAATGGAGTAGAGTACCAAACAAAGGTTTTTCAGACTTCATGAGAAAAAATGGGATCAAGCATTAGCTACCATGGCGTATACACCAGAAAAAATGGAGTAAACAAGCATGCAAATCGAACTATAGGGGAAAGAACCCGTGCAATGCTGAATGATGCTAGCCTTAAAAATACATTTTGTGCTGAGCAGTTCAAACAGCAGTTTATCTAAAGAACAATGCACCAACTGTTGCAGTAAAAGGGAAAACACCATCTGAAGCATGGGCCAGTAAGAAACCTGACACAAGTCACTTAACAGTATTTGCAAAGCTTATGTACATATTCCAAAAGAAGGAAGGTGCAAGGTGGACTACATATCACAAGACTGTATTTTCCTGAGGCATTGTATTGAGATTAGAGCGAAAGATATTAGGGGTAATTCAGAGTTGATCGCAGCAGCAAATTTGTTAGCAGTTGGGCAAAACCATGGGGGTCATTCCAACCCGTTTGCACGCAGCAGTTCTTCGCTGCGGTGCGAACGGGTTGGAACTGCTCATGCGCGGTGCCCGCAATGCGCATGCACGTCATTGCCCAGCGACAGACGTCGCTGGCCAACGACCAGAAGAGAGAAGAAAGTGATCGCAAGAAGATTGAAAGCGGGGAGGCGTTCAGGGGCGGATACTCACCATTTTCCAGGCATGGAGATCCAAACGCAAGCGTGTCCAGGCGTATGGAGGGTGGATTGCTGACGTAAATCCCGGGACCTTCATCGCAGGATCTGTCGCACAGGGTAAGTCTGACCCTGGTCTTGTCTTGCAGGAAACTTTTTTAGCATAGCAGGGCTGCACAAGCGATCGCAGCCCTGCTATGCTAAAATACACTCCCCCATTAGCAAATTGCTACTCCAACAACAAGCAGTTGAGTATTATCCAACCCTCATATCATAAGCTATCTACAGCACTGTGAGAGAATCCAATAATAACATTTTGAGAAATAGCGCTGTCTGTAATTTTGCTTACAGTATGCTTCAAATTTGTTCTATGCAGGGGTGGAATAGTTCTATAGCAACATTTCAGTTGGTAGCCAGCGATACTGCTCTAGTCTCCCTGGAATCTGATCACTCCTGAGGTTGCAAGGTCTGGTGGATGTGCTCGCTACACATGTGCTGGCTCACAAGGGGCCTCCGCTCTGCTCTTTTGACAAGAGCCTGTGGGAACGTAGCGGCCTTGGTTGGTGAAAAGCAGGCTAGCGGTCCTCATCACTTCTGAGCCTTCCTCCTACTATACCATTGATTTCTCCCTGACTTATATATTTTTATTAAACAATTATTCCCGAGAGTGAAGTATATTGGCATTTTACCACCACATCTGTATTAGTCTTCTTTAGAAAATCCACCATAACGTTATGTTAATTAAATCTGATTTTTTTTTATATTTTAAAACATTTCTCTAGTGATAGTGCTGTGCGATATGCAATAAGCAGCAACGCAAGATAGCATATTGTATCATGCTATAGTAAGGGGACATGCTATAGTTATAAGATGCTTTATTACAAAAAATAATAATAATTAAATAACAATGCAAAAATAAATCCCAGTCATTAAATCAGCATTACCACATATCCGTGCATTACACTATGATCTATAACTATACTGGCCGACTACATTGTTTTATGATTGCCGACAAATTCAAGAGCAAAAGGTTAATTACAACCCGGCCACAGATGAATCCAGAAACATGAAAAGAGCCGCTTTACACTGGTGTAATGAAGATGAACTGCACGTATTTCAGAAACACTCTGACAGATGATAGGAGAAAACATCAATGTAACAAGCATTAACATCTTCACTTAAATGCTCATCTGAAGACTACTTTCTGCTGCATTTAATTCACTGCATAATGGTGGGTAGTAATAGTAAATATATCCCAGCGACAATACATTTCTCATTCTGATGTATTTAAAGATCAATAGAAGAAAATCAAAATGTAGAATACTATAAAGACAAAGATGAGATGAATAGTTATAGCATGCTCTATGTGAGTTTACATGAATAAGGGTATACACCTAAAGATTTATCTGTCCAATCTGTCTGAATCTGGTAATGTAATGGAGCAAATGACAATCAACCATTTGCTCCCAAACACTGGAAATCAGACAGTGGTCGTTCAGACAAATTGGCTAAATCCATTTGATTTAACAAATTTATCCGAACAATAGTTTTTATCCATTTTCCATTCGGGATCAAATGGCTGATTGTGATTTGCTCCCATACATTATCAGATTTTTGTTCCCAAAAGACAGATTGGACAGATAAATCTAAAAATCTCAACGGGTAATTAGCAAACTTTGAAAACTATGAAACAGCCATGTTTCTTTATCTACACAAGCGCTGCTACTCAGTGCTGGATTACCA
Source organism: Pseudophryne corroboree (assembly GCF_028390025.1). Classification (NCBI taxonomy): domain Eukaryota; kingdom Metazoa; phylum Chordata; class Amphibia; order Anura; family Myobatrachidae; genus Pseudophryne; species Pseudophryne corroboree. The sequence continues at coordinate 693,874,072 of NC_086449.1, read as the reverse complement.
AATAGGCAAAGTAGGCACCTACCTATGGACCCCGTGCCTTTTAGCCACCCCGTAACAATGGATTGAAATAATATGATGTTGAAATAAAAATTACAATCAAGCTTTTTAAAATTGTTTCAACTAATCAACTCAAAGATATGAAAACTTTACATTAAAGACTCTATAGAGAACAAACTGTATTAATGTTATGTACCCATTAACAACTTAAAGCACATAAACCATAGACATCAGATTCACATTATAGTTTCCAGATCGTAGACTGTTAGTAAAATGAAAAATGTATAAAGAGATAATTTGCGATGGGGGACCCGATATTTTGACTGCCTAGGGGCCACCCCAGGGTTTCATCCGGCACTGCTGCTGATCAGTCTTTGGAAACAACACAATGGAGGGTATTTATCAACATATGTAGAGAGATAAAGTGGAGAGAGATAAAGCACTAACCAATCAACTCCTAACTCTAAATATTCAAGTTCAACATATAAAATGAGAGCAAAATGAGTTAGAAGATGATTGGATGGTGCTTTATCTCTCTCCACTTCATTTCTCTACAAGTTTTGATAAACACCCCTTTAAGATAAATCGGTGTCTAGTTTTGCTTTTTAGCGTTTGCTCTGGAAAACGGGCAGGTTGGAAACAGCATCAAAGTCCGACCTGCTAACACTTTAGGTTGGCACCACCTTTCTTCTTTTACACTTTAAATTGGAAATTTTTCTCTGTTTGGAACCTTGCATTAAATATTTTGAAGTGAAACTGCAAATATTCATTCCCTAAGTATAAGATGCAAAATGAGAAATTGTGTATCCTCTCAAAGTATCTAGGAACACTAATTTAAATGTACCCTCTCCATCCCTTTATCTCATTTATTAAAAATTCCATCCATGTAAAAGGAAATCTTGTTTTTGCTCTTAGGGATCTATTCATGAAGCAGTGAAAAGAGTAGAGAAGTGAGCCTGTGGAGAAGTTGCCCATGGCAACCAATCAGCTGCTCTGTACAATTGTATAGTATGCAAATTATAAATGTTAAGTCAATGCTGATTGGTTGCCATGGGCAATATCTCCACTGGCTCAGTTCTCCACACTTTTCACTGCTTCATGAATAGACCGCCCTGTTGAAAACCAAGACACACAGTACATGCTGAATACATCATTTGCAAGAAGTGCTCTTGATACACTCAACACCTCTCTATAGCCCAGTGTAAACATTTGCACCCTCCTAGATACTGCCATCATAGATTTCCAATCCATGTACCATCTGGTAAAAATGGGTACATAAAAAAGTACAAATATAGGTACATGATGTTACAGATGTTCACTTGTGCTGTCATTCCATGTTTTCCATATTTGATTTTGTAGGCAGTACAGTCCTCTAGTGTCCACCCATTCTATGTAAGAGCGCATTAATGCACTGTGTTTAATTGAGTTAAAAATTTAAGTTCTGATACATAGACTGTCGGAAATATATTTGCAACTTGATTTCAATTAACTCTGAGAATATCCTGAAACTTTTACATGTATTGGTGTGAACTTATATTTTAGGCTAAATAGTCAACTATTACATATACATGCTGATTAAGCATACTGTATATAACATTTTACATGACTGGATGATTGGTATACAATTTAAATAAGATTCCTAAAGTTAAAGAGATTTCAAAGGCAATGACTGTTTATTAGATATATGAGTAAATAGGACTGGCATTATCAATTAGTTTACATCTCATAGTGGCTCATGACCTTTGTTTTATGATAAAGTCTTGCTTTGTGTTGCAGAAGTGTTTCTTACAGATGTGTCATTTATATTATTTTTGTTTTTTAATATCAATATGGAGTTATTGTTGTGAGCAGTTTATATTTTTTCTGATTATATCAAAAAAGCTGTGTCGCAGACCACAGACTTCTGGGCAAGCAGAAGTCAAGTTGCACAAAGATTATTTATTTGCTAAAGCCCATAGGTTACTGAAGTAAGAGGAATGCACTTTTCAAAGAGCCGAAGGTTGCACATTTCGATTGAATGAGGGTGGTGGTGTTCCTTGCTGAGTGCAGACTTCAGTAGATAAAACAGGAAGCATTTAGGTGCACTCTGAGCAATATTATCAAGAACAGTCTTGATGTTCTTATTCCCATAAGTAATTCAAGACAAAAATGAGGCTAAATACAGCATATGTTTAAGGGAATAGATCGAATTTTATGAATGGGCTGGTCTTGATCTTCATAATTTTCCACCCAATACCACCTGTAAACCAAGATGCACTTCTAGTTGGCAAGAGCAACGATTGGATAGTAGGCATGCTCCTTAAAGATTGCTGAGGAGACCAAGTAAATAAACAAGTACAAAACCAAATTGTCTTCATAAATGACCTGAGGAAGTGGATATCAATCCAGGGAACCAAGAACAATAGAAATGAGAAGTATTGATTTCTCTTCTCTGACACTATTTTTATTCTTTTTCATCCTTCCATTTCTTTTAATATGTAACTTTTCTTTTAGAATTTGTGGTCTTATTTGTATGTTTAATAATTTTTGAATTGTAAATGAATGCATATTACCATTTTAAATCTAAAACACCAATTGTTCTCTTTAACTTAATACCGTGATTATATATTGATGTATTTACAAAAATTTACTCCCCATTAAAAAAAAAAATAACTTTATACAATTATCATTTAAACCATCTCCCAATTTATTTGTACCAAAAGAAAATCCCAGAAAAGACTTCAAATGATCATTCAACCAATGTACTTCAGGTAATAAATGTCCATGAATATATTATTAACAATTCAATGGGTGGCTGCTATTACACATTTGCATAAGAAAATTAACAAGTTCAAAGCAAAGCAGGTATAAATTTGTATCTATCTCTTTGGAAATTGATGGTCCATACTGGTGAAGGAGCTCCAACAACCTGAAAGACAGTGCATTTATGAAAAGAAATAACTGTGAAAGCTCCCCTTTGGTTTTTTCAACTGATAGTGCAAACATTAATGTAAGGTTTAATGCACTCATTATCTCCAGCATTGATTACTGCAATAGTCTTCTTACTGGTCTTCAGAAAAAAAAAAAAGAGGCTCTCACCACTGCAATCCATTCTAAATGCAGCTGCAAGGCTTATCTTCTTCACTCTCTCAGTACCTCATTTGGTTGCCTGTATTCTATCTATTTAATATAAAATAATTTTACTTTTTACTTACACAAAAGGCTAATAGCCAAACTGCACCAGCATACTTATTTTTGCTTATCTCAAAATTTCTCCCAACCAGTGACAGCTCCACAGGTGAGGCTGAAGGGCAGTCCAAAGTTCAAATAGGGGAGCCACACCTACTGCCACCCCAAATGCTGGCTTGGACTCACTGACAGTTGATGAGACTCTCCTACTTGCTCCCAAACCGACATTTCTGCTTTACATAAGATTTGCGTCTCTCATCCACACACATTGCTTTTTTCTGGGGTGCAACCACTCTGTGGAATATCCTATTATGCAATGAGACATTCCTCTTGTCTCTAAAACTCACCTGTTCAGACAGCTTATCAAATTCCAGAAGTTTGTGTTATAATCATAAACCAGATAAGTCGGAGAAAGTAGATGAATATTTTTTATTGTGTTATTATATGAACTGTTGATGTATGTGTTTTGAAAATTAAAATTTCTATAAGGTACAAATATTCTTATTGAAAAAAACACTTTTTTAATTAATATTATTTAAATTCATTCATTGCTCTGCGCGATCCTGTACTTTGTGGTGGTTTGTTTTCTAAATTAGAAATCGCACAGATGGGTTCTTGAGGATCGCTGCAGTGAAATTTTTAGTTGGATAATTTAGTTTCAGTTATCATATGTAAATTATTTGCTGGTGCCGTGAGGGGTTCTTTGTATCTTTTGCAAATTCCAGAACCACCACATAACCTCCATAAGCTGCCCCTCTCCAGTCCACAGATAACCTCATGTGTTTTTTTTCTTCACTTTCACATCCTGCTGACTCATGTCCAACATTCCTGTGTGACTACAGTATATCATACTAGCCCACCAAGAACACCTGCAATCTAACTGGACCAATATGCAATTGGCAGCACCTATCCTTGTGTATCAATTCCTATTTCCCTATAGATTGTAGGCTTGCAAGTAGGGCCTTCCTACCTCTATGTCTGTCTGATATACCCAGTCTTATTTTATGAATGTTTGTTCCTAATTGTAAAGCTCAACTGAATATGCTGGTGCTTTATAAGTACAGTAATTGTTAATAAACAAATAAATAAATAAATATATATTGTTGCATTGCATCATTAATATGTATGATTTTGCCTTCCTTAAGCATACTGTAAAGTGAAAAATATCTTTAATAGTGTGATTTGCAATACCATAACTGGACACTAGATGGACTCAACCTGAAAATTGCATATTTACTGTACATATTGGTACTGTAGTCTGTTCAATCCCTGAACCAATCTCATTGTTGTGTAATTAAACAATAATGAATGTATTGTATGTGCGTTCCAGCTTTTCCAAAACACAGCTTTTTTTGTAGTGTGTTCCCACAATACATTTCTGACAGTGGAACACCATGTAGCACTCAGTGCTTTGAGCTTTAGGGGAAACCAACTATTGCCACAAGCTACTGTTCTTATGTAGTGACTTTGTACTTCACTGCCTAACTCGTTGGTGCTTCATAATGTAGTGATTGACATGGTAATGTTAATTCAGAAAGGGCAAATTAAATAAATAATAAATAAACAAATTATATATATTTTTTCCTGAAAGTGGCCACAATTAATCTTGTAGTGAAAATGTATATTCTCTGAAGTTAATATTTTGTAAAACCAAAGATGATAAACACCTGTTTTTCATAAATCATAAGTTGGCAGCATTGTTTATTCAAGATGGCAGTTTGTGGAAAACTGGGGTGATTTTGTGCATTATTTGACAACTGTTTACAGGTATGTAATTGTCCTTATATTAACATAATGTTGGAGATAACTAATAATATAAGTCTTATAGATTTAAATGATAATAGGCTTAAACTGTAATTTCAAGATGTTAGCTTTGATAATGATGTAGTTTAATTGACAGATTTAAATGTTTTTTGCAAGTATTTTGGAACATGTCATGTCTGTCACAATTCCTATGTCGTGTCTGTCACAGGAATAGTGTTTAATAAAATATTTACAAATACTTGAAATTTCTTATCTTCTTTAACCAACCAAGCCAACAACTCTATCATTCTCAGTGTTAAGTCAGGGAACTGTAGGTTTCATATTTTGGAAGATTTGGAAGTAAGTTATACTCATCCTGAATTTGTGTTCCGGTTCAGTGTCGTGTCTGTCACATAATATTTGTACATGTATAATTCTGATAATTACACTTCCCTGTTTAACTATTCACTGTTTATAACTAGCATAGTTTGCAGAACTTCTGATATTTTATTAATTAAAAAAAATAATCATCATTATTCTTGCAGTGAATCATTTGTCATGTCTGTCACAAATGGAATTGTATATATATATATATATATATATATATATATAAATTGATAATGTCGATATTATCTTAAACCATAAAGCTATACCTTTAAACACACTTTTATAATGGAGCCGCTGCGGCCACTTCACTTGATACCCACGCTACGTACTTTGTACGCTATTTGCGTACAGAGTCCCGTACCGCGTACGGACTTAGCGTACAAACGCCGCGCTGGGGGTACAAAGTACACACAGCGCACGCACACACTTTTGATAACTTTAAACCTTATTCGTAATGCAATGCAATGATAATATTACACTCTAAACCTTGTGCCGCAAAGCACTGCAATGATGTTACACCTTAAACCTTACACAGTGCTGACGGTATAAAGTACTCGCAGTGCGTACACACCTTATCAATACACTTAAACCTTATACAGTTAGGTAATGTAATACGCTTTAAACCCTAGCAGGGAAAAGAGGACACAACACCAATTTGTAGTTAAACACTGGGCTCCAAAACCTCAGCATATATGTCTGAAAGGGGATAACAATACAATTTGTACACTACAAAATACAACAGAGTAAAATGGCTACAGTCAATTGTACATACGTGACAATATTTTCGCTTGCGCAACCTGGACCAGTCCTCCGCTCATCAGGTAGATAGCGTTCAGAGTCTTCTGACTGGCCAGGCAGCAACAGGCTTTTATACACTACTTCCATAAACAATACAATGGTTACTGTAATCTCTTTGTCCATTGTACACAGAGATGCATCTTTACATTACAGGAGAGGTCATAGGTTGATTTGAAAAGGTGGGCGATGTCTTTCCCAACTGCTCTTGTGGGTGGTCTCCTCTGGATTTCCGCCGCATACATAATATACAGTAAATACAGTTTATATCTATATTCTACTTCTGCACATAACTATACGCAGGAACATGCGATCTTCCTCTAACCAACACCGGAATGTTATCCTTAAAATACCCTACAGCTGGATACTAGACATCACCCTATAACCTTAGTCTGTCCCTTCCTATCATGCAAAGGTGAATCCCTTAGTCCTGGAATCATTTAAACTGTTGATACTTGCTGATGTGGTGCAGGGGAGCTATGTGTACAAAGTGCACTATTTGGGTTAAATATGTAATCTTTTGATAACCCTCTATGCACTCACAAACTCCGCCGTAAATACCCATACCACTCGCAGGATCGCGGTAGCGATAATACGCAAATTGCGGATATGTGCACGCACGGCGGAACAAGTGTACACGCAGCGGGCATGTGTGTGTGGTTAGTACGTGGTGTGTGTATTACAATACTTTTCGACTTTGACAGTCCACCCTTTGGCAGTCAACAATAACTGCCACTATCTAAACACTAAACAGAAAAATATACAATACAATATCTACAGATGATTGGATGGTAGGAGGAGAGGTGTAGATGAGAAATGTATGACCTAGTGGGATAGTAAAAGCATGTATGTATGAATTCATGTCTGAGGGGCATGTATCATCGTGCCGTATATGTTCTAAATAAGCTTCGAGGTATTGCGAAGTATACATTAAATCCTTCTTATCCCGTATTAAGGGTCTGTAAGTGGGCCAACAAACACTACCGAGCTCTTTTCGGCTTCTTGTTCCAACAAATGGGGTGCACATTTAGTTGGTGATACATGGAGGGGGATCATATGTGAGTGCTAATATATGTGGATATCACCTGTCGACTATGTGTGTCACTAACTGAAGGTTGTAGAGATGAAGATAAGACACATATCTAAAATACATTTACATAAATATTTCATAAACATTCTTGGATGTAGTTGATGTCTTTTCCGGATCGATGTATCTGGGCAAAGGGGGAGACAAAGGAAAAACGGGTGAAAGAAACGGGCCATGGAATTCATTTGCAATCCTTATAACATTGTCTCTATGGATGGGTCGTAAATCAAATCTGCTGCTATAACAATGCCCCCGCTCCTTAAACTCATCAAATTTGTGCCATGCTTGTGCCGCGTTAGAATTCGAACACACCTAAATATCAAGCCAATAATTATGACGACTCCCAGGATAAAAAGGAGAAACTTTCCTACACTCATAATAACATTTTGAGCCCATTCTCCTAAACCTGAGAACCAATTGCGTGGGTTCAACCATGAGACCCAGCCGGTCAGTTCATTACTCACAGTAGTCAGGGTAAGGTTGTGTCTCCTTCGGAACTCCCACTTCAACTGCAAGATATCGTCCATCTTTTGATCGATGATCTCGGTTGGGTCATCAGTGCTGTTTGTAATATACCTGCAGCACTTCACACCATATTGAGTTGCCAAAGTGACACAGTACCCACCCGTCACGGCTGTGATATAATTGAGGACCATCCTGTGCTGGATCAGTTCCGTTTTGTAAGCTTGCAACTCCCTACCCGTATACCTGAAGGTGTCGTCATACATCTCAGTGATATTATCTATCAAGTTCGCTAGCGCATGGATATACCTATAATTTATTTCCCCTGGCAGTACGGGTGATGTCTAATGCGAGAAGGAATTGAATCCCGGTGGATTCGTGGATCAAATCAGAGGCTACGTGCTCTGTCCTATCTATGAGGTGTCTCTTAACGATGTGTTCATAATGAGTATGAGTATAAGGAGCCTGAGCACTGCGGTGAACGTCTTTCATCTTATCATGGGTTGTGGTCATGACCTCTGGCAACACTCTTCCAATGTAACACAATCCCTCTGAGTTTGGGGCAAGCCACTTATACGCCTTCCTCCCACATATGAAATAGGCATCATTGGGGAGAACATATGGGACAGAATATGACATTACCATATTACAAACTTTCCAAGTGAAAAACCCAATCCCTAGTTCTTTCATCTGTTCAGTACAAGTATCAGGCTGTATGATATGAGCACAGTACCCTGGTGATACTTCTCCAACCCGCATGGTCTTGCTTCCTTGAGTATACCTATACCGAAAATACCTTCCACTGTTGGCTATTTGGCATATAAGTTCAGAGTCTACGGGTATCCTATCAGCTCTGTGTGAAAATGCCGTGGTTTGATTATTCCATGTCACCTCCCAATTTCCTGGTTTCGGGAATTGGAAATGTTGAAACACACTAAGGATCTATCTACATGATACTAGTGGAGCTTCAAACTAGGGGGCCTAGAAATATTAAATTTCTTGTCCACCGGTCTCCCACCCCGTAATTCGAGTACCTCATCTATTGCTAAAGGGTACGGTACTAATCCTGACTTGCTCTGACCTTGAGGTACTTGTGAACACACCCAGCATTCTGTTTGGTTTAAAACCTTACCCACTAGTGAGTGGTAATCACTCAATGGATGACGGTCCATGTTGATATTAAGGCTGGACTGACATCTCTGGATGCACCCATCCTCAACTATGTTCTCACAATTCTTACAAATGCAATTTTCCTCAGCCAATAACCCTTCACAGTGCCTCCTAGTTCCCTGACTACCAGATCATTTTCTGATACTCGCCTTTGCTCGAGTAATGTGTTGCTCTTGAAATTCTACGTCCTCGCCATCAGAACCCATTCCAGATCCTTTCTCGACCTCTCTGGTACTCTCACCGAAACAGACTGTTCTGGTCAACAACAGGGTTCACAGGAAAACCCGGAACGCAGTCTCTTGGGGTAAGTCCATCTTGTTAAAGGAAGAGAAAGGAAACAAGAAGGGGGAGGAAAAGGGAAGGAGAGAAGGAGGGTAGTGGGAGATGGAGAAAATAATAAAAAGAAAAAACTGGTGCGACAACCGCCTCTGGTCTTGTTGTTCTCCACGCTCAGGTGCCGTGACAACAGTACTGCCTCTCAACCTTCCCGGAACAGACACTCCAGTGATACGATGTTCTCTACACTCTGCTCTTTGTCACGGGTTCTCTCTGGGTCAGCGACCTTCTTACAGTGGGACGAGTGGACCCAAGTCTTTCTTTCGGCAACCTTTAATGCTGTCGTGCTGGTTAGTAAGACTTGGTACGGTCCTTCCCACCTGTCAATGAGGCAACCTGAGCGTAGAAAATTTCGAATCATTACATAATCCCGAGGTTCATTGTCATGACAATTACTGTTTGAGAGGTCAGGAATCACCAGCTTTAGATTTTTGTTTTGATTCCTCAGCTGTTGGCTCATCTTAACCAAATATTTTACAGTCACTTCATTATTGCATTTCAAATCATCCTGGGGGTCTATCATTACATGGGGTTGTCGACCAAAAAGAATCTCAAAGGGTGACAGGTTAAGTGGGGACCTGGGAGTGGTTCAGATGCTGCACAATACTAGTGGCAAAGCTTCTGGCCACAACAATCCAGTTTCAGCCATCACTTTGCTCAACTTGTTCTTAATAGTGCTGTTTACTCTTTCCACCTTCGCACTCGCCTGTGGGCGGTACGGAGTATGCAGCTTGCTAATAATTCCCATCAGTTTGCACATAACCTGAAAGACTTCACCTGTAAAATGGGTACCCCTATCGCTTTCAATTATTCTAGGGATACCATATCTGCACACAAATTCCTGCACAATTTTCTTTGCAGTGAATGTAGCAGTATTTGTAGCAGCAGGGAACGCTTCTACCCAATTGGAAAACACATCAATACAGACTAACACATATTTTAAATTTCTGCAGGGTGGTAACTGTATGAAATCAATCTGTATTACCTGAAAAGGGCCGTCTGTCAGCGGGATATGGGATGGTTCTGTTGGTATTGACTTTCCAATATTCTTCCTCAAGCAAATAAGACATGTCATTGCTCTCTTACCCGCATGAGAAGAGAATCCTGGCGCACACCAGTAGGCTCTCACCAGCATACACATACCCTCTTAACCCAGATGAGTCAGACCGTCTGCCGCCTCAGCTAAGCTTGGAAGATATGCTCTGGGGGCCACTGGCTTACCCTGTCCATCTGTCCAGAGTCCTGAGGACTCTTGGCCATACCCCTTTGACCTCCAGACTGCTTTTTCCTGTGGAGAACACAAATTTTGCATTTCACTCAATTTTTGTGTGTTGACGGTGTTGAATATCATTAGTGATGTGATATCTGTTTGTATGGGGGTGCTGGCTGCTGATTTAGCAGCTTCGTCTGCCCGGCTGTTACCAAGTGACACTGGGTCTTGACTGTAAGTGTGGGCTTTGCACTTGATAACAGCCACTCTGTCTGGTTCTTGTATCGCTGTTAGAAGCCTTTTTATATGGGATGCATGCGCTACAGGTATGCCAGCTGCCGTCATGAAATTTCTGAGGCGCCATAGGGCCCCGAAATCATGCACTACTCCAAAGGCATACCTAGAATCTGTATATATATTGGCTGACTTTCCCTTGGCCAATTCACACGCTCTGGTTAGGGCGACCAGCTCAGCAACTTGTGCTGAGTGCGGTGGGCCCAGGGGCTCAGCCTCTATGATACCTCTGTCATCTACGACTGCGTATCCAGTACACAAGTCTCCCGAGTCCGTCTGTCTGTGGCAATTACCGTCAGTGTAAAAGGTAAAATCTACGCCTTCCAGTGGGTTGTCACTAATGTCGGGTCTTGCCGTGAAAGTTTGGTTCAGATATTCCATACAATCATGTGTGTCAGTGTCTGTACTAAATCCTCCTTCACCATCATTCTCATCCTCCACCCTTTGTGCCTGTCCAGGCACACCTGGCAGATAAGTTGCAGGATTTAGTGCGCTGCATCTCTTTATGGTGATGTTTACCGGGGCCATTAGTGCTAATTCCCACCTTGTAAACCGTGCAGATGAGACATGTCTGGTTTGGGCAGAGTTCAGTAAGGCTGACACTGCATGAGGTGTATGGATGGTCAGGTTGTGTCCTAACACTACGTCTTCGCTTTTACTTACTAGCAAGGCCATCGCTGCAACACTTCGCAAGCATGTGGGGAGAGACCGCGCTACGGTGTCCAACTGTGCACTGAAGTAAGCTACCAGCCTGCTGGCATCACCATGTCTCTGGGTTAGGACACCTGCCACACACCCAGCACTTTCCGTACCGTACAATTCAAAGGGTTTCCCATAATCTGGCATGCCTAATGCAGGTGCCTGTGATAGGCATTGTTTAAGTCTCTCAAATGCCAGTTCGGACTCATCTGTGTGAGAGATCCGATCTGGTTTGTTCGAGGAGACCATTTCCTGCAAAGGTAAAGCCAGTATGGAGAACCCTGGGATCCAGTTTCGGCAGTACCCACACATTCCAAGAAAGGTGCGGATCTGTTGCTGGGTTTGTGGCAGAGTCATGTCGCGAATCGCCTGTATTCTATCAGCGGTGAGGTGTCTAAGTCCTTGTGTCAAGCAATGTCCCAAATATTTTACCTTGGTCTGGAACAACTGCAACTTATCCTTTGAAACCTTGTGTCCCGTATTAGAAAGGGGAAACAGAAGCTGTTTCGTGTCTTTCAAGGACGATTCGAGTGAATCAGAACACAGCAGTTAGTCATCTACATACTGTATTAATACTGATCCGCTCTCAGGTTGAAAGGATTGTAAATAGTCATGCAAAGCCTGGGAGAAAATACTTGGGCTGTCAATGAAACCTTGGGGTAGGTGTACTGTACTCCCCTGTATGTAAATGCAAACAGGTATTGGCTGTCCGGGTGCAGAGGGACAGAAAAGAAAGCAGAACAGAGGTCAATTACAGTGAAAAATTTTGCCGTAGGAGGAATTTGCATGAGGATGACAGCTGTATTTGGCACTACAGGGAATTGGCTCTCAACTATCTTGTTTATCCCCCTTAGATCCTGCACTAGTCTGTAACCCCTCCCCCCACTCTTTTTCACAGGGAAGATGGGACTATTGGCAGTGCTGGATGTCCTAACTAGGATGCCCTGTTGTAGCAAGCGCTCTATGACTGGGTACACTCCTAATTCCACCTCTGGCTTCAGAGGATACTGAGGGATTTTTGGAGCTATCCTACCATCTTTTACTTGCACTACTACAGGAGCTACATTCGCCATCAATCCAGTGTCTTGTCCATCTTTGGTCCAGAGGGATTCCGGTATCTGGGAGATCATTGCCTCTTCCTTGGATGGACACTTGTCTATAACAGCAGAGTGTGACATTAACCTTTGTGGGGTGTCTAACATATCCTGCACTTCCTGAACGTGATTCTCGGGTGTATCCAAGAAGACACCCTCAGGAGTACAATATATGACACACACCATTTTACACAATAAATCTCTCCCAAGTAGATTAGTCGGAGCCGATGCAGCCAGCAAAAAGGAATGCTTGGTCTGCAAAGGCCCTATCGTAATCTCCGCTGGTCTACTTAAAGGGTAGTGTTGCACTATTCCTGTTACTCCCATTGCTGAAATTGTTTTTTCCGTGGTTTTCATACCTACCGTCGAATTTAATACTGACCTGGCTGCCCCTGTATCAACAAGAAAAGGTAATGATCTACCAGCTACATCAACTGTGACCTCAGGTTCACTACCAAGGTTAGCAATCAACTTCACTGGCTGCAGACTACAGGTGTGGCCCAACCCCTATTGTATATTGTGACCCTCCCGGAGCGCGCTGGCAGCTACAATATGTGAGGGGGGTAACTGAGATTTTTCGGAGGCCTGCCAGTCCCTCCTAGGTGGATACCTCCTTGTTTCCCCTGCGTGTGGCTCATAATTTTTCCTATGTGATCCCTGATCCCAATTACGTGTATCATAATGTGGTTCATATCCTGGTCTAGGGGGTCGGTATACCTTATGTGTGTCCTTATACCTACAATTCCGTGCATAATGTCCTTCCTTCTTACAGTTATAGCATACCACTACACGTAACTTACCATCAGGGGTCTGGGGTTTTGGCTGATGCGGCTTCGTTGTAAGGGCATTTATACTTACTGTCATCAGCTTATCCCCTGTGACTCCCTGTGCTTAATGATGTTCCGATCGTGCTCGATAGCGGACTCTCTTAATGCAGCCACCGAGATACCTCTCCAGTTAGGTAGAGTGGTTTGTACCCTTGTTCTCAGTGTTTCTTTTAACCCGTCCATTAATACTGACACAGCTACCTCCCTGTGATGTACAATTTCCTTAATGTCCTCGACCCCAGTGTATCTAGCCATTTCCTGCAGTGCTCGATGGAAATATTCAGATGCCGTTTCACCTTCTTTTTGTCTTATGGAAAAGATTTTATTCCATTTGACAACAATAGGGAAATATACTCCTAATTGCAGATTGATCTGTCGTACGTTCTCCTGAGTGTACTCATCAGTGAGAGGTACTTCTGCGTCTAATTTACAATCAGTAATGAATTTCGCGGGGTCAATATTGGAGGGTAAACATGCCCGTAGCACTGTTCGTCAATCTTTGTTTGTGGGTTCGGTGGCATTACCTAATTCTTTAATAAACCTCTGGCATGCGACTAGATCCTTTCTGGGATCTGGAAATTCAGACATAATTGTCCTCAATTCTGTCCGGGACCAAGGACAATGCATAGCAATGTTCCTGATGGGAGTGACTCCCTGAGCGTCAGTCTTCCCATTGGGGACTGCGATCACCCTGACAGGATTTAGTTCAATTACATCATTCTGAGTTGACTCCACAATCTGAGGTGCTATTGTCTCTGCATAATGTATGGTACCGTACTTACCTGTGGACACGACCTCACTTATCCCTCCGCTAGGGGGCCTTACAACTGATCTTACTGGTTGGGCCGTGCCCACCTGAGTGTTCTGTATGGTGGCTGCTAGAGAGAGTGCCGATATCGTGCTGGGTTCATCTTCTTGCTCGTAGTCCTGAGGAAAGTTTAAAATGGGATACAACTTGCACAGATTAGCATTAGTACATTTATCAACTATACTTTTATCATTGTCTGTAGCCACTTTCTCTCCTACAATATACGGTGGTGGTGGTGCGGTTGCCATCATTTTCCTGCTAGGTTTGGAACCTGCTGCGTGAGCTAGTTCCCTCTGCATATCGCCCTCTTGCTGCCATAAATTTAAACAGTTTGTGTGTCTGACCCTTTGCTTTTGGGATTTTATCAGACATATCCTAACCCTTAAATTCTGCAATACCTCTGGTTCAAAACTGCCTACCTTAGGGAATGGTTCCCTATCTTCCGCAGTCATACGTTCCCATTCATTGCACAAAACTTCTGCGTGTGGTCCATGCTTCTCACACATTATGGACCTCGCTGACCCCCTGGGCCGCGGAATGTCAACCTGAACCCTGGTTGAACGTCCCTTACTTGAGCAACTGGCCCCCATATTTTGCAGGTATTGCCGTCCCGGCTACTCCTACAAAAAAAACAAAATACTCAATATAAGGCAACGGTGAAAGTTCTGCGAGTGCTTTCACCCACTCACCGCCCACGTTGGCCAATACTACCAAACACTGTCATCAGCGAAGGTACGTACCCAACCTAGGGCCCCTATGTAACCTCTATTTACTGGAAGTATCTTGGAGTGACTTACCCTTTCCAGTAAATATTGGTTGTTGGAGATTTCCTGAGTTACCAGCGAAACTCCCTGAACCTTTATTATACACAAATCACGCTTTTTCCAGCGCTAATGATCCCGCTATATCCAGCGCTAATGATCCCGCGATTTTACGCAAAGCTCGTAAAAAGGGTATCACGTTGCGCTAAGTATTGCACCCACGAATGCGCGGTCCAATCGCACAGCGTATAGGTAACTGTTACTTATCCGCCATACGACCAATGGAATCGATTTTTCAGGCTGCGAAACCTCAGCCGGAGCATATCAATCAAAAGGCCTATATGGGTATCTTCGATAACCCCCTGGGCTGCGGTATCTAGACAAAAACCTCGCTGACCTTTGGTCTGCGGTACTCTAAACCTTCGCTGACCTTCTGGCCTGCGGTATCTGCTACCTTGCTCCTTTGTACTTCAATTTATATTAACGTGAGCCAGCTAATTCTCACGCCACCAAGTCTCCACTCACCTGGTGTGTCACCTCTACGGGATCCCGAATTCCCTGGGTCCACAAAATCTTTATTATGTTTGCACACTCACGCTCGTTCACTCAAATACACTTTGTTTTTTTTTCTGTACAGAAAATTAACTTTCATTCAGATAAACAGCCTTAGTACCAGAGGTAATACAGTAAAAAAGGTATTATTTAAACTAAATCTTGGACACTGAGCAATTTGTGCTATTGTCGCGTGGCTACCGTCCCACGCCTAAACTAAACAATGCTATTGTGTAATTTGTACTTAGCGGCCGTACCCTTACGCACGTTGCGTAAACACGTGACCGTGCGTATGTCTTTGTCCGAGACACGTGTACAAAGACCGTACGTCCGCAATAGTACAAATCCCACACTTCTATAAATGTAAACGATATTACCTATAATCGTTTACTTAACATAACACAGTATCTTTCTGTATAAACCTGTTTAACTAGGCCAGACTGTATTTGTATTTTACGTTTACTTCCTTAATATTTAGTCTATATTTTAACTAAATAGCAACAAATTTCTCAGTACAGGTCAAAATGAATCTAATAATCAATACTTATGGCAACAATGCGAGCAGGTATACAAAGTACAGGTGTATGCTTGTGTTGTGTGCGCATTTGGCGCCAAACAGAAATTCACAGACTTTTAAAATAGCTTTGCGCATTTACCTTACGGATCCCACCAGCATCCCTACAAACCATGCAGAGCAGACGCCATCTTATCAGCAATGAGATAGGGTTTACCAGTGTATCCACCAACCAGGAGAAGGCTTACGTGGGATAACTGTCCGCACTTTGCTGATAGATAAAGTCTGCTTTAACCTGCTAGGTTGTGAGTATGAGGAAAAACCGGACGATGCCCCCAATTGATAATGTCGATATTATCTTAAACCATAAAGCTATACCTTTAAACACACTTTTATAATGGAGCCGCTGCGGCCGCTTCACTTGATACCCACGCTACGTACTTTGTACGCTATTTGTATACAGAGTCCCGTACCGCTTACGGACTTAGCGTACAAATACAAACGCCGCGCTGGGGGTACAAAGTACACACAGCGCGCGCACACACTTTTGATAACTTTAAACCTTATTCGTAATGCAATGCAATGATAATATTACACTCTAAACCTTGTGCCGCAAAGCACTGCAATGATGTTACACCTTAAACCTTAAGCAGCGCTGACGGTATAAAGTACTCGCAGTGCGTATACACCTTATCAATACACTTAAACCTTATACAGTTAGGTAATGTAATACGCTTTAAACCCTAGCAGGGAAAAGAGGACACAACACCGATTTGTAGTTAAACACTGGGCTCCAAAACCTCAGCGTATATGTCTGAAAGGGGATAACAATACAATTTATACACTACAAAATACAACAGAGTAAAATGGCTACAGTCAGTTGTACATACGTGACAATATTTTCGCTTGCGCAACCTGGACCAGTCCTCCGCTCATCAGGTAGATAGTGTTCAGAGTCTTCTGACTGGCCAGGCAGCAACAGGCTTTTTATACACTACTTCCATAAACAATACAATGGTTACTGTAATCTCTTTGTCCATTGGACACAGAGATGCATCTTTACATTACAGGAGAGGTCATAGGTTGATTTGAAAAGGTGGGCTATGTCTTTGCCAACGGATCTTGTGGGTGGTCTCCTCTGGATTCCCGCCGCATACATAATATACAGTAAATACAGTTTATATCTATATTCTACTTCTGCACATAACTATACGCAGGAACATGCGATCTTCCTCTAACCAACACCGGAATGTTACCCTTAAAATACCCTACAGCTGGATACTAGACATCACCCTATAACCTTAGTCTGTCCCTTCCTATCATGCAAAGGTGAATCCCTTAGTCCTGGAATCATTTAAACTGTTGATACTTGCTGATGTGGTGCAGGTGAGCTATGTGTACAAAGTGCACTATTTGGGTTAAACATGTAATGTTTTGATAACCCTCTATGCACTCACAAACTCCGCCGTAAATACCCATACCACGCGCAGGATCGCGGGAGCGATCATACGCAAATTGCGGATATGTGCACGCACGGCGGAACAAGTGTACGCGCAGCGGGCATGTGTGTGTGGTTAGTACGTGGTGTGTGTATTACAATATTTTTCGACTTTGACAATATATATATATATATATATATATACTGATCCTAATGGGAATAGACTCCCTTATGGCACATTGTTCAGAGTATGTTGACTTTTTTTTAAACCATATGTTGTTGCATTTAAATAGTTTAAGATACCACCTCGGTTTTTCAAAAACTCAAAAATATACGACAAAAAGATTTCACATGGGCCACTACTAATGCTCAATCTCTTTATACTGCTATTGATCACAAAAAGGATATAGAATCCACTAAATAATTTATAAATAATGATGAGAGTCTTGGTATTGAACATAAGAATTTTAATGTTTATCTCATTGATTTTATCCTCACACATTATTTTAAATATTTGGATTATTTTTACTTACAGATATGTGGCACGGCCAAGGGGACTATTTTTGCACCTAGTTTTACAAATGTGCACATGGAAAGTTATGAGGAGACATTTATCTACAGTTATATTCCGTTTTGTTTGAATATTTACTTGTATGTAAGCTATATCAATGATATGCTAATAATCTGGAAATGACTCCAACATACTTTTAATGATTTTTTATCATATATTAATATTAATGAATATAAATTATCTTTTACATCTATGTTGTATGCAATTAAAGTAGAATATTTGGACTTGGTCCTTTCACACAATGAAGTTAAGATCATATCAAGTAATTTTATTAAAAATGTGGATTCTAACAGTTATTTGCACTTTCAAAGTGGACATGCAGAACACTGGAAATATAATATTCCTCACTCCCAATTCAGCCATATCAGATGGAATTGTAGTGAAGACAAAACCTGTAAGGAACCACCATATTTTTCTGCAAATAGATTTCAGGATAGCAATATCCCTCGGCATTAAGTAACCAAGCCCCTCTCAAAACCCACAATACTGATAGACAGAATCTATTACAATTTTAAAGAGAGAGAAAAAAGAGGTAGGTCTCAGTTTTATTACCACATACAATGACCAAGAAAAGAAAATTAAGAAATCTTTTAACAAACATTGGGAAATACTGAAAACTGATCCCATATTAAATAAGATATTACCAGACAGACCACAAATAATATACAAAAATAATAGAAGTCTGAAGGATATACTGGCACCCAGTATGTTAAGAACCAGAGTCTCAGAGAAAAATGCTATCTGGGCGAGTTGATGCACTGGTTTTTTTAAATGTAGTCATTGCAATGTGAAAGAACAGACAGAAAGAGTGCTGTCTGCAACGATATTAATAAATTTAAAACAGGTTTAATACACAAAATATAAAAACAGACATTTCATATATACATTTGAAATATAGACATATGACATCTGCAGTTTGAACCTTAATGGGTTTGATATAGTCACAACAAAACTAATTCCTCTTCTCTGATTACTGTTGGATTCCAAGAGCATCAATACTGTTTCATTTTCAGGAAACAATCCTTGTTACAAAGTATGGAACTGAAACAGTTGTTACAATTAGTAACAGTTTGAAAGTCTCTTGAAAATGAATAGAAAGTCACAGCCAGTAAGTAAAATAATTCTATGTGATTGAGGAAAAAAGAGGCTCTCTCCATATAAGCACCTCTCACGATATCCCAGCTCACACATTGTTCAATCAATTAACTCCAGGTAATATATTTTGGGCACAAAATGATGATTCCACTCCTTAATCTGTTGGGAGCTGTATAAGAGTGTACCATATAACTTATTGTCAGTCATCCGGTGTAATGTGGGATCTTTCTACATGTGCGGTGTTCGGGGAATGTATAGAAGTAGCTTACCTGCTTATTGTTATTCAGAGGACTGCCAGAGATCCCATTAATGTAGCAGCTCTTCAACAAACTCCGTCACCTGGAGTACATCAGTGTCTTTCTTATGCAGAGAGCTGAATACCTGGAGTGTAGTAGCTGGTTATACGGCAAACACTTCCTGTTACCACAGCCGCCGGAGGTCCCGTTGATTTTACCCAGGTCTCGGCCGCTGACTCTGGGAGTGCTCATTGGTGCTTGCTGAATATGACAAACAGAGCAGGGAGTGTGATGTGCAGCTTTTTGATGTATGCAGGCGTAACTGGAGTGGGCAATACTTAACGCATTTCTCAGCCACAGGAAGTCATTACATCATTGCAATGTGTACCAATTTGTAAAAAAGAACTCAAAATCTTTTGAGAATACTACTGGGACAAAGAAGTATATAGTCAAAGATTTCTTTAATTGTAATAGTTAATCAGTTATATATGTTAGAATGCCCTTGCAGGCTCAAGTATATAGGGAAAACACAAAGTATATTGAAGATACACATATAGGAACATGTTAGGGCCATTAGAAATCAAAGTGCTAACCATTTGGTCCCAAAGCATTTTAAATTAATTACATTGCTCAAAAAAATAAAGGGAACACTAAAACAACACATCCTAGATCTGAATGAATGAAATATTCTTATTAAATACTTTGTTCTTTACATAGTTGAATGTACTGACAACAAAATCACACAAAAATTATCAATGGAAATCAAATTTATTAACCCATGGAGGTCTGGATTTGGAGTCACACTCAAAATTAAAGTGGAAAAACACACTACAGGCTGATTCAACTTTGATGTAATGTCCTTAAAACAAGTCAAAATGAGGCTCAGTAGTGTGTGTGGCCTCCACGTGCCTGTATGATCTCCCTACAATGCCTGGGCATGCTCCTGATGAGGTGGCGGATGGTCTCCTGAGGGATCTCCTCCCAGACCTGGACTAAAGCATCCGCCAACTCCTGGACAGTCTGTTGTGCAAGGTGGCATTGGTGGATGGAGCAAGACATGATGTCCTAGATGTGCTCAATTGGATTCAGGTCTGGGGAATGGGCGGGCCAGTCCATAGCATCAATGCCTTCGTCTTGCAGGAACTGCTGACACACTCCAGCCACATGAGGTCTAGCATTGTCTTGCATTAGGAGTAGAGATGAGCGGGTTCGGTTCCTCGGGATCGGAACCCCCCGAACTTCACCCATTTTACACGGTTCCGAGGCAGACTCGGATCCTCGCGCCTTGCTCGGTTAACCCGTGCGCGCCTGAACGTCATCATCCCGCTGTCGTATTCTCGCGAGATTCATATTCTATATAAGGATCCGCGTGTCGCCGCCATTTTCACTTGTGCATTGGAGATGATAGGGAGAGGACGTGCAGCATTCTCAGTTGTGTTCAGTGTGCTGCAAATATCTGTGCTCAGTGTGCTTGCAAATATCTGTGCTCAGTGTGCTGAAAATATCTACGTTCCCTGCCTGAAAAACGCTCCATATCTGTGCTCAGTGTGCTGCAAATATCTGTGCTCAGTGTGCTTTATTGTGGGGACTGGGGACCACCAGTATTCTATAGTAGGAGGACAGTGCAGAGTTTTATTATACGTTCTCTGCCTGAAAAACGCTCCATATCTGTGCTGCATTGTAGTATGTAGTAGGAGGACAGTGCAGAATTTTGCTGATCAGTGACCACCAGTATTATATCAGTATGGTACAGTAGTCCACTGCTCTACCTACCTCTGTGTCATCAAGTATACTATCCATCCATACCTTTGGTGCATTTTAGTTGTTGTGCGCAGTATATATAGCAGGAGGACAGTGCAAAATTTTGCTGACCACCAGTATATATTATATAGCAGTACGGTACAGTAGGCCACTGATCTACATACCTCTGTGTCGTCAAGTATACTATCCATCCATACCTGTGGTGCATTTTAGTTGTTGTGCGCAATATATATAGTAGGAGTACAGTGCATAATTTTGCTGACCACCAGTATTTAATATATAGCAGTACGGTACAGTAGGACACTGCTCTACCTACCTCTGTGTCGTCAAGTATACTATCCATCCATACCTGTGGTGCATTTTAGTTGTGCGCAGTATATATAGTAGGAGTACAGTGCATAATTTTGCTGACCACCAGTATATAATATATAGCAGTACGGTACAGTAGTCCACTGCTCTACCTACCTCTGTGTCGTCAAGTATACTATCCATCCATACCTGTGGTGCATTTTAGTTGTGCGCAGTATATATAGTAGGAGTACAGTGCATAATTTTGCTGACCACCAGTATATAATATATAGCAGTACGGTACAGTAGGCCATTGCTATTGTAGCGGGTATTTTGGTCCACTCTTCCATGCAGCTCTTCTCTAGATCTGTCATGTTTTGGGGCTGTCGCCGGGCAACATGAACTTTCAACTCCCTCCACAGATTTTATATTGTGTTGAGGTCTGAAGACTGGCTAGGCAACTCCAGGACCTTGAAATGCTTCTTATGGAGCCACTCCTTAGTTGCCCGGGCGGTGTGTTTGGGGTCATTGTCATGCTGGAAGACCCAGCCACGTTCCAACTTCAATGCTCTTACTGAGGGAAGAAGGTTTTTGACCAAAATCTCACGATACATGGCCCCATTCATCCTCTCCTTAATACGTATCAGTCGTGTGGTCCCCTTTGCAGAATAGCAGCCCCAAAGCATGATGTTTCCACCCCCATGCTTCACAGTGGGTATGGTGTTCTTGGGATACCATTCATCATTCTTCTCCCTCCGAACACAGCGAGTGGAATTTATATCTGACCACATTACATTCTCCCAATCCTCCTCTGGATCATGCAGATGGTCACTGGCAAACTTTAGATGGGCCTGGACATGTGCTGGCTTAAGCAGTGGGACCTTTCGGGCGCTGCAGGATTTCCATCCATGACGACGTAGTGTGTTACTAATGGTAACCTTTGTGACTGTGGTCCCAGCACTCTTGAGGTCATTGACCAGGTCCCCCCATGTAGTTCTGGGCTGATTCCTCACCTTTCTCAAGATCACTGATGCCCCACTAGATGAGATCTTGCATGGAGCCCCAGGTCGAGGGAGATTGTCAGTTATCTTGTATTTCTTCCATTTTTTAATAATTGCGCCAACAGTTGATCTCTTCTCACCAAGCTGCTTGCCTATTGTTGAGTAGCTCATCCCAGCCTTGTGCAGCTCTACATTTTTGTCCCTGGTGTCCTTAGACAGCTCTCTGGTCTCAGCCATGGTGGAGAGGTAGCAGTCTGACTGTTTGGGGGTGTGGACAGGTGTCTTTTATACAGATAACCAGTTCAAACAGGTGCCAATAATACAGGTAATGAGTCGACTATAGAAGAGCTTCTTAAAGAAGAAGTAACAGGCCTGTGAGGGCAGAAATCTTGCTGCTTGGTAGGTGTCCAAATATTTATTTTCCACAAGAATATACAAGTAAATGGTTTAAAAATCATACAATGTGATTTCCTGTTTTTTTTCTTCAGATTCTGTCTCTCACAGTTGAAGTGTACCTATGATGGAAATTACAGACCTCTCTCATCTTTTTAAGTGGGTCAACTTGCACAATCGGTGGCTGTCCAAATAAATATATATATATATATATATATATATATATATAAAGGTAACCCTTTTAACTTCAGACAGCTGCACCTCACAGCAGAACACCTGTCAGTGGGAACAAGAAATGTGGAGACAAATGGAAACCGGAGGGCGCTATAATCAAATCTGATTGTCCATAATAAAGTCAGTGGTCAATTTCAAGATGGTAGGTAACCTGATAGTAGTTCACAGATGTTCTTTATAGGACTTGATTAGATCCCCAACCAGGGGTATACCTGGAAGTTTCTAAATCGTCACTTGGTAGCACTCTGTTGGATATTTACAACAAAAATGTAAACACCCAGGCAATGGCACAAAGCCCACAATTAATAAAACGTCTGATGTTTATTGTAATATCCACTAAAATTGTGCAGTAAAACAATTCTATCTCACAGATAAGGTGTTCTATAGGAACCCATTATTACACCGGGACAGATGTATCACATGTGCCACCAACCACCTCAAGATGTAAACTCAGTGGTGGGAAAATCTCTGAATGTAAACAGAGCCCCTATTCACCTTTTAACCCTATGCGTTTCGTCCTTTATCAGGACTTCCTCAGGGGTATATTCTTAAAAAAAAGATTGAATAGGGTGTCATAAAAAGATATTATTATACAATTGAGGGTATAAATAGGGGTATTTTCATCCCACATACCTACATATTTGATAAAGGCAAATGACTATGATTTCTACCAACCAAAGGAACTGCAGTTTAGGCAGAGTAAATGTTGCCTAAGTCAAAAAGACAGTATCATTTACATTATATTCTGAAATTAAAAAAAATAATTAACAATCAAATACGTAACCGAATACTGAATACATACCAGATTTGGATTGGACAATTTTACTGGCCAAACAGATTTTTTATATGGGATGTATGAACTAAAAATAGAGATAACGATATGGTGAGGTCCTATAATTATCATATTGGGGAAGGATGATTAACCCTTAATCATAAATACATACCCCCAATTAAAAGAAGGATATTAGATCCCATAAAGTAGTCATTGGTCAAGCACATCACAGAGGATCAGTAGGCACCTGTGTTTAAAAGAACCTTTGTCAAAAACATCCATACTGTATATATAAATGTCTTTAGACAGTCATATAATTTTACAAAATAACATAAACAGAAGCAGACATTTTTCCAATGGGGACTCAATTTAAGAATTCCAAATAAAAATAAACCACAAAAATACTCACATAGAGGTGTATATATCCTTAATGATCCTATGTCTCCAGTGTCTGCAGTGCAAGTGATGGCTTGGCCTTGCTGGGTATTTATAGAGAATATGCTCTAACATCATTTCCTGTAGGAAATGAGGGTGGTTTTACTGTGATATTATTTAGTGAATTTATAAGGCCTGTGAGTGACTTACAAACTCATAATTCATCTAGAAAAGGTTTAATATTGAAGACCTGATTGTCAATATTTAAATAATGCCGGCGGGACCGTTAGAAAAAAAGGGGGACCCACTGCTGGCGTACATACAGGAGAATATACACACAGGAGAGTGTACCCATAAACCACACACACACACGGGAAAGCCTGTAAAAAATTATTTTGAAACTAATAATCCTTTTATTTGGATGGTGTTATGTAACAATATGCGGCACAGAAGAGCATACCCATAAACCACAAAGGGCAAACCCTGCTAAAAATGATTTGGATTAAATATTAATAACCCCTTTATTTGGAGTAAATAATATACAGCACAGGACAACACCACTGGACTTATACGGCAGTATCACTGGACTTATACGGCAGTAGTACCACTGGACTTATACGGCAGTATCACTGGACTTATACGGCAGTACCACTGGATGTTTTCGGCAGTACCACTGGACTTATACAACAGTAATCACTGGACTTATACAGCAGTACCACTGGACATATACGGCAGTATCACTGGACGTATACGGCAGTATCACGGGACTTATACGGCAGTACCACTGGACGTATACGGCAGTACCACTGGACGTATACGGCAGTACCACTGGACGTATACGGCAGTACCACTGGACATATACGGCAATACCACTGGACATATATGGCAGTATCACTGGACTTATACAGCAGTATCACTGGACTTATACAGCAGTATCACTGGACTTATATGGCAGTACCACTGGACTGGACTTATACGGCAGTAACACTGGACTTATACGGCAGTACCACTGGATATATACTGCAGTATCACTGGACTTATACGGCAGCACCACTGGACTGGACTTATACGGCAGTACCACTGGACTTATACGGCAGTACCACGGACTTATACGGCAATATCACTGGAATTCTACCGCAGTAGCATTTGACTTATACGGCAGTATCCCTGGACTTATACGGCAGTACCACTGGACATATACGGCAGTATCACTGGACATATACGGCAATATCACTGGACTTATACGGCAGTACCACTGAACTTATATGGCAGTACCACTGGACTTGACTTATACGGCAGTACCACTAGACTTATATGGCAGTATCACTGGACATATACGGCAGTATCACTGGACTTATACGGCAGTACCACTGGACTGGACTTATACGGCAGTACCTCTGGACTTATACAGCTGTACCACTGGACTTGTACAGCAGTACCACTGGACTTATACGGCAGTATCACTGGACTTATACAGCAGTACCACTGCACATATATGGCAGTACCACTGGACATATACGGCAGTACCACTAGACATATACGGCAGTATCACTGGACTTATACGGCAGTATCACTAGACTTATATGGCAGTACCACTGGACTTATACAGCAGTACCATTGGACTTATACGGCAGTATCACTGGACTTATACAGCAGTACCACTGGACTTATACGGCAGCATAGAGACACCACCACTGGACTGGTGCAGGAAAACACAGCACCACTGCAATAGACTGGACTTATACAGCAGCACTGGACATATGGCAGCAGAGGACATTCCCACTGTGACTGGACTGATGCAGCACAAGTCACCAACACTGGACTGATGCAGCACAATATAGCACTGGAATGACACATAAGACAGAGCAGGTCAAGGGGCGTGGCCTGGCGGGCAAGCTATACAGTCGCACTAACAGGGAGCTCCTGCAAAAACCCTCAAATACAGGGCAATTTCTCCCCCCTTTGACCCGCTCATTTCCCTGCAGCTTGTGCCCCGATCAACCCACAGTGCCCTCGCCCAACAGAATTGAGCCACTGAGCCGGGGGACAAGTTTACTGATCCCGCCCTTTCCACGACGGGATCTCGATTTACCTCCCCCCTGCTGTGGACTCCAGAGAGGTGCACTTCACAGCCTCCCCGCCGGCAACTACGGACCACCCTGGGTGACGGTGCCTTTCCTGGCAGCTCTCCCTGCATCTAACCTGTAGAGAAGACGCAGCCGAAGATCCTGCAGACACTCCCGCTGATCCTGCCCATGTCTGCTGTTCACCCCCCCTCTCAGCGTGGGGGCCGCTGCTGCAGTAGCTCTCCCATCCGGCAACCTCGCCCCGGGCGGCAGTGCTCTCCCTGACGGCTCTCCCAAAACGAGATGCAGCACTCGGGCCAGGAACCCCACACTGATTACCGCTGCAGTGGCCTTCCCTGATTATATGTTTGCAGTGATCTGCGGGGAGGACGCTGCCGGAGCTCTGAGTCCTGCTCCTTCAAATACCCCCGCTGGTCACACCTGTCTCTGCCATCCCCCCCTTCTCATTGTGGGTTCTGCAGCTGTGGAGGCTCTCCCTGACCTCTGGTGATGCCCTCCACCCCTCGCCTGAACTGTGAGTAGCCGCACCTGGGCTCTTTGTCCCCCTCAGCTAACTGCCTCACTGGCTCCACTTCAGAGGGGTGTGTGTGTGTTTTTTTTATAATTATAGTATAATTTGCCCTCTACATAGTGGTAGGTCCCTCTCCCGTCAGTGCTGGGAGGACACCCCTCCATTTCATTCTCGCCACTCTCAGGGTTTGCTGCCCTCCACATTGACCCTCACCAGTGCGGTGATATTACGCTACCCAATCTTCCTGGACAGGTGGAGCCCAGCACTGCCTTGACACTGCAAGCTGTATATCCATTGCTTGCTATGATGTCATGCTCCGACGGCCCCCACCTGTAAGTCATCTGCACACACCCCAACTACACCGGACACTCCCGCCGGCTGTATCCACTTAGTTTTGTTATTACTGCCCTCTGTCCCTGGGCCACTGCTAACTGTACCCTGTGTACTAATTCTACTGAATCCCGCTATCCAGCACGCTGCAGCTCTGGTTGCACGATACTCACTACTCTACCATGTGTGCCTGAGCCACAGCCGCAAATCATCAGTTTCTCCAGTGTTGCTGTCACGCTACACCCTGGGCTACAAGGCCACAATGATATTGTGCCACAGATCAACTACCGTTCTACTTCTACTACACCTGTGCCGATTTAATACTCTCACCTCAGCAGTGTTTATAATTACCCGCCTCACCGCTCACACACCGATACTGTTTCCAATGTGCCAAATTCATTGACACTGACGGCAATCCCTTGCCAGTGGTGATCCCTGGATGTGATGCAACCACCCTTCCCAACAATCTCTACTCCCCTCCACACACTACCTACTGTAAGCTGATGCCTTCTTGAGCCCCAGAAGATGCATCCTGAGTTTCTCCTTCTAAACAAGTAAGCTTTTCCTCGCAACTCCGCTGGAACTATTTCACACCTCCTCCACCATGAGCAAATCTCAAGCTAAAAATAAGAACCGGCCTCAAGCTCATATTACACACCACTTTAATAAAAACGACAAATCGTCCCCCTCCAATTCACACCCGGCCTCTCCCCATCCAACTACTGACTCTGACATGGACCGAGACGACGCTCCAGCCACCAAGAAGGATATCTCCGATCTTAAGGCTCTTCTTGTGTCTCTTAACACCTCCTCTCTTACCACCGAACTCCATAAAGTGGTGGGTGAACTTAAACAGGACATTTCTGCTCTTGATAAGCGCATCGTGGCACTGGAATCCACCTCCTCCCAATGCTCATCCTTTCAATCTAACACATATGCAGACCTGGCATACCTCAGTCGTGAACTCGAATTCCTGAAGGAGAAAAACGAGGACTTGGAAAATCGGGAGGGACGCAACAACATCCGCGTCAGGAATATACCTGAGTCTGTAGTACATGCTAACCTCCTCCCCTACCTCACTCATTTCTTCACATTTCTGATACCATTTTTGTCCCCTCCGGATTTGGGCGTGGAGCGAGCGCACCGCGCTTTATGCCCCAAGCCTAAGGACCCCCCCCCGAGATGTGGTTCTCCGTTTCCTATCCTTTCGCACTAAAGAGCAAATCCTGTTGGTCACTCATAATTCACCCCCGATACTCTTTGAAGGAACAAAACTTCAGATATTTCAGGACTTGGCACCCATTACTATAGTCAAGTGCAGAGATCTCCGAGAAGTTACACTAACTCTTCGTGACCATGGCTACAAGTATCGATGGGGCTTTCCTTTTCACCTTTTGGTGGATGTCAATGGTCGTCAACACATTATTCGCACCCCTGATGAGGGAAAAGGACTACTTCAGCAGTTGAGCCTCCTCTTCATCTGTACCGAGTGATGGTACCACCACCTGAAGGGTTCTCGCAGCATTTGCTTTAATGTATCCCTGCCCCCCCATATGATGACCTCATGAAACCCATTTTCTTATTTCAATTGCTTATGTTACTTAACATGGTTATACCAAAAGAACTTTGAGATATCACACCATATATGTTCCTGTAGTATTGGCAATTTATTGTTGTGGTTTTTATTTTTCTGTTATATCTATACTTACCTTTTGATGCTGTTACTTAGGGCTCAGGATGCACTTTTCCTGTTCGTCTTCTCCCCCTCCGCCAGTCCACGCCCCTCCTTTACCATTGGGAAATTCCTATAACAGTTTTCTTGTGGACCCTGGCACCCCCAACTGGGGTTTACTTTACCCTTTCTCGCTCCCTACCTAGGACACCCCCCTGTCTTGTCTGGGTGTTCCAACTGTGTGGCCGACCTCCTCTTAGGGAAGTCAATACCCACATTTAGTTTTAGTTAATTCATTTACTTTTCACCTCTTCTTTCCCCTACCTCTTTTCTATCCCTTTCCCCCTCCTTCTATACCTATACTTCTCCCCCCCACTCAATATGTCGCTCTGTGTT
Source organism: Pseudophryne corroboree (assembly GCF_028390025.1). Classification (NCBI taxonomy): domain Eukaryota; kingdom Metazoa; phylum Chordata; class Amphibia; order Anura; family Myobatrachidae; genus Pseudophryne; species Pseudophryne corroboree. The sequence continues at coordinate 693,845,008 of NC_086449.1, read as the reverse complement.
TTGACGCTGAACGTGAGGGGTCTGAACACTCCTCAAAAACACTCCATGCTATTTTCATATGCATGCTCTCATTCTGCCAACATCCTTTTCCTACAGGAGACTCACCTTAAACATGGAGACCATCCCTCGCTGTCATCTAAACAATTTCCAATAGTTTTTTATTCAAATAATCAGTCAAAACATTGTGGAGTGGCGATCCTGATATTCAATTCAGTCCCTTTTGTACTGACCTACTCACTTCACGATAATAATGGACATTTTCTCATACTATAAGGCCAACTTCGTGGGAAGGACATTACACTAGCTTCAATGTATGCTCCTAATACAGGTCAATCTGCGTTTTTTCGTAGTTTTTTCTGGAATTACACAACTTTCATCATGGTGAGGTTATACTGGAAGGTGATTTTAATTCTATTGTTTCCCACACCCTAGACTGCTCAAGTAGTGCCTATCTTCCTTCTTGTCCCTCTAGTTCTAAGACCTTGGAGGGCAAATGGCCGAATCTGGCCTGTTTGACACTTTGAGAGTTCTCTATTCCACAGCCAGGGACTATACTTATTATTCCCGACCTCGTGACTCCTACTCGAGAACTGATATGCTTCTTTGTTGCGCGTCTTTGACCAAGTCCCTTATTGACTCGACCATTCACTCTGTTCTCTGGTCCGACCACTCTGCTTTAACAATCCGCCTAGATCTCACGTCACCACACACAGGTGGGCATTTCTGGAGACTTAACGAGACACTCCTGAAACTTCCAGACTTTCAGACTACCATATCCGCTAAATTGTCTGAATACTTCGAAACTAACACTACCCCAGACATTTCCTTGAGCACGGTGTGGGAAGCCCACAAAGTGACGATCAGGGGGGAAATTATCCGCTATGCTTCTCACCGCAAGAAAACCCAACTAGCAAACATGTCTGCCCTTTCAGCCAACATCCGGAAATTGGAAGCTGAACACAAACATACTCACTCGGCCAAGATACTAAGACAACTAGATAAGGTGAGAGGCGACCTACAAACTATCTTAGCCGTAAAAACTGAAAAATCCCTACGTTGGTTGGGTCAGAAATTTTACGATAAAGGCAATAAAGCTAACACCTTATTGGCAAATAAATTAAGGGCTAAACGTGCGGCACAAGCAGTAATCTCTCTAAAGGATAAAACTAACACACTGTCCTATGACCCAAACACCATCAACCAAACATTTAGGGAATACTACGAAACTTTATATAACCTCCCCTCACCTCCAGAACCCTCTGTGTTCTCACAACAATGTAGGGACTATCTCGCATCCTGTGCTCTTCCATCCAACAGTCCTCACACGCAACTCGGTCTTAGCCGGGATATTTCAGAGGAGGAAATTACAGAAGCCCTTAAAGCTCAAAAACCATCCAAAGCCCCCGGTCCGGACGGTTTTCCTATGATTTACTATAAATCCTTTGCAACCCTCTTAGTTCCCCGTCTTACTAAACTGTTCAACTCTATACTGGATGTATCCTATTTTCGACCTGAATCCACAAAATCTAAGATTATAGTCATTCCCAAACCGGACAAAGACCACACTTTATGTTCTAACTATAGGCCCATTTCCCTCCTAAACACTGACCTCATACTATTCGCCAAGATCCTGGCCACTAGACTCAATGCGATATTACCAACCCTGATAGACCCAGACCAAGTGGTCTTTGTTCCTCACCACCTAGGACTAGATAACACACGTAGGACCATAGATCTGATCCAACATATTAGTTTAAACTACCTTAAGTGATCGTGGCGATGGATGCCGAAAAGGCATATGACCGGGTTTCTTGGCCTTTTCTGTTCCATACCCTTGAAGCCTTTGGCCTTGGTGGCCATTTTATTCATGCTGTCCAAACTTTATATCACAACCCCTCTTCAGTGATCACCTCCAATGGTATTTGTTCAGCACCCTTTAAACTGGGAAATGGTACTAGACAGGGATGCCCCCTCTCCCCTTTACTTTTCGCACTCTGTATCGAGCCGTTAGCAGCTCAAATTAGAGCCAACAGTCTCATCTCTGGAGTTTTCTAGGTGGCCAACAATACAAAATATCATTATTTGCAGATAAAATACTGTTTACCCTGACTGACCCCACTGTTTCTCTCCCTCCCATGATACATGAACTACGCAGATTCGGTTCCCTCTCAGGTTACAAAATCAACTAGGGGAAATCCGAGGCGCTAACCCTTCACATTTCACGCCAAACATGAATGAACTTGGAAACTGCTTTTAATTTTCAATGGCATTCCGCCCAGATCCGCTACCTGGGTATATATGTCACCACGCAATATTCCCATTTATACCATGCCAATTACGCCCCCCTCCTCAGAAGGCTTCAACAAGATATATCAACCTGGAAATCCCTTTATATATCTTGGATTGGAATGCTCAATGCAATAAAAATGAATGCCCTTCCTAAATTGCTGTACTTATTCCAAACACTCCCGACTAGGGTTCCAGCACATGTTCTACAATCTCTGCAAGCCTTGTTTGGGAAATTTATATGGGCAGGCAAAAAAACAATATTAAGCCGATTGGTACTGTCCGAATCCACAAGTAATGGCGATCTAGGCCTACCCCTATTGCAAAACTATTACTATGCTATACAATTGAGCCACATTATCTCTTGGCATTCTTCTCCCGGACTGAAAAAGTGGGTTGACATTGAAAATGCCCTATCTCCAGATCTCAACTTAGACTCTCTCCCATGGCTGCCCCGTATTCACAGACCAGCCTCGGCCTACACCTATCCCTCTATCCAATTCACCCTGACGACATGGGACACGATTAACAAATGTTTTTCCCTCACGACTTACCCCTCCCCTTTAACGTCTCTTTGGAGACACCCCCTATTCCCTCCAGGGTTTTCTGATAAATGGGCTGCCCCCTGGCTAGCGGCCAGAATCACTCGCTGTATACACATTGCCGGACTATCAGATCCATACACTTTTGCAGGTTTTCAGGAACGGTATACCCTCCCCGCCGCACTGCACTACTCCTACCTGCAGATCCACCATTTTGTACATATTTCTTTCCATTCCAAACCCCTACGCCTACCTTCTCTTTTTGAACGCCAATGTCTACACTCGGTCAACTGAAGCGGTGCCATCTCCATGCTGTACCACTCTATCCTATCCCCCAAATCCCCCACAAAGAATCTTTCGAAACTGCCTGGGAACGCGATCTGAGCACGCAGTTTGACAACGAGGGATGGTCTCGTATCCGACACCGTCGGCATCAAAGAAACAGCCTACAAAGTATACACCTGTTGGTATTTGACCCCTGACAAACTTCATCGCATATACCCACACTCCTCAGCCCAGTGGTGGCGAGGCTGTGGCATGGTGGGCACCTTCTTCCATATTTGGTGGGAATGTCCGGTGATTCAACAGTTCTGGAGAGCAGTAATAGCCCTTATGGCAAATGTTACCTCCTGTTCTGTGCCTCTGGATCCATCAATACTCCTTCTTCACATACCCCTTCGTTCGGCGTCAAGAGCAGAGAACAAGCTGATCTTCCATATATCCAATGCTTCTACACTCCTGATTGCCAAATCGTGGAAATCTCCCATACATCCAACACAGGGCACCCTAATTAACAGACTGTGGTATGTTTCATCTATGGAATATATCACCTCCCTCCTCAATGACACAGTAGCCAAATATCATCAGGTATGGGACTCCTGGTGCACCTTTTACTTCTCTCCTCTGCCAGGTGCCCCTCCCTTACCCTCTTCCTCCTCCTAGCAACTCCCCCCTTCCTTTATTGCCCCATTCCCTCTTTCCTCCCCCCTTCTTTACTGTCCGTCTCTTCCTCTGCATTACTTAATCCATTTATTCTTTTCTTTTTTCTTTTTTTTCCGTATCATACTTGTCATGAGGCATTTCTATGCTTTGCTTTCTGAGACATTACCTTTTTGTTCGTATTTTTGTTTTTCTTCTCTGTTACACCATACTATTCTTGTGACAGCACTCAACATATCCTCCTCTATTGTCTTATCACAATTGTTAGAAATGTATTCATTTATTATTATTATTTTTTTTCCTTCTTATCTGCTGTTCTCTGTGATTGGACATGCTCTAAACACTGTTCACCAATTGTACTGTTGACTACCTATTCCAGTCATATCTTGTTCTTATTGTTGACGTAAAATAAAATAAAATAAATTGTTTAAAAAAAAAAAAAAGACAGAGCATGTCACCACACCACTTTCCCGCACATACAGACACTGAGGAGAGAGACACGTCCTCTCACTGCACTCTGCAGGGCTGCAGTGAAAATGGCGGCGATGCACGGCTCCGTATATGGAATCCAAAACCTGCGAGCATCCGACAGCAGGATGGTGACGTTTTGCCTCATTCTGGTTTCCGAGTCTGGCGGGAAGTCCCGAGCCGTGCTCGGATCCCCCCCGAACGTGAAGTTTGGGGGGTTCGGTTCTCAGAGAACCGAATCCACTCATCTCTAATATCGATAGAAAAGCATTTTTGTTTGTCAGCCTAATAGACAGTCTATTATGTTCCTATACCTCCTATGTGTCCGATAAATACCTGTAGCAGGCAGAACTGGACTGCCAAGATAAACAAGGACCAGCAGCACAAACTACCTGTATTTCTTTGCCACCTTTTAAGTATTTAGTAAATATACTCTGAAACTCAGTATTAAGATAAAATACAGAAATAAAGTTTTTTGGTGGATATAAATGATGTTAACAAAATAGCATGCAATTTAAAAGAATGATAAACATGAATCAATATTCAACTTATATGTGAAAGTTAAAATGTGATTCATATTTTCAGTCATCTGAGTGGGACCCTTCATTGAATGATACTCAGAGTCGAGGTTCAATGTGGGACCCTTCATCGAATGATGGTCATGTGATGTACTAATAAATGCTTGCCTTTGACACAAGAAGTTCACTTTTTCCCATTGGGAGTGATTCAGAGGACCATTATTTAATATGAAAAGGGATTGCATTTAAGTGTGTGACTTAGGGGTCTATTTACTAAGCTTTGGACGGAGATAAAGTCAATGTACTGTAGAGCGCATTGCAATTTCTGCTTGTTAGCAGAAACTAAGGAAGCCTCCTGCCGGCGCAGGTTAGCAGCGCACGCAGGAGGCCCACCGCCACCTTCCCAATCGCAGCGGCTGTGTGTGATGTCATGCAGCCACCATGATCACTCCCCCAAAATGCTCCCGTTGGCCGCCCCTCGTTTTTGCCGCACCACCCCTGCAATGCTCCATCTCCTCATTGGAAAACGAGGGTTGCCCGCCCCCCACCCCGTGAGCGCCTCTGTCTGATTGACAAGCAGAGGCAATCACATTTTCTGTGCCCCCATCGCAGAAAATGCAGGTGCATGCGCAGTACGGGCGCTGCGCATGCCCCCTCATCTTTTTCTCAATATTTGCGATTGAGTCGCTTACTGCGATCCAACCTGAATTAGGCAATTATTTTGGAACTTTCGCTGTGATTGCGCTACGTGGGACAGTCAGTATTTACTGTGTCCAGATACAGTACTTGTCACATGGCACTCTGTACTAGTCGAATCCCAAATAAATGCAGGGAAGACTTCCTTCACATACTATAGTTCCTACTTACAATGCCATATTCTCTGTTTATGGGCGATTCCCCCTGATCCTATTCTAAATGGTATTTGGACCTAATGCTCAGTGAACCCACTCTATGTTACACATGCACATTCTCTTATCTTCAAGGTATGATGACTTTTGTCTTAACAACAGCGGTGCAAGTATACGGGTAGCTCGTGTACGGAGTACCCTTAAGGATTTGACAGTGGGTACTCAGTACCATCTGCCACACACTTTGCTATTAATCTACAATTATAATGTGCCACAAAGCAACAAGACCATGGTGCTTGGCAGCAAGACGGCTCCTCCCACTTTGTCAGGGTTACTGGGAGTGCGACAGTGGCTGTATTTTCCTGTTATAATAGAGGCATTACTATATATTGTTATTAAATTGGGGGCATTACTATACATTTCTATTATACTGGAGGTATCACTATATATTTTTAGCCTTGCCTCCAGATTCCCCAAAAAAGGGGCTGTGTCATGTGGCCATGCCGCTAGTGTCATGTAGTAGCATGTGGCCACGCCCCCCTCACAACACATGACCACACCCATTTTTTGGCACTCAGTACCACTAAGAAAATATTTTTACTTGCACCACTGCTTAACAATGTATACAGACTCCTTCTCAGGGCCTCACTGGAGCCCACGCAGTAAACTGCAAGACATATAGAAGGTCTGTTTGTCATTCAGTCACAAAAACAAGTTCTGTGGACAGAGATGTGATAACTACTACATTGGACCTCACTCAAGAAATCTATGTGTCATGCAGAAAACCCTATTTAAGCCACAGGTAAAAATACCTTGCCTTGATAGATTTTTTCACAATTTAGATAAGTATAAACTCCATGTTTTACAATACTTAGGGGCATATTCATAATGTTAAATATCGGGCACCGGGCGGCACCCCATAATTAACATTCTGACTTGCCACGAGCACCGGAGCAATTCATCATTGCTCCAGTGCAGAGGCAGCTGATGTGAAAATCAGGTGTCTTCACAATTCTTTTCACTGCTACTTTCGTGAACCAGGGATTACTAGTGTATGTGGGCCAGCTTGGGAGAGAAAGATAAGCAAAAGCTATCTGTGATATCGCCTACATTAACTTCATGATGAATTTCCACAAAACGAAAAATTTTCATTTTCACCTACTTTTGTAGAATTTAAGTGATGATGAATATACCCCTTATAGTGAAGAACACTGGTTTGCATAGTTACTTTTCCAAGAATTTGCATCTTTCAGTCTGTACAAATCTTGTACTCAAAGTATACAATACTGTCTAGAGATAGGGGGCAGAGGGCAATGCCAGAGAACGTATTGTAGGCAGTTGTCATGGAAACTCAATTAGTTTACTACTTACATCTGTTTTTAATAGAGATTTACCCGGACCTTAAAACAGCATCTTATTAGCTCTCGGATGTCACGTGTTTTGGATAGCCAATAAGAAAAATCCGGATAAATCCGAACTCGCGTTAATTTTGGCTTTAAGAACCGAATAAATACGAACCCGCACTTCTCTAGTTTTTGATCAAAACTAAACTTCTGGTTATAAAGGAACAGTTTAGTATACCAAACAGTAAATTATAGTCTTCATGTATTAGTACAGAAGTCATGCAATATTGTTAATGAAATATAAAAAAATGGGCAACATGTGTGTGAATATTAATGGACACTGAGAATGTGTAGAATTTATTAATTTGTTAATTACATATTATTAACAACAAAAGAAAAGGTTTGTTTAACTATTTCTATAGCATATCATTTACTAGTGTTCAGTAAAGTACACATTTCTGTATGTTCCACTCAATAAATGCTCTCCTTTTCTTAAGTATTTTGTGACTGTTGTTTCAATGAATTGTTAAATTGTGACACACTGACATTTTAGGTAACACAATACAACAGTAGTCATCGGAAAATGCTTGTGGGGAAAGGAGGCTAACATACTGTGAGGCCTGAAACGTGCTGTGAGTTGCGTTCAGACCGATTTTCTGATAAATACCAAAGGAGAAGTAGTACAGGCATGATTGCCAAAGGAAAAAGTTGGTTCTTGTGTCCCACTGAATGAATATGAAAAACTTCAACTATGCGGGGAAGAGAGACATACAGCATACAATCTATAGTACATTAGGGTTGTGTGCTGTTGGTACACTAGGATGTGCTATAACTTTAGCATGTTGCTTTGCTTACGGTATTCTTCTAAATATGCATGCATCAAAGTTTGGATATGTGAACAGAAAACTACAATCACCTATTTGCAGTTATATTGGATCAGTAGTGTCTAGTTTTCAAAAAGGGGTAATGGGTGTGTAATGGGTGTAAATAAAAAGTAACTGAAACTAGAGATCAGTGGTCCGGTTTTGCTTAAAACCAAACACAACTGAACTTTCGGGGTTTGAATCAAACTGAGTCTCGGCACAGATTACTTTAGGGTTTCCGAGTATAACTGAGATTTGTCTCAGGTCATTTTGGGGCACCCAAAGTAATGTTTTACTTTGGCCACCCCAAATAGTTTTTTTGGTGCACCCATAATTGTTGCTCCGATCAGATGCCTATTACTTTTGACACACCCAAAAGCACCATGTTTATCCATGCAAACCAGCTGATATTGGCCGCAATGCAAAAAGTCACATTTTACGCACTGAAAACAGGACACTCCTCACATTTCAGCTTGCCATCTCAGCATGCGGTGACCTACAATGTTCCCATCCCCTGTGTCTATTTATGACTGAACGCACCAACAATTGAATCTCTCCATCCGGTGCCATCTAGTGGCAGCAGATGGGTTAAACAATTGAGTCGCCCCCTCGCATCTCAAAAATGGATTTTGTGTTGTTAGTCCCTTCCTCGTGATTTCAGGTGGGCTGTAGTTCATGCTACAATACTTCATACTAACATCCAAGTTTCATGATTTTAGCTGTTTTCATCAATTTTGAATAAATATAAATGCAAAACCAAAACATGGGAGTCTGTGCACAACTCTCATTGAAACTAGACATATTGGCCCTCATTCCGAGTTGATCGCTAGCTGCTTTCATTCGCAGTGCAGCGATTAGGTGAATAAGCGGCACTTCTGCGCATGCGTATGGTGCGCAGTGCGCAACGCATCGTACTTTCACAAAAGCCGATGCAGTTTCACACAAGGTCTAGCGACGCTTTTCAGTCGCACTGCTGGCCACAGAGTGATTGACAGGAAGTGGGTGTTTCTGGGTGGTAACTGACCGTTTTCGGGGAGTCAGTGAAAAAACGCAGGCATGTCGGATAAAAACGCAGGAGTGGCTGGGAAAACATAGGCGCGGCTGGCCGAACGCAGGGCGTGTTTGTGACATCAAACCAGGAACGAAACAGTCTGAAGTGATCGCTAGCTAGGAGTAAGTCTCGAGCTACTCAGAAACTGCACAATCTTTTTTTGTAGCAATGCTGCGATCCTTTCGGTCGCACTTCTGCTAAGCTAATATACACTCCCAGAGGGCGGCGGCCTAGTGTTTGCACTGCTGCTTAAAGCAGCTAGCGAGCGAACAACTCGGAATGAGGGCCTTTGTGGGGCAGACGTAAAGTATCAAACCATCTAAAAATGGAGAAGTGGTGCAATTGCCCACAGCAACATATCAACTGATACCTATAATTTTAAAGAATGTACTGTACTTGATAAATGCTAGCTAGAAGCTAGCTAGAAACTTCTGCACTTGTTCCTCTTCTACACTCTTTAGAAGGTTTCATAAAATATACCCTTTTCAGACAGAAATGTCTGAATTATCCGGATTTTATCTGGCATTTCAGTGCTGGGTAATTTTGTCAGTCCCTGCCTGACCCCCCTTTCACACAGTCAAGCAAATTGCCGGGTCAATAATTTCTGCCCGGTAATTTGCTGATCAAACGGTAATTTTGTCTGTGTGAAAGGGTCAACCCGGGTCAAAATTCCCGGGTCTCCAACCCTGGTAAATTCCTGGGTCGAAGTCCCGGGAATTTCAACTCAGGTTGACCCTTTTACACAGAAAAAGGACCCGCGTTTATCAGCAAATTACCAGGTAGAACGTCTTCACCCGGGAATTTGCCTTTTTTGTATGAAAGGGATAATACATTCTCCCTATGAGACATTAGTAACACAATGCAATATTAAAAGGTTAATCTATGTTGCATACATGATATTGTGTCATGACAAATGTTATTTTATTTTTGCTACATATGTATTTAGCCAATTTAATCAGCTATGTAGTTACGTATATGTTATGTTGTATGGTAGAGAATGAAACTCCGTCAGACAAAACACTTTATTTGTAAGAACAGCTACTGTAAATGTCAGTGTGAAAGTGAACATGACAGTAAATCCAATAATTCAGCGAATAATAAGTCACTTTACTATAAGTCAGCTATTACTTTGTGACCTGCTTCAAGTAAACCATTAGCAAAGCATTATTCCTGGAGAAAGATTTGCAGTATGACCATATTACAAAACAATTGCCTAATTATCATCAATGCAATAGTTACTGTTTTGACCTAATAGCTTGGCAGTGACTGCTTTCAGCAGGAAGAACAAAGATCCTTGCAGACGCTTATGCTCTTGGAGACTGTCAAGGGACAAATTTGTCGATGGACAACAGGCGTGCATACCCCCCCCCCCACCCCACCCCACCCCCTTACACACACACACACACACACACACACACACACACACACACACACACACACACACACACACACACACACACACACACTCTCTCTAGATTTTGCTATTGGTGGCTGCTGTTGTCTCTATGATGTGATATGCTACAGTTACCGCATTCCATATAATTAGTGTGCCTGTTTAAGAAATATATAATTGTTCACAAGCTGCTATATAAAAAATAAGGTAAGATAGTATAGTTTTATAAACTTTACAATTAAGAAATTGTCTTGAATGAATCATGCTCTATAGATGCAATATAGTATTGCTTGATGCATCTTTTCAAGTATTCACCTCAGATGGATAAAAATGTAACTTAAAAGGTCTACTGTTTACAATGAAAAAGTTGTGGTATGATAAATGTATACAAATATATATGAGATCAATACAAAATAGCTCACTAAGGATGTATTCATCATCAGTATAGCTCAGAGGACACAGTGCCCATCCCCTGAGATTCGTGGAAAGGAACTTTCATCTTTAGCAGCTGAAAGATTCTTTTAACAATACAAGCAATAAAAACATAAAATGTATTAGCAGAGTGGTTATGTTTGCAGATGTTTATGCATGATTTATAAAATGTATGATTAAAAAGGTTGAAAGGAAGCAAAATAAACACTGGTTAATATAAAATGTGTTGCCTGTAGCAGGATGGATGTTATTCACATTCATTTAGCATTGGAAGAACAGTGCTAATCTCTAACCCCCCACAAACTCATGCACTTTAGCCAGCTGCCTGATTGCCTGATGCCTGGAAAGAGGACTCTTCACTGTGCCTGAATGTTTTTAGTTTAATAAATGATTCCACTATGATCTTGTGTCAGTATTCAGAATAGTTGTCTGTTGTGTGAAATACATTGTTGCTTTATAAATAAAAACAATTCTGTATAAAATAATATAATAGTAATGGTTCCTTAGGCTAAGGCCACACATAGCGGCCAAGCCGGTTCCACCGAATGGGAACCGCTTGGCTGAGAGGGGGGTTTTGTGTTTACACAGATCATGTTCTGTAGGATGCCGCAGAACAGGATCCAGTCAGTGACAAACGGGATTTCATAGAACACAGTGCGGCTTGAAATGTATGTGTTCACACTGAAATCCCGTCGTCCTGCCATCCTGCCCAACCACAACATGCTGCGGTTGGATTTGGCGGTGGCGGGACTGCCATATGTGGGTGCCTGCATAAGCACCCATATGCACTCTCCTTCCAGCCAAGCGGGACCCGTTTGGCCGCTATGTGTGGCCCTACACTAAATAAAAATGTAAATATTTATGCAAACAGCACTCTGAAATTGAGGTAGATGTATCAAAGTTTGGAGAAAGATAAAATGGAGAAAGACTGTCAGTGAGTAATGAATATACCTGTGCAATCATGAACTGCTTGGGGTCTTTAGGACCGAGTTTGAGAACCACTGACATAGACTATATTAGTGACTGTAATACAATACAGAGAGTATCTAAGTGACCTCCACACAGTATATAAAGCATTCTTATGACCTACATACAATATAGAGAACATTCTTATTTTCTCTATCCAACACAGAGAGCATTCTTTTGTCCACCATATAATAAAGAGAACACCCCAGTGATCCTCAATCAATAGAGAACATCACAGTGAGTTCATGCTACAGTAGCTATTACCATGCAATAAAGAAAGCATGCTAGTCACTGCCATACAAGACAGAGTACATCATTGTGACCACTGTACAATACAGGGAGTGCATTCTTATGACCGCATTCAAAACAGAGGACATTTTTGCAACCACCATAAAATACAGAGATAATTCTTTTGACCTCCATACAGTACAGATAACATCACAGTGACCACCATACAAAGCAGAGAGCATCTTAGTGACCTATATACAACACACAGAGCACCCTAGTGACTATGATACAATACAGGGAGGGTCCTAGTGACTGCAATGTATTATAGAGTTCAAACTAGTGACCGACATACAATATCATCCCTCATCATTACTTAACCAGTCCCCCCCCAAAAAAAAATCACCTTCATCATTATCATAACAACTCTGTTCAATACAATTAATCATTCTGTGACTATTAACCCTCTAATCCCCATAATTTATTAAACCCCATATCATGAATTAATTATATTCAAAAACCCTATAATTACTTCTCCCAGTCAGTCAAAATAACCCATTCATCTTAGTTAACCCCATTAAGGACATTAACCCCTTCACACTCATCACCAGCTTCCTTGTTCACCCCCTTCACTTCCTGAACAACATAACTAGCCCCTTATTCTCAACATCTACTTTCTCAAAAATATCCATACTCCCTCCTCTCACCTGATGCTGATCAATCTTCTTCCTGTGTTGAGGTAGAAGCATGTCAAGCAATAGCTTTGAAGAGAAGCAGCCTCCAGAGAGGATACATTGGATCGATATGCCACTTTTTCCAGATGGCCCCAGACTGCCCAACAATCCTATCCTTTGGGCCAAATATAAAGAAATATTTAATTTTTTTTAAATTAAAATCAGACTTTTACTTTAGGGAAAAAAAAGAAAACATGAGGCATCCTCTGTGTGGCAGCATGAGGTCACAAGCCTATAACTATACACTTGCAATTTTGCTTTGATTTATCCTCAAAAATCCCTCCACTACAAATGCATTACAGTAATAGCATAAAACAGAAGCAATTTATACTGTATATCTGCTATAACGTACTGTAGAAATGGCACACAAACTCCCAAAATTAGGGATTTAACTTTTATCTGAGTGATTGTTTATAGAGACATGTAACCAGAACTGTTGGTTTATAGAACTGATTCAACCAAATATGTAGATCATTATAATTGCATAAAGCTGTTTCGAGCTTATTAGTTGTGATCAGTCCAAGACACTGTATGGCTTTTATGGTGTGGGACCTTACTGTTGTGCTCATATACTGTAGTTTTTATGGCTCTAGAGGACAACAAATCAGAGACATACTGTATGAGGAAGATATATCAAATCTTGGAGAGAGATAAAGTGTAAATAAATAAAGAGCCAACCAATCCGCTACTAACTGTCATTTTTCAAACACAACCTGTAACATGACAATTTTAAGCTGAATGGTTGGTATTTTCTCTCTCTCTCTCTCTCTCTCTCTCTCTCTCTCCACTTTATCTCTCTTCATGCTTTTATAAATCTACCCCTTAAAGTCTATAGATTTCTGTAACAAGCTGTGCCCCTCAAACCTCCTCACACGGTCTTTAGACCCCCTTGTATGCCATCATACTTCGCAACATTGTAATAATGTGCCCCCCCAGAACTTCCACATGCCTCCCTGACCTCACCACATGCTCATTACATGACCATCAGATCTTGCAACATGCCAATCATACCTCCTTATATGCTTCCCAGACCTATCCACATGTCCTTCACATGCTCATCATAGCTCCTCCCATGCCAATTCCATATACCTCCAAACTTCCCTACATGTCTCTTACACTGCCCTTCAGGTCTCCCCACATGCCCTTCAGGCCTGTCCACATCACATGACCCTTATATACCAATTACACCTCCCCAGATGATCATAACATGCCCAACAGATCTCCTCACATGTCCATAATATCTCACAATATGGCCATCAGATCCCATCACGTACACCATAACTGCTTATCAAACCTCCTTACATTCCCCTTACATGCTCAACAGAGCTTCACACATGCTCATTATACCTCACAGAGGTTATACCCATGAGACCAAACCAACCAGCCCCTTACATGCCCGTCAGATACCCTCACATACCGCACAGACACTCCTACACCCCCACATGCCCCTTATATGCCCATCACACATTCCTACAGTATGTTCCTTTACATGAGATCTGACCTCCCCACGTAGTCATCACACCTCTCTACATGTCAATCAGACCCCATCACATACACAAAAAGAAACAAATGACTAGAGCTGAGTGATCCTGTTAGATTAATGGCAATTAAAAAGTTGAAAATGCAGTAATAATAAATAAATGAATAAATAATCAGACTATATACAATTTCTGCAGCAGCATCAACAGGATTGTACGTAATCCTGAACAAATCCAAAACATTAACAAAAAAGAGTAGCAGAAAACAATCCACATACATTAATTAAAATGATAAATAATCTTATAGAATTAAGAATATTATTAAGAAAAATTATTAAATACTCAAGGTAGACCCCATATTAAGGAAAATAATTAATGGCAAACTGGTAATAGTATTCACATGTAATAGAAGTCTAAAAAACATTTGTGCACCAAGCATGGTTAGAGAAGAAAGATCAACTCACCAGAGTAGCTCGCTCACATGGCTCCCTCCAAAATGTGTCGGGTTCTACAGGTATTAATTGCAAGACCACACTAATTATTTAAGTTCTTAAATGTGGATACAGAGTCCAGTCACATTTTAGAGACCATAAATGTAATACAGCTATGCAGCGCTACAAGACATTTTACTGAGTCCCCCTTTTGCCAAATTAAAGATCATTTATAGACATACTTGCCTAGTTTTGAAAACTAGTTTCAGGGAGATTCCAGGCAGCAGAATTGGCCACGCAAAGCGTGGCGCGCCGTTGAGGGGGGTAAGGGGGGGGGGGGGTAGTGGCATGCTTCGCCCAAAGTGCGTGTTGAGGACTACCTATTAGCGTATTTATTGACACTCAGGGGCAGTGGCGTAACTAAAAAATTTCCTCCCCCAAGCCAAAAAGGGGCGTGGCTTTGTTGAAATGGACGTGGTTTCACATAAAGGGGCGTGGCATTGCAGGAAAATACTACCTTATACCCCAGTTTTGCAACCTGCACGCCCAGACGTTAGCCACTACAGGACAGAAAAATAATCCTGATTCATGCCCCTTACATTATTTGACATTTTTCCTCCTTAAAGTAATGCACAGTATACATTATGCCACATACTGCAATGGCCCTTAGACATTATGCCACACACAATAATGCACATGACACAATATGCACACACCATAATGCCCCCGACACATTATGCCACACACCGTAATGCCTGTGACACATTATGCCACACACCGTAATGCCTGTGACACATTATGACAGGAATCGCAATGCCCGTTATACATTATGCTACACACTGCAATGCCCCTGATACATTATAGCACATACAATGCCTGTGACACATTATGACACACACCGCAATGACCCTGAGACATTATACCACATACCACAATGCCCGTGATATAGTATACTACACACCGTAATGCCTGACACATTATGACACACACCGCAATGTCCGTGATACATTATGCCACACACTGCAATGACCCTGAGACATTATACCACATACCACAATGCCCGTAATATAGTATACCACACACCGTAATGCCTGTGACATATACCGCAATGCCCGTTATACCCTATGCCACACACCGCAATGCCCGTTATACATTATGCCATACTGCAATGCCCCTGAGACATTATACCACATACCACAATGCCCGTGATATAGAATACCACACACCGTAATGCCTGTGACACATACCACAATGCCCGTTATACCCTATGCCACACACTGCAATGCCCGTTATACATTATGCCACACTGCAATGCCCCTGAGACATTATACCACATACCACAATGCCCGTGATATAGTATGACACACACCGTAATGCCTGTGACACATTATGACACACACCGCAATGCCCATTACACATTAAGTCCTACAGTAAGGCTTCTAATAACTTTTAAATTACCTGGTCGTTGCCAGGGGTTTCATGCTCTTGGTTCCATGCACGGTGCCATGGGTTTTCATGCTCAGGGTGTCATGCTCGTTGCCAGGGGTTTCATGCACTGGGGGTCATAATCGTTGCCAGGGGTTTCATGCACTGGGTGTCATGCTCGTTGCTAGGGGGTAATGCTTGTTGCTAAGGCTGTGTTCCCAGTGCCACATACGCCCCAAGTGCCAGGTACACACATGCCCCCAATGCCAAATATGCCCCCCCCCCAAGTGCCAGGTACACATATACCCCTCAGTGTCACATATGCCCCCTTAGTGCCACATATGCCCCCCAAGTGCCAAATAAGTTCCCCCTCCCCAGTGCCAGGTACAGCTCCCCCCCCCCCCCTCCGCTGATTTGTGAAGGAGGGACACGGAGAGCACAGCGCGCGCCTCTTCTGTGTCTCTCCTGCGTCTCCAACGTGTCTGTTGAATGAAGTGCCGGCTCGTGAGCCAATCAGAGCTCACGAACGGGCACTTCATTTAATAGACCCGCCGGAGACGCAGGAGGGACACAGGAGAGGCGCGCGCTGTGCCCTCCGTGTCCCTCCTTCACAGCAGCGGCTAGGAAAGGATGGAGACAGCAGATTGACATGCGGACGGCTTGTCCGCATGTCTATCTGCTCTAAATCAGTGGCGGCGCCCCCCGCAGCCCTGCGCCTCCAAGCCACCGCGAGGGCTGCGGGGGCAGTAGTTACGCCACTGCTCAGGGGTGTGTCCTGCAATGACAGGTGAAAATTAGTACTAAAAGCAGCAAAAAATAAAAAATAAAAATAGGGTACATTATATTATACACAGCCCCCCTCCCCTTATTGTACCCAGTACCATATTACATTACATTATACACAGCCTCACTCCCCCATATTACAGCCAGTACACCCAGTACCACATAACATTACATTATACATAGCCCCAGTCAGTGCCTTAAATAGAATTTTTCTTTTAGCACTGTGTGCAAGAAACAGCATCGGTACCACCCTATAAAAAAACTGGGCAAGTGTGTGCCGTAGGCGCGTGTGTGCCAAAAATGTAGGGGCGTGGCTTCATGGGGAAGTGGCGTGGCCACAGAGCTCCCTTTTGCAGATTACTGCAGGCAGAACTCCATTTTACGGCTCCAGGACCGCCAGCTAATGAGAAGCTGCCACTTGGCGGTCCGCGAGCCGTGATTGGCTCACGCCAGATTTTAAAAAGCCGCCCCTATTTTTGATTGATGCTGCAGCCGGTCCGCGAGCCGGGATTGGCTGGCGGCCGCTGCCACCATTACAATGCAGCAGGGATGCTGTGGCTGGGCGGAGGCGGAACTGGTTCCGCCTGCAATTAGAGGTGACGGAACGCAGTTCCGCCCCACTTTAACCACTGCATTACATTATACATAGCCCCAGTCCCCCATATTGCAGCCAGTACACCCGGACCCATATTTCATAAAATTATACACAGCCTACACAGTCCCCACAATATTACACCGAGTAGCACATTACATTTCACACAGCCCCCCCCTATCACAGATAGTACACAGCACCATATTACATTATATTATACACCGCACAACCCCCCCCCCCCCCCCCCCCCCTTCCCCTAATATTACACCCGGTAGCACATTACATATCACACAGCTCCCCCCCCTATCACAGATAGTACACAGCACCATATTACATTATATTATACACAGCACAACCCCCTCCCCCTAATATTACACCCGGTAGCACATTACATATCACACAGCCCCCCCTCCCCCTTTTTACAGAAAGTACCATGTAACATTACATAATGCACAGTACACACTCCCTTCCCCTGACCACACTATACACATCCCCCCTTTCTCATAAACACCCCCAGCACATACAGCACCCACCTGGCTATGGCTGCTCCTTCCTATGAACTTAGAGCAGGGGCCGGGACAGTTTGGTGGAGGGAGGCAGCAGCACTATGCAGGAACATGAGGAGGAGATGGGCTGTGTGTTACACGCAGCACTGAGTGTGGTGGGCGGGGCCAGCAGCAGTGAAGCAGAGCATTGGATGTCAGCAGACCAGCTGCTCTACTGTTCCGCTCAGGCTGCCGGCTCTATGTGCACACTGCACAGCAGGAGTCAGGACGGCCACCACGGACGGCTGTGACCTCTTACGTGTAGGCCCTGCCCCCGCATTTCCGGACTCGCGCATGCGCAGTCCGGCTTAACAGGGAGCTCGTTTAAAAAGCGGGAGGGCAGGCAAGGTTTGCGGGGCAGCGGGAGGCTCATTGAAAAATCGGGAGCCTCCCGCTGAATCCGGGAGGGTAGGCAAGTCTGTTTATAGATATTAGCAGAGGCATCACCAGGTGTGGGTAAACCCGGTGCGCACTCTGCATTACTACACCCCCCCCCCTCTTCCCACACTCACCCCGCCGGAGCCGGGGGCGGCCAAAAGGGGTGTGGCCTTAGTTAAAGGGGCGTGGCCTCACAGGTCTCCTCTTCTTCACTCCGGGGGTGTATCCAGCTTCCTCGGAAATGCTGGCTGCCCCCGGAGACTAGGCAGCGTGCAGTGCCGGCTCCTTTTCTGTGACAGGAGCCGAGTGCTGCAGAGGATTATCACACTGCAGCATTCGGCTCCTGTCACTGCAGAAGAGCCAGCACTTGGTGTCTCCCCTTCTGTGGGCGACACCTGGGTGCGGGTCGCACCCACTTTACTGACGCCACTGGATATTAGTGCAGAGCCGCTGCTAAATGGATCATCTGATTACAGACCCTGTCACCCTGTATTTCTTTTCTATGTTTGGGTACCTTATGGGCCCCACATGGTATTTTTTGTGCTAGGGGAGATTTGAGCATTTACAATCTGTGCTATGCAATTTGGACTAAGCGGGGTATGCTATTTGAACTACATCCGATTTTGAGTACACTACAATGTACTATATGCGATGTAGTACAAAAATACATGCCTGCACATACTATTTTGCCTTGAGATATGGACTATACAGGAGCGCGCATTGCATCACAAGAGACAGTACACACGGTTCTATTTTAACTAGGGGGGTCATTCCGAGTTGATCGCTCACCAGCTGTTTTTAGCAGCCATGCAAACGCTATGCCGCCTCCCACTGGGAGTGTATCTTAGCTTAACAGAAGTGCAAACGAAAGGATCGCAAAGCGGCTACAAAAAAAAATTGTGACGTTTTAGAGTAGCTACAGACCTACTCAGCACTTGCGATCACTTCAGACCATTCAGTTCCGGATTTGACGTCACAAACACGCCCTGCGTTCGGCCAGCCACGCCTGCATTTTTCCTGGCACGCCTGCGTTTTTTTGTAACACTTCCTGAAAATGGTCAATTGACACCCAGAAACGCCCCTTTCCTGTCAATCACTCTGAAAAGTGTCGCTAGACCTTGTGTAAAAATACATTGCCTGTTGTGAAAGTACGTCGCGCATGCGCACTGCGCCGCATATGCATGCGTAGAAGTGCCGCTTTTTCACTTAATCGCTGCGCTGCAAACATTTTTCACTAGCGATCAACTTGGAATGACCCCCTAGATGCGATACTATTTGAACTAAAAAGATCAAATAGCATGCAATAATTGTGCAGTGTGTGGAAACCATTAGTTCCACTTTAAGTTGTTCTATTTCTTATGTACTTTATTATAGTTTGTATTTGTTATGATTCCAGCACTCTGGTCTGAGGTGGTCCTATTGCAAGGACCGGAGCACTGGAACGGAATGCTGGGGAAGGGAGCGGGAATAGAAAGTAGCCCCTGGCGCCCTAACTCCGTTGTCTCGCCCGTGTGGTCAGAAATCCCCTGCGAGACTATGGTTGCTTGAGCCCATGGCAGCCGCGTTTGAAGGGCGGATTATGTCTGCCCAACTCCGATGCCCCCTCAGGTCTTAATGGGAGACAAAGGGAAATCCGAGACAGGGTGATAACAAGGGGCCCTCTGACTAAACAACCAGGCCAGGGGCTACAAGCTAACTGACTAAACCTGAGGTATGTGCGGTAACCCGCCAGGGAAAAGGACAACCAAAATCCACTAGTCCGTACTCCTACCCAGCACCGCTGGATACCAGAGTGGATCTGTGGGAGCGGAATCCTCCGCAAAAGCTCCGGAACACAAATAATAAATGATAAATAATTAAGCGGCCCAAGCCGCAACACACGGCTACGCCGTGACTCACGAACACCACTGGATGTTCAAAGGTGCTTAGTCAGGACTCCAGGAACAGATGACGACTTCCGAGTACAGGACAACTGAGAACAGGAACGACCGGATACAGCAGGACTGGAAACACTTTCAGCAAACAGATTCAGCATTCAGGAAGCTATTACCGGCGTCTGTGAGAAGCCCAGGAAGTGTATTTAACAGGGAGTCCTCCAATCAGCTGTTTGGAGGCTGATTGGATTAAATGCCATACAGCTGCCAAGCTGCATGGCCAGGAAAACAGACATCTCATTATTTAAATTGAACCCAGCAACGGGGAACGCAGTCCGTAAGTGGCGTCCCCGTTGCTAGGGTCCGTGCGGCTCCGTGCGCCCGGCGTCTAGCGTTGCCAGGGAGCCGGCGGCTGTACGCGCACGGCGTCCCTGGTTGCTAGGGGCCGGGCCGCAGCGACGAGCGGACCCCGGCGCCTAACAGTACCCCCCCCTTGAGGAGGGGTCAAGGAACCCCTAAAGCCAGGTTTCCGAGGAAATTCACGAAAAAATGCCCTCTTGAGCCTCGGGGCATGGAGATCCTTATCCAGGACCCAAGACCTTTCTTCTGGACCATAGCCTCTCCAGTGCACCAGAAAATAAAGCCGACCCCGGGACAATTTGGAATCGAGAACCTTCTCTACCAAGAACTCCTGATGACCCTGTACATCTACTGGTGATTTCCCCTGAGAGATCTTCCGAGGAAATCTACTGGATGAAACGTATGGTTTCAACAGGGAGCAATGGAACGTATTTCCGATCCGGAGAGCTCTTGGTAAACGTAACCGGAAAGCAACTGGATTGATTTTTTTAATAATATGAAATGGTCCAATAAATTTGGGGCCCAATCTAGCTGAGGTTTGTCGAAGTTTAATGTTACGAGTCGACAACCATACCCTATCTCCCACCTTAAAAGTGCAAGGCCGCCGGAGCCTGTCAGAAAATTTTTTCTCTCGAAATGCCGCTTTTCTGAGAGCAAGGTGCACTTTTCTCCAAATGAGTCTGAGATGAGAGGTTAAGGTTAGCGAGGAGACAGAGGAATGTTGAAAAAAAGAATTAGCTCTGGGGTGAAAACCAAAAACTGAAAAGAATGGAGACACATTAGTGGAGGAATGACAAGAATTGTTGTACGCAAACTCCGCCAAAGGAAGAAACTCGGACCAATCATTCTGGAGTTTGGCTGAGTACAAACGCAAATACTGTTTTAATGATTGATTAACTCGCTCGGTCTGCCCGTTGGATTGGGGATGGTAGCCGGACGTTAAAGACAATTTCATCTTTAATGAGGCACAAAAAGACTTCCAAAATTGTGCAATGAATTGTGGACCCCGATCAGAAACAATATCAGTGGGTAACCCATGAAGTCTGAAAACATGGCGGAGAAACAAAACTGCCAATCCCTGGGCAGATGGCAGTCGGGGAAGAGCAATGAAATGGGCCATCTTGCTAAAACGGTCCACTACCACCCATATGACACGGAATCCGGCTGACAGAGGGAGGTCTACCACAAAATCCATGGAAATATGAGACCATGGCCTGAGAGGAACATTTAAGGGCATAAGTTGCCCGATAGGCAAGGAACGGGGAACTTTATGCTGTGCACAGACCTGACAAGAAAAAACAAACTCCTTAATGTCTTTAGAAAGACCAGGCCACCATACTGAGCGGGAGACTAATTCCAAAGTCTTAGAGATCCCCGGATGCCCGGCAACTTTGCTATCGTGAAACTCAGTCAAAACAGTAGCTCTCAAAAACTCAGGGGCATAAAGACGACCAGCAGGAGTATTCCCAGGAGCTTGATGTTGAAGCTGCTTTAACTGGGTAAATAAATCTTGTGTGAGGCCTGCCCAAATGGCTGAAGACGGAAGTATGGGAGTAACAGGACTGTTATTATGAACTGGAAGAAAACTGCGTGACAGGGCATCCGCCTTGGTATTCTTGGAACCTGGCCTGAAGGTGATAATAAACTTGAAACGAGTAAAAAATAAAGCCCAACGAGCCTACCGGGCATTCAGCCGCTTAGCTGATTCGATGTACTGAAGATTTTTGTGGTCAGTCAATACTGAAATGGTATGTGTTGCTCCCTCAAGCCAATGCCTCCACTCCTCGAAAGCCCATTTAATAGCCAGTAACTCCCGGTTACCAACATCGTAGTTGGATTCAGCGGATGAGAATTTCCTGGACATAAAGGCACAAGGATGTAATTCTAGAGAGTCCGGATCCTTCTGGGATAGGATAGCCCCCACTCCAACCTCCGAGGCATCAACCTCAACAATGAAGGGCAATTCTGGGTTGGGATGTCTGAGGACTGGGGCTGAGACGAAAGCTTGTTTCAAGGCCTGAAAGGATAACTCAGCTTCACGTGACCAGTTGGTAGGATCCGCTCCCTTCTTAGTCAGTGCCACAATGGGAGCAACCAGGTCGGAAAAAGAATGAATAAATCTTCTATAATAATTCGCAAACCCTAAAAAGCGCTGAATTGCTTTTAAGTTGGTGGGTTGCGCCCAACTAAGGATGGCTTGGAGCTTCTTTGGTTCCATACAGAATCCCCGAGGGGAAATAATGTACCCTAAAAAGGATACCTCCGTGACATGAAACTCACACTTCTCCAGCTTGGCATATAGGTGATTTTCACGTAATTTTTGAAGAACCTGACGCACCTGGGTAACATGTTGTTCACTAGAGTCAGAATAGATCAGGATATCGTCTAAGTAAACGACCACGAATCTTCCAAGAAAATCACGGAGCACATCGTTAATGAGATCCTGGAAAACTGCCGGAGCGTTAGACAAGCCGAACGGCATCACCAGATACTCGTAGTGACCCGACTGAGTACTGAACGCCGTTTTCCACTCATCTCCCGACTTGATTCGGATGAGGTTATACGCTCCCCTCAGGTCAATCTTAGAAAAAAAATCACAGCCGAACGCAGCTGATCAAAGAGGACAGAAATCAGCGGCAGAGGGTAAGTATTTTTAACTGAGATCTTATTCAGGGCTCTAAAGTCGATGCAAGGTCTGAGTGATCCATCTTTCTTCTCCACAAAGAAGAAGCCTGCACTTAAAGGGGATTTAGATGGCCTAATAAATCCTTTCCCTAGGCTCTCCTTGACATACTCATTCATGGCCGCAGTTTCTGGTCCGGACAATGCATATAACCTTCCCTTTGGCAATGTGGCACCAGGAATTAGCTCAATAGCACAATCATAAGGCCGATGGGGAGGCAGAATGTCCGCATTGCCCTTGGAAAATACATCAACAAAGTCCTGGTATTCCACGGGAATGGGTTCGGGAATGGCAGCAGCTATTCTGACGGGAAACGTAATACATTCCTTATTACAGATGGTACCCCATTGTGAGATCTCCCCCGACTGCCAATCAATGATGGGATTATGAAAGGCCAGTCAAGGGTGACCCAGAACCACTGGAACTGCTGGGCAATGGGTAAGGAAAAACTCAATCTTTTCGGAATGAAGAGCTCCTACCGTAAGTAGTACAGGGGGTGTACAGAGGGAAATAACCCCATTGGACAAGGGACTCCCGTCTAAACCATGCATGGTGACACACCTACCCAAGTTTAACTGAGGAATACCTAAGGCCTTGGCCCACGTTAAGTCCATAAAGTTCCCTGCAGCTCCACTGTCAACAAAAGCCGACACCGAAGAACTGAGGCTGCCAAAGGAAACTTTAGCTGGGACTAACAGGGAGTTATTCGAGGAGATAAGCTGCAGACCAAAGTGAACCCCCTCACAATTCACTTGGTCGAGGCGTTTCCCGACTTGTTCGGACAATTACGGGCAAAATGTCCCTTACCCCCACAGTACAAACAAAGACCAGAGTTTTGCCTTCTGGCTCTTTCTTCTGGAGACAGCCTGGAGAGACCCATCTGCATGGGCTCCTCTATGTCCTCAGGAATGGAAAATACACACAGAGTAGATCTGACAGGTGCTCCTTTTTCAGCCCTCCGCTCTCTGAGACGACGATCAATCTTAATAGAAAGCTCCATGAGTTTATCGAGAGTCTCAGGAGCGGGATACTGAAGGAGACTGTCTTTTATAGACTCAGATAAGCCGAGGCGAAACTGACTGCGCAGGGCTGGGTCATTCCAGCCACAGTCGTTCGACCAACGGCGAAACTCTGTACAATAAACCTCTGCAGGATTTCTACCTTGTCTGAGAGCGCGTAACTGACTCTCGGCGGATGCCTCTCTATCAGGGTCATCATACAAAAGCCCTAAAGACCCCAGAAAGGCGTCTACAGACAACAATGCCGGATCCTCTGCTTTTAAACCAAAAGCCCAGGTCTGGGGATCCCCCTGGAGCAAAGAAATAATAATTCCGACCCGCTGAGATTCAGTACCTGAGGAGATAGGTCTTAAACGAAAATAGAGTTTACAGGACTCTTTAAAATTAAAAAACTGCTTCCTATCACCAGAAAAACGGTCAGGCAAGTGCATTTTCGGTTCAGGAACTACCCTCGGGGAAGTTCGTAAAAGATCTTCCTGCGACTTCACCCGAAGGGAAAGATCCTGAACCATTTGAGTAAGTTCTTGAATCTGGCTAACTAGAAGCTGGCCAGGATTTGGCCCTAAACCAGTGGGATTCATGAGGCCGACAAACCTTACAAAACTGAATAAGGGAAAAAATCAAACCCTGTTTAATTTTAAGTTTTGGTGTGGCCGGTAATAATGTTATGATTCCAGCACTCTGGTCTGAGGTGGTCCTATTGCAAGGACCGGAGCACTGGAACGGAATGCTGGGGAAGGGAGCGGGAATAGAAAGTAGCCCCTGGCGCCCTAACTCCGTTGTCTCGCCCGTGTGGTCAGAAATCCCCTGCGAGACTATGGTTGCTTGAGCCCATGGCAGCCGCGTTTGAAGGGCGGATTATGTCTGCCCAACTTCGATGCCCCCTCAGGTCTTAATGGGAGACAAAGGGAAATCCGAGACAGGGTGATAACAAGGGGCCCTCTGACTAAACAACCCGGCCAGGGGCTACAAGTTAACTGACTAAACCTGAGGTATGTGCGGTAACCCGCCAGGGAAAAGGACAACCAAAATCCACTAGTCCGTACTCCTACCCAGCACCGCTGGATACCAGAGTGGATCTGTGGGAGCGGAATCCTCCGCAAAAGCTCCGGAACACAAATAATAAATGATAAATAATTAAGCGGCCCAAGCCGCAACACACGGCTACGCCGTGACTCACGAACACCACTGGATGTTCAAAGGTGCTCAGTCAGGACTCCAGGAACAGATGACGACTTCCGAGTACAGGACAACTGAGAACAGGAACGACCGGATACAGCAGGACTGGAAACACTTTCAGCAAACAGATTCAGCATTCAGGAAGCTATTACCGGCGTCTGTGAGAAGCCCAGGAAGTGTATTTAACAGGGAGTCCTCCAATCAGCTGTTTGGAGGCTGATTGGATTAAATGCCATACAGCTGCCAAGCTGCATGGCCAGGAAAACAGACATCTCATTATTTAAATTGAACCCAGCAACGGGCAGTGGCAAACGCAGGATTTGCAGGGGGGGGTTTCCAGAACTGGGCGGAGCCAATCACGGGGGTGGGGACTGAGGTGACCCAGTATATGCTGGGTCCGTAAAACTAGTGTGTGTGTGTGTGTGTGTGTGTATATATATATATATACATACATATATCTACACATATGTATATATATACATACACACACACATACATATACACGGGTGGTCTTCAGTATGCCGGCGGTCGGGCTCCCGGCGACCAGCATACCGGCGCTGGGAGCCCGACCGCTGGCATACCGACACTTATTCTCCCTCGTGGGGGTCCACGACCCCCCTGGAGGGAGAATAGAATAGTGTGGCGCGCGTAGCGCGCCACCGTGCCCGTAGCGTGGCGAGCGCAGTGAGCCCGCAAGGGGCTCATTTGCGCTCGCCACACTGTCGGTAAGCCGGCGGCCGGCCTCCCGGCGCAGGTGTGCTGGTTCGCCGGGAGATCGTAGTGAACCCATATACACATATACATAGCATATTAAACATGCATACATATATATATATATATATATATATATGTACGCACACATACAGTACACATTTATATATACATGTATATATATATATATGTATATATGTATATCATATGTGTGTGTGTGTGTGTGTGTGTGTTTATATGTATGTATGTATGTATGTATGTATGTGTATATATGTATGCACATGGATATATATGTACTATAATTAAAATAAAGTAAACTTTTATTGCACTTGCAAGTGCCACCAGGAAGACAGCAGGCTGCAGAGGACGCTAGACAGTCATTAATAATACTCATGCAGCTAAAAAAAAAAAAAAAAAAAATTTTTTTTTTTTTAGTGGAGGGGGGTTTCTGGGTACTCGGAAACCCCCCCTGGGTGCGCCACTGACGGGGAACGCAGTCCGTAAGTGGCGTCCCCGTTGCTAGGGTCCGTGCGGCTCCGTGCGCCCGGCGTCTAGCGTTGCCAGGGAGCCGGCGGCTGTACGCGCACGGCGTCCCTGGTTGCTAGGCGCCGGGCCGCAGCGACGAGCAGACCCCGGCGCCTAACAGTATTCACTAAACAATTGAACTGTTTAATATTTGATTTGAACAGTCATTGTCACAGATACCCACTGATTAATTTGATGATAGGTTCAGATGGCGGCTCTTGCTGGCAGGCGGTCTTCAGTATGCTGACTGACGGGATCCCGGCGCACAGTATACCGGCGCCGGGATCTCGACAGCCGGCATACCGACACTTATTCTCCCTCGTGGGGGTCCACGACCCCCCTGGAGGGAGAATAGCGCCACCGTGTCCGTAGCGTGGCGAGCGCAGCGAGCCCGCAAGGGGCTCATTTGCGCTCGCCACACTGTCGGTAAGCCGGCGGTCGGGCTCCCGGCGCCGGTATGCTGGTCTGCGGGAGCCCGACCGCCGGCATACCATAGTGAGCCCCTTGCTGGCCATATACTAGATCAGTGGTTCTCAACCTCGGTCCTCAAGTACCCCCAACAGTTCATGTTTTCCAGGTCACCTAGCAGTTGAACAGGTGTATTCATTACCTACTGACACATTTTAAAAGACAAACAGGTGAAGCAAATTATTTCACTTGCCTCCGTGAGGAGACCTGGAAAACATGAACTGTTGGGGGTACTTGAGGACGGAGGTTGAGAACCACTGTACTAGACCAACTTACAAATGACAATCAGCAATTTGCTCCCAACCACTGAAAAAAGGACAAAAACTGTCGTTCAGATAAGTTGTTTAAATCAAACAGGTTTATTTGTCTACATGACAGTTTTTATCCATTTTCCAGGGTTTGGAAGCAAATTGCTGATTTTGTTCTCATACTTTACCAGATTTTCATTGGTTGGATGAAAGCTGGTCTAGTGTATGGCCAGCGTTAGCCCTTTATAGTTGCTGCTGTTTCAAAGATTGGGCTGCTGTAAGGAGGGACACGCCATCAGAATCCAGGATACTAACTGGGATTTATTTCTGCTGAAGAACAACTTTGTCAAAACTTCAGTCTTATGCAAACAGTGTGAAATGTAATCACCAGCAACAATGTGTTTATTGATTGCTGATCTCAGATCTAGATCTGACTCCTATTGTATTTGGTTCTCTGCTGTTATGGACTACGAGCCAGACACTGAGCTGCAGCAAAGCGGGACAAGATGATGGCGACTATATAGAAGGTACACCTGTCCTGGAAACTCTCCAAATGGCAGTTGTGAGGAGAGTTTATTTACCCTGATGATGTCCAGCTGCGTTATCTCACTGTGGGGTCTATTTACTAAACCTTGGAAGGAGATAAAGTGCATGAAGATAAAGTACCAGCCAATGAGCTCCTGTTATTTTTCAAACACAGCCTGTAACATGGCAGTTAGGACATGATTGGCTGGTACTTTATCTCCATACACTTTATCTCCATCCAATGCTTAGTAAATAGACCACTGTGTCATGATGTTACTTCTCTGGGAACGTTTTGCAGAGGCACAGTAACAGAGCTCTATTGGTTAGAGCACTGTTACTGAGCCTCTGTAAAACAAGTAGAAGCCAGCCTGTTTGATGGATCATGGATGGGATGGACTTAGTGGGGCCTAGCCACGGGCTCACTGGGACCCGCCGGGCTCTAGGCTTGTGCCTAGCATGGCCATAGCTAGGTGTGTGCGGAGTGTGCCTTGCACATATCGCACTTGTGGTAGGAGCGCATCACTGTGCTGCGGGGTCAGCTGGGAGCCAGCCTCCCACTCGACACTCCCAGTCCCAGTCCCCGTCCCAATGCACCTGGTAGCATCTAGTTACCCCTCTCCAGAATGTCTCACCTTCCAAGAATGCCGGTGCTGGCATGAGGTCTTTGCACACGGCATTCTGGGAACGGACACGGTGGTGGGAGTGATAGCTCGTGGTGTTCTACCCGCCTACCCACCCACAAGCACCAGCCAGGCCCCCATCTGCAGCCTGTCTGAGCCCCACCACTGAGAAGAAGTCCTACTGGCTGCCACTCACGCAGTCCGGGATCCAGGCAGCAGCATAGCACTCAGCCAGCCGCCAGCCTTAGCACTGGAGGGAGAGTGCCCCCCCCAGTGAGTGTGGATTTTTCTGTCTTCCCTCTTTCTCTTTCTCTCTCTTTTTGTAAAATTTGGTTTCTGTCAGTCAAATATGTAAAAAGGGGTCTCTGTCTGCCAAATATGTAAAAAGTGGTCTCTGTCAGCCTAATGTGTAAAAAGGGGGTCTCTGATAGCCCAATCTGTAAAAAGGGGTTCTATGTCAGCCTAATGTGTAAAAAGGGGTCTCTGCCAGGCTAATGTGTAAAAAGGGCATGTCTGCCAGCCTAATATGTAAAAAGGGGGTCTCTGCCAGCCAAATGTGTAAAAAGGGGGTCTCTGTCAGCCAAATGTGTAAAAGGGGACTCTACCTGGTGTAATGTGTAAAAATGGGGTCTCTGCCAGCCAAATGTGTAAAAATGGGATCTCTGCCAGCCTAATTTGTAAAAAGGGGGTCTCTGATAGCCCATTGTGTAAAAAGGGGGTCTATGTCAGCCTAATGTGTAAAAAGGGCGTCTCTGCCAGCCATGTGTAAAGAGTGGGTCTCTGCCAGCCAAATGTGTAAAAAGGGGGTCTCTGCCAGCCAAATGTGTAAAAAGGGGGTCTCTGTCAGCCAAATGTGTAAAAGGGGACTCTACCTGGTGTAATGTGTAAAAATGGGGTCTCTGCCAGCCAAATGTGTAAAAATGGGGTGTCTGCCAGCCTAATGTTTAAAAAGGGGGTCTCTGCTAGCCTAATGTGTAAAATGTGGTCTCTGCTAGCCTAATGTGTAAAAAGGGGGGCTCTGCCTGCCTAATTTGTAAAAAGGGGGTCTCTGCCAGCCAAATGTATAAAAAGGGTCTCTGACAGCCTAATGTGTAAAAAGGGGGTCTCTTCCAGCCAAATGTATAAAAAGGGGTCTCTGCCAGCCTAATGTGTAAAGAGGGGTCTCTGTCAGCCTAATGTATAAAAAGAGGGTCTCTATCAGCCTAATGTGTAAAAGGGGGTCTCTGTCAGTCTAATGTGTAAAAATGGGTCTCTGTCAGCATAATGTGTAAAAAGGTGGTCTTTGCTACCACAATGTGTAAAAGGGGACTCTACCTGGCGTAATGTGTAAAAGGGTGCGCTACCTGCTGTAATGTGTAAAAGGGGACTCTACCTGCCATAATGTGTAAAAGGAGCTCTACCTGGTGCAATATGTGTAAGTGGTGCTACTGTGCAGCGTAATTTGAATAATGGAGACAACTGTACAGCGTAATATGAATTTGTATTATTTTGTGGCACCCCCCCTTTCCCATGAAGCCATGCCTCTATATTTTTTACACATACCTGCGGTGCGCACTGGCTCTGTTTTGTATATGGGGAAGGGGGGGGGGCATGCTGTTTCTTACACACAGGGCTAAAATGTATAGTTACAGGACTGGTGCCTAGGTTACCTTGTGGGAAATCCAGGCTTGACCTGCTCAAGTAATGAAAAAGTCAGCTATTCCTGGTTTTAAGATGGGTATACACTATACAATTATTTGTCAAATGATCTGCCAGATCTGGCTGGCTGGAATGAAAATATGGTAATGGATGAGAGCAAATGACAATCGACCATTTGCTCCCAAACACTGGAAAATGGAAAAAACTGTAATCCAAATCACAGACAGGTTTTGTCCATTTTCCAGTGTTTGGGAGCAAATAGTCAATTGTCATACCATATTTTCATTCCATCCAGCCAGATCTGGCAGATTATATGCCAGATGATTGTATAGTGTATGTCCAGCTTTATTCTCTGGCATCTACATCATTTATGTCTTAGTGCCACAGTTCAAAGAGCCACATACGACTCGAGAGCCACTGGGCGGCCACCACTGTCTCCATCAACAATTATTTGAAAAGGGTTATTCCTTAATCCTTGGGTCTTGTGTGAAAGTTCTATTTAATAACAGATAGGTAAATTGCTTCTGCTGTATGCTATTACTGTAATGTATTTACAGTGGAGGGATTTGTGTTTCTTTTTAGCCCACCGCATCCTAACCTTAATGATTATACCATTTATTTTACTAATGTTCCTAATAGCTCAATAAAACATATGAGAAAAAAAGAAAGAAAAAAAAAACAGAAGAGGAAATAAATCAATGCGGCTATTTTGAGATGAAAAAGTAGTTATTCTGTAGCATGTATCATTGATTACTCAAACTACTGAGCAAAGTAATTTCAATTTTTTTTGCAGACTAAACTTCCCTATATTACTGTGGCAGGTGATATGCATCAACCTCAAAACAATAATGATGTGAAGAGTTCTATTTGCAGCAGTGATTCAATGGGCACATGAAAAAAATGCTGACACTTTGAGAAGATATTTTCCCGTAAAAGGTTGAAGTCCTTAAGCAGCAAAAAACACCAACGTCCATCATCTTTAAACCATATTGATTTCTGGTGAGGATTTAAAAGGCTGTTTACTTATTTCCCATCATTTCTGTCAGAGAGTAACAGTTCGCTTCCCACTGAATAAACCTCTCATCATCCTCTTGGTGATTAAGGTCAGACAAAATGTCAAACCCCTAATGCTAAGTGCTTTTGCATTAAAAATTAATACCAAATCACCAAATAAAATCCAAACAAGAAGGCAGACATGTAAACAGTACGAAAAGGAGGCTGCATGGTCCATTATGGAAAATAGCTGTAATATGTATATGAAAAATGGCAACAAGTCTTGGCTGTACAGAGTGCAGATTTCTCTGCACTAAACCCTATCATTTTTGTTATGTTTAGGACAAGTTACACTCATTGGCTAAATTGTCCTGTAAATGGAATTTTTATCGTTCATATTACATGCCAAAAAATTGCTTGGTGGAAGGGAACAATGGTTAATGCATTTTGCAAACGTGTACATGGGCCCTCATTCCGAGTTGTTCGCTCGGTAAAAATCTTCGCATCGCAGCGATTTTCCGCTTAATGCGCATGCGCAATGTTCGCACTGCGACTGCGCCAAGTAAATTTGCTATGCACTTAGTAATTTTACTCACGGCTTTTTCATCGTTCTGGCGATCGTAATGTGATTGACAGGAAATGGGTGTTACTGGGCGGAAACAGGCCGTTTTATGGGCGTGTGGGAAAAAACGCTACCGTTTCCGGAAAAAACGCAGGAGTGGCCGGAGAAACGGAGGAGTGTCTGGGCGAACGCTGGGTGTGTTTGTGACGTCAAACCAGGAACGACAAGCACTGAACTGATCGCAGATGCCGAGTAAGTCTGAAGCTACTCAGAAACTGCTACGAGGTGTGTAATCGCAATATTGCGAATACATCGTTCGCATTTTTAAGATGCTAAGATTCACTCCCAGTAGGCGGCGGCTTAGCGTGAGCAACTCTGCTAAAATCGCTTTGCGAGCGAACAACTCGGAATGACCTCCATGGTCTGCATTAGAAAGATGAATAATCTCTTGCTGCAAGACACAACCATTTGCACAAAGAGAAATGTCATTATTTTATGATAAATGCAATTGATTATAGGCTTGATATAACAAGATTGAGTTAATGTATTAAGGAAAAAAGGAAACTACCTTTGATATGTAATTAATTTTTTTTCACATTATATAAAAACCACTGTATGATATTTACAGATCACAGTAGCAACTGTACCAAATGATTAATGTATATCTCGGCTGGAAGAGGTACCTATCAAATATGGGATACATTTTATGGCATGGGGACACAGAATAGATATGAGAACCCGGTGGTCTGGATGCCGGCAGTCACATGACCGACAGTGGCATCCCAACAGTGAAGATCCCAACATTGGAGGGGGTAACTATTTCTACCCCCTCCCATCACCTACCCTAATTATAACCCTCGGGGTGGCGGCTAGGGCTAACCATCGGGGGGTGACGGCTACGGCTAATGCTTAGGGGGTGGTGGCAGCTCGGGCTAATCACCCCCCTACTGCCTAACCCTAACCCCCTTTAGTGCCTAACTGTAACTCCCCCCCTTGTTGGTGATCCGGCACCGGTCTCGTCAGTGGTCGGGATTCTGGCGTCGGTCACATGACCATCGGCATATCGACAATCGGGCTACTGAATGCATCCTTGACCATCGGTATCCCGACAATTGGGCTACTGAATGCATCCTTGGGGTTATATTTTTTCTTTAAGGTAGATAAGTCCATTCTGTAGCAAAAATGGCTATTTTCCCTTATGTTATTAAGACTTACATCCCAGTGGAGAAGCTATTCATAACATGGGAAGCCTACTCAAATATTGCTGCAATCCTCTTATTCCCAGCGTTATCTCAGGATGAAGATAACAGGGGCAGTTTACATAAAACATTTTATTTATTTATTTAAAATAATCATTTTTGTTTTTCTGGAAAAATGCCAGATTGCTAAATAATTTTTTTTTTGCTTTTATGATACTGGAACTGGAATCTCAAGTTTGGATTTCCAGACCAGTGCGCATATGTGAACCATTCATACATGTGCAGATACAGTACATGCAGGACTGGCAGGATAATACTGGCTAGGTCACTAGGATGACTGTTGTCAGCTACTGTAGTATCATCAGGAAGTTGAGTACCATTTAGCTGTCATGGTGATATTACTGTATATTAAAAATTGTGGCAATAACGGATTTGGAGGTCTATTTGCTAAGCACTGGAGAGAGATAAAGTGAAGAGAGTAAAGTACCAACTAACCAGCTCCTGACATTTTTCAAACACAGCTTGTAACAATGCTGTTAAGCACTTTGGGGGTAATTCAGATCTGATCGTAGCAGCAAATTTGTTAGCAGTTGGGCAAAACGATGGGGGTCATTCCGACCCGTTCGCACGCAGCGGTTTTTCACTGCTGTGCGAACGGGTGCGGAATGCGCATGCACAGTGGGTGCAGGACACGTGCGTGACTTTGCCCGGCGACAGGGGTTACGTCGCGGCTTTCGACGGGAGTGGTCGCAGCGGCGACCTCTAAGAAGATTGACAGCAAGGAGGCATGGAGGGGTGGATCTAGACCGTTGGAGAGCGTTTTCGGGGAGTGGTGAGTAAAACGCAGGCGTGTCCAGGACAACGGAGGGTGGAGGAGTGACGTCAAAGCCGGGCCCATCATCGCTGGATCCATCGCACAGGGTAAGTATATCCAGGGCTACTCTTCTTCTGCTTGAATTTTTTTTAGCTTAGCAGGGCTGCACAAGCGATCGCAGCCCTGCTAAGCTAATATACTCTCCCCCATAGGCGTGGACTATTGATCGCAGCAGCAGCTAAAAGTTGCTAGCTGCGATCAACTCGGAATGACCACCTATGTGCAGTGCAGGTGTGGCAGATATAACATTTGCAGAAAGAGTTAGATTTGAGTGGGTTATTTTGTTTCTGTGCAGGGTAAATACTGGCTGCTTTATTTTACACTGCAAATTAGATTTCAATTTGAACACACCCCACCTAAATCTAACTCTCTCTGCACATATTATATCTGTCTCCCCTGCAGTGCACAAGGGGGGTAATTCAGCAGCAGCAAATTTGTTAGCAGTTGTGCAAAACCATGTGCACTGCAGGGGGGGGGGCAGATATAACACGTGCAGAGAGAGTTAAATTTGGGTCGGGTGTCTTCAAAGTGAAATCTAAATTGCAGTGTAAAAATAAAGCAGCCAGTATTTACCCTGCACAGAAACAAAATAACCCACTCAAATCTAACTCTTTCTGCAAATGTTACATCTGCCACAGCTGCAGTGCACATGGGGGGTCATTCCGAGTTGATTGCACGCTGCCGATTTTCGCAGCCCAGCAATCAGGTTACTACTGCGCATGCGTATGCACCGCAATGCGCACGTGCGTTGTACAGGTACAAACAGCATCGCTGCTGGGCAATGCTTCTAGCGACAAATCCATTTGCACGAGTGATCGCAAGGAGATTGACAGAAAGAGGGCGTTTATGGGTGTCAACTGACTGTTTTCTAGGAGTGGCAGGGAAAACGCAGGCGTGTCCAGGCATTTACAGGCCGGGCGTCTGACATCAGTTCCGGGACTGGACAGGCTGAAGTGATCGCAAGGGCTGAGTAAGTTCAGACCTAGGCCAGTATTTACTAAAAATCCGAGTTTGCCCGATTTGTGTTTTTTTTTCTAAGTCCCAATCCGGGAATTCACTAAGCACCAATCTCGGCAGTGTTTGGACTGTTCGTAATGGTTTGAATGACAACCTTCCGAAATACGAATGAATAGACCATCGGTCAAACGCGGCTGTTATTTCATACAATACGGGCATTCACTATTCATTCGTATTTGGGTGTTAGTTTCTGAGTGCTCAAGTGCGGGTCTGTTTTTTTTCGATTCGTTAAAAAAAGCAGCAAAAAAATAGACCTGCTTTTTCCAGTCGAGTTTGGATAACCATGCACGGATCAGTGAGATCTATGCATGGTTATCTATGGGAAAGGGTCTGTTTAGTGTAAAAACTGGAAAAAAAAATTGCGTAGGGTCCCCCCTCCTAAGCACAACCAGCCTTGGGCTCTTTGAGCCGGTCCTGGTTGAAAAAATATGGAGAAAAAAATGACAAGGGTTCCCCCATATTTAATCAACCAGCACCGGGCTCTGCACCTAGTCCTGGTTCCAAAAATACGGGGGACAAAAAGCGTAGGGGTCCCCCGTATTTTTAAAACCAGTACCGGGCTCCACTAGCCAGGTACATAATGCCACAGCCGGGGGACACTTTTATACTGGTCCCTGCGGCCCTGGCATTTCATACCCAACTAGTCACCTCTGGCCGGGGTACCCTGGAGGAGTGGGGACCCCTTCAATCAAGGGGTCCCCCCCCCCTCCAGCCACCCAAGGGCCAGGGGTGAAGCCCGAGGCTGTCCCCCCTATCCAAGGGCGGCGGAAGGGGGGCTGATAGCCAAGTGTGAAATTGTGAATATTGTTTTTAGTAGCAGTACTACAAATCCCAGCAAGCCTCCCCCACAAGCTGGTACTTGGAGAACCACAAGTACCAGCATGCGGTGGAAAACCGGGCCCGCTGGTACCTGTAGTACTACTACTGAAAAAATACCCCAATAAAAACAGGACACACACACCGTGACAGTACAACTTTATTACATACATGCACACCTACATTCACACATACTTACCTATGTTCCCACGAGGCTCGGTCCTCTTCTCCATGTAGAATCCTAGGGGTACCTGTGAAAAAAATTATACTCACATAATCCAGTGAAGAATCCGGCCTTTGAATAATCCACGCACTTGGCAAAAAAAAAAATCATCATCTGAATCACCCCCTTTATCTCTAGAAATCATCATCTGAATCACCCCCTTTATCTCTAGAAATCATCATCTGAATCACCCCCTTTATCTCTAGAAATCATCATCTGAATCACCCCCTTTATCTCTAGAAATCATCATCTGAATCACCCTCTTTATCTCTAGAAATCATATTGAGCTCAGAAAGTTGGCAGTGGAGGATAAAACTACCACAGAAATAGCAAATAAAACATTTGGTGATTATTCCCAACCATCCAACACAGCTTACCAAGTTATTTTAATTGTAGGTAATTGTTTTAATTGTAACATACATCAATGAAATAAGAAAAGCAAGAAATTAGCTGCTGAAGCCAAACTTCAATTGTTCTTTAAAGATAATCCAAATACTGTAGGCTAAAGGTTAAGGGTGGATAGAAATTGGTCTATATATATCCAGCTGGGTACAAATTTATAGAAACCAGCAATGGGGGTCATTCCGAGTTGATCGCTCGCTAGCAACTTTTTGCAGCACTGTGATCAGGTTAAAACTCAGCAAAACTGCGCATGCGTATGCACCGCAATGCACAGGCGCGTATTATGGGTACAATGAGGATCGTGTTGGGCAAAGGATTTAATGAAAAATCCATTCGCACAGCCGATCGCAAGGTAATTGACAGAAAGAGGGCGTTTATGGGTATCAACTGACCATTTTCTGGGAGTGTTTGGAAAAATGCAGGCGTGTCCAAGCATTTGCAGGGCGGGTGTCTGACGTCAATTCTGGGGCCAAAAAGTCTGAAGTGATCGCAGCGGCTGAGTAAGTCCAGAGCTACTCAGAAACTGCAACAAAATTTTTTGTGCCGTCGGCTGCAAAAGCGTTCGCACACTTGCAAAGCAAAAATACACTCCCCCATAGGCGACGACTATCTGATCGCAGCACAGCAAAAAGTTGCTAGCGAGCGATCAACTCGGAATGACCCCCTATGTTCCCTAATATGTGAGTCTGATGTGCAAGTCTGCGCTGTCCATGGTCCTAAATTGCCTTCATTCTTAAAGTGTTGCTCTTCAAGTTGTGCATCCAAGCCAAAATGTAAATTTACCACATATTTAGGGCCTAATTTAGCATGGATCATTATTCTGAGAAATTGCAGTTGTCTGCCAGCAGAAAGGCGCCACCATGACAGGAAGAAAAAACACCCCATGCAAGCTTGCAAATGCATCGCAGTATGCTATCCAGGGCCCTCATTCCGAGTTGTTCGCTCGCAAGCTGCTTTTAGCAGCTTTACACACGCTAAGCCGCCGCCTACTGGGAGTGAATCTTAGCTTCTTAAAATTGCGAACGAAAGATTCGCAATATTGCGAAAAGACATCTCTGTGCAGTTTCTGAGTAGCTCGAGACTTACTCTGCCAGTGCGATCAGTTCAGTGCTTGTCGTTCCTGGTTTGACGTCACAAACACACCCAGCGTTCGTCCAGACACTCCTCCGTTTCTCCAGCCACTCCCGCGTTTTTCCCAGAAACGGTAGCGTTTTTCCCACACGCCCATAAAACGGCCTGTTTCCGCCCAGAAACACCCACTTCCTGTCAATCACATTACGATCACCAGAACGAAGAAAAAACCGTGAGTAAAATTCCTAACTGCATAGCAAATTTACTTGGCGCAGTCGCAGTGCGAACATTGCGCATGCGCACTAAGCGGAAAATCGCTGCGATGCGAAGAAATTTACAGAGCGAACAACTCGGAATGACCCCCCATATGCGGATGCTTACGCAATTTCTGGAACATCAATGATTTTTTGTCATCTGAGCAAATATGAGTAGGTCTGAGGCTGCAACTAATCTGTGACTGAGTGGGCCTGGAAGTGGTCTGCGCTGATGTCAGAGACCCTCCCCAAAAACGCCTGGGCACGCCTGCATTTTTTCTGACACATCCAGAAAATGTAAGGTTTCTACCCAGAAGTGCCGGCTTCCTGTTAGTCCAACAGTGGCTACATTGCGATTACAATCTGTACACATTTTCTGTCACTATTATTCCTCATGTGTGCAGTGCGAACGCTACCCATGCACAGTTGTGTGATAATCGCTCAATAATCTGAATAGTGATCCATGCTGAATTAGGCCCTAAATTGCTAATTTACCATTTATTTATATAAAAGTTAGGTGATGAAGGTCATTTTTATTAGAGATGTGCGGCGGGCACTTTTCGTTTTAGGTTGGTTTTGCCAAAACCACCCTTCATTCTTTTGGTTTTGGATCTGGATGATTTTTTGAAAAAACATAAAAACAGCTAAAATCACGGAATTTGAGTGGAAGGATGAGGGCTTCCATCGTCATGTGAAGCTGAACCACTAATCATGAACATAGGCCAGGGCCTTAGCCGTTCCTTGCCACTGCGTGTCGTAAATGGCATATTGGCAAGTTTACGTTTCTCCTCAGACCATTTCAGTTTCTTTTTTTGGGTCTTTCTACTGAACTTTGGCTTTTTGGATTTTACATGCCCTCTGCTTTCACATTAGGCATCGGACTTGGCAGACGACGTTGTTGGGATATCATGTCATGACTAGTGGCAGCAGCTTTAGCACTAGGAGGAAGTGGTTCTTGATCTTTCCTTATTTTATCCTCCACATTTTTGTTCTCCATTATTTTTCTGGAGTTATATAACAATATGTGGTACAGGAAAGCGTACCTCTACACCACACAGGGCAAACCCTGTGACAATTATTTGGATTAAATATTAATAACCCCTTTATTTGGAGTAAATAATATACAGCACAGGGCAGCACCACTGGACTGGACTTATATGGCTTATATGGCAGCACCACTGGACTGGATTTTAACGGAATTATATGGATTTATATGGAATTATACGGCAGGATCACTGGAATTATACGGCAGGATAACTGCAATTATACGGCAGGATCACTGGAATTATACGGCAGGATTATTGGAATTATACGGCAGGATCACCGGACTTATACGGCAGGATACCTGGACATATACGGCAGTATCAATGGACATATACTGCAGTATCACTGGAAATATATGGCAGTATCACTGGACTGGATTTATACGCCAGTACCACTGTAATTATACGGCAGGATCACTGAAATTATACGCCAGTACCACTGGAATTATACGGCAGGATCACTGGAATTATATGGCAGGATCACTGGATTTATATGGCAGGATTTATACGCTGGACATACGCTGGACATATACTGCGGTACTGCTGGACATATACGGCAGTATCAATGGACATATACAGCAGTATCACTGGACATATACGGCAGTATCACTGGACTGGTCACCTACACACACCCAGCTCCCCGGCTGCAGCAGACGCCATGGGCTCTGTGGGCGTCCACTGCAGCCGGCGCACCTGTCAGACGCTAGAGGTCATTATTGACCTCTAGTGTCTGTGCCACGCTGCTATGGGAGAGACGTCATGATGTCTCTCCCATAGAGAGGAGCCGCGGGCTGCCAGACGGAGCGGGGAGTGGGGCTGGTAAGCGAGGCTGGTAGGTATTGTTTTTTTTTGTGTATGTTTGTAAGCAGCTACTAAGGGGCACAGCAACAGGGGGCACCACTATTGAGGGCACAGTGACAGGGGGCACAACTACTAGGGCAAATCTACTGGGGGCATAGCTATAGGGGGCACAACTACTGGGGCAAATCTACTGGGACTTAACTACAGGGGGAAAATCTACTGGGGTCAAATCTACTGGGGGCATATCTATAGGTGGAAAATCTACTGGGGGCACAGCTACTGGGGGCACAACTACTAAAGGGATAACTGTGGGTACACCCCTCCCCTATGAAGCCACGCCCCTATTTTTTGCGTGCAAAATTGTTTTACCACTTGGGGGGGGGCACCAGTGGAAACTTTCGCACTGGGCGCCACAAGGTGTAGAACCGGCCCTGAAGGCAGGATTACAGGACTTGTACGGCAGGATCACTGCAATTATACGGCAGGATCACTGGAATTATATGGCAGGATCACTGGATTTATACGCCAGTTCTACTGGAATTATACGGCAGGATCACTGGAATTATACGGAAGGATCACTGGATTTATACGGCAGTACCGCTGGACATATACAGCAGTATCAATGGACATATACGGCAGTATCACTGGACTGGATTTATATGCCAGTAAACTGTAATTATATGGCAGGATCACTGGATTTATACGCCAGTACCACTGGAATGATATGGCAGGATCACTGAAATTATACGGCAGGTTCACTGGACTTATACGGCAGGATCACTGCAATTATACGTCAGGATCACTGGATTTATACGGCAGGATCACTGGATTTATACGCAAGTACCACTAGAATTATACGGCAGGATCAATGGATTTATAAGGTAAAATCACTGGATTTATACCGCAGTACCGCTGGACATATACGGCAGTATCAATGGACATATACGGCAGGATCATTGGATTTATATGCCAGTACCACTGGAAATATACGGCAGGATTACTGGAATTATACGGCGGGATCACTGGACATATACGGCAGGATCACTGCAATTATACGGCAGGATCACTGGATTTATATGGCAGTACCGCTAGACAAATATGGCAGTACCGCTGGACATATACGGCAGTATCAATGGACATATACAGCAGTATCACTGGGCATATATGGCAGTATCACTGGACTGTATTTATACGCCAGTACCACTGGAATTATACGGCAGGATCACTGGATTTATACAGCAGTACCGCTGGACATATACGGCAGTATCAATGGACATATACGGCAGTATTACTGGACTGGAGTTATGTGCCAGTAAACTGTAATTATATGGCAGGATCACTGGACTTATACGCCAGTACCACTGGAATTATATGGCAGGATCACTGAAATTATACGTCAGGTTCACTGGACTTATACGGCAGGATCACTGCAATTATATGGCAGGATCACTGGAATTATACGGCAGGATCACTGGATTTATACGCAAGTACCACTGGAATTATACGGCAGGATCACTGGATTTATACGCAAGTACCACTGGAATTATACGGCAGGATCAATGGACTTATAAGGTAAGATCACTGGATTTATACGGCAGTACCGCTGGACATATACGGCAGTATCAATGGACATATAAGGCAGTATCACTGGACTGGCCACCTACACGCACCACGCTCTACGGCTGCAGCAGACGTCATGGGCTGTGTGGGCGTCCACTGCAGCGGGCGCACCTGTCAGACGCTAGAGGTCATTATTGACCTCTAGTGTCTGTGCGGCGCTGCTATGGGAGAGACGTCATGATGTCTCTCCCATAGAGAGGAGCTGCAGGCTGCCAGATGGAGCGAGGAGCGGGGCTGGTAAGTATTGGTTTTTTTTTGTGTGTTTGTAAGCAGCTACTAAGGGGCACAGCAACAGGGGGCACCACTATTGAGGGCACAGTTACAGGGGGCACAACTACTGGGGCAAATCTACTGGAAGCATAGCTATAGGGGGCACAACTTCTGGGGCAAATCTACTGGGGGCATAGCTACAGGGGGTAATTCTACTGGGGAAAATTTACTGGGGGCATAGCTACAGGGGCAAATCTACTGGGGTCACAGCTACTGAGGGCACAGCTACAGCGGGTACAGCTACCGGGGGCATAGCTACAGGGGGCAAATCGACTGGGGGCTCAGCTACTGGGGGCTCAGCTACTGGGGGCACAGCTACAGGGGGTACAGCTACTGGGGGCACAACTACTGGGGGCATAACTGTGAGTACACCCCTCCCCTATGATGCCACGCCCCTATTTTTTGGTGTGCAAAATGTTTTTACCACTTGGGGGGGGGGGGCAGAGGAAACTTTCGCACTAGGCGCCACAAGGTGTAGAACCGGCCCTGTCGGCAGGATTACTGGACTTGTACGGCAGGATCACTGCAATTATACGGCAGGATCACTGGAATTATATGGCAGGATCACTGGATTTATACGCCAGTTCTACTGGAATTATACGGCAGGATCACTGGAATTATACGGCAGGATCACTGGATTTGTACAGCAGTACCGCTGGACATATATGACAGTATCAATGGACATATACGGCAGGATCACTGGATTTATACGCCAGTACCACTGGAATTATACGGCAGGATCACTGGATTTATACGGCAGTACCGCTGGACATATACGGCAGTATCAATGGACGTATACGGCAGTATCACTGGACTAGATTTATATGCCAGTAAACTGTAATTATACGGCAGTATCACTGGACATATACGGCAGTATCACTGGACTGTACTTATACGCCAGTACCACTGGAATTATACGGCAGGATCACTGGAATTATACGCCAGTACCACTGGAGTTATACGGCAGGATCACTGGATTTATATGGCAGTACCGTTGGACATATACGGCAGTATCAATGGACATATACGGCAGTACTTATATGCCAGTAAACTGTAATTATATGGCAGGATCACTGGACTTATACGACAGGATCACTGAAATTATACGGCAGGATCACTGGATTTATACGCAAGTACCACTGGAATTATACGGCAGGATCAATGGACTTATAAGGTAAGATCACTGGATTTATACCGCAGTACCGCTGGACATATACGGTAGTATCAATGGACATATACGGCAGTATCACTGGACTGGCCGCCTACATGCACCCCGCTCCCTGGCTGCAGCAGACGCAATGGGCTGTGTGGGCGTCCACTGCAGCCGGCGCACCTGTCAGATGCTAGAGGTCATTATTGACCTCTTGTGTCTGTGCGGCGCTGATATGGGAGAGACGTCATGATGTCTCTCCCATAGAGAGGAGCCGCGGGCTGCCAGATGGAGTGGGGAGCGGGGCTGGTAAGTATTGTTTTTTTTTTTTGTGTGTTTGTAAGCAGCTACTAAGGGGCACAGCAACAGGGGGCACCACTATTGAGGGCACAGTTACAGGGGGCACAACTACTGGGGCAAATCTACTGGGGGCATAGCTATAGGGGGCACAACTACTGGGGCAAATATACTGGGGGCCTAGCTACAGGGGGCAAATGTACTGGGGGCAAATGTACTGGGGGCACAGCTACTGGGGGCATAGCTACAGGGGGCAAATCTACTGTGGGCACAGCTACTGGGGGCACAGCTACAGGGGGTACAGCTACTGGGGGCACAACTACTGGGGGCATAACTGTGGGTACAGCCCTCCTCTATGAAGCCACGCCCCTATTTTTTGGCGTGCACTAATTGTTTTACCACTTGGGGAGGGCGCAAGTGGAAACGTTCCCACTGGGCGCCACAAGGTGTAGAACCGGCCCTGACGGCAGGATTATTGAACTTGTACGGC
Organism: Pseudophryne corroboree; assembly: GCF_028390025.1. Classification (NCBI taxonomy): domain Eukaryota; kingdom Metazoa; phylum Chordata; class Amphibia; order Anura; family Myobatrachidae; genus Pseudophryne; species Pseudophryne corroboree. The sequence goes on along the minus strand of NC_086449.1, from coordinate 693,801,836 downwards.
AGGATCACTGCAATTATACGGCAGGATCACTGGAATTATATGGCAGGATCACTGAATTTATATGCCAGTTCTACTGGAATTATACGACAGTACCACTGGAATTATACGGCAGGGTCACTGGATTTATACTGCAGTACCGCTGGACATATACGGCTGTATCAATGGACATATACGGCAGTATCACTGGACTGGATTTATATGCCAGTAAACTGTAATTATTATATGGCAGGATCACTGGACTTATATGGCAGTATCACTGGACTGTACTTATACACCAGTACCACTGTAATTATACGGCAGGATCACTGGAATTATACGGCAGGATCACTGGATTTATACGCAAGTACCACTGGAATTATACGGCAGGATCAATGGACTTATAAGGTAAGATCACTGGATTTATACGGCAGTACCGCTGGACATATACGGCAGTATCAATGGACATATACGGCAGGATTATTGGATTTATATGCCAGTACCACTGGAATTATACGGCAGGATCACTGGAATTATACGGCAGGATCACTGGACATATATACAGCAGGATCACTGCAATTATACGGCAGGATCACTGGATTTATATGGCAGTACCGCTGGACATATACGGCAGTATCAATTGGACATATATGGCAGTATCACTGGACATATACGGCAGTATCACTGTACTGTACTTATACGCCAGTACCACTGTAATTATACGGCAGGATCACTGGAATTATACGCTAGTACCACTGGAATTATACGGCAGTACTGCTGGACATATACGGCAGTATCAATGGACATATACGGCAGTATCACTGGACTCGATTTGTTTGCCAGTAAACAGTAATTATATGGCAGGATCACTGGATTTATACGCCAGTACCACTGGAATTATATGGCAGGATCACTGGAATTATATGGCAGGTTTACTGGATTTATACGGCAGGATCACTGCAATTATACGGCAGGATCACTGGAATTATACGGCAGGATCAATGGATTTATAAATTAGGATCACTGGATTTATACGGCAGTACCGCTGGACATATACGGCAGTATCAATGGACATATACGGCAGGATTATTGGATTTATATGCCAGTACCACTGGAATTATACGGCAGGATCACTGGACATATACGGCAGGATCACTGCAATTATACGGCAGGATCACTGGATTTATATGGCAGTACCACTGGACATATACGACAGTACCGCTGGACATATACGGCAGTACCGCTGGACATATAAGGCAGTATCAATGGACATATACGGCAGTATCACTGGACATATAAGGCAGTATCACTGGACTGTACTTATACGCCAGTACCACTGTAATTATACGGCAGGATCACTGGAATTATACAACAGTACTACTGGAATTATACGGCAGCATCACTGGATTTATATGACAGTACCGCTGGACATATACGGCAGTACTGCTGGACATATACGGCAGTAACAATGGACATATATGGCAGGATCACTGGACTTATACGGCAGGATCACTAAAATTATATGTCAGGATCCCTGTAATTATACGGCATGATCATTGGATTTATATGGCAGTATCGCTGGACATAAACAACAGTATCAATGGACATATACGTAACGATCACTGGACATATACAGCAGGATCACTGGACATATACGGCAGTACCACTGGACATATACGGCAGCACAGGGACACCACCACTGGACTGATACAGGACAACACAGCACCACTGCAATGGACTGGACTAATACAGCAGCACTGGACATATGGCAGCAGAGGACACCACAAATGTGACTGGACTGCTGCAGCACAATACACCACCACTGAACTGATGCAGCAAAACACAGCAACACTGTAAGGGACTTATACAGCAGCACTGGACATATGGCAGAAGAGGACACAACCGCTGTGACTGAACAGATGCAGCAAAAGACACGGACACTGAGAGGACGGAGACACGTCCTCTCTCTACACTCTCCAATGCCGGAGTGAAAATGGCGGTGATGCGCGGCTTCTTATATGGAATCCAAACCCCACGAGAATCTGACAGCGGGATGATGACGTTTTGCCTCGTTCTGGATTCCGGGCTCGGGTGGTGAAGTCTGGTAGGGTTCGGCTCTCTGAGAACCGAACCCACTCATCTCTAATTTTTATATAGATCTTAGGGAAGCATTTGGAGGCAGATAGAACTCAGCCAGAGATTGGGCTTGTTAGACTTGCCTGAAAAATAAAGGCATTTATATCTACTGAAAGTATAATTTAAAATGGAACTAAGACTAGAGATGTGCGGCAGGCACTTTTTCGTGTTTTGCGTTTTGGTTTTGGTTCTAATTCCCCACTCGTATTTTCGTTTTGGGTTGGTTTTGCTAGAACCACCCTTTCGTGTTTTGATTTTGGTTTTGGTTTTGGTTGATTAGGATGATTTTCGAAAACAACCATAAAAACAGATAAAATCACAGAATTTGGGGGTAATGTTGATCCTACGGTATTATTAACCTCAATAACATTCATTTCCACTCATTCCCAGTCAATTCCTAACACTGCACACCTCACACCTCACAATGTGAGGCCAAAAGGTTGCACCGAGGTGGCTGTATGTCTAAGCAAAGTGACACAAGTGTGCGGCACAAACACCTGGCCCATCTAGGAGTGGCACTGCAGTGGCAGACAGGAGGGCAGTTTTAAAAAATAGGCCCCAAACAGCACATGATGCAAAGATAAAAAAGAAGTGCACCGAGGTGGGTGTAGGACTAAGCTAAGCGACACAACCACCTGGCCAATCTAGTAGTGGCATGCAGTGGCTGAATGTCGACAGTGGGCCACAATTTTAGAGTCCACTGACAGCATCTCCTGCATGCCCCTGTAATTTTTCAAAAATTCTGCAATTGGTGGACTTATACGGCAGTACTCCTGGACTAATACAGCAGTACCCCTGGACTTATACGGCAGTGCCAGACAGGATGGCACGTTAAAAAAAACATGCCCCAAACAGCACATGATGCAAAGATGAAAAAGAGGTGCACCAAGACCAAGGTTGCTGTATGACTAAGCTAAGCCACACAAGTGTGTGGGACAAACACCTGGCACATCAAGGAGTGGCACTGCCGTTGCAGACAGGATGGCAGATATAAAAAAGGCCCCAAACAGCACATCATGCAAAGATGAAAAAGAGGTGCAATGAGGTAGCCGTATGACTAAGCTAAACGACACAAACAATTGGCCCATCTAGGAGTGGCACTGCAGTGTTAGACAGGATGCAGATATAAAAAAAAGGCACCAAACAGCACATCATGCAAAGATGTAAAAGAGGTGCAATGAGGTAGCTGTATAACTAAGCTAAGCGACACAAGTGTGCAGCATAAACACCTGGCCCATCTAGGAGTGGCATTGCAGTGTCAGACAGGAGGGCACTTAAAAAAAATAGTACCCAAACAGCACATCATGCCAAGAATTAAAAGAGGGCAATGAGGTAGCTGTATGACTAAGCTAAGCGACACAAGTGTGCGGCACAAACACCTAGCCCATCTAGGGTTGACACTGCAATCCCACTGCACTAATGGTGGATACCGGATGTACGTCTAACACTAGCATAGTTGTTATGGCCTCAGTAATCCGCTTTGCAGGGTACATATACTATATATATATATATATATATATATATATATATATATACGGCAGTATCACTGGACTGGATTTATATGCCAGTACCACTGTAATTATACGGCAGGATCACTGGATTTATACTTCAGGATCACTGGATTTATACGGAAGGATCACTGGAATTATACGGCAGTACCGCTGGACATATACGGCAATATCAATGGACATATATGGCAGTATCACTGGACATATACGGCAGTAGCACTGGACTGTACTTATACGCCAGTACCACTGGAATTATATGGCAGGATCACTGGAATTATACGGCAGGATCACTGGAATTATACGGCAGTATCACTGGAATTATACGGCAGTATCACTGGACATACAATATACGGCAGTATCACTGGACTGTACTTATACGCCAGTACCATTGTAATTATACGGCAGGATCACTGGAATTATACGGCAGGATCACTGGAATTATACGGCAGTATCACGGGAATTATACGCCAGTATCACGGTAATTATACGGCAGTAGCACAGGAATTATATGGCAGTAACACTGTATATATGGCAGCAGAGGACACCACCACTGTGACTGGTCACTGGACTGATGCTGCACAAGACACTACCCCTGGTCTGATGCAGGACAACAGGGCCGGATTAACAATGGGGCGGATGGAGCTGCAGCTCCAGGCCCCCCATTGAAAATAGGCCCACAGGCTCCAATGTAATGCAGCCAGTGATGAAAGGAAGAAATATTCCTGCCATCACCAGCAGCTCAACTCCCTCACCTCCCGGCTACTCAGTAATCTCCATCACAAACCAGCTGGGCGAAGCTCCGAGTTCCGACCACGAAACTGGCTGGCTGCCCCTGTATCTTCTTAGGCTCCGCCCCCTGACCCGTCCGAGGCTCCGCCCCCATACTGCCGAAGATCCACCCCCGCACCTGATGTACTGTAGAACTGGCTGCCTCTTCTCCATGTACCCTGTCAGAAGAGCAAGGTAGGTGGTGGGGTGGTGTCAGAACTTCAGTACATATATAATGTACAGTAACAGGACAGAGAGAATAGGTTACATAATTATATTATAGAGGAGGAGGCATGAAGCTCAAGTTATATAAATATATAAAGGGGGGATAGTGTGCATAGGTTAAATAAACATATAAGGGGGATCAGTCCCACAAGTTCAATATAAAGGGGTCAGGAGATGCAATGAAAATATAAAAAGGGTGATGTGGTTATAGTGTAAATAAATATATATAACTGGGGCAGGGGACAACATAAATATGTAAGGGCTCATGTGGCATAAATTAATAAAAGCACATCTTAATATATTATTTAAGATGAGAGTAGCATAAGTAAATATACTAGGGGGGTGGGCATAAGGTAAATAAATATATTGGGGGAGGTACAAGTTAAATTAATATATAAGGGGGGATGGCACAAGTTTATATATAAGGGTGGACAGTAGGCACAATTTAAAGAAATATAAATGGGGGTGCAGGTAGCTGAACAATATTATTGGGGGGGGGGGGGGCGCAGGGGCAGTCTATGGGGGCTTGGGGCTTGCTGCATGTGTAAAGTCCCGTACACACTGGCCGATATATCGGCCGTTCTCTTGAACGGCCGATATATCGCGGGTCCGTCGGCCAGTGTGTACGACTGATACGTCTGTGAACTCCGTCGTTCACAGACGTATCGCGTCGTCCCCGCAGCACAGCCGACGGTCAATATACCTACCGATATATTGGCGCATCGCTGTGTGTGTACGGCGGTCGGCCGACCGCCCGTACACATGCTGCGGCGGCCGGCGGTGATTGACAGATGAACTGGGCGGGTGTGTGTACACGCCCGCTCAGTTCATGATGTCAGTCCCCGACGGATCGGGCAGTGTGTATGCTGAACACACTGCTTGATCCGTCCATAGATATATCTGCAGATCAATTGACCTGCAGATATATCTATTACTGTGTACCCACCTTAAGACTCATAGGGGGAGATTCAAATGTTTGAAAAGTCAGTTGGGAGTCTGTTTTTTCCTATCTAATAGACAGACACCCAACCGACTTATCAAACATTTGAATCTCCCCCATAGACTGTGTTTCTTCCACCAGTTTTAAGGTGATTTTCTTTAAACCAGGCTGCTGTTGCTGTTGGTTGATGTAGGGTGAGCTTGGTATTGCTCATGTCATAAATGGATTGATAATCTGAAAGTGTATTATAGAGGGGAGGAGCTCTCTCCTATTAAAGGTCATTTATGTGTCATAAAATTATAGATTACTCCATTTATTCACAGCACTGAGGTTGTGGGTTTGATTCCCACAATGTGTCTGTGTGGAGTTTGTTTATTCTTCCCCTGTGTGGGTTTCCCCCGGGTACTCTGATTTCCTCCCACAGGTTGTTTCCTGACATAAATTAACCTTTGTGTGTAAGTGTGTGCGTGTAGAGTACATGAGGTAGGGAACAGAGAGTGTAAGCTCCACTTGGGCCAGGACTGATATGAATGGCCTGATATTCTCTGTACAGCGCTGCGGAATATGTGTGCGCTATATAAATAACTGATAATACTGATAATATAATGATAATAATAATTTTTCTTTGCCAGCAAATGCAGTTCAGTGGTGGTTTTATACAGTGAGACACTAAAATAATTTTATTCTGTGATCTAAGTAATAACAGTAAGGTGAATGTGACATATATTAATAATACAATGTAGAGCCATAGTTATTGTTGAAGTGCAGTGATAGGTAGCAATAGCCCCACTTTAATCTACACTGCTGCTTGTCACATTTTTGTCTCGCCCTATGGTATTGGCCTGCCCCCTCCCAAGCCTAGAGCACCATAGTATGGAGGGCACAGCCCTGTGCCCTTAGCCATTGGCGGAATATTTGTTCCAGCCTGCGCTGGACTTATCTTCTAGCTCAGACGCAGCCTGGGATTCCCTCAGACACTCCTACCACTCTCCCGTCTCCTCCTTTTCTGCATTGAGCAGGAAAACACACCACAGTGCGAGGACTGTGTGCTGTGTATGATGGCGGGGAGCACAGGCTATGGATTGATAGCTACTCCTGTACCCCAACACTTGTAGTTCAAATAGTCATAAACTGCTCACCTGTACGGTGTCTGGGCATAGAAAGAGTGAATTAACCGGAGAAATAACAATGGTAATGCATTTACCTAATTTGTGTTTCCAGAGTTGGCTTATTTAATAACCAGTATTATAGCATTCCTGCAGACTTTGAAAGAATAGTTTTCAAGGAGCACCATTTTCTTATTTCCCTTATTTTTCACAGTGGCTGTGCAGCCTGCAGGGGTAGAGGGGGCAGGCATGGAAACATGTGAGGAGCTGTAGACCTGCTCTCTCTGACATTTACTGAGCACTGCAGCTGTAAAGTAAGGCGGGTAAAGGAGGACGGGCCAGAATGTGAGGAATAGCTCAGAGTAATGGAGGAGAGGAGGTGCCGGAGTGTGAGGGATAGCTCAGAGTAATGGAGGAGAGGAGGTGCCGGAGTGTGAGGTATAGCTCAGAGTAATGGAGGAGAGGAGGTGCCGGAGTGTGAGGGATAGCTCAGAGTAATGGAGGAGAGGAGGTGCCGGAGTGTGAGGGATGGAGCAGAGTGATGGAGGACAGGGGGAGCCAGAATGTGAGGGAAGGAGCAGGTGATGGAGTAGAGGAGGTGCCGGAGTATGAGGGATGGAGGAGATGGAGGGCCAGAGACCAGAGTGTGATGGAAGGAGCAGGGTGATGGAGGAGAGGACGGGGCTGGAGTGTGAGGGAAGGAGCAGAGTGATGGAGTAGAGGATGGGGCTGGAGTGTGAGGGAAGGAGCAGGGTGACGGAGGAGAGGATGGGGCTGGAGTGTGAGGGAAGGAGCAGGGTGACGGAGGAGAGGATGGGGCTGGAGTGTGAGGGAAGGAGCAGGGTGACGGAGGAGAGGACAGGGCTGGAGTGTGAGGGAAGGAGCAGGCTGATGGAGGAGAGGATGGGGCTGGAGTGTGAGGGAAGGAGCAGGGTGACGGAGGAGAGGATGGGGCTGGAGTGTGAGGGAAGGAGCAGGCTGATGGAGGAGAGGATGGGGCTGGAGTGTGATGGAAGGAGCAGGGTGACGGAGGAGAGGATGGGGCTGGAGTGTGAGGGAAGGAGCAGGGTGACGGAGGAGAGGATGGGGCTGGAGTGTGAGGGAAGGAGCAGAGTGATGGAGGAGAGGATGGGGCTGGAGTGTGAGGGAAGGAGCAGGGTGATGGAGGAGAGGATGGGGCTGGAGTGTGAGGGATGGAGCAGAGTGATGGAGGAGAGGATGGGGCTGGAGTGTGAGGGAAGGAGCAGGCTGATGGAGGAGAGGATGGGGCTGGAGTGTGAGGGAAGGAGCAGGGTGACAGAGGAGAGGATGGGGCTGGAGTGTGAGGGAAGGAGCAGGGTGATGGAGGAGAGGATGGGGCTGGAGTGTGAGGGAAGGAGCAGCGTGATGGAGGAGAGGATGGGGCCGGAGTGTGAGGGAAGAAGCGGGGTGATGGAGGAGAGGATGGGGCCGGAGTATGAGGGATGGATCAGGTGATGGGGGAGAGAAGGTGTGAGGGAAGGAGCAGAGTGATGGGGTAGAGAAGATGCCGGAGTGTGAGGGATGGAGCAGAGTGATGGAGGAGAGGGGGAGTCAGAATGTGAGGGAAGGAGCAGAGTGATGGTGGAGAGGAGGTGCCGGAGGACGTAGGGAGGTATGCGGGTCATGAGGCAAAGTCTCAGCTATAGCACATTTTTATATGCCATCAGACCATCCAAATGCCCCTTACACGCCTTCAGATGCATTCATATGCCCATATATTTCATCACACACTTCCACATGCCCCTTACTGTATATACCATTAACCCAACCCCATGCCATCAGACCTCGTCCCCTCATAGGCTCTACCCCCTATTTAGGGCTACTTCAGAAATGCCCTTGGCTGGTTTTCCATCCCAATCCGCCCCTGCCTCCATGAATGTCAGAGCAGAACAGGTGTGCAAAACCCGGCGAGTTGCAGCATACACCAGGCCCTGGGGTCTCCTCTCCCATATTTAAGTGGTGTCTGTGTCAGTAAGTTTATCTATGTTGTGTGTGTGTGTGTGTGTGTGTGTGTGTGTGTGTGTGTGTGTGTGTGTCAGTAAGTGGTGTCTGTCAGTAGACAGTATCTGTGTCAAAAAGTGTGTCAGTAAGTGTGACTGGCAGGATGTTTGTCAGCAAGTGGAGTCTGTATCAGGAAGGGGTGTCTGTGTTAGTAAGTGCTATCTGCAATGGATGTCTGTGTCAATAAGGGGTGTCTGTTTATGTAAGTGTGTTTGTGTCAGTAAGGGTGTTTGTGTCAGTAAGGGTGTCTGTGTCTGTAAGGGCTGTTTGTGTCAGTAAGTGTGTTTGTATCAGTTAGCGTGCCTGTGTCAGTAAGTGTGCCTGTGTCAGTGCATTTGTGTCAGTAAGTGGAATCTGTGTTAGTAAGGGGAATCTGTATCAGTAAGTGGTATCTGATAGTAAGGGGTGTTTGTGCCTGTATGTTTGTGTCAGTAAATTGTATCTTTGTCAGTAATGGGTGTCTGTCATTAAGTATGTATGTGCCAATAAGTGATGTGTGTGTCCATAAGGGGTATCTGTCAGTAAGTTGTGTCTGTGTCTATTAATGTGTGTATCAGTAAGTGTTTGTCAGTAAGATGTGTCAGTGTGTATGTGTCAGTAAGTCTGTGAAAGTGGTGTGTGTGTGTGTATCTGTATAAGTGTGTCTGTCAGTAAGTGGTGTCTGTGTCGATAAGTGTGTCCCAGGAGCCCTCAGTTGCCGGTCTACTCTGTATTGCCCCTATCTTTTCTAATCTTTCCACATATGCTCTGTATTTCTCATACGTCCTAGAGGATGCTGGGGACTCCAAAAGGACCATGGGGTATAGTCGGGATCCACAGGAGACATGGGCACACTATAAGACTTTGACTGGGTGTGAACTGACTCCTCCCTCTATGCCCCTCCTCCAGACCTCAGTTAGACTCTGTGCCCATAGAGACTGGACACACACTAGGGGAGCTCTACAGAGTTTCTCTGAAAAGACTTTATGTTAGGTTTTTTATGTTCAGGGAGTGGTCTCTGTATTATAGGGCAGTCGCTGCGATGCTCCCTGTATGATATGGTGATCACTGATGCTCTGTATTATATGGTGGTCACAAACGTTTTCTTGTTATAGTTAACTATTAAGTGGTTGAAGGTATGCACTAGCTACTGTATGACCTCCACGGCAATAGCCACACTCATGACACACGCCACACACCCTATTTATACCACACTCACACCAAACTGGTCACATCACTAGTCACACCACCACAGCGATTGTCACACCTCCTTCCGAGGCACACAATAGGCCCTTCAAAAATTTCAGCTCCAGGCCCATGTGGACCTTAATCTGGCACTGAACACAGCACCACTGAAATGAACTTATACTGCTACACCGGATATATGGCAGCAGAGGACACCACCGATGTGACTGGTCACTGGACTGATGCTGCACAAGACACTACCCCTGGTCTGATGCAAGACAGCACAGCAAAACTGCAAGTGACTTATACAGCAGCACTGGGGACATATAGCAGCAGAGGACACCACCACTGTGACTGGCTGGACTGATGCAGCATAAGACACTACACTGGACTGAGCAGCACAAGACAGCACTGGAATCACCACCCCACTTTCCCGCCCACACAGACAATGAGGACGGAGACACGTCCTCTCACTACACTCTCCGAGACTGGAGTGAAAATGGCGGCGACACGTGAGTCCTTATATGGATTCCAAATTTCAGCGACAGGGTCAGCAGAAATGATTGGTTTGTTTAGGCTCCCACAAAAAAAAAAAATTAATCCCCCCACCAAAAAAGAAGCAATTAATCTCTCCTTGCACAAACTGGCTCTACAGAGGCAAGATATTGTCTTCATCCTCACCCTCCAATTCCTCACCCAGAGCCGGATTAAGGGGGGGCTGGGGGTAAGAACCCAGGGGCCCTCCTTTCTAAAAGAGCCCCCTGCCACCCGCCGCAGCGCACTATGCTCCTGACATCTCCCCTGTAGGTTTGCCCTGGTAACTTAACACACGCGGTGCCAGCGCCGCATATAAGTACAGGATACATGACAGCTCAGCTTTCCAATGGTGTGTAATGCTCAGTCATTGGCTTGGTGCGCAGGCTGCAGTTAGGAAGTGTGGAGCCCACGGAGGGTGCATGGAGGAATGCTCTCTCGCTCTCCTGTCCTTTGTCACAGTAAGCTGGCTGTATATTTTTTTTTTATTATTAGTTTTTATCATGCTGCTGTTAAATTGTAATTTTTAGCTCTGTGTGATGTGTATTTAATTGTGTGTGTGTGTGTGTATGTGTGCATGTTTAGTGTGTGTGCGTAGTGTATTTGTGTGTGTATATATATATATATATATATATATATATATATATAGATAGATAGATAGATAGATAGATATATGTATATATATATGCATATGTGTATGCATGTATGTGTATATATATATAAAATTCATCTACCTGCCACACTGTTTAAAGTGCCCCGGGTCCCCCTTAGCCTTAATCCAGCTCTGTCTTCACCCCTTTCAGTGTGTACATCCTCACACTCACAGAGTATTAATTCATCCCCACTGCAATCTACCATCACAGGTACCTGTGTACTTTCTGGAGGCAATTGCTGGTAAAGGATTTCCTGGAGGAATTTATAATTCATATTGATGAACATCATCATTTCCATATTTTGTGGAAGTAACCTCCTACGCCGATCGCTGACAACGTTACTGGCTGCACTAAACACTCTTTCAGAGTACACACTGGAGGGGGGGGGGGGGGGGGGGGGGGCAACTTAGGTAAAACAAGGCCAGTTTGTGCAAGGGCCTCCAAATTGCCTCTTTTTCCTGCCAATATACATACGGATTGTCTGACATGCCAACTTGGATGCTTTCACCCATATAATCTTCCACCATTCTTTCAATGGTGGCAGCATATATGCAGTGACAGTAGACACGTTAGTAATTGTTGGCAGCTCCTTCAGTCTGGACCAGATGTTAACATTTGCTCCTGACTGCCCTGCATCACCACCAGTGGGTGGGCTAGGAAATGTTATCCTTTTACTCGCAGCCCCAGTTGAGGGTGAAATTGAAGGAGGAGCTGTTGACGGGTCACATTCCGCTTGAGTTTACAATTTTCTCACCAGCAGGTCTTTGAATCTCTGCAGACTTGTGTCTGCTAGAAAGAGAGATACAACGTAGGCTTTAAACCTAGGATCGAGCACGGTGTCCAAAATGTAGTGCTCTGATTTCAACAGATTGATCACCCTTGAATCCTGGCAAAGCAAATGAAGGCCTCCATCCTCAAATCCCACATACTTAGCAGAATCACTCTGTCTTAGCTCCTCCTTCAATTTCTTCATCTGCTTCTGCAAAAGCCTGATGAGGGAAATAACCTGACTCAAGCTGGCAGTGTCTGAACTGACTTCCCGTATTGCAAGTTCGAAGGGTTGGAGAACCTTGTACAAGACGGAAATCATTCTCCACTGCGCTTGAGTCAGGTGCATTCCCTTTCCTTTGCCTATATCGTAGGTGATGTATAGGCTTGAATGACCTTTTGCTGCTCCTCCATCATCTGAAGCATATAGGGTGCTGAATTCCACCTCGTTACAACCTCATGTTTCAAGTGATGGCAGGGCATGTTCAGGAGTGTTTGCTGGAGCTCCAGTCTTCAGCACGCAGTCGCTGAATGTCGAAAGTGGCTCACAATTTTTCGGGCCACTGACAGCATCTCCTGCACGCCCTGTCATTTTTCTAAAAATTCTGCACCACCAAATCAATTGTATGTGCAAAACATGGAACGTGATGGAATTTGCCCAGAAGTAATACACGCAAAATATTGGTGGCATTGTCAGTTATCACAAATCCCCAGGAAAGTCTAAGTGGGTTAAGCCATTGTGTGATGATGTCCCTCAGTTTCCGCAAGAGGTTGTCAGCAGTGTGCCTCTTACTGAAACTGGTGATACACAGTGTAGCCTGCCTAGGAATGAGTTGGCATTTGTGAGATGCTGCTACTGGTGCCAATGTTGTTGTTGCTGCGGGAGGCAATACATCTACCCAGTGGGCTCTCACAGTAATGTAGTCCTTAGTTTGCCCTGCTCTACTTGTACAACCGCATTTTTCAGGACACTGAGGAAACTTTTATTAATGTTCCTGTACAGTCCGCCAATCGCTTGCCTAGTGAAATGGAATATAGATGGGATTTGAAACCGGGGGAACAGTACATCCATCAACTGTCTAAATCCCACTGCACTAATGGCGGATACCGGACACACATCTAACACCAGCATAGTTGTTATGGTCTCAGTAATCTGCTTTTTAACAGGGTGACTGCTGTTATATTTCATCTTCCTCACAAAGGACTGTTGAACAGTAGGCGTACCACTCAAGGATCCTCCGGATGAATCACAGTTAGGAGAGGAATCATACCAGTGACATGGCCTGCAGGACTACTTACGTTCCTGACTGAGGAGGAAATTGACGTTGAGGGAGTTGGTGGCGTGGCTTGCAGGAGCTTGGGTACAACAGGAAGAAGAGATTTAGGTGTCCGTGGACTGCTTACGCTCTTACCCAAAGTTTCTTAAATTGGCAATGACTTCTGATGAATGCGCTGCAGGTGACGTATAAGGGAGGATGTTCCTAGGTGTTTAACGTCCTTACCCCTACTTATTATTGATTGACAAAGGGAACACACGACTTGATAACTGTTGTCCGGATTTGTGGAGAAATAAAGGTATTTTGCACAGGCATGACAATGTGCTTTCTCATCCCATGGACAACAACTGTCTCCACTAGTGCCTTATTCAAAGAAACCACATCACAATCAGAATCCTCATTATCAACTTACTCCTCAGTGCCACCTACACCAATATCCTCCTTATCCTGGTGTACGTCTACAGTGACATCCTTAGTCTCAATATCAGCAACTAGACTGCTCCTCCCAGCACTTGCAGGGGGTGTGCAAATGGTGGTAGGAGCCTCCTATTTCCATACGGTCTTGGGAAGGTCAGGCCTAGACATTGCAACCGCGGACACAGTTGGACTCTCCTTGGGGATTTGTGATAACTCTGAATGCACAGTTGATTTTTACTGTGCTTTAACAAGCTTATTTTTTTATATTTTGAGAAGGAGAAGGGCTTCCATCCTCATGAGAAGCTGAGTCACCAGTCATGAACATTCCTTGCCACTTTGAGTCGTGAATGACATATTGCCAATTTTACATTTCTCATCAGACAATTTCTTTTTTTTCCGATTATTCCTTTTTGCTTCTTGGATTTTACATGCCCTCTATGAAATTGGGCTTCGGCCTTAGCAGACAACGTTGATGGAATTGCATCATCAATGTCATGACTGGTGGCAGCAGCAGCTTCAGCACTAGTACTAGGAACTGGAAGTGGTTCCTGATCTTCCACTATTTATTTTCTCCCAATTATTGTTCTCCATTTCACAGCACAGCAACCCTTTATTATTACAGCACACAGAACAGTGCCCCTGAATTTTTACAGCATACATGGCCAGTGTACTTTCATTTTAACAAAAGCACCCCTGAATTTTTACAGCATACAGGGCCAGTGTACCTTTATTTTAACAACAGCACCCCTGTATTTTTACAGCATACAGGACCAGTGTACTTTCATTTTAACAACAGCAATCCTGATTTTTTTATAGCATACAGGGCCAGTGTACTTTTATTTCAAGTACAGCACCCCTGAATTTTTACAGCATACAGGGCCAGTGTACTTTTATTTTAACAACAGCACCCCTGATATTTTACAGTATACATGGCCAGTGTACTTTTACTTTAAGAACAGCATCCCTGAGTTTTTACAGCATACAATACAGGGCCAGCACCCCTGTATTTTCACAGCATACAGGAGGACAGTGCCCCTGCCCCCTGTACAATACCCATGTACAGCTGCAGCACCCCTAACAGCACATTAAACACCAGTGACAGCCAGGACAGCACCCCTAACATCACAGGGACACCACAGTGACAGGCACAGCAACCCTACAGAGCAATCACTGACCATACCTGACGTCACCACCCACAGAGAGACAGCCACCACCCTCACTCTCAAAGTACAGAGTGAAAATGGCGGTGACACGCAGCTGTTTATTTGGAATCCAAAACCCATGAGAAACCGACAGCGGGATGATGGCATTTTGTCTCGTTCTGGTTTTCCGAGTCTGGCTGGAAGTCCCTAGCCGGACTCGGATTCTGGCTCAGAGCGTGAAGTTCGGGGAGGTTCGGTTCTCTGAGATCCGAACCCACTCATCTCTAGTCATAATCAGGTCCACATGCCCGCTTACGTGTACTGTAACTGATAGTCATAGTATTTAGTCATTTAAAATGTTGATTTAAAGAACATGCAACCATCACATTTAGTAGAATATCGGGTCTCTGGGGTCTATGTACTAAGTCTTGGAGAGATATAAAATGGGGAGAGATAAAGTACCAACCAACCAGCTCCCAACTGTGAAACACAGTCTGTAACATGGCAATTACTGTAGGAGCTAATTGGCTGTTTTTTTCTCTCCCCACTTTATCTCTCACCCAGGCTGACAAAACAGACCTCTATACCCCTAAACATCTCTATATCCCATGTCAAAGCTTGCAGAGATAAAGTACCAACCAATCAGCTCCTAAGTGCCATGTTACAGGTTGTGTTTTACATTTAGGAGCATGTTGGTTGGTACTTTTCTCTTAGAGATGAGCGCCTGAAATTTTTCGGGTTTTGTGTTTTGGTTTTGGGTTCGGTTCCGCGGCCGTGTTTTGGGTTCGACCGCGTTTTGGCAAAACCTCACCGAATTTTTTTTGTCGGATTCGGGTGTGTTTTGGATTCGGGTGTTTTTTTACAAAAACACTAAAAAACAGCTTAAATCATAGAATTTGGGGGTCATTTTGATCCCATATTATTATTAACCTCAAAAACCATAATTTCCACTCATTTTCAGTCTATTCTGAATACCTCACACCTCACAATATTTTTTTTAGTCCTAAAATTTGCACCAAGGTCGCTGGATGACTAAGCTAAGCGACACTAGTGGCCGACACAAACACCTGGCCCATCTAGGAGTGGCACTGCAGTGTCACGCAGGATGTCCCTTCCAAAAAACCCTCCCCAATCAGCACATGACGCAAAGAAAAAAAGAGGCGCAATGAGGTAGCTGACTGTGTGAGTAAGATAAGCGACCCTAGTGGCCGACACAAACACCGGGCCCATTTAGGAGTGTCACTGCAGTGTCACGCAGGATGTCCCTTCCAAAAAACCCTCCCCAATCAGCACATGACGCAAAGAAAAAAAGAGGCGCAATGAGGTAGCTGACTGTGTGAGTAAGATTAGCGACCCTAGTGGCCGACACAAACACCGGGCCCATTTAGGAGTGGCACTGCAGTGTCACGCAGGATGTCCCTTCCAAAAAACCCTCCCCAATCAGCACATGACGCAAAGAAAAAAAGAGGCGCAATGAGGTAGCTGACTGTGTGAGTAAGATTAGCGACCCTAGTGGCCGACACAAACACCGGGCCCATTTAGGAGTGGCACTGCAGTGTCACGCAGGATGTCCCTTCCAAAAAACCCTCCCCAATCAGCACATGACGCAAAGAAAAAAAGAGGCGCAATGAGGTAGCTGACTGTGTGAGTAAGATTAGCGACCCTAGTGGCCGACACAAACACCGGGCCCATTTAGGAGTGGCACTGCAGTGTCACGCAGGATGTCCCTTCCAAAAAACCCTCCCCAATCAGCACATGACGCAAAGAAAAAAAGAGGCGCAATGAGGTAGCTGACTGTGTGAGTAAGATTAGCGACCCTAGTGGCCGACACAAACACCGGGCCCATTTAGGAGTGGCACTGCAGTGTCACGCAGGATGTCCCTTCCAAAAAACCCTCCCCAATCAGCACATGACGCAAAGAAAAAAAGAGGCGCAATGAGGTAGCTGACTGTGTGAGTAAGATTAGCGACCCTAGTGGCCGACACAAACACCGGGCCCATTTAGGAGTGGCACTGCAGTGTCACGCAGGATGTCCCTTCCAAAAAACCCTCCCCAATCAGCACATGACGCAAAGAAAAAAAGAGGCGCAATGAGGTAGCTGACTGTGTGAGTAAGATTAGCGACCCTAGTGGCCGACACAAACACCGGGCCCATTTAGGAGTGGCACTGCAGTGTCACGCAGGATGTCCCTTCCAAAAAACCCTCCCCAATCAGCACATGACGCAAAGAAAAAAAGAGGCGCAATGAGGTAGCTGACTGTGTGAGTAAGATTAGCGACCCTAGTGGCCGACACAAACACCGGGCCCATTTAGGAGTGGCACTGCAGTGTCACGCAGGATGTCCCTTCCAAAAAACCCTCCCCAATCAGCACATGACGCAAAGAAAAAAAGAGGCGCAATGAGGTAGCTGACTGTGTGAGTAAGATTAGCGACCCTAGTGGCCGACACAAACACCGGGCCCATTTAGGAGTGGCACTGCAGTGTCACGCAGGATGTCCCTTCCAAAAAACCCTCCCCAAACAGCACATGACGCAAAGAAAAATAAAAGAAAAAAGAGGTGCAAGATGGAATTGTCCTTGGGCCCTCCCACCCACCCTTATGTTGTATAAACAAAACAGGACATGCACACTTTAACCAACCCATCATTTCAGTGACAGGGTCTGCCACACGACTGTGACTGATATGACGGGTTGGTTTGGACCCCCCCCAAAAAAGAAGCAATTAATCTCTCCTTGCACAAACTGGCTCTACAGAGGCAAGATGTCCACCTCATCATCACCCTCCGATATATCACCGTGTACATCCCCCTCCTCACAGATTATCAATTCGTCCCCACTGGAATCCACCATCTCAGCTCCCTGTGTACTTTGTGGAGGCAATTGCTGCTGGTCAATGTCTCCGCGGAGGAATTGATTATAATTCATTTTAATGAACATCATCTTCTCCACATTTTCTGGATGTAACCTCGTACGCCGATTGCTGACAAGGTGAGCGGCGGCACTAAATACTCTTTCGGAGTACACACTTGTGGGAGGGCAACTTAGGTAGAATAAAGCCAGTTTGTGCAATGGCCTCCAAATTGCCTCTTTTTCCTGCCAGTATAAGTATGGACTGTGTGACGTGCCTACTTGGATGCGGTCACTCATATAATCCTCCACCATTCTTTCAATGGTGAGAGAATCATATGCAGTGACAGTAGACGACATGTCCGTAATCGTTGTCAGGTCCTTCAGTCCGGACCAGATGTCAGCATCAGCAGTCGCTCCAGACTGCCCTGCATCACCGCCAGCGGGTGGGCTCGGAATTCTGAGCCTTTTCCTCGCACCCCCAGTTGCGGGAGAATGTGAAGGAGGAGATGTTGACAGGTCGCGTTCCGCTTGACTTGACAATTTTCTCACCAGCAGGTCTTTCAACCCCAGCAGACTTGTGTCTGCCGGAAAGAGAGATCCAAGGTAGGCTTTAAATCTAGGATCGAGCACGGTGGCCAAAATGTAGTGCTCTGATTTCAACAGATTGACCACCCGTGAATCCTTGTTAAGCGAATTAAGGGCTCCATCCACAAGTCCCACATGCCTAGCGGAATCGCTCCGTGTTAGCTCCTCCTTCAATGTCTCCAGCTTCTTCTGCAAAAGCCTGATGAGGGGAATGACCTGACTCAGGCTGGCAGTGTCTGAACTGACTTCACGTGTGGCAAGTTCAAAGGGCATCAGAACCTTGCACAACGTTGAAATCATTCTCCACTGCGCTTGAGACAGGTGCATTCCACCTCCTATATCGTGCTCAATTGTATAGGCTTGAATGGCCTTTTGCTGCTCCTCCAACCTCTGAAGCATATAGAGGGTTGAATTCCACCTCGTTACCACTTCTTGCTTCAGATGATGGCAGGGCAGGTTCAGTAGTTTTTGGTGGTGCTCCAGTCTTCTGTACGTGGTGCCTGTACGCCGAAAGTGTCCCGCAATTTTTCTGGCCACCGACAGCATCTCTTGCACGCCCCTGTCGTTTTTTAAATAATTCTGCACCACCAAATTCAAGGTATGTGCAAAACATGGGACGTGCTGGAATTTGCCCATATTTAATGCACACACAATATTGCTGGCGTTGTCCGATGCCACAAATCCACAGGAGAGTCCAATTGGGGTAAGCCATTCCGCGATGATCTTCCTCAGTTGCCGTAAGAGGTTTTCAGCTGTGTGCGTATTCTGGAAACCGGTGATACAAAGCGTAGCCTGCCTAGGAAAGAGTTGGCGTTTGCGAGATGCTGCTACTGGTGCCGCCGCTGCTGTTCTTGCGGCGGGAGTCCATACATCTACCCAGTGGGCTGTCACAGTCATATAGTCCTGACCCTGCCCTGCTCCACTTGTCCACATGTCCGTGGTTAAGTGGACATTGGGTACAACTGCATTTTTTAGGACACTGGTGAGTCTTTTTCTGACGTCCGTGTACATTCTCGGTATCGCCTGCCTAGAGAAGTGGAACCTAGATGGTATTTGGTAACGGGGGCACACTGCCTCAATAAATTGTCTAGTTCCCTGTGAACTAACGGCGGATACCGGACGCACGTCTAACACCAACATAGTTGTCAAGGCCTCAGTTATCCGCTTTGCAGCAGGATGACTGCTGTGATATTTCATCTTCCTCGCAAAGGACTGTTGAACAGTCAATTGCTTACTGGAAGTAGTACAAGTGGGCTTACGACTTCCCCTCTGGGATGACCATCGACTCCCAGCAGCAACAACAGCAGCGCCAGCAGCAGTAGGCGTTACACGCAAGGATGCATCGGAGGAATCCCAGGCAGGAGAGGACTCGTCAGAATTGCCAGTGACATTGCCTGCAGGACTATTGGCATTCCTGGGGAAGGAGGAAATTGACACTGAGGGAGTTGGTGGGGTGGTTTGCGTGAGCTTGGTTACAAGAGGAAGGGATTTACTGGTCAGTGGACTGCTTCCGCTGTCACCCAAAGTTTTTGAACTTGTCACTGACTAATTATGAATGCGCTGCAGGTGACGTATAAGGGAGGATGTTCCGAGGTGGTTAACGTCCTTACCCCTACTTATTACAGCTTGACAAAGGGAACACACGGCTTGACACCTGTTGTCCGCATTTCTGTTATAATAGTTCCACACCGAAGAGCTGATTTTTTTGGTATTTTCACCAGGCATGTCAACGGCCATATTCCTCCCACGGACAACAGGTGTCTCCCCGGGTGCCTGACTTAAACAAACCACCTCACCATCAGAATCCTCCTGGTCAATTTCCTCCCCAGCGCCAGCAACACCCATATCCTCCTCATCCTGGTGTACTTCAACACTGACATCTTCAATCTGACTATCAGGAACTGGACTGCGGGTGCTCCTTCCAGCACTTGCAGGGGGCGTGCAAATGGTGGAAGGCGCATGCTCTTCACGTCCAGTGTTGGGAAGGTCAGGCATCGCAACCGACACAATTGGACTCTCCTTGTGGATTTGGGATTTCGAAGAACGCACAGTTCTTTGCGGTGCTACTGCTTTTGCCAGCTTGAGTCTTTTCATTTTTCTAGCGAGAGGCTGAGTGCCTCCATCCTCATGTGAAGCTGAACCACTAGCCATGAACATAGGCCAGGGCCTCAGCCGTTCCTTGCCACTCCGTGTGGTAAATGGCATATTGGCAAGTTTACGCTTCTCCTCCGACAATTTTATTTTAGGTTTTGGAGTCCTTTTTTTACTGATATTTGGTGTTTTGGATTTGACATGCTCTGTACTATGACATTGGGCATCGGCCTTGGCAGACGACGTTGCTGGCATTTCATCGTCTCGGCCATGACTAGTGGCAGCAGCTTCAGCACGAGGTGGAAGTGGATCTTGATCTTTCCCTAATTTTGGAACCTCAACATTTTTGTTCTCCATATTTTAATAGGCACAACTAAAAGGCACCTCAGGTAAACAATGGAGATGGATGGATACTAGTATACAATTATGGACGGACTGCCGAGTGCCGACACAGAGGTAGCTACAGCCGTGAACTACCGTACTGTGTCTGCTGCTAATATAGACTGGTTGATAAAGAGATGTCGTAGTATGTATGTATGAAGAAGAAAGAAAAAAAAACCACGGTTAGGTGGTATACAATTATGGACGGACTGCCGAGTGCCGACACAGAGGTAGCCACAGCCGTGAACTACCGTACTGTACTGTGTCTGCTGCTAATATAGACTGGTTGATAAAGAGATGTCGTAGTATGTATGTATGAAGAAGAAAGAAAAAAAAAACACGGGTAGGTGGTATACAATTATGGACGGACTGCCGAGTGCCGACACAGACGTAGCCACAGCCGTGAACTACCGTACTGTACTGTGTCTGCTGCTAATATAGACTGGTTGATAAAGAGATGTAGTAGTATGTATGTATAAAGAAGAAAGAAAAAAAAACCACGGGTAGGTGGTATACAATTATGGACGGACTGCCGAGTGCCGACACAGAGGTAGCCACAGCCGTGAACTACCGTACTGTGTCTGCTGCGACTGGATGATAAATAATGATATAAAAAATATATATATATCACTACTGCAGCCGGACAGGTATATATATTATATAATGACGGACCTGCTGGACACTGTCTGTCAGCAGAATGAGTTTTTTATAGAATAAAAAAAAAACACCACACAAGTGAAGTCACACGACGAGTGTTTAACTTTTTCAGGCAATCACAATATATACTACTAACTATACTGGTGGTCAGTGTGGTCAGGTCACTGGTCAGTCACACTGGCAGTGGCACTCCTGCAGCAAAAGTGTGCACTGTTTAATTTTAATATAATATGTACTCCTGGCTCCTGCTATAACCTATAACTGGCACTGCAGTGCTCCCCAGTCTCCCCCACAATTATAAGCTGTGTGAGCTGAGCACAGTCAGATATATAATATATACATAGATGATGCAGCACACTGGGCTGAGCAGTGCACACAGATATGGTATGTGACTGTCTTGTACTCCTGGCTCCTGCTATAACCTATAACTGGCACTGCAGTGCTCCCCAGTCTCCCCCACAATTATAAGCTGTGTGAGCTGAGCACAGTCAGATATATAATATATACATAGATGATGCAGGCATGCAGCACACTGGGCTGAGCAGTGCACACAGATATGGTATGTGACTGAGTCACTGTGTGTACCGTTTTTTTCAGGCAGAGAACGGATATATTAAATAAAACAACTGCACTGCTGGTGGTCACTGTGGTCAGTCACTAAACTCTGCACTCTCTTCTACAGTATCAGCCTCAGGTCAATCTCTCTCTCTCTCTCCTAATCTAAATGGAGAGGACGCCAGCCACGTCCTCTCCCTATCAATCTCAATGCACGTGTGAAAATGGCGGCGACGCGCGGCTCCTTATATAGAATCCGAGTCTCGCGAGAATCCGACAGCGTCATGATGACGTTCGGGCGCGCTCGGGTTAACCGAGCAAGGCGGGAAGATCCGAGTCGCTCGGACCCGTGAAAAAAAACATGAAGTTCGTGCGGGTTCGGATTCAGAGAAACCGAACCCGCTCATCTCTATTTTCTCTCCCCACTTTATCGCTCTCCAAGCTTTGATATAGATGCCCCTAAGTCTTATATAATTGATATAACCTTACACAATGTTTTCAGTAGAAAGAATATAGGTCTACATTTTAACATGACCCTCTTTACCCCCAGTGTCCATGTACCCTATTCAGCATTACCCCCCTCTCCAGTGGCATTACCCAATCTCCCTCCCCCTTCATGCAGTGTGCAGCAGAGCATGTCTCAGTGAGGACTGATCATCGGTCTCCTGCTGCAGCTGAATTCTGCACTCGTGTGTGATGTGTACCCCAACCTGCCGAGTTATGTGTCCCAATCTTCCCAATGGGTGGGCTGGCTGGAGGGAAGCTACGTGACCATTTCATTACTAAAGTCGGGATAGAGGACCAATATATTATTAATATTATCAGCTGTTATTTAAAAAAGCACCAACATTTACTCAATGCTTTACAGTGAATGTTTAATCATTCACATCAGCCAATGGCCCAGTGAGCTTACAATCATTATACTCTACCTCACAAACACTAACATTAACCTAGTAATATGTATTTTTGGACTGCGGTAGGTTGACTGGGGCATTTGTAAGTAACCATCCAAACATGGGACACATATAAGCCCTGGTTCAAAAGCGCTGTTGGCGCCAACGCTAACCACTGTGCAACAAACCACCCCAAACTGTGGTATAAATATCCTCAGAATATTTACATAGTCATCACACTGTATTGTCACCAAGAGCATCCTGGTATCCATAACTAATATTGAGCATGACAGGGCAGACAATGTGCATTCAAATGTACTATACTGCACGTCCATAACAGTTTTCATTTAGTAAAATGTTTTAGAAGCTGTTAACGTTGGTTCTAGGAGTTTCAGTTCAAAATAATACAATTCAAAGTATTGCTACATACGTAATAGCTCATATAAAATTAATGAGAAGTATATGCATAAAAATTAGTAAAATGAATACCCGGTTGTTTGTACAAATGCAAAATACAAAACAACATTATCTAAGAAAAAAAATTAATAAACATTTTTGTTTTCTTTCTCACTGGAAGAAAGTTGAAAAGTACTGTATGTAGTAATAAAATCCTCTGCAGGTATCTCTCCTGTATCCTTGCTGGATTGTCTAATTAGACTCTGCATTCTACTTAGCAGGGAACATATATAATTGTAGTTTTTTTTAATTAAGTAATTCCCCTAGTTAAAACATATTTAAACAGAAACAGTTCTTATTGTCTTTTTCTCCTTCTTTGTATTTTTACTGAAAAGCCAGCAAGATAACATTAGTGGAAGACACTGAAAGCGTGTTACCAGCATTGCAGAATTCAGATGAATGCACTGACTCACTCATGTATAGGGTTCATATGAACACTGGGCTACATGTACATTAAATCTCTGGGTCAAAAGGTTCATTTTCTTAGCAGGAAAACCACAATGCCATTTCCCAGTTTAGTGCAGAGAGCACACAGAGCAGCAGTTTTTACAGCAATTAAGTGTCATTAAAAGATGGATGGAAAATTAGTGAATTTTACTCTTTTTGTTTTCATATGCTCCATCAAGGGCATATCAAATGGCTGCTAACATTTACAGCATGTGCGTTTTTGTACAACAATTTCTGGATATTTCACTCAGTGATTGCACTCTTATGTGTCAAAGTGTAGTCACTGAACTTTCTCTCAACCTTTCTTTTCAAGACTCCAAAATAATCTTTCTAGGTAACTGATGTTACAAAAAAACCCCAACCCATTTGTAGTAACAATTCCTCGGTTATTATTTACCTATATGTGATAATATACTGTATCATTTAAAACCCTATAGAAGGTGTTTAATGGCAGTATGACACATCACAAGCATCCTGTTTGTCCTATGCACAAAATAGAAAGTGTGTTCCTGGCCTGCCAATACCGATTCCCTCTACTGACTCTGGCATTCTGCACCAGACCTTCTTCTACTAACTTCTGGCATTCTGCACCAAAGCCTCTTCTACTAACTTCTGTCATTCTGCACCAGACCTTCTTCTATTGACTTCTGGTATACTGCACCAGATCTACTAACTTCTGGTAGTCTGCACCAGATCTTCTTCTACTGACTTCTGGCATTCTGCACCAGATCTTCTTCTACTGACTTCTGGCATTCTGCACCAGAACTTCTACTATCTCTAGTATTCTGCATCAGAACTTCTTCTACTGACTTCTGGCATTCTGCACCAGAACTTCTGCTGACTTCTGGCATTCTGCACCCTACCATCTTCTACTGACTACTGGCATTCTGCACCAGAACTTCTGCTGACTTCTGGCATTCTGCACCTTACCATCTTCTAATGACTTCTGGCATTCTGCACCAGAACTTCTATTGACTTCTGGTATTCTGCACCAGATCATCTACTAACTTCTGGCATTCTGCACCAGGACTTCTTTTACTGACTTCTGTCATTCTGCACCAGAGCCACTTCTACTGACTTCTGGTATACTGCACCAGATCTTCTACTAACTTCTGGTATTATGCACCAGATCTTCTTCTATTGGCTTCTGGCATTCTGCACCAGAACTTCTATTAACTCTAGTATTCTGCACCAGAACTTCTTCTACTGACTTCTGGCATTCTGCACCCGATCTTCTTCTACTAGCTTCTGGCATTCTGCACCAGAACTTCTGCTGACTTCTGGCATTCTGCACTCTACCATCTTCTACTGACTACTGGCATTCTGCACCAGAACTTCTACAGATTTCTGGTATTCTGCACCAGATCATCTACTAACTTCTGGTATTCTGCATCGGAACTTATTCTACTGACTTCTGGCATTCTGCACCAGATCTTCTTCTACTGACTTCTGGTATACTGCACCAGATCTTCTACTAACTTCTGGTATTCTGCACCAGAACTTCTTCTACTGACTTCTGGCATTCTGCACCAGAACTTCTACTATCTCTAGTATTCTGCATCAGAACTTCTTGTACTGACTTCTGGCATTCTGCACCCGACCTTCTTCTACTAACTTCTGGCATTCTGCACCAGAACTTTTGCTGACTTCTGGCATTCTGCACCCTACCATCTTCTACTGACTACTGGCATTCTGCACCAGAACTTCTGCTGACTTCTGGCATTCTGTACCCTACCATCTTCTAATGACTTCTGGCATTCTGCACCAGAACGTCTACTGACTTCTGGTATTCTGCACCAGATCATCTACTAACTTCTGGCATTCGGCACCAGAACTTCTTTTACTGACTTCTGTCATTCTGCACCAGATCTTCTTCTACTGACTTCTGGTATACTGCACCAGATCTTCTACTAACTTCTGGTATTCTGCACCAGAACTTCTTCTACTGACTTCTGGCATTCTGCACCAGAACTTCTACTATCTCTAGTATTCTGCATCAGAACTTCTTGTACTGACTTCTGGCATTCTGCACCCGACCTTCTTCTACTAACTTCTGGCATTCTGCACCAGAACTTTTGCTGACTTCTGGCATTCTGCACCCTACCATCTTCTACTGACTACTGGCATTCTGCACCAGAACTTCTGCTGACTTCTGGCATTCTGTACCCTACCATCTTCTAATGACTTCTGGCATTCTGCACCAGAACGTCTACTGACTTCTGGTATTCTGCACCAGATCATCTACTAACTTCTGGCATTCGGCACCAGAACTTCTTTTACTGACTTCTGTCATTCTGCACCAGAGCCTCTTCTACTGACTTCTGGTATACTGCACCAGATCTTCTACTAACTTCTGGTATTCTGCACCAGATCTTCTTCTATTGACTTCTGGCATTCTGCACCAGAACTTCTATTAACTCTAGTATTCTGCACCAGAACTTCTTCTACTGACTTCTGGCATTCTGCACCCGACCTTCTTCTACTAACTTCTGGCATTCTGCACCAGAACTTCTGCTGACTTCAGGCATTCTGCACCCTACCATCTTCTACTGACTACTGGCATTCTGCACCAGAACTTCTGCTGACTTCTGGCATTCTGCACCCTACCATCTTCTAATGACGTCTGGCATTCTGCACCAGAACGTCTACTGACTTCTGGTATTCTGCACCAGATCATCTACTAACTTCTGACATTCTGCACCAGAACTTCTTTTACTGACTTCTGGCATTCTGCACCAGAGCCTCTTCTACTGACTTCTGGTATACTGCACCAGATCTTCTACTAACTCCTGGTATTGTGCACCAGATCTTCTTCTATTGACTTCTGGCATTCTGCACCAGAACTTCTATTAACTCTAGTATTCTGCACCAGAGCCTCTTCTACTGACTTCTGGTATACTGCACCAGATCTTCTACTAACTTCTGGTATTCTGCACCAGATCTTCTTCTATTGGCTTCTGGCATTCTGCACCAGAACTTCTATTGACTCTAGTATTCTGCACCAGAACTTCTTCTACTGACTTCTGGCATTCTGCACCCAACCTTCTTCTACTAACTTCTGGCATTCTGCACCAGAACTTCTGC
Organism: Pseudophryne corroboree; assembly: GCF_028390025.1. Lineage (NCBI taxonomy): Eukaryota > Metazoa > Chordata > Amphibia > Anura > Myobatrachidae > Pseudophryne > Pseudophryne corroboree. Next base: position 693,775,203 of record NC_086449.1, on the reverse strand, counting down.
TGACTTCTGGCATTCTGCACCCTACCATCTTCTACTGACTTCTGGCATTCTGCACCAGAACTTCTGCTGACTTCTGGCATTCTGCACCCTACCATCTTCTAATGACTTTTGGCATTCTGCACCAGAACGTCTACTGACTTCTGGTATTCTGCACAAGATCATCTACTAACTTCTGGCATTCTGCACCAGAACTTCTTCTACTGACTTCTGTCATTCTGCACCAGAGCCTCTTCTACTGACTTCTGGTATACTGCACCAGATCTTCTACTGACTTCTGGTATTCTGCACTAGATTTTCTTCTATTGACTTCTGGCATTCTGCACCAGAACTTCTTTTACTGACTTCTGTCATTCTGCACCAGAGCCTCTTCTACTGACTTCTGGTATACTGCACCAGATCTTCTACTAACTTCTGGTATTCTGCACCAGATCTTCTTCTATTGGCTTCTGGTATTCTGCACCAGAACTTCTATTAACTCTAGTATTCTGCATCAGAACTTCTTCTACTGACTTCTGGCATTCTGCACCCGAACTTCTTCTACTAACTTCTGGCATTCTGCACCAGAACTTCTGTTGACTTCTGGCATTCTGCACCCTACCATCTTCTACTGACTACTGGCATTCTGCACCAGAACTTCTACAGATTTCTGGTATTCTGCACCAGATCATCTACTAACTTCTGGTATTCTGCATCGGAACTTATTCTACTGACTTCTGGCATTCTGCACTAGATCTTCTTCTACTGACTTCTGGTATACTGCACCAGATCTTCTACTAACTTCTGGTATTCTGCACCAGATCTTCTTCTACTGACTTCTGGCATTCTGCACCAGAACTTCTACTATCTCTAGTATTAATTATTTATTTATTTATTATTTATTTATTAACAGTTTCTTATATAGCGCAGCATATTCCGTTGCGCTTTACAATTAGAACAACAGTAATAGAACAAAACTGGGTAAAAACAGACAGACATAGAGGTAGGAAGGCCCTGCTCGCAAGCTTACAATCTATAGGGAAATAGGCATAGATACACAAGGATAGATGCTACCTATTGCATAATGGTCCACCAGATTGCTAGGTTCTTAATGGGTTGTATGATGATACCCCACAAAGTTATCCAAGTGTCAGGAGGGTGTGAGACTAAAGAAAGACAAGATATGTGATGTTATGAATACTCTACAGAGGATGTAATTAGATAGGGAAGCACTGATGGTTATGTGGGTGGGTCTGGAATTTGATAGGCTTGTCTGAAGAGGTGAGTTTTCAGGGAACATTTAAAGGTTTGGAGACTAGAGGCGAGTCTTACTGTGCGTGGGAGGGCATTCCACAGAGTGGGTGAAGCCCGGATAAAGTCCTGTAATTTTGAGTGTGAACAAGTAATGCGTGTGGATGAGAGACGTAGATCTTGTGCAGAGCGGAGAGGTCGGGTAGGGAGATATTTTGAGATGAGTGAAGAGATGTGTGTTGGTGCAGTTTGGTTAATAGCCTTGTATGTGAGTAAAAGTATTTTATATTTAATACGGTAGAATACCGGTAACCAATGGAGGGACTGACAGAGCGGATCTGCAGACGATGAACGTCTGGCAAGGAAGATTAGCCTCGCAGCTGCATTTAAAATGGATTGTAGTGGTGAGAGCCTATGTTTGGGAAGACCGGTCAGGAGACTATTACAATAATCAATGCGGGAGATAATGAGAGCATGGATTAGAGTTTTTGCTGTGTCTTGTGTAAGATAAGGGCGTATTTTGGATATGTTTTTTAGATGTATGTAACATGATCTTGAGACCGATTGAATGTGGGTAACAAAGGACAGTTCAGAGTCAAGAATGACACCTAGGCAGCGAGCTTGTGGGGTAGGGGTGATTGCAGAGTTCTCAACAGTGATAGAGATATCAGGTTGGAAACTACTATTGGCCGGTGGAAATATAATTAATTCTGTTTTGGAAATATTAAGTTTGAGGTGGCGAGATGTCATCCAAGATGAAATGGCAGAAAGGCATTCAGTGACACGGCCCAATACAGATGGTGACAAATCAGGGGAGGATAGGTAGATTTGAGTATCATCCGCATACAGATGGTACTGAAATCCGAAAGAATTGATTAGTTTGCCAAGAGATGTGGTATAGATAGAGAAAAGCAGAGGACCTAGGACTGAGCCTTGCGGTACTCCAACTGAGAGAGGTAGCGAAGTAGAGGTGGAATCAGAGAAACGAACACTGAAGGAGCGATTAGATAGGTAGGATGAGAACCAAGAAAGGGCTGTGTCCTGAATACCTAGGGATTGTAGTGTTTGTATGAGAAGAGAGTGGTCAACAGTGTCAAAAGCAGCAGAGAGATCAAGGAGAATAAGGAGAGAGAAATGTCCTTTAGATTTAGCAGTGACCAAATCATTCACTACCTTAGTCAGTGCTGTCTCTGTGGAGTGTTGGGCACGAAATCCTGACTGAAGTGGGTCCAGTAGGCTGTGTGAGTTAAGAAAGTGTGTGAGGCGAGTGTAGGCAAGTCTCTCCAGTAGCTTGGAGGGGCATGGGAGCTGAGAGATGGGACGGTAGTTAGAGAGAGAGTTCGGGTCAGAGTTTTGTTTTTTCAGAATGGGAGTAATCACTGCATGCTTGTATAGAGAAGGAAAGATACCAGTAGACAGGGAGAGATTACAGATTTTCGTTAAGGTTGGGATGAGCACAGTAGACAGAGCTTTACTAATTTGTGAGGGTATAGAGTCAAGGGGAGAGGTATTCGAGTAGGCAGATGAAAAGAGTGCAGATACTTCATCTTCATTTGTAGGATCAAAGGAAGAGAAGGTGTTAGAGGGTTCAGGCAGGGAATTGAGCAGGTCACTTGCTGTGGAAGAGCATACCATTTCATTTCGGATCTTGTCAATCTTGTCCTTGAAATAGGAAGCAAGATCTTGCGCACTGACAGTGGCTGGTGGGTTAGGTGAGGGAGGGACAAGAAGTGATTTAAATGTATTAAAAAGTCGCTTGGGGTTAGAGGCTTGAGCAGAGATGAGAGATTGAAAATATGTTTGTTTGGCAGTGTCCAGCGCAGTACGATAAGAGTGGTAGGTGGTCTTATATGTGAGAAAGTCACTTGAACTACGAGATTTACGCCACTGGCGTTCAACTTTTCTTGAGAGTTTTTGTAAGTGTCTAGTGTATTTAGAGTGCCACGGTTGACATCTAAGTCTACGTGGAGTGTGATGGGTAGCTGGAGCCACTTCATCAAGTGCTGTTACTAGAGTTTGGTTAAGGTGTGACACAGCAGTCTCTGGAGAGGTGAATGTAGAAATTGGTGAAAGCAGTGGTTGCAGAGAGGTAGATAGTTGTTGAAAATTAATAGCGCTAATATTTCTGCGGGTAAGAGGTGTCCTTGTAGACTTTAGGGACATGGCGTTTGAAGTAATGGAGGAGAGCATGCATGTGATAAGGTTGTGATCTGAGAGAGGGAAAGGAGTGTTAGTGAGTTCAGAAACAGAGCATAGTCTGGTGAATACAAGATCAAGGCAGTGGCCCTCCTGATGAGTAGGGGAGTCAGTCCATTGGGAGAGGCCAAGAGAGGAGGTTAGAGAAAGTAGTTTAGAGGCATGGGGAGATTGTGGACTGTCAATAGAGAGATTGAAATCACCCATAATGATGGTGGAGATGTCAGAGGATAGAAAGTGAGGGAGCCATGCAGAAAAATCTTCCAGAAACTTTTTGGGTTGCCCAGGTGGGCGATAGATAGCTGCAACACGCAGAGAGAAAGGGGTGAAAATCCTAATAGAGTGTACTTCAAAGGATGTAAATGTGAGTGAGGGAACAGGTGGTAAAACAATGTGCGTGTAACATTTGGATAGTAATATTCCAACACCCCCTCCTTTGATGTTACCAGGCCTGGGGGTGTGTGTGAAGTGGAGGCCACCATGTGACAGTGCTGCAGGGGAGGCAGTGTCTGATTGTGTGAGCCAGGTTTCTGTTATAGCCAGCATATTGAATTTGTTTGCTATGAAAAGGTCATGAATAGCTGTTAATTTGTTGCAAACAGAGCGTGCATTCCATAAAGCACATTTTAGTGACTTGGAGGTAGATGGGAGACAAGTGATGTTGATAAGGTTTGTTGATTTTATATTCCGTTGTGAATCAGCTGAATGTGAGCGTGGTATGTGGATGGGACCTGGATTTGGGGATATGTCACCAGCTGCATCAGAACTTCTTCTACTGACTTCTGGCATTCTGCACCCGACCTTCTTCTACTAACTTCTGGCATTCTGCACCAGAACTTCTGCTGACTTCTGGCATTCTGCACCCTACCATCTTCTAATGACTTCTGGCATTCTGCACCAGAACGTCTACTGACTTCTGGTATTCTGCACCAGATCATCTACTAACTTCTGGCATTCTGCACCAGAACTTCTTTTACTGACTTCTGTCATTCTGCACCAGAGCCTCTTCTACTTACTTCTGGCATTCTGCACCCGACCTTCTTCTACTAACTTCTGGCATTCTGCACCAGAACTTCTGCTGACTTCTGGCATTCTGCTCCCTACTATATTCTACTGACTACTGGCATTATGCACCAGAACTTCTACAGATTTCTGGTATTCTGCACCAGATCATCTACTAACTTCTGGTATTCTGCATCGGAACTTATTCTACTGACTTCTGGCATTCTGCACCAGATCTTCTACTGACTTCTGGCATTCTGAGTCAGATCTTCTTTTACTGACCTCTGGCATTCTGCACCAGACCTTTTTCTAATAACTACTGATATTCTGCACCGGATCTTCTTATATTGACTTCAGGCATTCTGCACCAGACCTTCTACTAACTTCTGGTATACTGAAGGATAACTTCTTCTACTGACTTCTGGCATTTTGTACTAGATCTTCTTCTACTTCTGGATTACTTCAGGCATTATGCACCCAACCTTCTTCTACTGACTTCTGGAATTCTGCACCAGATCTTATTTTACTGACTTCTGGCATTCTGCACCAGAACTTCTACTGACTTCAGGCATCCTGCATCATAACTTCTACTGATTTCTGGCATTTTGCAGAAGTTCTTTTTTGACTCACTTCTGACATTCTGCACTAGATCTTCGTCTACTGACTTCTGCATTCTACACCAGCTATTCTACAAACTTCTGGTCTGGTATTCTGTACAAGAGCTTCTTCTGCTAACTTCTGGCATTCTAGACTAGAACTTCTACTGACTTTTAGCATTCTGCACTGAACCATCTTCTACTGACTTCAGGCATTCGGCACGATAACTTCTTTAACAAAGCTGCCATAACCAAGCAAAATGTGTCAGGACTACCCAGCTCTGGACTCAGGACACACTGAATACAAAGATACCTAGATGTGGACCTTGCCAAGCCACCTTTGGGACATACAGGATACCAAAAATAACCACAGTGGAGGCATCATCTTAGGGACCCCTTCAATTGTGAGTTGGATTCCACTGCACATGGGACCACTACTAATTGGATACCTTTAAACAGCACTACAGAATTGGTAACTAATGGACAATAGTCCCCGCAAATTATTTGCATTTGATATCCACCTAGAGTTAAGATCTGAACTTTAATGTCCTAATGAGCCTTTAACAGAGACTGGTGGCATACAGCTTTGTTTATTTACTGTTGATGCATTAGCATAGTAAGTGCTTTGAATAGGGATACAATTCATGTTTTAATACATTTCTGAATTGTTTTTACTTCTATTACCTGTCTGCGGTAATAATTTTTAAGCGCTGTTTTTTTCTTTTATTGCATGTGATTCTGCACGATAACATCTACTGATTTCTGGCATTCTGCACAAGATCTTTTTCGACTCACTTCTGGCATTCTGCATACAAACTTCTACTGATTTCTGGCAGTCTGCACCAGATTTTCTTCTACTGACTTCTGGCATTCTGCACCAGATCTTCTTCTACTGACTTCTGGTATTCTGCACCAGAACTTCTTCTACTAAGTTCTGGCATTGTGCACCAGATATTCTACAAACTTCTGGTTTTCTGCACCAGATTTTCGTCTTCTAACTTCTGGCATCTTTTTCGACTCACTTCTGGCATTCTGCATACAAACTTCTACTGATTTTTGACAGTCTGCACCAGATCTTCTTCTACTGACTTCTGGCATTTCTAACCAGAATTTCTGCTGACTTCTGGCATTCTGCATGTGACCTTCTTCTACTGACTTCTGGCATTCTGCACAAGATCTTTTTCTACTGACTTCTGGCATTCTACACCACAACTTCTTCTACTGACTTATGGAATTCTGCACAACAACTTCTTCTACTGACTGCTGTCATTCTGCACCAGATCTTCTACTGACTTCTGACATTCTTCACCAGAACTTCTTCTACTGACTTCTGGCATTCTGCATGTGACGTTCTTCTACTGAATTCTGGCATTCTGCACAAGATCTTCTACTGATTTCTGGCATTCTGCATCAGATCTTCTTCTACTGACTTATAGAATTCTGCACCACAACCTCTTCTACTGACTTCTGGCATTCTGCACCAGAACTTCTTCTACTGACTTCTGGCATTCTGCATTAGATATTCTACAAACTTCTGGCATTCTGCACCATATTTTCATCTACTAACTTCTGGCATTGTGCACCAGATATTCTTCTACTGACTTCTGGCATTCTGCTCATATCAAGCCACTCTTCCTCACAGCCATCCAAAGTGTACACAAGATCACTCTCCCTCTCGGAAAAACCTGGCTTAAATGTACTGTAGATGTGGTCACTCTCACCCAGTGACCATAAATAACCATGTTGCCATCATTACATCAATATATCCAACCCAAGTCTAGTTGTTCCCAACTTACCAGGTGCATGAAATGTAGGTTTACCACAAATATAAAAATTAAGTTTCTACAAAAGCATTAAATTGGTAAATTTGGTGAATGAGGAAAATAGACGTGAATAGCATTGTTATTATATATTTGTATTTATTATATTGTTTCTAATAGACATCTACTGTATGTTCACTCACCTTTTACACACATTTTCTTGAACTGTTTATATCAATAACATAAAAGGCTAGTTAGGTAATTATTCACACTTTCACGTGAGCAGGCGCATACTGTAGCTAGAAATATTTTTTGGCCTAAAAAGTTGAGGAATTTCCCAATTCTGGGGTATATTTACTAAAGATCGTATTTTCCCAATTGAGGTTAAAGTTCAATTACGAATGACATCGAAAGTGTAAAGTTGCAACTTTTTGAATTTATTACGACTAATTTACTAAGCTGTCGTATTCTGCATTTTCGTATTTACCGATGTCGATGTCATTCGTATTTTTTTGCAGTGTTTTACGTGAGTGACTTGTAAAACACTGCCGACTTTAACACAATGAATCTCGGCCGGATCTGTGAGATCCGTCCTGGGCTTTATTGTGCACCTTTATTAAAATAAAAATCATTGTTAAAATCTAAAAAAAAAATGCGTGGGGTCCCCCCTCCTAAGCCAAACCAGCCTCGGGCTCTTTGAGCCGGTCCTGGTTGTAAAAATATGGGGGGAAAAATGACAGGGGTTCCCCCATATTTATACAACTAGCACCGGGCTTTGCGCCTGGTCCTGGTTCCAAAAATACGGGGGACAAAAAGCGTAGGGGTCCCCCGTATTTCTGAAACCAGCACCGGGCTCCAAAAGCCAGATACATAATGCCACAGCCGGGGGACACTTTTATATTGGTCCCTGCGGCCCTGGCATTACATACCCAACTAGTCACCCCTGGCCGGGGTACCCTGGAGGAGTGGGGACCCCTTCAATCAAGGGGTCCCCCCCTCCAGCCACCCAAGGGCCAGGGGTGAAGCCCGAGGCTGTCCCCCCATCCAAGGGCTGCGGATGGGGGGCTGATAGCCTTTTTGTCAAAAAATGAATATTGTTTTTAGTAGCAGTACTACAAGTCCCAGCAAGCCTCCCCCGCAAGCTGGTACTTGGAGAACCACAAGTACCAGCATGCGGTGGAAATCCGGGCCCACTGGTACCTGTAGTACTACTACTAAAAAAATACCCCAATAAAAACAGAAGACACACACCTTGAAAGTAAAAGTTTAATACATACATCCACACCTCCATACACACATACTTACCTATGTTCACACGGGGGTCGGTCCTCTTCTCCATGTAGAATCCATGGGGTACCTGTTGGAAAAATTATACTCACAAAATCCAGTGTAGATCGATCCTCTTCTTTTCAATTTGTAATCCACGTACTTTGCAAAATAAAAAAACGGACACCCGACCACGCACTGAAAGTGGCCCCATGTTTTCACATGGGACCCCTTTCCCCGAATGCCAGGAACCCCCCCTGACTTCTGTCTAAGAGGGTTCCATCAGCCAATCAGGGAGCGCCACGTTGTGGCACCCTCCTGATTGGCTGTGTGCTCCTGTAGTGTATGTCAGGCAGCACACGGAGCGCCTATGCGCTCCATTGTAACCAATGGTGGGAACTTTGTGGTCAGCGGTTGACCGAAAGTAACCTCACCGCTGACCACAAAGTTCCCACCATTGGTTACAACGTGGCGCTCCCTGATTGGCTGAAGGAACCCTCTTAGACAGAAGTCAGGGGGGGTTCCTGGCATTCGGGGAAAGGGTTCCCATGTGAAAACATGGGGCCCCTTTCAGTGCGTGGTCGGGTGTCCGTTTTTTTATTTTGCAAAGTACGTGGATTACAAATTGAAAAGAAGAGGATCGATCTACACTGGATTTTGTGAGTATAATTTTTCCAACAGGTACCCCATGGATTCTACATGGAGAAGAGGACCGACCCTCATGTGAACATAGGTAAGTATGTGTGTATGGAGGTGTGGATGTATGTATTAAACTTTTACTTTCAAGGTGTGTGTCTTCTGTTTTTATTGGGGTATTTTTTTAGTAGTAGTACTACAGGTACCAGTGGGCCCGGATTTCCACCGCATGCTGGTACTTGTGGTTCTCCAAGTACCAGCTTGCGGGGGAGGCTTGCTGGGACTTGTAGTACTGCTACTAAAAACAATATTAATTTTTTGACAAAAAGGCTATCAGCCCCCCATCCGCAGCCCTTGGATGGGGGGGACAGCCTCGGGCTTCACCCCTGGCCCTTGGGTGGCTGCAGGGGGGACCCCTTGATTGAAGGGGTCCCCACTCCTCCAGGGTACCCCGGCCAGGGGTGACTAGTTGGGTATGTAATGCCAGGGCCGCAGGGACCAATATAAAAGTGTCCCCCGGCTGTGGCATTATGTATCTGGCTAGTGGAGCCGGTGCTGGTTTCAGAAATACGGGGGACCCCTACGCTTTTTGTCCCCCGTATTTTTGGAACCAGGACCAGGCGCAGAGCCCGGTGCTGGTTGTTTAAATATGGGGGAACCTCTGTCACTTTTTCCCCATATTTTTTAAACCAGGGCCGGCTCAAAGAGCCTGAGGCTGGTTTTGCTTAGGAGGGGGGACCCCACGCATTTTTTTAAAAAAAAATTAACACTTTCCCACCCCTTCCCACTGAAAAACATGCACGGATCTCATGGATCCGTGCATGCCTATCCGAACACGGTAAAAAAAAGCAGGTCTGTTTTTTTTTAGCACTTTTTCACGATTTGTATTTTATCACGGCAGTGTTTGGCTATTGTCGGCAGTGTTTGTGATTTGCACTTTTTAGTAAATGACCGATTTCTACCAAATTCCAGGCGTATTTGACCGATGGTGTATTGATTCGTAATTTTTTCCTAGGACTTCCAAAATAATACGAATGCCCTCATCACTGCCGTGATTTGAGTTTAGTAAATTCCCGAGATGACACTTTGCAGAAAAAACACCATCTCGGTCAAAATCGGGACCTTAGTAAATATACCCCTCTGATTCCTAGAATTTCCATTTTAAAAACATGTGCCTAAGTTCTGCAAAGTATTCCCTTTTCCCATGATACATTTCAGGATAATGATAAATGCACATAGTAAAACTACTTGTTCTCCTTTTAGAATATGTCCTTGTAGAATTCAAGGTAGGGGAGAGGGGGAGATCGATACTCCTATCTTGAGGGGGAGATCTTAAGTACTAGTGGGGTGTTGATTGTAAATTGTGTGTATGTATATATACAGATGGGTCCACGGTTAACTTGGCTAGTTTGCTGCGCCTAGGCACAACATGGTTTATTAACATAAACCCATCATCTTTTGTTCTCACCTGCAATACAATACAGAGAACAATACAGCAGGGGATTAAGTCTGACTGCCCAGTCTCAGTTAATCATATTAAAGGTCAAGATAAACATGGACCCATCTGTATATATATATATATATATATATGCAGTGGTCAAAGTGGGGCGGTATATGGCGGTATGGTGTACCGCCACTTCTTCCACTGACCCGGATATAAAAGTGCAGCAGGAGACGAGGGAAGTGGCCATCCAGCTGCACATGGTGCTCCCGTCCTTGCTCGGCGGCCAGCAGCTGTGTAGAGCGCTGTATTAGCTTACAGCCACCAGCCGCCCGCCGTCAACCGCCGCTCACCACCGCCAGCCACTCACCCCCGCCAGCCACTCACCGCTCACCACCGCCAGCCACCAGCCGCCCACCGCCGCCAGCCGTTCACCCGCAACAAATGGCGATCAGAGGGACCTCACCGCACTAAAGGCCTCCTTATCACCGCTGCTGCCCATGGGTGCCTTCGCCGACCACAGTCAGGTAATGTTCCCCTGCTGTCACCCTCTCTCCCTGTCGTTACTGTCCCGGTCCCTACTGTCACTCTCTCTCTCCCTGCTGTCACTGTCGTAACTCTCCCTACTGTCACTGTCGTCACTGTCGTCACTCTCTCTCTCCCTGCTGTCACTGTCATCACTCTCTCTCTCCCTGTTGTTAATCTCTCTCCCTGTCGTTAATCTCTCTCCCTGTCGTTACTCTCTCTCCCTGTCATCACTCTCTCTCCCTGTCGTCACTCTCTCTCTCCCTGTCCCTGCTGTCACTCTAGCTATCCCTGCTGTCACAATTTCAGCTCATTCAGTGTGCTATAATGTGAATTTCGGCTCATTCAGTGTGCTATAATGTGAATTTCGGCTTATTCAGTGTGCTATATTGTGAATTTCGGCTCATTCATTGTGCTATAATGTGAATTTCGGCTCGTACCGTGTGCTATGATGTGAATTTCGTCTCACACTGTGTGCTATAATGTGAATTTCGGCTCATTCAGTGTGCTATAATGTGAATTTCGGCTTATTCATTGTGCTATAATGTGAATTTTGGCTCATTCAGTGTGCTATAATGTGAATTTCATCTTATTCATTGTGCTATAATGTGAATTTCAGCTCATTCAGTGTGCTATAATGTTAGTTTCAGCTCATTCAGTGTGCTCTAATGTGAATTTCGGCTCATTCAGTGTGCTATAATGTAAATTTCGGCTCGTACCGTGTGCTATAAAGTGAACTTCGGCTCATACCGTGTGCTATAATGTGAATTTCGGCTTATTCAGTGTGCTATAAAGTGAATTTCAGCTCAATTAGTGTGCTATAATGGGAATTTCGGCTCATACCATGTGCTATAACATACCTCCCAACTTTATTGTTTGGGGAAGCGGGACCCTCGCGCGGCTTCGCCGCGCGCGCGCTCCCGAAAAGGGGGCGTAGCCTACTAAAAGGGGGCGTGGTTTCGCGGGAGGACCCGCGATCGCGAGTCACGCCCCCGTTTTCGTCACTGAGGAGGCATGCCCAGCGCTCTGTGAGCCGCTGGCATGCCTCCTCTCCCTCTGTCTGCACTGAATAGACGCTGTGCGCATGCGCACAGCGTCTATTCACCGCTGCTCTGCTAAGCAGGGCAGCGGGTGACAGAGACTCCCAACTGCCCCCCCCACCGCGGGACACTGCGGCCCGCGGGTGGGACAGCGGGACAGTCCCCAAAAAACGGGACTGTCCCGCGAAAATCGGGACAGTTGGGAGGTATGCTATAATGTGAATTTCGGCTCGTAACATGTGCTATAATGTGAATATTGGCTCGTACAGTGTGCTATAATGTGAATTTCAGCTCTTACCGTGTGCTATAAGGTGAAAGGGGCACCAGTACTACATAGTATAATGGGTTCTACTACACTGGACACACACCCTTTTGGGTGACCACGCCCCCTTTTCTGGAGCGTGCGCGCATAATTGCACCCTTGACTTTTCCATACCCCCACTTCAAAATTTCCACTTCGACCACTATATATATATATATATATATATATATTATAAGGGCACGGTCGTGCCCTTATATTAAGGCTGAATCGAACAAACGGAATTCTCCCATAGGGAACTTCTGAGATGGGGGCATGGTGTTTGAGGGGCTATACCTCAATACTGATTGGACGTACTGAGCTGAGATTTGGCATGGACGCGTAGAATCGTCACCCGCTGCTGCATGCCAAATTTCAGGGCAAAATAATAAAAAATGAGGAATTGGGAGTAAGCTAAAGTTCCAACTGTCAGTTTTTTTCTGCCACTCCCTCTGTGGCTTTTTGACACCGTTTTCCTATAGAGTGAATGAGGATTTTTTTGGGAAGGCATAACTCAGGATAGAGGACGAATTAAGACTTGGGGTTTGTTTTACTAGATAGAGTATGCCCCAGTGTAGTGCCTTTTGGGGTTGTGGTTTTTCAGAAAGTTATAGGGTTTTTTTAATTAAGAGAAATATGCCCCATTATAGAGATAGGGCATTTCAATTTTTTGCGCCTGCGCAGTGACCGCCAGCAGGGGGTGTACAGAGAGTAGCTCTGGCAGTTGGGCACGAGGAGACAGAGAGGGAAGGAGTCACGTGGAGCTGCAGGAGGACAGCCAGCGGTTCCCGGCGTGTGACGTCATTGAGGTCCATGAAGCGGGAGGAGATCGCCGGAGCTGCGTAGCACTGGGTGAGTTCTGTCAGGCAGCCCACCTCTGTGTACCCAGCTTCCACTTCTCCCCCGCGTGTCTGGCCACCCTCCCCTCCCGGCCGCGCCCTCCCTCCCGCTGTGTCCGGCCACCCCCCCCCCCCTCCCCCCTCCTCCCGCTGTGTCCGGCCACCCCCCCCCTTTTCCCACTGTGTCCAGCCCCCCCCCCCGCCCTCCCTGCTGTGTGTCCGTTCTTCCCCCGCCCTCCCGCTGTGTGCCCGGCCGCCCGCTGGACCTTCCCTGGTGGCTGCCTGCGTCTCCTCCCCGCGTCTGTGGTGCGGCTGGCAGTAGGAGGCGTCTCGGGCAGCTGTGTCCGGCCACTCCTCCCTCCTCCGCCTCCCGCTGTGTCCGGCCCTCCCTCCCTGCAGTATGCGGTATTTATCACGGTCTCTATGGTCACCAGTCCCCCGCCCTCCCTCCCTGCTGTGTGTCCGTCTCCCCCCCCCCTCGCCCTCCCTGCTGTGTGTCCGTCTCCCCCCCCCCTTGCCCTCCCTGCTGTGTGTCCCCCCCCGCCCTCCCTGCTGTGTGTCCGTCCCCCCCCTGCCCTCCCTGCTGTGTGTCCCCCCCCCGCCCTCCCTGCTGTGTGTCCGTCCGTCCCCCCCCCCCCTCCCTGCAGTGTCCGTTCGTCCCCCCCTCTGCTGTGTAAACCCCCTCGCCCTCCCTGCTGTGTGTCCGGCCACCCTCCCCTCCTCCCGCTGTGTCCGGCCACCCCCCCATCCTCCCGCTGTGTCCGTCCGTCTCCCTGCCCTCCCTGCTGTGTGTCCAGCCACCCTCCCCTCCCGTGCTGTGTGTTCGGCCACCCCCCCTCCTCCCGCTGTGTCCGGCCACCCTCTCCCCTCCCTGCTGTGTGTCCGTCTCCCCCCCCTCACCCTCCCTGCTGTGTCCCCCCCCCCCTCGCCCTCCCTGCTGTGTGTCCCCCCCCTCGCCCTCCCTGCAGTGTGTCCCCCCCCCGCCCTCCCTGCTGTGTGTCCGTTCGTCCCCCCCTCCCTGCTTTGTGTCCGTCCGCCCCTCCCTGCTATGTGTCTGTCCGTCCCCCCGCCCTGCTGTGTGTCCTTCCATACCCCCCCGCCCTCCCTGCTGTGTGTCCCCCCCGCCGCCCTCCCTGCTGTGTAAACCCCCTCGCCCTCCCTGCTGTGTGCCCCCCCCCCTGCTGTGTGTCCGGCCACCCTCCCCTCCTCCCGCTGTGTCCGGCCACCCCCCCCCCCCCCCCCTCCCGCTGTGTCCGGCCACCACCCCCCCTCCTCCCGCTGTGTCCGGCCACCCCCCCTCCTCCCGCTGTGTCCGGCCACCCCCCCTCCTCCCGCTGTGTCCGGCCACCCCCCCTCCTCCTCCCTGCTGTGTGTCCGTTCTCCCCCTGCCCTCCCTGCTGTGTGTGTCCCCCCGCCCACTGTGTTTCCGTTCACCCCGCCCTCCCTGCAGCGCCTGACACACGCACACGCATATGCAGCGCCTGACACACACGCACACGCACAGCACCTGACACACACACACAGACGCAGCACCTGACACTCACATGGACCTGACACACACGCACACACTCACACGCAGCACCTGACACACACAGACACGCAGCACCTGACACACACAGACACGCAGCGCCTGACACACACAGACACGCAGCGCCTGACACACACAGACACGCAGCGCCTGACACACAGACACGCAGCGCCTGACACACAGACACGCAGCGCCTGACACACACACACACTCACGCACCTGACACACACACACTCGCGCACCTGACACACACACACACTCACGCACCTGACACACACGCACACACAGCACCTGACACACACGCAGCACCTGACACACACGCACACGCAGTACCTGACACACGCACACGCAGCACCTGACACACACGCACACGCAGCACCTGACACACACACTCACACGCACCTGACACTCACACTCACGCACCTGACACACACACTCACACGCAGCACCTGACATACTCACACGCAGCACCTGACACACACACACGCAGCACCTGACACACAAACACGCAGACATGCAGCACCTGACACACACACACACACACACACACACACACACGCAGACACGCAGCACCTGACACACACAGACACGCAGCACCTGACACACACGCAGCACCTGACACACACACACACACACACGCAGCACCTGACACACACACACACAGCACCTGACACACACACACACACAGCACCTGACACACACGCACACACACACACACACACGCAGCACCTGACACACAGACATGCAGCGCTTGACACACACACACACACACACACACGCAGCACCTGACACACACGCAGACACGCAGCACCTGACACAAACACACACGCAGCTCCTGACACACACACGCAGACACGCAGCACCTGACACAGACACGCAGCACCTGACACACACACACACACGCAGCACCTGACACACACACACACACACACACACAGCACCTGACACACACACACACGCAGCACCTGACACACAGACATGCAGCGCCTGACACACACACACACACGCAGCACCTGACACACACACGCACACACGCAGCACCTGACGCACACACACACGCAGCACCTGACACACACGCAGACACGTAGCACCTGACACAGACACGCAGCACCTGACACACACACGCAGCACCTGACACAGACACGCAGCACCTGACACACACACACATACGCAGCACCTGACACACACACACACACACACACACACACACACACACGCAGCACCTGACACAGACATGCAGCGCCTGACACACACACGCAGACATGCAGCACCTGACACACACATGCAGCACCTGACAGACACACACACACACACACACACACACACACACACACACACACACACATGCAGCACCTGACACACCCACACACACAGACATGCAGCACCTGACACACCCACACAGACATGCAGCACCTGACACACATACATACATACATGTGGCATTTAACGCACACACGCACAGCACCTGACACACAATCATATACACTCAGAGCACCTAACACACACATACACTCGCAGCACCTCACACACACTCGTATACACACGCAGCACCTGCCACTCACACATATATACACATGCAGCACCTGCCACTCCCACATACATGAACAGCACCTAACACACACATATATACATGCAGCACCTGACACACACATACACGCGCAGCACCTGACAGTCACACACATACAGATGCGACACAAACACATACACGCTCAACACCTGACACCCACGTGGCAGCTGACGCATACAAATGCAGCACCTGAGATACACACATATACACGTGCAGCACCTGAGACACACACATACACGTACAGCACCTGACACACACACACACATGTATGTACACGCGCGGCTCCAGGCAAACACATACGTACGTACACACGCGGAATTTAACACACACACAAATACACATGCGGCACCTGACACACACGTACGTACGTACGTACGTACGTACGTACGTACGTACACGCGTGGCTCCTGACACACACACATGTACGAACACGCGCGGCTCCTGACACACACGTATGTACGTATACGCACGGCACCTGACACCTACACGTATGTACGGATACGCACGGCTCCTGACACCCACACACATGTACACGCGCGGCTCCTGGCACACACACACACACGTACGTACACGCGCGGCACCTGACACACGCCTGTACGTACACACATGCACAGCACCTGACATACACACATGTAGGTACGCGCCACCTGACACACACACACGTACACGCACGACACCTGACACACACGTACGTACACGCACGGCACTGACACGTATGTACGCGCACGGCACCTGACACTTACGTACATACTAGTGATGAGTGGGTTCGGTTCGTCGGAATCCGAACCCCCCGAACTTCACCCATTTTACACGGGTCCGAGGCAGGTTCGAACCTTCCCGCCTTGCTCGGCTAGCCCGAGCGCGCACGAACGTCATCATCCCGCTGTCGGATTCTCGCGACATTCGGATGTCTGCGTTCGTGGAAAGGGGTCCCATGTGTAAACATGGGACCCCTTTCAGTCCGTCTGGTCCGGGTGTTCGGTTTGTTGTTTTGCCAAGTACGTGGATTTAATCTGGAACCTGGATCAGGTGAGTATAATTATCTTTTATTTTCAGGTACCCGTGGATTCTACTTGGAGAAGAGGGCCGACTGCTTCATGTCAACATAGGTAAGTATGTGTGTGTCGGCAGGTGTGAAATAAAGTTATACTTTCACGGTGTCTGTGTCCTGTTTTTATTTGGGTATTTTTTTCCCAGTAGAACTACAGGTACCAGCGGGCCCGTTTTTCTCCTGCATGCTGGTACTTGTGGTTCTCCAAGTACCAGCTTGCGGGGGGAGGCTTGCTGGGACTTGTAGTACTACTAGAAAAAAACAATATTCTTTAAATTTTCTCAAGGCTATCAGCCTCCCATCCGCAGCCCTTGGATGGGGGGGACAGCCTCGGGCTTCACCCCTGGCCCTTGGGTGGCTGGGGGGGGGGGGCCTTGATTGAAGGGGTCCCCACTCCCCCAGGGTACCCCGGCCAGGGGTGACTAGTTGGATATTTAATGCCACGGCCGCAGGGCACTGTATAAAAGTGACCCCCGGCTGTGGCATTATCTGTCCAGCTAGTGGAGCCCGATGCTGGTGTAAAAAATACGGGGGACCCCTACTCTTTTTGTCCCCCGTATTTTTTGCACCAGCACCAGGCGCAGAGCCCGGTGCTGGTTTTAAAAATACGGCCGATCCCCTGTCCGTTTTCCCCCCGCATTTTTATTACCAGGACCGGCTCGAAGAGCCCGAGGCTGGTTATGCTTTGGAGGGGGGACCCACGCAATTTTTTTTCCGGGTTTTTCACATTCCATTTAAAAAATAAATAAATAAATAATATTTTTAAAAAATATATAAATAATACTTGTGGCTCCAAAAAAGACAAACCAAGTACCTAATCCCTTCTAATATAAATAGATATGCTATTACCCAAAAAAAAAAACAGCAAAAAAAAACATGTTTTTAATTTTTTTTTATTAGATTCCGCCAGCAAAGTGTGGCGGATTGAAAATGACGAATTTACTGTTTAAAAGCACTGTTGTCGAATTTACAAACTTCAATTGAATATACTTTTGTCGTATTGCCGCAATTGTACCATTGCAGAAAAGTCGAATTTGTCAAATGTCGAATTTTAAAGTCGAATTTTGAAAGCCTGTAAGAATAGGCTCCGCCCCCTTCTTCACATCAGCCGTCCCCTTCTACCCCTGTACCTTGCTCTCTCCTGTCTGTGCTCTCTCCTGTCTGTGCTCTCTCCCGTCTGTAGGACTAGGCCCCGCCCCCTTTTTACCCTCCTGTGACTGCTCTCTCCTGACAAGTGGACCAGGCTTGCCCCCTACACGCTGCTGGTGTCTTCATTGTTACTTGGTCTGGAGCTCCGTTGGGGAGAGAACTCACGTGAGCTCATTAAGAATGAGGAACTGGGATGTTTTAATTTTATTGTGAGTAGTGTAGTGTGGTGATGTAGTATGTTGTATGGGGGGTATAGTGTAATTTTGAAGTGCAGCATATGGGAGGGCTGTAGCATAGTGATGTAGTGTGGCATATGGGGGGTGGTAGCGCATAGGCGTGCGTACAGGGGGTGCCTGGTGCGCACAGGCACTCCCTAATGTCCAGCACCGCTGCACGCCACGCTTGCTGTAGCACAGTGATCGCTGAGTGTGTGATCGGTGGAGCCTAGCCTGCAGCTCATTTCCGTACCTCCCACCACCGCTGCACCCGCCCCCCCTCTGCCTGCTGCTAATACTATGCTGAGTGCATTCGTCGGCGGCCTCACTGGGGGGACTGGCGTCACCTTGCAATGTGACGTGGTGATGTCCGCCCATGCTCTCCTCCCGCCCACCTGTGCTTTCCTCCTGCTGCGGTCTCTCAGTCCTAGTGTGCCGCGGCCGCCACACCACTGGCAGTGTTCCTCTAGGAGGGACTGGGAGCTGCTGGCAGACACATTTTGCTGAGACTTACTTGTCAGTGCGGGTTCCGGACGGCAGGCGGCGGGTGGGAGGGCAGACGGGGAGCAGGTGTCACAAGGAGTGTGTGGGTAACTAATTCACAATACTTCCGCTCAACGTGGCACTGCTGGTCCTTCATCTCCCATGTCTCTTCACCAGGTGGCGGGCGGCCCGGAAATTAAGTGATGTGTTGTGCAGCAGTCAGTGTGAAGTGACTGTGAGTAACACTGGTGGTGCTGATGATGCTGCTGCAGAATCGGGAAGCAATTAATTCATAAATATAATGTACTCTATCAGTGTATTATACATACATAAACATGTACATACGTGTATTTGTATATACATGAGTGTGTGTGCATGTATATATATATATATATATATATATATATATATATATATGTATAAAAATAAGACTTGGGGTTTGTTTTATTAGATAGAGCATGTACCAGTGAAGTGCCTTTTGGGGTTGTGGTTTTTCAGAAAGTTACAGGTTTTTTTTAATTAAGAGAAATATGCCCCATTATAGAGATAGGGCATTTCAATTTGTTGCGCCTGCGCAGTGGCCGCCAGCAGGGGGTGTACTAGAGGGCCTTCACTTGAGAGCCGCAATATGGCCGCCTTCTCCCCGGTTATTCTGTAAATAGGAAAATAACCTCACAGGTTCACATAGGGCAGAGTTGCCACTACTAGTGCCGGGCTGTAACGTACAGTACTAAGGAAAAGCCATATACTAAAGCGGCACGGTGACCTCACCCCTCTCAGAGACACCAGGGCGCAGCACACTGTACGGGGTACACTTGGTACACATACCTGTTAGCTCAGAGCAGCACTATAGGACCCTCCTGTAATGCTGTGCTGGCGGCGTGTAGTGATCAGGGCACTGGGAGACTGGCTGGCTGGTCTCCGTCTCTGCTGCCTATAGAACTTCCACCTGTTATATATCAGGGCTGCTCTCCTGTGTGTTCTCTTCCTCTCCTACCTCACACTGGAACTGGCCGCCCAGAGAACGAGAGGGCAGCGGCTGACATCAGAGAGGGTGCAGCAATCTGTGTGGGCAGAGCCCCTCACAGCAAGGTGTCCTTATGCTGTGCCCCGTGTAATCACTGTGATTCATACAGACTCTCACCCTGGTATGCTCTCTATTTATTATTTATTTCTCTAACGTCCTAAGTGGATGCTGGGGACTCCGTAAGGACCATGGGGAATAGCGGCTCCGCAGGAGACTGGAGACTGGGCACAAAAGTAAAGCTTTAGAACTACCTGGTGTGCACTGGCTCCTCCCCCCATGACCCTCCTCCAAGCCTCAGTTAAGATTTTGTGCCCGAACGAGAAGGGTGCACACCAGGTGGCTCTCCTGAGCTGCTTAGTGAAAAGTTTAGTTTTAGGTTTTTTATTTTCAGTGAGACCTGCTGGCAACAGGCTCACTGCATCGAGGGACTAAGGGGAGAAGAAGCGAACTCACCTGCGTGCAGAGTGGATTGGGCTTCTTAGGCTACTGGACATTAGCTCCAGAGGGACGATCACAGGCCCAGCCATGGATGGGTCCCAGAGCCACGCCGCCGGCCCCCTTACAGAGCCAGATGACAGAAGAGGTCCGGAAAATCGGCGGCAGAAGACGTCCTGTCTTCAACAAGCACACTTCACACTCAGGTCACTGAGGGTGCAGGGCGCTGGGGGGGGGGCGCCCTGAGACGCAATAAAAACACCTTGGATGGCAAAAAAAAATGCATCACATATAGCTCCTGGGCTATATGGATGCATTTAACCCCTGCCAGAATACATAGAAAAACGGGAGATAAGGCCGCCAATAAGGGGGAGGAGCCTATCTCCTCAGCACACCGTTGGAGGGAAGCTCCCTGGCTCTCCCCTGCAGTCACTACACTACAGAAAGGGTTAAAAAAGGAGAGGGGGGGCACTAATTACGAACAGTATTAAAGATACAGCAGCTATAAGGGGAAAAACACTTATATAAGGTTATCCCTGTATATATATAGCGCTCTGGTGTGTGCTGGCAAACTCTCCCTCTGTCTCCCCAAAGGGCTAGTGGGGTCCTGTCCTCTATCAGAGCATTCCCTGTGTGTGTGCTGTATGTCGGTACGTTTGTGTCGACATGTATGAGGAGAAAAATGATGTGGAGACGGAGCAGATTGCCTGTAATAGTGATGTCACCCCCTAGGGGGTCGACACCTGAGTGGATGAACTGTTGGAAGGAATTACGTGACAGTGTCAGCTCTGTATAAAAGACAGTGGTTGACATGAGACAGCCGGCTACTCAGCTTGTGCCTGTCCAGACGTCTCATAGGCCGTCAGGGGCTCTAAAGCGCCCGTTACCTCAGATGGCAGATATAGACGCCGACACGGATACTGACTCCAGTGTCGACGGTGAAGAGACAAATGTGACTTCCAGTAGGGCCACACGTTACATGATGGAGGCAATGAAAAATGTTTTACACATTTCTGATAATACGAGTACCACCAAAAAGGGGTATTATGTTCGGTGAGGAAAAACTACCTGTAGTTTTCCTGAATCTGAGAAATTAAATGAGGTGTGTGATGATGCGTGGGTTTCCCCCGATAACAACTGATAATTTCTAAAATGTTATTGGCATTATATCCTTTCCCGCCAGAGGTTAGGGTGCGTTGGGAAACACCCCCTAGGGTGGATAAAGCGCTCACACGCTTGTAAGGGCTCTACCCTCTCCTGAGATGGCCGCCCTTAAGGATCCTGCTGATAGAAAGCAGGAGGGTATCCTAAAATGTATTTACACACATACTGGTGTTATACTTCGACCAGAAATCGCCTCAGCCTGGATGTGCAGTGCTGGGTTGGCGTGGTCGGATTCCCTGACTGAAAATATTGATACCCTAGATAGGGACAGTATATTTTTGCCTATAGAGCATTTAAAAGATGCATTTCTATATATGCGTGATGCACAGCGGAATATTTGCCGACTGGCATCAAGTCTAAGTGCGTTGTCCATTTCTACCAGTAGAGGGTTATGGACACGACAGTGGTCAGGTGATGCGGATTTCAAACGGCATTTGGAAGCAACATGAGAAGACGCCGTATTATCAGGCGCAGTCTTTTCGTGGACAAGCGGGCAAAAGGTTCCTAATTTCTGCCCCGTGACAGAGGGAGAGGAAAAAGGCTGCAGAAATCAGCCAGTTCCCAGGAACAGAAACCCTTTCCCGCCTCTGCCAAGCCCTCAGTATGACGCTGGGGCTTTACAAGCAGAATCAGGCACGGTGGGGGGCCCGTCTCAATGAATTTCAGCGCGCAGTGGGCTCACTCGCAAGTAGACCCCTGGATCCTTCAGGTGATATCTTAGGGGTACAAATTGGAATTCGAGACGTCTCCCCCTCGCCGTTTCCTAAAGTCGGCTTTACCGATGTCTCCTTCTGACAGGGAGACAGTTTTGGAAGCCATTCACAAGCTGTATTCCCAGCAGGTGATAATCAAGGTACCCCTCCTGCAACAGGGAACGGGGTATTATTCCACACTGTTGTGGTACCGAAGCCGGACGGCTCGGTGAGACCGATTCTAAATCTAAGATCTTTGAACACTTACATACAGAGGTTCAAATTCAAGATTGAGTCATTCAGAGCAGTGATTGCGAACCTGGAAGAAGGGGACTACATGATGTCTCGGGACATCGAGGATGCTTACCTTCATGTCCAAATTTACCCTTCTCACCAAGGGTACCTCAGGTTTATGGTACAGAACTGTCACTATCAGTTCAGACGCTGCCGTATGGATGGTCCACGGCACCCCGGGTCTTTACCAAGGTAATGGCCGAAATGATGATATTCCTTCGAAGGAAGGGAATTTTAGTTATCCCTTACTTGGACGATTCCCTGATAAGGGTAAGATCCAGGGAACAGTTGGAGGTCGGTGTAGCACTATCTCAGGTAGTGTTGCGGCAGCACGATTGGATTCTCAATATTCCAAAATCGCAGCTGGTTCCGACGACTCGTCTTCTGTTCCTAGGGATGATCCTGGACACAGTCCAGAAAAAGGTGTTTCTCCCGAAGGAGAAAGCCAGGGAGTTATCCGAGCTAGTCAGGAACCTCCTAAAACCGAGCCAAGTCTCAGTGCATCAATGCACAAGGGTTCTGGGTAAAATGGTGGCTTCCTACGAAGCAATCCCATTCGGCAGATTCCACGCAAGAACTTTCCAGTGGGACCTGCTGGACAAATGGTCCGGGTCGCATCTTCAGATGCATCAGCGGATAACCCTGTCACCAAGAACAAGGGTGTCCCTCCTGTGTTGGTTGCAGAGTGCTCATCTTCTAGAGGGCCGCAGATTCGGCATTCAGGACTGGGTCCTGGTGACCACGGATGCCAGCCTGCGAGGCTGGGGAGCAGTCACACAGGGAAGGAATTTCCAGGGCTTATGGTCAAGCCTGGAGACATCACTTCACATAAATATCCTGAAGCTAAGGGCCATTTACAATGCTCTAAGCTTAGCAAGACCTCTGCTTCAAGGTCAGCCGGTGTTGATCCAGTCAGACAACATCACGGCAGTCACCCACGTAAACAGACAGGGTGGCACAAGAAGCAGGAGGGCAATGGCAGAAGCTGCAAGGATTCTTCGCTGGGCGGAAAATCATGTGATAGCACTGTCAGCAATTCCGGGAGTGGACAACTGGGAACCAGACTTCCTCAGCAGACACGACCTCCACCCGGGAGAGTGGGGACTTCACCCAGAAGTCTTCCACATGATTATAAACCGTTGGGAAAAACTCGACAGGTATTGCGCCAGGTCAAGGGATCCTCAGGCAATAGCTGTAGACGCTCTGGTAACACCGTGGGTGTACCAGTCAGTGTATGTGTTCCCTCATCTGCCTCTCATACCCAAGGTACTGAGATTGATAAGATGGAGAGGAGTAAGCACTATATTCGTGGCTCCGGATTGGCCAAGAAGGACTTGGTAACCGGAACTTCAAGAGATGCTCACGGAGGATCCGTGGCCTCTACCTCTAAGAAGGGACCTGCTCCAGCAAGGACCCTGTCTGTTCCAAGACTTACCGCGGCTGCGTTTGATGGCATGGCGGTTGAACGCTGGATCCTGAAGGAAAAAAGGCATTCCGGATGAAGTCATCCCTATCCTGATCAAAGCCAGGAAGGATGTAACCGCAAAACATTATCACCGCATTTGGCGAAAATATGTTGCGTGGTGCGAGGCCAGTAAGGCCCGACAGAGGAAATTCAACTGGGTTGATTCCTACATTTCCTGCAAACAGGAGTGTCTATGGGCCTGAAATTGGGGTCCATTAAGGTTCAAATTTTGGCCCTGTCAATTTTCTTCCAAAAAGAACTAGCTTCAGTCCCTGAAGTTCAGACGTTGTAAAAGGGGTACTGCATATACAGCCTACTTTTGTGCCTCCAGTGGCACCTTGAGATCTCAATGTAGTTTTTGGGTTCCAAAAGTCACATTGGTTTGAACCACTTAAATCTGTGGAGTTAAAATATCTCACATGGAAAGTGGTCATGCTGTTGGCCCTGGCCTGGGCCAGGCGCGTGTCAGAATTGGCGGCTTTATCCTGTAAAAGCCCTTATCTGATTTTCCATTCGGACAGGGCGGAATTGAGGACTCGTCCTCAATTTCTCCCTAAGGTGGTTTCAGCGTTTCACCTGAACCAACCTATTGTGGTGCCTGCGGCTACTAGGGACTTGGAGGACTCCAAGTTGCTAGACGTTATCAGGGCCCTGAAAATATATGTTTCCAGGATGGCTGGAGTCAGAAAATCTGACTCGCTGTTTATCCTGTATGCACCCAACAAGCTGGGTGCTCCTGCTTCTAAGCAGACTATTGCTCGTTGGATTTGTAGTACAATTCAGCTTGCACATTCTGTGGCAGGCCTGCCACAGACAAAAATCTGTAAATGCCCACTCCACAAGGAAGATGGGCTCATCTTGGGCGGCTGCCCGAGGGGTCTCGGCTTTACAACTTTGCCGAGCAGCTACTTGGTCAGGAGCAAATACGTTTGTAAAATTCTACAAAATTGATACCCTGGCTGAGGAGGACCTGGAGTTCTCTCATTTGGTGCTGCAGAGTCATCCGCACTCTCCCGCCCGTTTGGGAGCTATGGTATAATCCCCATGGTCCTTACGGAGTCCCCAGCATCCACTTAGGACGTTAGAGAAAATAAGAATTTACTTACCGATAATTCTATTTCTCGTAGTCCGTAGTGGATGCTGGGCGCCCATCCCAAGTGCGGATTGTCTGCAATACTGGTACATAGTTATTGTTACCAAAAAAATCGGGTTATTGCTGTAGTGAGCCATCTTTTCTAGAGGCTCCTCTGTTATCATGCTGTTAACTGGGTTTAGATCACGAGTTGTACGGTGTGATTGGTGTGGCTGGTATGAGTCTTACCCGGGATTCAAAATCCTTCCTTATTGTGTACGCTCGTCCGGGCACAGTATCCTAACTGAGGCTTGGAGAAGGGTCATGGGGGGAGGAGCCAGTGCACACCAGGTAGTTCTAAAGCTTTACTTTTGTGCCCAGTCTCCAGTCTCCTGCGGAGCCGCTATTCCCCATGGTCCTTACGGAGTCCCCAGCATCCACTACGGACTACGAGAAATAGAATTATCGGTAAGTAAATTCTTATTTTTTTTTGCACTGCGGCATGCTCGAGGGAAGGGAGCAGGCACCCCCCACCCCACCGCCACTACTCCTCCGCCAGCATCACTGCCGAGCCGGTCAGTGTTCCGGCGGCAATGAGCAGTAGGCAGCCACCAGCAACAACAGTCAGGAAGCTGTTACTCCCGGCAGCAGTAGCGTAAAGCTGCAATTCAGCCAGCGGCACGATGATCCGGGAGACAGTGGCAGCACAGGGAAGCAGTACCCCCTCCAATCGCAGCACCAACCAGGAGACTGAGGCAGCAACCCGCCCCCAGCAGCAGCACCACCCTGATGATAGATAAGATGCATTTTGGTGTCACAAGAAGGTGGCCGGAGTAGTGGCTGGCTGTGGTCACACCCCGGGGAAAAGTGATAGTGATTTCAGTGTTCCCTTGCGTGGGGATTGGATGTGTAGATGTATGGAGGCTATGTATGTATAGATGTGAGTGGAAGTGGTTGGATGTATGAGAGCGGCAGTGTGCGGATATATGAGAGCGGCAGTGTGCGGATGTATGAGAGCGGCAGTGTGCGGATGTATGAGAGCGGCAGTGTACGGCTGTATAACTGCGTCGGTGTGTGGCTGTATGAGTGCGATGGTGTGCGGCTGTATGCGTGTGGTGGTGTGCGGCGGTGTGTAGATGTATGAGAGCGGCAGTGTGCGGCTGTAAGTGCGGCAGTGTGCGGCTGTAAGAGTGCGGCAGTGTGCAGATGTATGAGAGCGGCAGTGTGCGGATGAATGAGAGCGGCGGTGTACGGCTGTATAACTGCGTCGGTGTGCGGCTGTATGAGAGCAGCAGTGTGCGGCTGTATGAGAGCGGGGTTGTACGGCTGTATGAGAGCGGCAGTGTGCGGCTGTATGAGAGCGGCAGTGTGCGGCTGTATGAGAGCGGCAGTGTGCGGCTGTATGAGAGCGGCAGTGTGCGGCTGTATGAGTGCGGCAGTGTGCGGCTGTATGAGAGCGGCAGTGTGCGGCTGTATGAGAGCGGCAGTGTACGGCTGTATAACTGCGTCGGTGTGTGGATGTATGAGTGCGGTGGTGTGTGGATGTATGAGTGCGGTGGTGTGTGGATGTATGAGTGCGGTGGTGTGTGGATGTATGAGTGCGGTGGTGTGTGGATGTATGAGTGCGGCGGTGTGTGGATGTATGAGTGCGGCGGTGTGTGGCTGTATGAGTGCGGCGGTGTGTGGCTGTATGAGAGCGGCGGTGTGCGGCTGTATGAGAGCGGCGGTGTGCGGCTGTATGAGAGCGGCGGTGTGCGGCTGTATGAGAGCGGCGGTGTGCGGCTGTATGAGAGCGGGGGGGTGTGGATGTATGAGAGCGGCAGTGTGCGGATGTATGAGATCGGGGTTGTACGGATGTATGAGAGCGGGGTTGTACGGATGTATGAGAGCGGCAGTGTATGGATGTATGAGAGCAGCAGTGTACAGTTGTGTGAGAGCGGCAGTGTGCGGATGTATGAGAGTGGCGGTGTACGGATGTATGAGAGCGGCAGTGTATGGATGGCAGCGTCATAGGGAGGGATGTCGGAATGCTGTTATAGGATTCCTAATACAAAATGGAATCCGTATAGTGGGCGGGGCTGGCACCATGGCACCACGTTGGGCTTGATGGGCAGGTAGTGCGGCAAGCACACCCAAATTGGCGTCTGACGTCGCCCGCAGTCCACACTGTTGTGAGGAGTCAGTTAATTTTGCTGTGTACAGCACTCACAGAGGACCTACCGCCCGTCCCCTCCTCGCATCTGAGCAGCAGGTCAGGCTCTTATTTTCTTTTTAATCAGGAGAGGCCGAGTGAACTGTGAGCAGGGGGGCAGAGCTACATGGGACCCAGAGGGGCTGCTGTGCTGTCAGAGAGGGAGAGGAAGAGAGAGATGAAGCTACTGCAGATCCCCAGCTGATTGTGAGGTGCCGGGTTGAAGGGTGATGTGATCACCCTTCTCCCTCGCTGCAGCTGGGGACCGCATCTAGGCTTCCTCCATCGAGGGCATGCGGCGCAGCAGTGGGCAGCGTGTAATGAGTTTGTCTGACTCATTATACTGCTGCCTGTTGCGGACACCTCCGTCCGTACGGACTGGTGTACATGCCCAGCACAGAGGTGACAGTGTTGGTGGAAGTTCTGCCCAGCTCTGACCCTGCAGGCCTCCCTGATCTGGCTGCGGCCACTGCTGCTGCAGCCCGAAACCCCTGCCGGTCCCCTCCATAGACTTCTGCCTGGCCAGCGCTGAGGTACTAGGGGTAGCCCAGCTGCAGGAAGGGTATGTCTCTGGCTTTCTCTCCGGCAGGGGAAGGTGACAGCGGCGGAGGAAGTGCTGCCCACCTCAGACACTGCAGGCCTCCCCGATCCAGCTGCGGCCACAGCTGATGCTGCCAGGACCCCCTGCTGGTCTCCTTTGTTGACTGCCGCATGGCCAGTGCTGAAGTACTGGGGGTAAGCCAGCTGCGGGAAGAGTGTCTCTGCCTCGGGCTCTCTCTCTCTGGCAGGGGAAGGAAGGGCTGATTCTCTGGATCAACAGGGAGGGCTGGGCTGCAGGAACACAGCACTGGAAGAAACAGGAGGCCGAACTCATGACCAAAAAGTGAGCAGTGCAGTGATCAGCCCCCTGGTCTTTCCCTCTCTCTGGGTGCAGAGCTGTATTCTACAGAGAGAGCTGGGATGGGAAGAAGGGGAACGGCACTTGACATACACATACATGCGCAACACCTGACACACACACACATACACGTGCGGCACCTGACACACACACACGTAGCATCAGACACAATAAAATAAACATGCAGCACCTGACCCACACATACACGCGCAACACCTGACACACACACATATACACGTGCGGCACCTGACACACACGTAGCATCAGACTAGAGATGAGCGGGTTCGGTTTCTCTGAATCCGAACCCGCACGAACTTCATGTTTTTTTTCACGGGTCCGAGCGACTCGGATCTTCCCGCCTTGCTCGGTTAACCCGAGCGCGCCCGAACGTCATCATGACGCTGTCGGATTCTCGCGAGGCTCGGATTCTATCGCGAGACTCGGATTCTATATAAGGAGCCGCGCGTCGCCGCCATTTTCACACGTGCATTGAGATTGATAGGGAGAGGACGTGGCTGGCGTCCTCTCCATTTAGATTATAAGAGAGAGAGATTTACTGGAGTTTAGGACTAGGAGGAGTACTGTAGAAGTGTAGAGAGTGCAGAGAGTTTACTAGTGAGTGACCACCAGACAGTGCAGTTTATTTAATATATCCGTTCTCTGCCTGAAAAAAGCGATACACACAGTGACTCAGTCACATACCATATCTGTGTGCACTGCTCAGGCTCAGCCCAGTGTGCTGCATCATCTATATATATTATATATCTGTCTGACTGCTCAGCTCACACAGCTTATAATTGTGGGGGAGACTGGGGAGCACTGCAGTGCCAGTTATAGGTTATAGCAGGAGCCAGGAGTACATAATATTATATAGTGAGTGACCACCAGACAGTGCAGTTTATTTAATATATCCGTTCTCTGCCTGAAAAAAGCGATACACACAGTGACTCAGTCACATACCATATCTGTGTGCACTGCTCAGGCTCAGCCCAGTGTGCTGCATCATCTATATATATTATATATCTGTCTGACTGCTCAGCTCACACAGCTTATAATTGTGGGGGAGACTGGGGAGCACTGCAGTGCCAGTTATAGGTTATAGCAGGAGCCAGGAGTACATAATATTATATTAAAATTAAACAGTGCACACTTTTGCTGCAGGAGTGCCACTGCCAGTGTGACTGACCAGTGACCTGACCACACTGACCACAAGTATAGTTAGTAGTATACTTATATTGTGATTGCCTGAAAAAGTTAAACACTCGTCGTGTGACTTCACTTGTGTGTTGTTTTTTTTTTTATTCTATAAAAATAAAACTCATTCTGCTGACAGACAGTGTCCAGCAGGTCCGTCATTATATAATATATAATATATACCTGTCCGGCTGCAGTAGTGATATATATATATTTTTTATATCATTTATCATCCAGTCGCAGCAGACACAGTACGGTAGTTCACGGCTGTGGCTACCTCTGTGTCTGCACTCGGCAGGCAGTCCGTCCATAATTGTATACCACCTAACCGTGGTTTTTTTTTCTTCTTTATACATACATACTACTACGACATCTCTTTATCAACCAGTCTATATTAGCAGCAGACACAGTACAGTACGGTAGTTCACGGCTGTGGCTACCTCTGTGTCTGCACTCGGCAGGCAGTCCGTCCATAATTGTATACCACCTAACCGTGGTTTTTTTTTCTTTCTTCTTTATACATACATAGTTACATAGACATCTCTTTATCAACCAGTCTATATTAGCAGCAGACACAGTACAGTACGGTAGTTCACGGCTGTGGCTACCTCTGTGTCTGCACTCGGCAGGCAGTCCGTCCATAATTGTATACCACCTAACCGTGGTTTTTTTTTCTTTCTTCTTTATACATACATAGTTACATAGACATCTCTTTATCAACCAGTCTATATTAGCAGCAGACACAGTACAGTACGGTAGTTCACGGCTGTGGCTACCTCTGTGTCTGCACTCGGCAGGCAGTCCGTCCATAATTGTATACCACCTAACCGTGGTTTTTTTTTCTTTCTTCTTTATACATACATAGTTACATAGACATCTCTTTATCAACCAGTCTATATTAGCAGCAGACACAGTACAGTACGGTAGTTCACGGCTGTGGCTACCTCTGTGTCTGCACTCGGCAGGCAGTCCGTCCATAATTGTATACCACCTAACCGTGGTTTTTTTTTCTTTCTTCTTTATACATACATAGTTACATAGACATCTCTTTATCAACCAGTCTATATTAGCAGCAGACACAGTACAGTACGGTAGTTCACGGCTGTGGCTACCTCTGTGTCTGCACTCGGCAGGCAGTCCGTCCATAATTGTATACCACCTAACCGTGGTTTTTTTTTCTTTCTTCTTTATACATACATAGTTACATAGACATCTCTTTATCAACCAGTCTATATTAGCAGCAGACACAGTACAGTACGGTAGTTCACGGCTGTGGCTACCTCTGTGTCTGCACTCGGCAGGCAGTCCATAATTGTATACTAGTATCCATCTCCATTGTTTACCTGAGGTGCCTTTTAGTTGTGCCTATTAAAATATGGAGAACAAAAATGTTGAGGTTCCAAAATTAGGGAAAGATCAAGATCCACTTCCACCTCGTGCTGAAGCTGCTGCCACTAGTCATGGCCGAGACGATGAAATGCCAGCAACGTCGTCTGCCAAGGCCGATGCCCAATGTCATAGTACAGAGCATGTCAAATCCAAAACACCAAATATCAGAAAAAAAAGGACTCCAAAACCTAAAATAAAATTGTCGGAGGAGAAGCGTAAACTTGCCAATATGCCATTTACGACACGGAGTGGCAAGGAACGGCTGAGGCCCTGGCCTATGTTCATGGCTAGTGGTTCAGCTTCACATGAGGATGGAAGCACTCAGCCTCTCGCTAGAAAAATGAAAAGACTCAAGCTGGCAAAAGCAGCACAGCAAAGAACTGTGCATTCTTCGAAATCCCAAATCCACAAGGAGAGTCCAATTGTGTCGGTTGCGATGCCTGACCTTCCCAACACTGGACGTGAAGAGCATTCGCCTTCCACCATTTGCACGCCCCCTGCAAGTGCTGGAAGGAGCACCCGCAGTCCAGTTCCTGATAGTCAGATTGAAGATGTCAGTGTTGAAGTACACCAGGATGAGGAGGATATGGGTGTTGCTGGCGCTGGGGAGGAAATTGACCAGGAGGATTCTGATGGTGAGGTGGTTTGTTTAAGTCAGGCACCCGGGGAGACACCTGTTGTCCGTGGGAGGAATATGGCCGTTGACATGCCAGGTGAAAATACCAAAAAAATCAGCTCTTCGGTGTGGAGGTATTTCACCAGAAATGCGGACAACAGGTGTCAAGCCGTGTGTTCCCTTTGTCAAGCTGTAATAAGTAGGGGTAAGGACGTTAACCACCTCGGAACATCCTCCCTTATACGTCACCTGCAGCGCATTCATAATAAGTCAGTGACAAGTTCAAAAACTTTGGGTGACAGCGGAAGCAGTCCACTGACCAGTAAATCCCTTCCTCTTGTAACCAAGCTCACGCAAACCACCCCACCAACTCCCTCAGTGTCAATTTCCTCCTTCCCCAGGAATGCCAATAGTCCTGCAGGCCATGTCACTGGCAATTCTGACGATTCCTCTCCTGCCTGGGATTCCTCCGATGCATCCTTGCGTGTAACGCCTACTGCTGCTGGCGCTGCTGTTGTTGCTGCTGGGAGTCGATGGTCATCCCAGAGGGGAAGTCGTAAGCCCACTTGTACTACTTCCAGTAAGCAATTGACTGTTCAACAGTCCTTTGCGAGGAAGATGAAATATCACAGCAGTCATCCTGCTGCAAAGCGGATAACTGAGGCCTTGACAACTATGTTGGTGTTAGACGTGCGTCCGGTATCCGCCGTTAGTTCACAGGGAACTAGACAATTTATTGAGGCAGTGTGCCCCCGTTACCAAATACCATCTAGGTTCCACTTCTCTAGGCAGGCGATACCGAGAGTGTACACGGACGTCAGAAAAAGACTCACCAGTGTCCTAAAAAATGCAGTTGTACCCAATGTCCACTTAACCACGGACATGTGGACAAGTGGAGCAGGGCAGGGTCAGGACTATATGACTGTGACAGCCCACTGGGTAGATGTATGGACTCCCGCCGCAAGAACAGCAGCGGCGGCACCAGTAGCAGCATCTCGCAAACGCCAACTCTTTCCTAGGCAGGCTACGCTTTGTATCACCGCTTTCCAGAATACGCACACAGCTGAAAACCTCTTACGGCAACTGAGGAAGATCATCGCGGAATGGCTTACCCCAATTGGACTCTCCTGTGGATTTGTGGCATCGGACAACGCCAGCAATATTGTGTGTGCATTAAATATGGGCAAATTCCAGCACGTCCCATGTTTTGCACATACCTTGAATTTGGTGGTGCAGAATTTTTAAAAAAATGACAGGGGCGTGCAAGAGATGCTGTCGGTGGCCAGAAGAATTGCGGGACACTTTCGGCGTACAGGCACCACGTACAGAAGACTGGAGCACCACCAAAAACTACTGAACCTGCCCTGCCATCATCTGAAGCAAGAAGTGGTAACGAGGTGGAATTCAACCCTCTATATGCTTCAGAGGTTGGAGGAGCAGCAAAAGGCCATTCAAGCCTATACAATTGAGCACGATATAGTAGGTGGAATGCACCTGTCTCAAGCGCAGTGGAGAATGATTTCAACGTTGTGCAAGGTTCTGATGCCCTTTGAACTTGCCACACGTGAAGTCAGTTCAGACACTGCCAGCCTGAGTCAGGTCATTCCCCTCATCAGGCTTTTGCAGAAGAAGCTGGAGACATTGAAGGAGGAGCTAACACGGAGCGATTCCGCTAGGCATGTGGGACTTGTGGATGGAGCCCTTAATTCGCTTAACAAGGATTCACGGGTGGTCAATCTGTTGAAATCAGAGCACTACATTTTGGCCACCGTGCTCGATCCTAGATTTAAAGCCTACCTTGGATCTCTCTTTCCGGCAGACACAAGTCTGCTGGGGTTGAAAGACCTGCTGGTGACAAAATTGTCAAGTCAAGCGGAACGCGACCTGTCAACATCTCCTCCTTCACATTCTCCCGCAACTGGGGGTGCGAGGAAAAGGCTCAGAATTCCGAGCCCACCCGCTGGCGGTGATGCAGGGCAGTCTGGAGCGACTGCTGATGCTGACATCTGGTCCGGACTGAAGGACCTGACAACGATTACGGACATGTCGTCTACTGTCACTGCATATGATTCTCTCAACATTGATAGAATGGTGGAGGATTATATGAGTGACCGCATCCAAGTAGGCACGTCACACAGTCCGTACTTATACTGGCAGGAAAAAGAGGCAATTTGGAGGCCCTTGCACAAACTGGCTTTATTCTACCTAAGTTGCCCTCCCACAAGTGTGTACTCCGAAAGAGTGTTTAGTGCCGCCGCTCACCTTGTCAGCAATCGGCGTACGAGGTTACATCCAGAAAATGTGGAGACGATGATGTTCATTAAAATGAATTATAATCAATTCCTCCGCGGAGACATTGACTAGCAGCAATTGCCTCCACAAAGTACACAGGGAGCTGAGATGGTGGATTCCAGTGGGGATGAATTGATAATCTGTGAGGAGGGGGATGTACACGGTGATATATCGGAGGGTGATGATGAGGTGGACATCTTGCCTCTGTAGAGCCAGTTTGTGCAAGGAGAGATTAATTGCTTCTTTTTTGGGGGGGTCCAAACCAACCCGTCATATCAGTCACAGTCGTGTGGCAGACCCTGTCACTGAAATGATGGGTTGGTTAAAGTGTGCATGTCCTGTTTTGTTTATACAACATAAGGGTGGGTGGGAGGGCCCAAGGACAATTCCATCTTGCACCTCTTTTTTCTTTTCTTTTTCTTTGCATCATGTGCTGATTGGGGAGGGTTTTTTGGAAGGGACATCCTGCGTGACACTGCAGTGCCACTCCTAAATGGGCCCGGTGTTTGTGTCGGCCACTAGGGTCGCTAATCTTACTCACACAGTCAGCTACCTCATTGCGCCTCTTTTTTTCTTTGCGTCATGTGCTGTTTGGGGAGGGTTTTTTGGAAGGGACATCCTGCGTGACACTGCAGTGCCACTCCTAGAAGGGCCTGGTGTTTGTGTCGGCCACTAGGGTCGCTAATCTTACTCACACAGCTACCTCATTGCGCCTCTTTTTTTCTTTGCGTCATGTGCTGTTTGGGGAGGGTTTTTTGGAAGGGACATCCTGCGTGACACTGCAGTGCCACTCCTAGATGGGCCCGGTGTTTGTGTCGGCCACTAGGGTCGCTAATCTTACTCACACAGCTACCTCATTGCGCCTCTTTTTTTCTTTGCGTCATGTGCTGTTTGGGGAGGGTTTTTTGGAAGGGCCATCCTGCGTGACACTGCAGTGCCACTCCTAGATGGGCCCGGTGTTTGTGTCGGCCACTAGGGTCGCTAATCTTACTCACACAGCTACCTCATTGCGCCTCTTTTTTTCTTTGCGTCATGTGCTGTTTGGGGAGGGTTTTTTGGAAGGGACATCCTGCGTGATACTTCAGTGCCACTCCTAGATGGGCCCGGTGTTTGTGTCGGCCACTAGGGTCGCTTATCTTACTCACACAGCGACCTCGGTGCAAATTTTAGGACTAAAAATAATATTGTGAGGTGTGAGGTATTCAGAATAGACTGAAAATGAGTGTAAATTATGGTTTTTGAGGTTAATAATACTTTGGGATCAAAATGACCCCCAAATTCTATGATTTAAGCTGTTTTTTAGTGTTTTTTGAAAAAAACACCCGAATCCAAAACACACCCGAATCCGACAAAAAAAATTCGGTGAGGTTTTGCCAAAACGCGTTCGAACCCAAAACACGGCCGCGGAACCGAACCCAAAACCAAAACACAAAACCCAAAAAATTTCAGGCGCTCATCTCTACATCAGACACAATAAAATAAACATGCAGCACCTGACACACACACGTAGCATCAGACACAATAAAATAAACATGCAGCACCTGACACACACATACACG
Organism: Pseudophryne corroboree; assembly: GCF_028390025.1. Classification (NCBI taxonomy): domain Eukaryota; kingdom Metazoa; phylum Chordata; class Amphibia; order Anura; family Myobatrachidae; genus Pseudophryne; species Pseudophryne corroboree. The sequence continues at coordinate 693,740,096 of NC_086449.1, read as the reverse complement.
CGCAACACCTGACACACACACATATACACATGCGGCACCTGACACACACACGTAGCATCAGACACAATAAAATAAACATGCAGCACCTGACACATGCATATACACGCAGCACCTGACACATACATATACACGCAGCACCTGACACATACATATACACGCACACCATCAGACACACTAATATACACATGCAGCACCTGACACACACATACACACGCAGCACCTTACTCACACACACATAGACACGTGCAGCACCTGACGCACACACATGTACACGCGCAGCAACTGGCGCACACTCATGTACACGCGCAGCACCTAATGCACACTCATGTACACACGCAGCACCTGACGCACACTCATGTACACGCACAGCACCTAATGCACACTCATATACACGCGCAGCACCTGACGCACACTCATGTACACGCGCAGCACCTGACACAGACATACGTATTCATGCGCAGCACCAGACATACACTTGTACACACGCGGAGCACCTGATACTCACACACATATACACCCGCAACACCTGACACACACACGTGCGGCAGCTGACGCATACACACGCACCATCAGACACACTCATATATACACGCAGCACCTGATACACACACACACACACATACACACACGCACAGGACCTGACACATACACAGGCAGCACCTGACACACACATATACACGCGCAGCACCTGACACCACGCACTCACACGTACAAGCAATGCATTTCACGCCTACCTCCAGCCTCAGTTACAGGCTGCTGCCGCCTACCCCCCTCCCTGCATCAGCTGCAAAGGCAGCAAAATATTTTGACCAAAGTCTAAAGGCCCATACACATTAAACGATGTCGCTCTGTGAGCGACATCGTCTTATGTTTCCCCCTCCCGGGCCGGCCGGCGGCCGACTGTACACACTGAGCGATATGACCGCTCATATCACTCAGTGATGTCACGCCCCCGCCAGCCCTGCATGAAGGTCGTGGACGAAAGTCCACATCCTTCATGCATGCCCTAACGACAGCGACGATTGTTGCCGACCCGCGGGGCAGCGCATCGTTCGTCGCTGGTGGCATATACACTTAACGATAAAACGAGCGACGTCGCTCAAGGAGGGGGAAAATGAGCGACGTCGCTCATTAAATCGTTAAGTGTGTACGGACCTTAAACAATTCGGTTTGGTAAATAAAATTATTTTGCACAGAACAGTGATGTTATACGAACATTTTCATTAAACATTTAAAAAATCAAATGTTTATTCTTACAGTGAAATTTTACATTTCTGAATAAAAAAAATTAATTTAAAAAAAGCAATGAAATTCCATAGACAAAAAACCTTACGGTTTCACAGGTCCCATTATGGCTTCTTAGACATGATCGAAATTTCAGAAACCTGTTGTAACTCTTCCACTCAAACTCCAAAAAGCAATGAAATTCCGATCATTAAGGCTGACGCCTTAATGGACGTGTTCCTTGCGCAATACAGATATGGTATGCCATCACAGCCTGTGGGTAAGTGCAGATTCAGCACTCTCACAGAGTGAGATTGCTGTCACTCACACAATGGTGGAGCTGCTAATTAACAGATTTGTGTGCTCATTGGAATACACACATGCAGTCTATGCAACTGAAGGTCTGAGCGGAAGACAAAGCTGCTCAGATGAGGTATGAGTGTTGTTGATTGGAGGGAGGAGAGCGGTGTGGATGGGGGAACAGAAGTGTGTGGATAGAGGGAACACTAAGCAGCACTGATGGGGGGGGACAAAGAAACACGGGGTAATTCAGACCGCAGCAGCAGCGATCGCAGTCTGAATTAGTTTGTGAGGTGCGCACGTGCAATGGCTGCACTGCGCGTACGTACCCCAGGAGCCCAGTGAGATGCTATCAGCATCTCACTGGCTGCGATCACCCTGCCTGATTGATAGGCAGAGGGGGTTGCGGGGAAGGAGGGAGTGTGCAAACAGCGTTAGAATGCCATTGGCAGGGCATGGTCTGCACAACGGAGGCGTTTTCGGACCACTGGGGGGTGGGCTGTGGCGGTTATTTCCCTGCCAAGAGCGCAGGACCCACGAAATTTACCTTCAGGATGTCGGCTACATGAATGGGGTAAGAGTGGTGTGGATAGGGGGTAGATTAAGCAGCAAGTATGGGAAGGGAGACAGAGCGGTGCAGATGGGGGAAATGGTGCAGATGGGTTGAAAACACTGGCTTGGATGGGTAGAAAACTGGTGCAGATGGGAGAGAAGACAGTGTGCCCTGTACTGGAGGAGACAGAGTGACATTGAAGAGGGAAACACTGAGCAGCACAGAGAGAAGGAAACGGTGATACAGACAAGGCACAGGTGCGGAAAGACAGATGGTGCAGATAAGTTAGTACAGACTAGCACAGATGGGAGAACACAGCAGTAGGGATTGGGGAAGACAGGGCAGCATGGGGGTGTATAGGGGAAGCAAGTGTAGATGCATAGACAGTAGATGTGGTATTATAGTTTTAGCAATTAACCAAGATATTTTGAGGGAGCTAAATGTGTATACTAAGTGAGATGGATGTATGGAGTGAGAAGCTGTTGTAACACGGTGGGATTGTTGTGGTGACCGAATGGGATGGTTGTGGGCACTGTGTGGGATGGGAGCACCACAAAACTGCTCAGACCTTCAGTTGCATAGACTGCATGTGTGTATTCCAATGAGCACACAAATCTGTGAATTAGCAGCTCCACCATTGTGTGAGTGACAGCAATCTCACTCTGTGAGAGTGCTGAATCTGCACTTACCCACAGGCTGTGATGGCATACCATATCTGTATTGCGCAAGGAACACGTCCATTAAGGCGTCAGCCTTAATGATCGGAATTTCATTGCTTTTTGGAGTTTGAGTGGAAGAGTTACAACAGGTTTCTGAAATTTCGATCATGTCTAAGAAGCCTTAATGGGACATGTGAAACCGTAAGGTTTTTTGTCTATGGAATATATATATATATATATAAATATATATATATATATATGTATGGTCACAGAATAGAAGACAAAGATACTCTCATTTTTGTGGGGGCACTCTTTTAAAAAAACAATACTTAACTTTTATTTTTTTCAACGAATAAAATGTCAAAAATGGGTAAAATAAAAGGACATACTGTACATTTTAGACCAACATAGACAAATGAGCTCTAAAGAACTATTGCAAAAGTAGCAAGCAAAATATTTGTTAGTAATAGTAGTAGCTACAGTAGGTGATGAGTTCACCTTTAACCTTTTGGCGCAAATTTAGTGATAATTCACCTAATTTACTTTGGACAGCAGTCACAGTTGATTTAGTGTATTAGATCACTGAGAGACTAGAAAGGAGTGTGTCATTTATACAATGTGATACTGTGGTATTGTAGTTTCAATGCAGATATTGCATATGGATTAGTAAGTTTTAGTTTAACATGGAGTGTATTTATAACTTATTTATGTGTTTAATTTACTTATAATAAGATTAATGAGACTGAGCAACCAGAAGTCTGAAATTAACCTTCAGTATGATTCTCCTGCAGTGCCCTCTACCGAACACTCCATAAACAACAATACGTTTATTTCAGAGAACAGATGGTACTTGTGTTCACGATTTTCTTTACTGTGATTTATATTCCTGTTTTATATATGTGTGCATAATGCAAACCTTTATCTTCATTGCTCAGCCCATACCATTGTGTGTGCTTTTACTCTTTAAGTAAATAGGTTTTCTTACTTTCTTTCCTATTTGATTTCCATGGTGCCATTCATACTGTAGGTTCTTTCCTTGCCTTTGTCCTAGTTCTATATCTCTTCCTAGCACAGGATTCCATTCCTAGACTCTATTTTCTTAATACAGGTTGAGTATCCCATATCCAAATATTCCGAAATACGGAATATTCCGAAATACGGACTTTTTTGAGTGAGACTGAGATAGTGAAATCTTTGTTTTTTGATGGCTCAATGTACACAAACTTTGTTTAATACTCAAAGTTATTAAAAATATTGTACTAAATGACCTTCAGGCTGTGTGTATAGGGTGTATATGAAACATAAATGATTTGTGGGACTGTACACACACTTTGTTTAATGCACAAATTTATAAAAAATATTGGCTAAAATTACCTTCAGGCTGTGTGTATAAGGAGTATATAAAACATAAATGTATTCTGTGCTTAGATTTAGGTCCCATCAACATAATATCTCATTATGGAATGCAATTATTCCAAAATACGGAAAAATCCGATATCCAAAATTCCTCTGGTCCCAAGCATTTTGGATAAGGGATACTCAACCTGTATACTATATTTCATTCTGCATCATTTGTTTTTGTCTCTCCCTTGTTAGTTTCTGCTTTTCTTTCTTCTTCTTACTACTTCTCCTATTTCCAGATTTGCCTTCCCCCTTTCCTACAAATGTGTGCTATTGCCTTTCCTTATATGTGGAAGTTTTTGCTATGTGCCTTAAGGGCCGATTTATCACCATCCACATCCAAGGATGCTGACGGCATGTGATAAAATCGACCCAATCCGCACTGCGATAATTGAGTATATCGCACGGATGCATCAATTATCGCATGCAGGGACAGAGCTTGTGAGCAAGCTCTGTCCCTTCTATGACAATTTACGACAGTTTCGGGGTATTTTTCAGGAAAAATACCCCAATGTCCTGCTGTGTATGCGCCGCCACAGCTGACATTGCCAATACCGCTGCCACCAGGTTGACCCTCCCATCGCGACTGCTTCCCCCCCATGCCGCAGACCACCCCCCACGGCAAATATACTTACCAGTCCAGGGAGGCAGTGATCGCTGCTCCTGCAGAGAATCAGAAGCTGTGCGCTGCTGTGACCCCGGGTGTTGTAAAGTGAGCTACCATTTTGCAGCATCATTTTATTGCACTGGGGGTCAAAGCAGTGCACAGGATTCGATGCCCGGCAGCACTGTAGGAGCAGCGATCACCAGCACCTGGGACTGGTATGTTTTTTTGTTTTTCTCTAACGTCCTAAGTGGATGCTGGGGACTCCGTAAGGACCATGGGGATTAGCGGCTCCGCAGGAGACTGGGCACATCTAAAGAAAGCTTTAGGACTATCTGGTGTGCACTGGCTCCTCCCCCCATGACCCTCCTCCAAGCCTCAGTTAGATCTCTGTGCCCAAACGAGAAGGGTGCACACTAGGGGCTCTCCTGAGCTTCTTAGTGAAAGTTTTAGTTTAGGTTTTTTATTTTCAGTGAGACCTGCTGGCAACAGGCTCACTGCATCGAGGGACTAAGGGGAGAAGAAGCGAACTCACCTACGTGCAGAGTGGATTGGGCTTCTTAGGCTACTGGACATTAGCTCCAGAGGGACGATCACAGGCCCAGCTTGGATGGGTCCCAGAGCCGCGCCGCCGGCCCCCTTACAGAGCCAGAAGGCAGAAGAGGTCCGGAAAATCGGCGGCAGAAGACGTCCTGTCTTCAACAAGGTAGCGCACAGCACTGCAGCTGTGCACCATTGCTCTCAGCACACTTCACACTTCGGTCACTGAGGGTGCAGGGCGCTGGGGGGGGGGCGCCCTAAGACGCAATAAAAACACCTTGGCTGGCGAAAATACATCACATATAGCCCCCAGGGCTATATGGATGAATTTTAACCCCTGCCAGAATCCATAAAAAAGCAGGAGAAAAGTCCGCGAAAAAGGGGCGGAGCCTATCTCCTCAGCACACTGGCGCCATTTTCCCTCACAGCTCCGTTGGAGGGAAGCTCCCCTGGCTCTCCCCTGCAGTCACTACACTACAGAAAGGGTTAAAAAAGAGAGGGGGGCACTAATTAGGCGCAGTATTAACTATACAGCAGCTATAAGGGGAAAAACACTTATATAAGGTTATCCCTGTATATATATATATAGCGCTCTGGTGTGTGCTGGCAAACTCTCCCTCTGTCTCCCCAAAGGGCTAGTGGGGTCCTGTCCTCTATCAGAGCATTCCCGGTGTGTGTGCTGTATGTCGGTACTTTTGTGTCGACATGTATGAGGAGAAAAAGGATGTGGAGACGGAGCAGATTGCCTGTAATAGTGATGTCACCCCCTAGGGGGTCGACACCTGAGTGGATGAACTGTTGGAAGGAATTACGTGACAGTGTCAGCTCTGTATAAAAGACAGTGGTTGACATGAGACAGCCGGCTACTCAGCTTGTGCCTGTCCAGACGTCTCATAGGCCGTCAGGGGCTCTAAAGCGCCCGTTACCTCAGATGGCAGATATAGACGCCGACACGGATACTGACTCCAGTGTCGACGGTGAAGAGACGAATGTGACTTCCAGTAGGGCCACACGTTACATGATTGAGGCAATGAAAAATGTTTTACACATTTCTGATAATACGAGTATTACCAAAAAAGGGGTATTATGTTCGGTGAGGAAAAACTACCTGTAGTTTTCCTGAATCTGAGAAATTAAATGAGGTGTGTGATGATGCGTGGGTTTCCCCCGATAACAACTGATAATTTCTAAAATGTTATTGGCATTATATCCTTTCCCGCCAGAGGTTAGGGTGCGTTGGGAAACACCCCCTAGGGTGGATAAAGCGCTCACACGCTTGTAAGGGCTCTACCTTCGCCTGAGATGGCCGCCCTTAAGGATCCTGCTGATAGAAAGCAGGAGGGTATCCTAAAAGGTATTTACACACATACTGGTGTTATACTGCGACCAGCAATCGCCTCAGCCTGGATGTGCAGTGCTGGGTTGGCGTGGTCGGATTCCCTGACTGAAAATATTGATACCCTAGATAGGGACAGTATATTTTTGCCTATAGAGCATTTAAAAGATGCATTTCTATATATGCGTGATGCACAGCGGAATATTTGCCGACTGGCATCAAGTCTAAGCGCGTTGTCCATTTCTACCAGTAGAGGGTTATGGACACGTCAGTGGTCAGGTGATGCGTATTCCAAACGGCATTTGGAAGTATTGCTTTATTAAGGGGAGGAGTTATTTGGGGTCGGTCTTTCAGACCTGGTGGCCACGGCAACAGCTGGGAATTCCACGTTTGTACCCCAGGTCGCCTCTCAACATGAGAAGACGCCGTATTATCAGGCGCAGTCTTTTCATGGACAAGCGGGCAAAAGGTTCCTCATTTCTGCCCCGTGACAGAGGGAGAGGAAAAAGGCTGCTGAAATCAGCCAGTTCCCAGGAACAGAAACCCTCTCCCGCCTCTGCCAAGCCCTCAGTATACGCTGGGGCTTTACAAGCAGAATCAGGCACGGTGGGGGGCCCGTCTCAATGAATTTCAGCGCGCAGTGGGCTCACTCGCAAGTAGACCCCTGGATCCTTCAGGTGATATCTCAGGGGTACAAATTAGAATTCGAGACGTCTCCCCCTCGCCGTTTCCTAAAGTCGGCTTTACAGATGTCTCCTTCTGACAGGGAGACAGTTTTGGAAGCCATTCACAAGCTGTATTCCCAGCAGGTGATAATCAAGATACCCCTCCTGCAACAGGGAACGGGGTATTATTCCACACTGTTGTGGTACCGAAGCCGGACGGCTCGGTGAGACCGATTCTAAATCTAAAATCTTTGAACACTTACATACAGAGGTTCAAATTCAAGATTGAGTCACTCAGAGCAGTGATTGCGAACCTGGAAGAAGGGGACTACATGATGTCTCGGGACATCAAGGATGCTTACCTTCATGTCAAAATTTACCCTTCTCACCAAGGGTACCTCAGGTTTATGGTACAGAACTGCCACTATCAGTTCAGACGCTGCCGTATGGATGGTCCACGGCACCCCGGGTCTTTACCAAGGTAATGGCCGAAATAATGATATTCCTTCGAAGGAAGTGAATTTTAGTTATCCCTTACTTGGACAATTCCCTGATAAGGGTAAGATCCAGGGAACAGTTGGAGGTCGGTGTTGCACTATCTCAGGTAGTGTTGCGGCAGCACGATTGGATTCTCAATATTCCAAAATCGCACCTGGTTCCGACGACGTGTCTTCTGTTCCTAGGGATGATCCTGGACACAGTCCAGAAAAAGGTGTTTCTCCCGGAGGAGAAAGCCAGGGAGTTATCCGAGCTAGTCAGGAACCTCCTAAAACCGAGCCAAGTCTCAGTGCATCAATGCACAAGGGTTCTGGGTAAAATGGTGGCTACCTACGAAGCAATCCCATTCGGCAGATTCCACGCAAGAACTTTCCAGTGGGACCTGCTGGACAAATGGTCCGGGTCGCATCTTCAGATGCATCAGCGGATAACCCTGTCACCAAGGACAAGGGTGTCCCTCCTGTGGTGGTTGCAGAGTGCTCATCTTCTAGAGGGCCGCAGATTAGGCATTCAGGACTGGGTCCTGGTGACCACGGATGCCAGCCTGCGAGGCTGGGGAGCAGTCACACAGGGAAGGAATATCCAGGGCTTATAGTCAAGCCTGGAGACATCACTTCACATAAATATCCTGAAGCTAAGGGACATTTACAATGCTCTAAGCTTAGCAAGACCTCTACTTCAAGGTCAGCCGGTGTTGATCCAGTCGGACAACATCACGGCAGTCACCCACGTAAACAGACAGGGTGGCACAAGAAGCAGGAGGGCAATGACAGAAGCTGCAAGGATTTTTCGCTGGGCGGAAAATCATGTGATAGCACTGTCAGCAGTATTCATTCCGGGAGTGGACAACTGGGAAGCAGACTTCCTCAGCACGACCTCCACCCGGGAGAGTGGGGACTTCACCCAGAAGTCTTCCACATGATTAAAAACTCGACAGGTATTGCGCCAGGTCCAGGAACCCTCAGGCAATAAGCTGTAGACGCTCTGGTAACACCGTGGGTGTACCAGTCAGGGTATGTGTTCCCTCCTCTGCCTCTCATACCCAAGGTACTGAGATTGATAAGATGGAGAGGAGTAAGCACTATATTCGTGGTTCCGGATTGGCCAAGAAGGACTTGGTAACCGGAACTTCAAGAGATGCTCACGGAGGATCCGTGGCCTCTACCTCTAAGAAGGGACCTGCTCCAGCAAGGACCCTGTCTGTTCCAAGACTTACCGCGGCTGCGTTTGACGGCATGGCGGTTGAACGCCGGATCCTGAAGGAAAAAAGGCATTCCGGATGAAGTCATCCCTATCCTGATCAAAGCCAGGAAGGATGTAACCGCAAAAACATTATCACCGCAATTGGCGAAAATATGTTGCGTGGTGCGAGGCCAGTAAGGCCCGACGGAGGAAATTCAACTGGGTTGATTCCTACATTTCCTGCAAACAGGAGTGTCTATGGGCCTGAAATTGGGGTCCATTAAGGTTCAAATTTCGGCCCTGTCAATTTTCTTCCAAAAAGAACTAGCTTCAGTCCCTGAAGTTCAGACATTTGTAAAAGGGGTACTGCATATACAGCCTCCTTTTGTGCCTCCAGTGGCACTTTGGGATCTCAATGTAGTTTTGGGTTCCAAAAGTCACATTGGTTTGAACCACTTAAATCTGTGGAGTTAAAATATCTCACATGAAAAGTGGTCATGCTGTTAGCCCTGGCCTGGGCCAGGCGCGTGTCAGAATTGGCGGCTTTATCCTGAAAAAGCCCTTATCTGATTTTCCATTCGGACAGGGAGGAATTGAGGACTCGTCCTCAGTTTCTCCCCAAGGTGGTTTCAGCGTTTCACCTGAACCAACCTATTTGTGGTGCCTGCGGCTACTAGGGACTTGGAGGCCTCCAAGTTGCTAGACGTTGTCAGTGCCCTGAAAATATATGTTTCCAGGACGGCTGGAGTCAGGAAATCTGACTCGCTGTTTATCCTGTATGCACCCAACAAGCTGGGTGCTCCTGCTTCTAAGCAGACTATTGCTCGTTGGATTTGTAGTACAATTCAGCTTGCACATTCTGTGGCAGGCCTGCCACAGCCAAAATTCTGTAAATGCCCACTCCACAAGGAAGGTGGGCTCATCTTGGGCGGCTGCCCGAGGGGTCTCGGCTTTTCAACTTTGCCGAGCAGCTACTTGGTCAGGAGCAAATACGTTTGTAAAATTCTACAAAATTGATATCCTGGCTGAGGAGGACCTGGAGTTCTCTCATTTGGTGCTGCAGAGTCATCCGCACTCTCCCGCCCGTTTGGGAGCTTTGGTATAATCCCCATGGTCCTTACGGAGTCCCCAGCATCCACTTGGGACGTTTGAGAAAATAAGAATTTACTTACCGATAATTCTATTTCTCATAGTCCGTAGTGGATGCTGGGCGCCCATCCCAAGTGCGGATTGTCTGCAATACTTGTACATAGTTATTGTTACAAAAATCGGGTTATTATTGTTGTGAGCCATCTTTCAGAGGCTCCTCTGTTATCATGCTTTTAACTTGGTTCAGATCACAGGTTATACGGTGTGATTGGTGTGGCTGGTATGAGTCTTACCCGGGATTCAAAATCCTTCCTTATTGTGTACGCTCGTCCGGGCACAGTATCCTAACTGAGGCTTGGAGGAGGGTCATGGGGGGAGGAGCCAGTGCACACCAGATAGTCCTAAAGCTTTCTTTAGATGTGCCCAGTCTCCTGCGGAGCCGCTAATCCCCATGGTCCTTACGGAGTCCCCAGCATCCACTACGGACTATGAGAAATAGAATTATCGGTAAGTAAATTCTTATTTTTTTTTTACTTTTTCTTTTTACCAGTGATCAGCTTGCATGTCCATCGGACAAACAGGGCTGATCACCGGAGCTGTGCAGAAGTAGGGATCTCGCAACGATCCCTGTTATAACACAAGCTGGAGCTGGCGTACTTATTACAGGGCTCATTGCAGAGTTTTTTCACATTTTCTCTGACGTCCTAGTGGATGCTGGGAACTCCGTAAGGACCATGGGGAATAGCGGCTCCGCAGGAGACTGGGCACAAAAGTAAAAGCTTTAGGACTACCTGGTGTGCACTGGCTCCTCCCCCTATGACCCTCCTCCAAGCCTCAGTTAGATTTTTGTGCCCGGCCAAGAAGGGTGCACACTAGGGGCTCTCCTGAGCTTCTTAGTGAAAAGTTTAAGTTTAGGTTTTTCATTTTAAGTAAGACCTGCTGGCAACAGGCTCACTGCATCGAGGGACTAAGGGGAGAAGAAGCGAACTCACCTGCGTGCAGAGTGGTTTGGGCTTCTTAGGCTACTGGACACCATTAGCTCCAGAGGGACCGAACACAGGCCCAGCCTCGGAGCTCGGTCCCAGAGCCGCGCCGCCGGCCCCCTTACAGAGCCAGAAGCAAGAAAAGGTCCGGAAAAATCGGCGGCAGAAGACATCAGTCTTCAACAAGGTAGCGCACAGCACTGCAGCTGTGCGCCATTGTTACTCAGGCACACTTCACACTCCGGTCACTGAGGGTGCAGGGCGCTAGGGGGGGGCGCCCTGAGCAGCAATGTAAAACACCTTGGCTGGCATAAATACACCATATAACCCCCAGGGCTATATGGGTGTATTTTAACCCCTGCCAGAATTACCAAAAAAGCGGGAGAAAAGGCCGCCGAGAAGGGGGCGGAGCCTATCTCCTCAGCACACGGGCGCCATTTTCCATCTCAGCTCCGCTGGAAGGACGTCTCCCTGACTCTCCCCTGCAGTCCTGCACTACAGAAAAGGGTAAAAAAGAGAGGGGGGGCACTAATTTGGGGCAGTTTTATATAAACAGCAGCTATAAAGGAAAAGCACACTTGATAGTGGTATTCCTGTGTATATATATATAGCGCTCTGGTGTGTACTGGCATACTCTCCCTCTGTCTCCCCAAAGGGCTAGTGGGGTCCTGTCCTCTATCAGAGCATTCCGTGTGTGTGTGCGGTGTGTCGGTACGATTGTGTCGACATGTTTGAGGAGGAAAATTAGATGGAGGCGGAGCAATTGCCTATTATACAGTTGTCACCCCCTAGGGAGTCGACACCTGAGTGGATGAGCTTGTGGAAGGAACTGCGTGACAGTGTCAGCTCCTTACGACAGACAGTTGACGACATGAGACAGCCGGCTAATCAGCTTGTGCCTGTCCAGGGGTCTCAAACGCCATCAGGGGCTTTAAAACGCCCGTTACCTCAAATGGCAGACACAGACACGGATACTGACTCCAGTGTCGATGATGAGGAGACAAACGTGACTTCCACAAGGGCCACACGTTACATGATTGAAGCAATGAAAAATGTATTGCATATATCTGATAATACAAGTACCACTAAGAAGGGTATTATATTTGGTGAGAAAAAACTGCCTGTAGTTTTTCCTGTATCCGAGGAATTAAATGAAGTGTGTGATGAGGCGTGGGTTTCCCCCGATAAAAAACTGATAATTCCTAAAAGGTTATTGGCATCGTACCCTTTTTTCCCGCCAGAGGATAGGGCACGTTGGGAAACACCCCCAAGGGTGGATAAAGCGCTCACACGCTTGTCTAAACAGGTAGCACTACCCTCTCCTGATACGGCCGCCCTTAAGGAACCTGCCGATAGAAAGCTGGAGAATATCCTAAAATGTATATACTCTCACACGGGTGTTATACTGCGACCAGCAATAGCCTCAGCCTGGATGTGCAGTGCGGGCCTGGCGTGGTCGGATTCCCTGACTGAAAATATTGATACCCTTGATAGGGACAGTATATTATTGACTGTAGAGCATTTGAAGGATGCATTTCTATATATGCGTGATGCACAGAGGGATATTTGCCGACTGGCATCAAGAGTTAGCGCGCTGTCCATTTCTGCAAGAAGAGGTTTATGGACGCGGCAGTGGTCAGGTGATGCGGATTCTAAAAGGCACATGGAAGTATTGCCTTATAAGGGGGAGGAGTTATTTGGGGTAGGTCTATCAGACCTGGTAGCCACAGCAACTGCTGGAAAATCCACATTTTTACCCCAGGTAGCTTCTCAACCTAAGAAGACGCCATACTATCAGGCGCAGTCCTTTCGGCCCCATAAGGGCAAGCGGGCAAAAGGCGCCTCATTTCTGCCCCGTGGCAGAGGGAGAGGAAAAAGGCTGCAACAAACAGCCAGTTCCCAGGAACAAAAGCCCTCTCCCGCCTCCGCAAAGTCCTCAGCATGACGCTGGGGCTTTACAAGCGGACTCAGGCACGGTGGGAGCCCGTCTCAAGAAGTTCAGTGCGCAGTGGGCCCACTCGCAAGTGGACCCCTGGATCCTTCAGGTGGTATCTCAGGGGTACAAATTGGAATTCGAGACGTCTCCCCCTCGCCGTTTTCTAAAGTCTGCTTTACCGACGTCTCCCTCAGACAGGGAGGCAGTATTGGAAGCCATTCACAAGCTGTATTCCCAGCAGGTGATAATCAAGGTACCCCTCCTACAACAGGGAAAGGGGTACTATTCCACACTATTTGTGGTACCGAAGCCGGACGGCTCGGTGAGATCAATTTTAAACCTAAAATCCTTGAACACTTACATACAAAGGTTCAAATTTAAGATGGAGTCACTCAGAGCAGTGATTGCAAACCTGGAAGAAGGGGACTATATGGTGTCTCTGGACATCAAAGATGCTTACCTACACGTCCCAATTTACCCTTCTCACCAAGGGTACCTCAGGTTTGTGGTACAGAACTGTCACTATCAGTTTCAGACGCTGCCGTTTGGATTGTCCACGGCACCCCGGGTCTTTACCAAGGTAATGGCCGAAATGATGATACTCCTTCGAAGGAAGGGAGTTTTAGTTATCCCTTACTTGGACGATCTCCTGATAAGGGCAAGATCCAGGGAACAGTTGGAAGTCGGGGTAGCACTATCTCAGATAGTGCTGCGCCAGCACGGTTGGATTCTCAATATTCCAAAATCACAGCTGATCCCGACGACACGACTTCTATTCCTAGGGATGATCCTGGACACAGTCCAGAAAAAGGTGTTTCTCCCGGAGGAGAAAGCCAGGGAGTTATCCGAACTAGTCAGAAAGCTCCTAAAACCAGGCCAAGTCTCGGTGCATCAATGCACAAGGGTTCTGGGAAAAATGGTTGCTTCTTACGAAGCAATCCCATTCGGCAGATTCCACGCAAGAACCTTCCAGTGGGATCTGCTAGACAAATGGTCCGGGTCGCATCTTCAGATGCATCAGCGGATAATCTTGTCTCCAAGGACAAGAGTGTCTCTCCTGTGGTGGTTGCAGAGTGCTCATCTTCTAGAGGGCCGCAGATTCGGCATTCAGGACTGGGTCCTGGTGACCACAGATGCCAGCCTGAGAGGCTGGGGAGCAGTCACACAGGGAAGAAATTTCCAGGGCTTGTGGTCAAGCCTGGAGACATCACTTCACATAAATATCCTGGAGCTAAGAGCCATCTACAATGCTCTGAGCCTAGCAAGACCTCTGCTTCAAGGTCAGCCGGTGCTGATCCAGTCCGACAACATCACGGCAGTCGCCCACGTAAACAGACAGGGCGGCACAAGAAGCAGGAGGGCAATGACAGAAGTTGCAAGGATTCTTCGCTGGGCAGAAAATCATGTGATAGCACTGTCAGCAGTGTTCATTCCGGGAGTGGACAACTGGGAAGCAGACTTCCTCAGCAGACACGACCTCCACCCGGGGGAGTGGGGACTTCACCCAGAAGTCTTCCACATGATTGTGAACCGTTGGGAAAAACCAAAGGTGGACATGATGGCGTCCCGCCTCAACAAAAAACTAGACAGGTATTGCGCCAGGTCAAGGGACCCTCAGGCAATAGCTGTGGACGCTCTGGTAACACCATGGGTGTACCAGTCAGGGTATGTGTTCCCTCCTCTGCCTCTCATACCCAAGGTACTGAGGATCATAAGAAGGAGAGGAGTAAGGACTATACTCGTGGCTCCGAATTGGCTAAGAAGGACTTGGTACCCGGAACTTCAAGAGATGCTCACAGAGGACCCGTGGCCTCTACCTCTAAGAAAGGACCTGCTCCAGCAGGGACCCTGTCTGTTCCAAGACTTACCGCGGCTGCGTTTGACGCCATGGCGGTTGAACGCCGGATCCTGAAGGAAAAAGGCATTCCGGATGAAGTCATCCCTACCCTGATCAAAGCCAGGAAGGATGTAACTGTACAACATTATCACCGTATTTGGCGTAAATATGTTGCGTGGTGCGAGGCCAGGAAGGCCCCTACAGAGGAATTTCAACTGAGTCGTTTCCTGCATTTCCTGCAAACAGGACTGTCTATGGGCCTAAAATTAGGGTCCATTAAGGTTCAAATTTCGTCCCTGTCGATTTTCTTCCAAAAAGAACTGGCTTCAGTTCCTGAAGTACAGACGTTTGTCAAGGGGGTACTGCATATACAACCTCCTTTTGTGCCTCCAGTGGCACCTTGGGATCTCAATGTAGTTGTGGGATTCCTAAAATCACATTGGTTTGAACCACTTTCCACTGTGGACTTAAAATATCTCACATGGAAGGTGGTAATGCTGTTAGCCCTGGCTTCAGCCAGGCGTGTCTCAAAATTGGCGGCTTTATCCTATAAAAGCCCTTACCTAATTTTTCATATGGACAGGGCAGAATTGAGGACTCGTCCTCAATTTCTCCCTAAGGTGGTTTCAGCATTTCACTTGAACCAGCCTATTGTGGTGCCTGCGGCTACTAGGGACTTGGAGGACTCCAAGTTGCTGGACGTAGTCACGGCCCTGAAAATATATGTTTCCAGGACGGCTGGAGTCAGAAAATCTGACTCGCTGTTTATCCTGTATGCACCCAACAAGCTGGGTGCTCCTGCTTCTAAGCAGACTATTGCTCGTTGGATTTGTAGTACAATTCAGCTTGCACATTCTGTGGCAGGCCTGCCACAGCCAAAATCTGTAAAAGCCTATTCCACAAGGAAAGTGGGCTCATCTTGGGCGGCTGCCCGAGGGGTCTCTGCTTTACAACTTTGCCGAGCAGCTACTTGGTCAGGGGCAAACACGTTTGCTAAATTCTACAAATTTGATACCCTGGCTGAGGAGGACCTGGAGTTCTCTCATTCGGTGCTGCAGAGTCATCCGCACTCTCCCGCCCGTTTGGGAGCTTTGGTATAATCCCCATGGTCCTTACGGAGTTCCCAGCATCCACTAGGACGTCAGAGAAAATAAGAATTTACTTACCGATAATTCTATTTCTCGTAGTCCGTAGTGGATGCTGGGCGCCCATCCCAAGTGCGGATTGTCTGCAATACTTGTACATAGTTATTGTTACAAAAATCGGGTTATTATTGTTGTGAGCCATCTTTTCAGAGGCTCCTCTGTTATCATGCTGTTAACTGGGTTCAGATCACAGGTTGTACGGTGTGATTGGTGTGGCTGGTATGAGTCTTACCCGGGATTCAATATCCTTCCTTATTGTGTACGCTCGTCCGGGCACAGTGTCTTAACTGAGGCTTGGAGGAGGGTCATAGGGGGTGGAGCCAGTGCACACCAGGTAGTCCTAAAGCTTTTACTTTTGTGCCCAGTCTCCTGCGGAGCCGCTATTCCCCATGGTCCTTACGGAGTTCCCAGCATCCACTACGGACTACGAGAAATAGAATTATCGGTAAGTAAATTCTTATTATTTTATTTGTAGTAAATTCGTCCCAGATCGCATTTCCCATTATAAGTATTATTATTATTTTATTATTATTCTTTATTTATATGGCGCAGCCACAAGGGTTTTGCAGCACCCAATTACAGAGTACATAAACAAATAATCAGAAACAGGAAAACAGCAACTTACAGTTGATGACAATATAGGACAAGTACAGGGTAAATAAACATAGCTATATCAGCAAATGACACTGAAATAAGTATCAGGTGGCAGAAGACTGCTGGATTTGGTGCAGTTGAAGATTATTAAAGTAAGAAAAATGATAAGCACATGAGGGAAGAGGGCCCTACTCCTGAGAGCTTACATTCTAAAGGGGAGGGGTAGACAGACGGGGGTGACACAGACGGGGAACATAGAGAGTGTGGAACAGAGGGTTAGGATGAGATTTGGCTGGGTTTGGTGAAGAAGTGGGTCTTGAGAGCCCGTTTGAAGTTTTGTTAGAGAGGTGGAGAGTCTGAGGGGGAAAGGTAGGGAATTCCAGAGAAATGGAGCAGCACGTGAGAAATCTTGGAGGTAGGAGTGGGAGGAAGTAATCAGTAGGCAGGAGAGTCGACGTGCATTAGCAGAGTGAAGAGGACAGGATGGAGTGTAAAGGGAGACAAGGTCAGAGATGTAGATGGGAGAGGAGTGGTTGAGGGCTTTGTAAGTGAGTGTGAGAAGCTTGAAACGGATTCTGAAAGGGAAGAGGAGCCAGTGAAGGTCTTGTAAGAGACGAGAAGTGGACGTAGTGTGATTGGTGAGGAAAATGAGCTGGGCAGCAGCATTGAGGATAGATTGGAGTGGAAAGAGGTATTTGTCAGGAATGCCAGTCAGGAGGAGATTACAGTAGTCCAGTCCTGGAGATGACCTGTGAGTGGATAAGAGTCTTAGTAGCATCCTGGGTCAGACAGTGTCTGATCCTGGAAATATTTTTTTTAGATGAAAATGGCAGGTTTGCGAGAGGTGCTGAATGTGTGGTTTGAAGGAGAGGGAGGAGTCAAGGATTACTAGAGGAGGCTAGAGGAGATAGTAGTGCCATCAATAAATAATGAGATTGTAGGTGAGGTTATGCGGGAGGGAGGGAAGATAATCAGCTCGGTCTTAGACATGTTAAATTTAAGAAAGCGCTGGTATATACAAACAGAGATAGCAGAGAGACAGTTGGAGATACGAGTGAGGAGAGAACAGGGGAGAGGTCTGGATAGGAAAGATAGATTTGAGTGTCATCAGCATAGAGATGATACTGGAAACCAAAAGAACTAATAAGCTTACCTAGTGAGGACGTATAGAAGAGGACAAAGGACATAACCTTGGAGTATACCCAGTGGCGTAAGTTCATCCCAGATGCCCGGATGCAAATAAGATATTGGTGTAAGTTTAAAACCACTGCATCTAGGCAGACTATCTAGTGTGCAGCTACACACCACATAGATCTGCTCAGTCACTCACAATGCTTATTATTTCTCTAACAATTATTTTACAAGTGTCATACCCAGGATTTGAACCCATGACCTATTATACTGAAAACAGGCACCTTACTGATGGATCTATTTGCTCATGTATGGAAAGTGTGAGAATTCTAACTATATGAAGTTACTTGTAATTGCCAGAGAAGTAACTTCATATAGTTAGAATTCCAAAGCAAATAGCTTCATCAATAAGGTGTCTGCTTCAAAGGTAATAAGTTGTGGGTTCTAATCCTGGGTACGATACTTGTAAAATGTGTATGCATAAGAAAGAGCGTGTGACTTGTAAGGTGCAGGGAGGAAGAGATAGCGGCAGCTATCAATTAATTAATTGAATGGTGTCACTGAACACACGAACAGGGGGGGGAGGTGCCCCCCTACAGAGCAGGAGCCCAGCGGCAGCAGACTCCGTTGCCTCCCACAGTTAGGCCTCAGGGTACACCTACAGTTAGTGAAAGTGAGGGGGGAGGTGGTGTCATGAGAGGAAACAGAGAATGAACGGTCAGAGAGGTAGGAAGACAGCCAAGAGAGGGCACTATCACGCAGACCAATGGAGTGAAGGATTTGCAGTAGGAGAGGGTGGGTCCACAGTGTCAAAAACAGCAGAGAGATCAAGAAGAATAAGTAGAGAGTAGTGGCTCTTAGATTTAGCAGCATGGAGGTCATTGCAGACTTTTGTAAGGGCAGTTTCAGTGGAGTGGAGAGGATGGAAGCCAGACTGGAATGGGTCAAGCAGTGAGTGTGAGGAAAGAAAGGAATTAAGGCAGTTGTAGATAATATGCTCAAGGAGTTTGAAAGTTAAAAGGGAGAAGAGACATGGGTCGGTAGTTGGAGAGAGTGTTTGGATCAAAGGTAGGTTTTTTAAGAATCAGAGAGATGAGTGCATGCTTGAAGGCAGAGGGGAGAGTGCCTGATGAGAAATGAGTATGGGAAATGCGATCCGATTACTAAAAAAAAAAAAATTGAATCAAAGGTTTTGGAGCAGTTTTTCATGAAAACTGCTCCAAAAGCCCTTTAATACATTTAAGTGATACTAACATAATGTAACCAGGGAAGAGCTTGCAGAAGCTATATCCCTAGCACTGCTCTGACGCAAGACCTGGCCCTAGAATCCAAATGAGGTACTTGGCACAGAGGAGCAGTTCAAGTAAAACAGTACTGGGCACAGCAAACCTACACTGAATTCAAACCCTGGAATAGGCACCCAATTCTTCCAGCCCAAGACAACACACACAGTAAGTATCAACAAGAGAATGCCGCTCAACCTGAGAGAACCACCAAAAAATACTTGGGAGCACAGTCCAAGGAAGTAGTCAGCCTGTGCATAGAATGGGATCCACGCAGATGGTATGCGGCGAGTATAGCAGCAGATGGAATAAACCACAGGTACACATGCCGTGCTGATGGTGAGATGACTGGAAGCAAGTCTATATGCAGCATGGAAGCCGCAGTGCTGGTGGAAGGTAACTCAGTGGTAGCGTGAAGTTCACTGAATACCAGCAGCCTGTGAGCTGCAGTGCTGATAGATGGAAATAACAGCAGCCGATGGTATTGCAGGTAATGGCAGATGGACACAGAGAAGCAGAGCAGTCACTGGAGAATAATCACAGGATACACAGGAGCCTAGAACGATCCTTGGAATTAACACAGTTGTTCAGATAATGAGCTGATCCCTGAGGCTGGTTAATAAAGGAAGTGATGTCAGCTCATTGGTCTGGCTGACCAGGTGAGCATCCAGGTGAAAGGTAATCACTGAGTAGTCTGCAGGGAGGTTTGGTTATAGAAATAAATGAATGTCTAACCCTTTAAGGGCGGCTATGACCACGATTCGTGACATGCCAGAGCATAGCCTTCTTTAGTGGGTGTCAGATGACAGGCAGAGAGACAGACAGGCCTTGCCATGACCAAATAGAAATCAGCAAGAGAAAGAAAGTTTGCTCTTTCTGTCCAGGGACTGTGGTCAGAGCACTTGTGCTTGTTAAAACCGAAACACATAATTCATGTAGACATAGAGACTGCTTATCACATTGTAATTAGTTTCATATAACAAAATAGCATCTATTTGGCTGCCTTTGAATTCTAAGCTTGGTGTAGTCTACACACACACACATGGAATTCTTCTCTTCTGCAATATGACTCAAATTACAAATTATTATTATATAGTACGTGATCAAAAGCAGACCATTAAAGATGGAAATTATTGGCCTGTTAACTGACTTTATGTTTTTAACCTCTTGCAGCAGTAAGGGCACATACATATGGTCCCAAAAACATATTCATAGTAGAGATGAGCGCCTGAAATTTTTCGGGTTTTGTGTTTTGGTTTTGGGTTCGGTTCCGCGGCCGTGTTTTGGGTTCGACCGCGTTTTGGCAAAACCTCACCGAATTTTTTTTGTCGGATTCGGGTGTGTTTTGGATTCGGGTGTTTTTTTCAAAAAACCCTAAAAAAAAGCTTAAATCATAGAATTTGGGGGTCATTTTGATCCCATATTATTATTAACCTCAAAAACCATAATTTCCACTTATTTTCAGTCTATTCTGAATACCTCACACCTCACAATATTATTTTTAGTCCTAAAATTTGCACCGAGGTCGCTGGATGACTAAGCTAAGCGACCCTAGTGGCCGACACAAACACCTGGCCCATCTAGGAGTGGCACTGCAGTGTCACGCAGGATGTCCCTTCCAAAAAACCCTCCCCAAACAGCACATGACGCAAAGAAAAAAAGAGGCGCAATGAGGTAGCTGACTGTGTGAGTAAGATAAGCGACCCTAGTGGCCGACACAAACACCGGGCCCATCTAGGAGTGGCACTGCAGTGTCACGCAGGATGGCCCTTCCAAAAAACCCTCCCCAAACAGCACATGACGCAAAGAAAAAAAGAGGCGCAATGAGGTAGCTGACTGTGTGAGTAAGATAAGCGACCCTAGTGGCCGACACAAACACCGGGCCCATTTAGGAGTGTCACTGCAGTGTCACGCAGGATGTCCCTTCCAAAAAACCCTCCCCAAACAGCACATGACGCAAAGAAAATAAGAGACGCAATGAGGTAGCTGTGTGAGTAAGATTAGCGACCCTAGTGGCCGACACAAACACCGGGCCCATCTAGGAGTGGCACTGCAGTGTCACGCAGGATGTCCCTTCCAAAAAACCCTCCCCAAACAGCACATGACGCAAAGAAAAAAAGAGGCGCAATGAGGTAGCTGTGTGAGTAAGATTAGCGACCCTAGTGGCCGACACAAACACCGGGCCCATTTAGGAGTGTCACTGCAGTGTCACGCAGGATGTCCCTTCCAAAAAACCCTCCCCAAACAGCACATGACGCAAAGAAAATAAGAGGCGCAATGAGGTAGCTGTGTGAGTAAGATTAGCGACCCTAGTGGCCGACACAAACACCGGGCCCATTTAGGAGTGTCACTGCAGTGTCACGCAGGATGTCCCTTCCAAAAAACCCTCCCCAAACAGCACATGACGCAAAGAAAATAAGAGGCGCAATGAGGTAGCTGTGTGAGTAAGATTAGCGACCCTAGTGGCCGACACAAACACCGGGCCCATTTAGGAGTGGCACTGCAGTGTCACGCAGGATGTCCCTTCCAAAAAACCCTCCCCAAACAGCACATGACGCAAAGAAAATAAGAGGCGCAATGAGGTAGCTGTGTGAGTAAGATTAGCGACCCTAGTGGCCGACACAAACACCGGGCCCATTTAGGAGTGGCACTGCAGTGTCACGCAGGATGTCCCTTCCAAAAAACCCTCCCCAAACAGCACATGACGCAAAGAAAAAAAGAGGCGCAATGAGGTAGCTGTGTGAGTAAGATTAGCGACCCTAGTGGCCAACACAAACACCGGGCCCATCTAGGAGTGGCACTGCAGTGTCACGCAGGATGGCCCTTCCAAAAAACACTCCCCAAACAGCACATGACGCAAAGAAAAAAAGAGGCGCAATGAGGTAGCTGTGTGAGTAAGATTAGCGACCCTAGTGGCCGACACAAACACCGGGCCCATCTAGGAGTGGCACTGCAGTGTCACGCAGGATGGCCCTTCCAAAAAACACTCCCCAAACAGCACATGACGCAAAGAAAAAAGAGGCGCAATGAGGTAGCTGTGTGAGTAAGATTAGTGACCCTAGTGGCCGACACAAACACCGGGCCCATCTAGGAGTGGCACTGCAGTGTCACGCAGGATGGCCCTTCCAAAAAACACTCCCCAAACAGCACATGACGCAAAGAAAAAAAGAGGCGCAATGAGGTAGCTGACTGTGTGAGTAAGATAAGCGACCCTAGTGGCCGACACAAACACCGGGCCCATTTAGGAGTGGCACTGCAGTGTCACGCAGGATGTCCCTTCCAAAAAACCCTCCCCAAACAGCACATGACGCAAAGAAAAAAAGAGGCGCAATGAGGTAGCTGTGTGAGTAAGATTAGCGACCCTAGTGGCCAACACAAACACCGGGCCCATCTAGGAGTGGCACTGCAGTGTCACGCAGGATGGCCCTTCCAAAAAACACTCCCCAAACAGCACATGACGCAAAGAAAAAAAGAGGCGCAATGAGGTAGCTGTGTGAGTAAGATTAGCGACCCTAGTGGCCGACACAAACACCGGGCCCATCTAGGAGTGGCACTGCAGTGTCACGCAGGATGGCCCTTCCAAAAAACACTCCCCAAACAGCACATGACGCAAAGAAAAAAAGAGGCGCAATGAGGTAGCTGACTGTGTGAGTAAGATAAGCGACCCTAGTGGCCGACACAAACACCGGGCCCATTTAGGAGTGGCACTGCAGTGTCGCGCAGGATGTCCCTTCCAAAAAACCCTCCCCAAACAGCACATGACGCAAAGAAAAATAAAAGAAAAAAGAGGTGCAAGATGGAATTGTCCTTGGGCCCTCCCACCCACCCTTATGTTGTATAAACAAAACAGGACATGCACACTTTAACCAACCCATCATTTCAGTGACAGGGTCTGCCACACGTCTGTGACTGATATGACGGGTTGGTTTGGACCCCCCCCCAAAAAAGAAGCAATTAATCTCTCCTTGCACAAACTGGCTCTACAGAGGCAAGATGTCCACCTCATCATCATCCTCCGATATATCACCGTGTACATCCCCCTCCTCACAGATTATCAATTCGTCCCCACTGGAATCCACCATCTCAGCTCCCTGTGTACTTTGTGGAGGCAATTGCTGCTGGTCAATGTCTCCGCGGAGGAATTAATTATAATTCATTTTAATGAACATCATCTTCTCCACATTTTCTGGATGTAACCTCGTACGCCGATTGCTGACAAGGTGAGCGGCGGCACTAAACACTCTTTCGGAGTACACACTTGTGGGAGGGCAACTTAGGTAGAATAAAGCCAGTTTGTGCAATGGCCTCCAAATTGCCTCTTTTTCCTGCCAGTATAAGTATGGACTGTGTGACGTGCCTACTTGGATGCGGTCACTCATATAATCCTCCACCATTCTTTCAATGGTGAGAGAATCATATGCAGTGACAGTAGACGACATGTCCGTAATCGTTGTCAGGTCCTTCAGTCCGGACCAGATGTCAGCATCAGCAGTCGCTCCAGACTGCCCTGCATCACCGCCAGCGGGTGGGCTCGGAATTCTGAGCCTTTTCCTCGCACCCCCAGTTGCGGGAGAATGTGAAGGAGGAGATGTTGACAGGTCGCGTTCCGCTTGACTTGACAATTTTGTCACCAGCAGGTCTTTCAACCCCAGCAGACTTGTGTCTGCCGGAAAGAGAGATCCAAGGTAGGCTTTAAATCTAGGATCGAGCACGGTGGCCAAAATGTAGTGCTCTGATTTCAACAGATTGACCACCCGTGAATCCTTGTTAAGCGAATTAAGGGCTCCATCCACAAGTCCCACATGCCTAGCGGAATCGCTCCGTGTTAGCTCCTCCTTCAATGTCTCCAGCTTCTTCTGCAAAAGCCTGATGAGGGGAATGACCTGACTCAGGCTGGCAGTGTCTGAACTGACTTCACGTGTGGCAAGTTCAAAGGGCAGCAGAACCTTGCACAACGTTGAAATCATTCTCCACTGCGCTTGAGACAGGTGCATTCCACCTCCTATATCGTGCTCAATTGTATAGGCTTGAATGGCCTTTTGCTGCTCCTCCAACCTCTGAAGCATATAGAGGGTTGAATTCCACCTCGTTACCACTTCTTGCTTCAGATGATGGCAGGGCAGGTTCAGTAGTTTTTGGTGGTGCTCCAGTCTTCTGTACGTGGTGCCTGTACGCCGAAAGTGTCCCGCAATTCTTCTGGCCACCGACAGCATCTCTTGCACGCCCCTGTCGTTTTTTAAATAATTCTGCACCACCAAATTCAAGGTATGTGCAAAACATGGGACGTGCTGGAATTTGCCCATATTTAATGCACACACAATATTGCTGGCATTGTCCGATGCCACAAATCCACAGGAGAGTCCAATTGGGGTAAGCCATTCCGCGATAATCTTCCTCAGTTGCCGTAAGAGGTTTTCAGCTGTGTGCGTATTCTGGAAACCGGTGATACAAAGCGTAGCCTGCCTAGGAAAGAGTTGGCGTTTGCGAGATGCTGCTACTGGTGCCGCCGCTGCTGTTCTTGCGGCGGGAGTCCATACATCTACCCAGTGGGCTGTCACAGTCATATAGTCCTGACCCTGCCCTGCTCCACTTGTCCACATGTCCGTGGTTAAGTGGACATTGGGTACAGCTGCATTTTTTAGGACACTGGTGACTCTTTTTCTGAGGTCTGTGTAAATTTTCGGTATCGCCTGCCTAGAGAAATGGAACCTAGATGGTATTTGGTACCGGGGACACAGTACCTCCAACAAGTCTCTAGTTGGCTCTGCAGTAATGATGGATACCGGAACCACGGTTCTCACCACCCAGGATGCCAAGGCCTCAGTTATCCGCTTTGCAGTAGGATGACTGCTGTGATATTTCATCTTCCTCGCAAAGGACTGTTGGACAGTCAATTGCTTGGTGGAAGTAGTAAAAGTGGTCTTACGACTTCCCCTCTGGGATGACCATCGACTCCCAGCAGCAACAACAGCAGCGCCAGCAGCAGTAGGCGTTACACGCAAGGATGCATCGGAGGAATCCCAGGCAGGAGAGGACTCGTCAGAATTGCCAGTGACATGGCCTGCAGGACTATTGGCATTCCTGGGGAAGGAGGAAATTGACACTGAGGGAGTTGGTGGGGTGGTTTGCGTGAGCTTGGTTACAAGAGGAAGGGATTTACTGGTCAGTGGACTGCTTCCGCTGTCACCCAAAGTTTTTGAACTTGTCACTGACTTATTATGAATGCGCTGCACGTGACGTATAAGGGAGGATGTTCCGAGGTGGTTAACGTCCTTACCCCTACTTATTACAGCTTGACAAAGGGAACACACGGCTTGACACCTGTTGTCCGCATTTCTGTTGAAATAGTTCCACACCGAAGAGCTGATTTTTTTGGTATTTTCACCAGGCATGTCAACGGCCATATTCCTCCCACCGACAACAGGTGTCTCCCCGGGTGCCTGACTTAAACAAACCACCTCACCATCAGAATCCTCCTGGTCAATTTCCTCCCCAGCGCCAGCAACACCCATATCCTCCTCATCCTGGTGTACTTCAACACTGACATCTTCAATCTGACTATCAGGAACTGGACTGCGGGTGCTCCTTCCAGCACTTGCAGGGGGCGTGCAAATGGTGGAAGGCGCATGCTCTTCACGTCCAGTGTTGGGAAGGTCAGGCATCGCAACCGACACAATTGGACTCTCCTTGTGGATTTGGGATTTCGAAGAACGCACAGTTCTTTGCGGTGCTACTGCTTTTGCCAGCTTGAGTCTTTTCATTTTTCTAGCGAGAGGCTGAGTGCCTCCATCCTCATGTGAAGCTGAACCACTAGCCATGAACATAGGCCAGGGCCTCAGCCGTTCCTTGCCACTCCGTGTGGTAAATGGCATATTGGCAAGTTTACGCTTCTCCTCCGACAATTTTATTTTAGGTTTTGGAGTCCTTTTCTCTAACGTCCTAGTGGATGCTGGGGACTCCGTCAGGACCATGGGGAATAGCGGCTCCGCAGGAGACAGGGCACAAAAGCAAGCTTTTAGGATCACATGGTGTGTACTGGCTCCTCCCCCTATGACCCTCCTCCAAGCCTCAGTTAGGTTTTTGTGCCCGTCCGAGAAGGGTGCAATCTAGGTGGCTCTCTTAAAGAGTTGCTTAGAAAAAGTTTTTAGGTTCTTTATTTTCAGTGAGTCCTGCTGGCAACAGGCTCACTGCATCGAGGGACTTAGGGGAGAGAATTTCAACTCACCTGCGTGCAGGATGGATTGGATTCTTAGGCTACTGGACACCATTAGCTTCAGAGGGAGTCGGAACACAGGTCTCGCCCTGGGGTTCGTCCCGGAGCCGCGCCGCCGACCCCCTTGCAGATGCTGAAGATTGAAGAGGTCAAGAGTCTTCCTCAGGTAGCGCACAGCACTGCAGCTGTGCGCCATTGTCTGTCAGCACACTTCCCACAGCGATCACGGAGGGTGCAGGGCGCGGGGGGGGGGGCGCCCTGGCAGCAATGTAGAATACCTGTATGGCGAAAAATACATCACATATAGCCCTTGAGGCTATATGGATGTATTTAACCCCTGCCAGACTTCACAATCTCCGGAGAAGAAGCCCGCCGAAAAGGGGGCGGGGCCTATTCTCCTCAGCACACAGCGCCATTTTCCCTCACAGAAAGGCTGAGGGGAAGGCTCCCAGGCTCTCCCCTGCACTGCACTACAGAAACAGGGTTAAAACAGAGAGGGGGGGCACTGATTTGGCGATATACATATATATTAAATGCTATATGGGAGGAACACTTATATAAGGGTTGTCCCTGTATAATTATAGCATTTTGGTGTGTGCTGGCAAACTCTCCCTCTGTCTCCCCAAAGGGCTAGTGGGTTCTGTCCTCTATCAGAGCATTCCCTATGTGTGTGCTGTATGTCGGTACGTGTGTGTCGACATGTATGAGGAAAATGTTGGTGAGGAGGCGGAGCAAATTGCCTGTAATGGTGATGTCACTCTCTAGGGAGTCGACACCGGAATGGATGGCTTACTTATGGAATTACGTGATAATGTCAACACGCTGCAAGTGGGTTGACGACATGAGACGGCCGGCGAACAAATTAGTACCGGTCCAGGCGTCTCAGACACCGTCAGGGGCTTGTAAAAACGCCCATTTACCTCAGTCGGTCGACATAGACCCAGACACGGACACTGATTTCAGTGTCGACGGTGAAGAAACAAACGTATTTTCCTTTAGGGCCACACGTTAAGGGCAATGAAGGAGGTGTTACATATTTCTGATACTCCAAGTACCACAAAGAAGGGTATTATGTGTGAGGTGAAAAAACTACCTGTAGTTTTTCCTGAATCAGATAAATTAAATGAAGTGTGTGATGATGCGTGGGTTTCCCCCGATAGAAAATTATTGGCGGTATACCCTTTCCCGCCAGAAGTTAAGGCGCATTGGGAAACACCCCTCAGGGTGGATAAGGCGCTCACATGCTTATCAGAAAAATATCCTAAAAAGTATACACACACATGCTGGTGTTATACTGTGACCAGCGATCGCCTCAGCCTGGATGTGCAGAGCTGAGGTGGCTTGGTCGGATTCCCTGACTAAAAATATTGATACCCTTGACAGGGACAGTATTTATTGACTATAGAGCATTTAAAGGATGCATTTCTATATATACGAGATGCGCAGAGGGATATTTGCACTCTGGCATCAAGAGTAAATGCGATGTCCATATCTGCAAGAAGATGTTTATGGACACGACAGTGGTCAGGGGATGCAGATTCCAAACGGCACAAAGATGTATTGCCGTATAAAAGGGGAGGAGTTATTTGGGGTCGGTCCATGGGACCTGGTGGCCACGGCAACTGCTGGAAGATCCACTGTTTTTTACCCTAAGTCACATCTCTGCAGAAAAAGACACCGTCTTTTCAGCCTCAGTCTTTTCGTCCCTATAAGATATCTGCCCAGGGATAGAGGAAAGGGAAGAAGACTGCAGCAGGCAGTCCATTCCCAGTAACAGAAGCCCTCCACCGCTTCTACTAAGTTCTCAGCATGACGCTGGGACCGTACAGGACCCCTGGATCCTACAAGTAGTATCAAAGGGGCACAGATTGGAATGTCGAGGCGTTTCCCCCCTCGCAGGTTCCTGTAGTCTGCTGTACCAATGTCCCCCTCCGACAGGGAGGCAGTATTGAAAACAATTCACAAGCTGTATTCCCAGCAGGTGATAATAAAATTACCCCTCCTACAACAAGGAAAGGGGTATTGTGCCACACTATAGGGTGGTACTGAAGCCAGAAGGCTAGGTGAGACCGATTCTAAATCTGAAAAATTTGAACACTTACAAGGGTTCAAATCCAGATGGAGTCACTCAGAGCAGTGATAGCGAACTGGGAACAAGGGGACTATATGGTGTCCCGGGACATCAGGGATGCTTACCTCCATGTCCCAAAATTTGCTTTTCTCACCAAGGGTACCTCAGGTTCGTGGTACAGAACTGTCACTATCAGTTTCAGACGATGCCGTTGGAGTGTCCAAGGCACCCCGGGTCTTTACCAAGGTAATGACCGAAATGAGGATTCGTCTTCAAAGAAAATGGACGACCTCCTGATAAGAACAAGGTCCAGAGAACAGTTGGAGGTCGGAGTAGCACTATCTCAAGTAGTTCTACGACAGCACGGGTGGATTCTAAATATTCCAAAACCGCAGTTGTTCCGACGACACGTCTGCTGGTCCTAGGGATGATTCTGGACACAGTCCAGGAAAAGGGTGATTCTCCCAGAGGAGAAAGCCAGGGAGTTATCCGAGCTAATCGGGATCCTCCTAAAACCAGGAAAAGTGTCAGTGCATCATTGCACAAGAGTCCTGGTAAAAAAAATGGTGGCTTATTACGAAGCGCTTCCATTCGGCAGATTTCACGCAAGAACTCTTCAGTGGGATCTGCTGGACAAATGGTCCGGATCGCATCTTCAGATGCATCAGCGGATAACCCTATATCCAAGGACAAGGGTGTCTCTCCTGTGGTGATTACAGAGTGCTCATCTTCTAGAGGGCCGCAGATTCGGCATTCAGGATTGGATGCTGGTAACCACGGAGGCCAGCCTGAGAGGCTGGGGAGCAGTCACACAGGGAAAAAATTTCCAGGGAGTGTGATCAAGTCTGGAGAATTCTCTCCACATAAATATACTGGAGCTAAGAGCAAATTTGTAATGCTATAAGCTTAGCAAGGCCTCTGCTTCAAGGTCAGCCGGTATTGATCCAGTGGGATAACATCACGGCAGTCGCCCACGTAAACAGATAGGGCGGCACAAGAAGCAGGAGGGCAGTGGTCAAAACTGCAAGGATTTTTCGCTAGACGGAAAATCATGTGATAGCACTGTCAGCAGTGTTCATTCCGGGAGTGGACGACTGGGAAGCAGACTTCCTCAGCAGGCACGACCTCCACCCGGGAGAGTGGGAACTTCATCGGGAAGTTTTCCGCATGATTGTGAACCGTTGGGAAAGACCAAAGGTGGAAATGATGGCGTCCCGCCCGAACAAAAAACGGGACAGGAATTGCGCCAGGTCACGAGACCTTCAGGCGATAGCTGTGGACGTCCTGGTAACACCGTGGGTGTAACAGTCGGTGTATGTGTTCCCTCTTCTGCTTCTCATAACCAAGGTATTGAGAATTATAAGACGTAGAGGAGTAAGAACTATACTCGTGGCTCCGGATTGGCCAAGAGGGACTTGGTACCCGGAACTTCAAGAGATGCTCACAGAGGACTAATGGCCTCGGGAGCTAAGATGGGATTTGCTTTCAGCAAGAACCATGTCTGTTCCAAGAGGAACCGTGGCATCTGCTTTAAGAAAGGACCTGCTCCAGCAGGGACCTTGTCTGTTCCAAGACTTACCGCGACTGCGTTTGACGGCATGGCGGTTGAACACCGGATCCTAAGGGAAAAGGCATTCCGGAAGAGGTCATACCTACCCTGGTCAAAGCCAGGAAGGAGGTGATCGCACAACGTTATCACCACATGTGGTGAAAATATGTTGCGTGGGTGAGGCCAGGAAGGCCCCACGAAAAAATGTCAACTAGGTCGATTTCTGCACTTCCTGAAAACAGGAGTGTCTATTAGAGATGAGCGGGTTCGGTTTCTCTGAATCCGAACCCGCCAGAACTTCATGTTTTTTTTCACGGGTCCGAGCGACTCGGATCTTCCCGCCTTGCTCGGTTAACCCGAGCGCGCCCGAACGTCATCATGACGCTGTCGGATTCTCGCGAGGCTCGGATTCTATCGCGAGACTCGGATTCTATATAAGGAGCCGCGCGTCGCCGCCATTTTCACACGTGCATTGAGATTGATAGGGAGAGGACGTGGCTGGCGTCCTCTCCGTTTAGACACTTGATTTACTAATTTTGGGGAGCATTAGGAGTACTCAGTAGTGTACAGTGCAGAGTTTTGCTGATAGTGACCAGTGACTGACCACCACTTTTATTTATAATCCGTTCTCTGCCTGAAAAAAGCGATACACAGCACACAGTGACTCAGTCACATACCATATCTGTGTGCACTGCTCAGGCTCAGGCCAGTGTGCTGCATCATCTATTATCTATATATAATATTATATATCTGTCTGACTGCTCAGCTCACACAGCTTATAATTGTGGGGGAGACTGGGGAGCACTACTGCAGTGCCAGTTATAGGTTATAGCAGGAGCCAGGAGTACATAATATATTATATAGTGAGTGACCACCAGACACACAGTGCAGTTTATTTAATATATCCGTTCTCTGCCTGAAAAAAGCGATACACACAGTGACTCAGTCAGTCACATACCATATCTGTGTGCACTGCTCAGGCTCAGGCCAGTGTGCTGCATCATCTATATATATTATATATCTGTCTGACTGCTCAGCTCACACAGCTTATAATTGTGGGGGAGACTGGGGAGCACTACTGCAGTGCCAGTTATAGGTTATAGCAGGAGCCAGGAGTACATAATATTATATTAAAATTAAACAGTGCACACTTTTGCTGCAGGAGTGCCACTGCCAGTGTGACTAGTGACCAGTGACCTGACCACCAGTATATATAATATTAGTAGTATACTATCTCTTTATCAACCAGTCTATATTAGCAGCAGACACAGTACAGTGCGGTAGTTCACGGCTGTGGCTACCTCTGTGTCGGCACTCGGCAGCCCGTCCATAATTGTATATACCACCTAACCGTGGTTTTTTTTTCTTTCTTTATACATACATACTAGTTACGAGTATACTATCTCTTTATCAACCAGTCTATATATTAGCAGCAGACACAGTACAGTGCGGTAGTTCGCGGCTGTGGCTACCTCTGTGTCGGCACTCGGCAGCCCGTCCATAATTGTATATACCACCTAACCGTGGTTTTTTTTTCTTTCTTTATACATACATACTAGTTACGAGTACACTATCTCTTTATCAACCAGTCTATATATTAGCAGCAGACACAGTACAGTGCGGTAGTTCACGGCTGTGGCTACCTCTGTGTCGGCACTCGGCAGCCCGTCCATAATTGTATATACCACCTAACCGTGGTTTTTTTTTCTTTCTTTATACATACATACTAGTTACGAGTATACTATCTCTTTATCAACCAGTCTATATATTAGCAGCAGACACAGTACAGTGCGGTAGTTCACGGCTGTGGCTACCTCTGTGTCGGCACTCGGCAGCCCGTCCATAATTGTATATACCACCTAACCGTGGTTTTTTTTTCTTTCTTTATACATACATACTAGTTACGAGTATACTATCTCTTTATCAACCAGTCTATATATTAGCAGCAGACACAGTACAGTGCGGTAGTTCATGGCTGTGGCTACCTCTGTGTCGGCACTCGGCAGCCCGTCCATAATTGTATATACCAGTGACCTAACCGTGGTTTTTTTTTTCTTTCTTTATACATACATACTAGTTACGAGTATACTATCTCTTTATCAACCAGTCTATATATTAGCAGCAGACACAGTACAGTGCGGTAGTTCACGGCTGTGGCTACCTCTGTGTCGGCACTCGGCAGCCCGTCCATAATTGTATATACCACCTAACCGTGGTTTTTTTTTCTTTCTTTATACATACATACTAGTTACGAGTATACTATCTCTTTATCAACCAGTCTATATATTAGCAGCAGACACAGTACAGTGCGGTAGTTCACGGCTGTGGCTACCTCTGTGTCGGCACTCGGCAGCCCGTCCATAATTGTATATACCACCTAACCGTGTTTTTTTTTTCTTTCTTTATACATACATACTAGTTACGAGTATACTATCTCTTTATCAACCAGTCTATATATTAGCAGCAGACACAGTACAGTGCGGTAGTTCACGGCTGTGGCTACCTCTGTGTCGGCACTCGGCAGCCCGTCCATAATTGTATACTAGTATCCAATCCATCCATCTCCATTGTTTACCTGAGGTGCCTTTTAGTTGTGCCTATTAAAATATGGAGAACAAAAATGTTGAGGTTCCAAAATTAGGGAAAGATCAAGATCCACTTCCACCTCGTGCTGAAGCTGCTGCCACTAGTCATGGCCGAGACGATGAAATGCCAGCAACGTCGTCTGCCAAGGCCGATGCCCAATGGCATAGTACAG
The DNA here is from genome assembly GCF_028390025.1 of Pseudophryne corroboree. Classification (NCBI taxonomy): domain Eukaryota; kingdom Metazoa; phylum Chordata; class Amphibia; order Anura; family Myobatrachidae; genus Pseudophryne; species Pseudophryne corroboree. The sequence goes on along the minus strand of NC_086449.1, from coordinate 693,707,545 downwards.
AGCATGTCAAAACCAAAATACCAAATATCAGTAAAAAAAGGACTCCAAAACCTAAAATAAAATTGTCGGAGGAGAAGCGTAAACTTGCCAATATGCCATTTACCACACGGAGTGGCAAGGAACGGCTGAGGCCCTGGCCTATGTTCATGGCTAGTGGTTCAGCTTCACATGAGGATGGAAGCACTCAGCCTCTCGCTAGAAAACTGAAAAGACTCAAGCTGGCAAAAGCACCGCAAAGAACTGTGCGTTCTTTGAAATCCCAAATCCACAAGGAGAGTCCAATTGTGTCGGTTGCGATGCCTGACCTTCCCAACACTGGACGTGAAGAGCATGCGCCTTCCACCATTTGCACGCCCCCTGCAAGTGCTGGAAGGAGCACCCGCAGTCCAGTTCCTGATAGTCAGATTGAAGATGTCAGTGTTGAAGTACACCAGGATGAGGAGGATATGGGTGTTGCTGGCGCTGGGGAGGAAATTGACCAGGAGGATTCTGATGGTGAGGTGGTTTGTTTAAGTCAGGCACCCGGGGAGACACCTGTTGTCCGTGGGAGGAATATGGCCGTTGACATGCCAGGTGAAAATACCAAAAAAATCAGCTCTTCGGTGTGGAGGTATTTCACCAGAAATGCGGACAACAGGTGTCAAGCCGTGTGTTCCCTTTGTCAAGCTGTAATAAGTAGGGGTAAGGACGTTAACCACCTCGGAACATCCTCCCTTATACGTCACCTGCAGCGCATTCATAATAAGTCAGTGACAAGTTCAAAAACTTTGGGTGACAGCGGAAGCAGTCCACTGACCAGTAAATCCCTTCCTCTTGTAACCAAGCTCACGCAAACCACCCCACCAACTCCCTCAGTGTCAATTTCCTCCTTCCCCAGGAATGCCAATAGTCCTGCAGGCCATGTCACTGGCAAGTCTGACGAGTCCTCTCCTGCCTGGGATTCCTCCGATGCATCCTTGCGTGTAACGCCTACTGCTGCTGGCGCTGCTGTTGTTGCCGCTGGGAGTCGATGGTCATCCCAGAGGGGAAGTCGTAAGCCCACTTGTACTACTTCCAGTAAGCAATTGACTGTTCAACAGTCCTTTGCGAGGAAGATGAAATATCACAGCAGTCATCCTACTGCAAAGCGGATAACTGAGTCCTTGACAACTATGTTGGTGTTAGACGTGCGTCCGGTATCCGCCGTTAGTTCACAGGGAACTAGACAATTTATTGAGGCAGTGTGCCCCCGTTACCAAATACCATCTAGGTTCCACTTCTGTAGGCAGGCGATACCGAGAATGTACACGGACGTCAGAAAAAGACTCACCAGTGTCCTAAAAAATGCAGTTGTACCCAATGTCCACTTAACCACGGACATGTGGACAAGTGGAGCAGGGCAGGGTCAGGACTATATGACTGTGACAGCCCACTGGGTAGATGTATGGACTCCCGCCGCAAGAACAGCAGCGGCGGCACCAGTAGCAGCATCTCGCAAACGCCAACTCTTTCCTAGGCAGGCTACGCTTTGTATCACCGCTTTCCAGAATACGCACACAGCTGAAAACCTCTTACGGCAACTGAGGAAGATCATCGCGGAATGGCTTACCCCAATTGGACTCTCCTGTGGATTTGTGGCATCGGACAACGCCAGCAATATTGTGTGTGCATTAAATATGGGCAAATTCCAGCACGTCCCATGTTTTGCACATACCTTGAATTTGGTGGTGCAGAATTTTTTAAAAAACGACAGGGGCGTGCAAGAGATGCTGTCGGTGGCCAGAAAAATTGCGGGACACTTTCGGCGTACAGGCACCACGTACAGAAGACTGGAGCACCACCAAAAACTACTGAACCTGCCCTGCCATCATCTGAAGCAAGAAGTGGTAACGAGGTGGAATTCAACCCTCTATATGCTTCAGAGGTTGGAGGAGCAGCAAAAGGCCATTCAAGCCTATACAATTGAGCACGATGGGACTTGTGGATGCAGCCCTTAATTCGCTTAACAAGGATTCACGGGTGGTCAATCTGTTGAAATCAGAGCACTACATTTTGGCCACCGTGCTCGATCCTAGATTTAAAGCCTACCTTGGATCTCTCTTTCCGGCAGACACAGGTCTGCTGGGGTTGAAAGACCTGCTGGTGACAAAATTGTCAAGTCAAGCGGAACGCGACCTGTCAACATCTCCTCCTTCACATTCTCCCGCAACTGGGGGTGCGAGGAAAAGGCTCAGAATTCCGAGCCCACCCGCTGGCGGTGATGCAGGGCAGTCTGGAGCGACTGCTGATGCTGACATCTGGTCCGGACTGAAGGACCTGACAACGATTACGGACATGTCGTCTACTGTCACTGCATATGATTCTCTCAACATTGATAGAATGGTGGAGGATTATATGAGTGACCGCATCCAAGTAGGCACGTCACACAGTCCGTACTTATACTGGCAGGAAAAAGAGGCAATTTGGAGGCCCTTGCACAAACTGGCTTTATTCTACCTAAGTTGCCCTCCCACAAGTGTGTACTCCGAAAGAGTGTTTAGTGCCGCCGCTCACCTTGTCAGCAATCGGCGTATGAGGTTACATCCAGAAAATGTGGAGAAGATGATGTTCATTAAAATGAATTATAATCAATTCCTCCGCGGAGACATTGACCAGCAGCAATTGCCTCCACAAAGTACACAGGGAGCTGAGATGGTGGATTCCAGTGGGGACGAATTGATAATCTGTGAGGAGGGGGATGTACACGGTGATATATCGGAGGGTGAAGATGAGGTGGACATCTTGCCTCTGTAGAGCCAGTTTGTGCAAGGAGAGATTAATTGCTTCTTTTTTGGGGGGGGTCCAAACCAACCCGTCATATCAGTCACAGTCGTGTGGCAGACCCTGTCACTGAAATGATGGGTTGGTTAAAGTGTGCATGTCCTGTTTTGTTTATACAACATAAGGGTGGGTGGGAGGGCCCAAGGACAATTCCATCTTGCACCTCTTTTTTCTTTTCTTTTTCTTTGCATCATGTGCTGATTGGGGAGGGTTTTTTTGGAAGGGACATCCTGCGTGACACTGCAGTGCCACTCCTAGATGGGCCCGGTGTTTGTGTCGGCCACTAGGGTCGCTAATCTTACTCACACAGTCAGCTACCTCATTGCGCCTCTTTTTTTCTTTGCGTCATGTGCTGTTTGGGGAGGGTTTTTTGGAAGGGCCATCCTGCGTGACACTGCAGTGCCACTCCTAGATGGGCCCGGTGTTTGTGTCGGCCACTAGGGTCGCTAATCTTACTCACACAGCTACCTCATTGCGCCTCTTTTTTTCTTTGCGTCATGTGCTGTTTGGGGAGGGTTTTTTGGAAGGGACATCCTGCGTGACACTGCAGTGCCACTCCTAGATGGGCCCGGTGTTTGTGTCGGCCACTAGGGTCGCTTATCTTACTCACACAGCGACCTCGGTGCAAATTTTAGGACTAAAAATAATATTGTGAGGTGTGAGGTATTCAGAATAGACTGAAAATGAGTGTAAATTATGGTTTTTGAGGTTAATAATACTTTGGGATCAAAATGACCCCCAAATTCTATGATTTAAGCTGTTTTTTAGTGTTTTTTGAAAAAAACACCCGAATCCAAAACACACCCGAATCAGACAAAAAAAATTCGGTGAGGTTTTGCCAAAACGCGTTCGAACCCAAAACACGGCCGCGGAACCGAACCCAAAACCAAAACACAAAACCCGAAAAATTTCAGGCGCTCATCTCTAGTGTCTATGAGCCTCAAATTGGGGTCCATTAAGGTTCACGTTTCGGCCCTGTAGATTTTCTTCCAGAAAAAATTGGCTTCAATTCCTGAAGTCCAGACGTTTGTCAAGGGAGTATTGCATATACAGCCCCTTGTGTGCCTCCAGTGGCACCGTGGGATCTCAACGTAGTGTTGGGATTCCTCAAATCATATTGGTTTGAACCGATCAAATCTGTGGATTTGAAATATCTCACATGGAAAGGGACCATGTTGTGGCCCTGGCCTCGGCCAGGCGATTGTCAGAATTGGGGGCTTTGTCTTAAAAAAAGCTCATATTTGTTTTTCCATTCGGACAGGGCAGAACTGCGGACTCGTCCCCAGTTTCTTCCTAAGGTGGTGTCAGCGTTTCGCCTGAAACAACATATTGTGGTGCCTGCGGCTACTAGGGACTTGGAGGACTCCAAGTTGCTAGACGTTGTCGGGGCCCTAAAAATATATATATATATATATATATATATATATATATATATATTTCCAGGACGGCTGGAGTCAGAAAGTCTGACTTGCTGTTTATATTGTATGCACCCCAAAAGATGGGTGCTCCTGCTTCTAAGCAGACTATTGCTCGTTGGATTTGTAGTACAATTCAGCTTGCACAGTCTGTGGCAGGCCTGCCACAGCCAAAATCTGTCAATGCCCATTCCACAAGGAAGGTGGGCTCATCTTTGGCGGATGCCCGAGGGGGTCTCGGCTTTAAAATTTTGCCGAGCAGCTACGTGGTCAGGGGGGAACACGTTTGTAAAATTCTACAAATTTGATACCCTGGCTGAGGAGGACCTGGAGTTCTCTCATTCGGTGCTGCAGAGTCACCCGCACTCTCCCGCCCGTTTGGGAGCTTTGGTATAATCCCCATGGTCCTGACGGAGTCCCCAGCATCCACTAGGACGTTAGAGAAAATAAGATTTTACTTACCGATAAATCTATTTCTCGTAGTCCGTAGTGGATGCTGGGCGCCCATCCCAAGTGCGGATTGTCTGCATTACTTGTACATAGTTATTGTTACAAAAATCGGGTTATTATTGTTGTGAGCCATCTTTTTTAGAGGCTACTTCATTATTATCATACTGTTAACTGGGTTCAGATCACAAGTTGTACGGTGTGATTGGTGTGGCTGGTTTGGGTCTTACCCGGGATTCAAGATCCTTCCTTATTGTGTACGCTCGTCCGGGCACAGTACCTAACTGAGGCTTGGAGGAGGGTCATAGGGGGAGGAGCCAGTACACACCATGTGATCCTAAAAGCTTGCTTTTGTGCCCTGTCTCCTGCGGAGCCGCTATTCCCCATGGTCCTGACGGAGTCCCCAGCATCCACTACGGACTACGAGAAATAGATTTATCGGTAAGTAAAATCTTATTTTTTTACTGATATTTGGTGTTTTGGATTTGACATGCTCTGTACTATGACATTGGGCATCGGCCTTGGCAGACGACGTTGCTGGCATTTCATCGTCTCGGCCATGACTAGTGGCAGCAGCTTCAGCACGAGGTGGAAGTGGATCTTGATCTTTCCCTAATTTTGGAACCTCAACATTTTTGTTCTCCATATTTTAATAGGCACAACTAAAAGGCACCTCAGGTAAACAATGGAGATGGATGGATACTAGTATACAATTATGGACGGACTGCCGAGTGCCGACACAGAGGTAGCTACAGCCGTGAACTACCGTACTGTACTGTGTCTGCTGCTAATATAGACTGGTTGATAAAGAGATGTAGTAGTATGTATGTATAAAGAAGAAAGAAAAAAAAACCACGGGTAGGTGGTATACAATTATGGACGGACTGCCGAGTGCCGACACAGAGGTAGCTACAGCCGTGAACTACCGTACTGTACTGTGTCTGCTGCTAATATAGACTGGTTGATAAAGAGATGTAGTAGTATGTATGTATAAAGGAGAAAGAAAAAAAAACCACGGGTAGGTGGTATACAATTATGGACGGACTGCCGAGTGCCGACACAGAGGTAGCTACAGCCGTGAACTACCGTACTGTGTCTGCTGCTAATATAGACTGGTTGATAAAGAGATGTAGTAGTATGTATGTATAAAGAAGAAAGAAAAAAAAAACACGGGTAGGTGGTATACAATTATGGACGGACTGCCGAGTGCCGACACAGAGGTAGCTACAGCCGTGAACTACCGTACTGTACTGTGTCTGCTGCTAATATAGACTGGTTGATAAAGAGATGTAGTAGTATGTATGTATAAAGAAGAAAGAAAAAAAAAACACGGGTAGGTGGTATACAATTATGGACGGACTGCCGAGTGCCGACACAGAGGTAGCTACAGCCGTGAACTACCGTACTGTGTCTGCTGCTAATATAGACTGGTTGATAAAGAGATGTAGTAGTATGTATGTATAAAGAAGAAAGAAAAAAAAACCTCGGGTAGGTGGTATACAATTATGGACGGACTGCCGAGTGCCGACACAGAGGTAGCTACAGCCGTGAACTACCGTACTGTGTCTGCTGCGACTGGATGATAAATAATGATATAAAAAATATATATATATCACTACTGCAGCCGGACAGGTATATATTATATAATGACGGACCTGCTGGACACTGTCTGTCAGCAGAATGAGTTTTTTATAGAATAAAAAAAAAAACACCACACAAGTGAAGTCACACGACGAGTGTTTAACTTTTTCAGGCAATCACACAATATAGTATACTACTAACTATACTGGTGGTCAGTGTGGTCAGGTCACTGGTCAGTCACACTGGCAGTGGCACTCCTGCAGCAAAAGTGTGCACTGTTTAATTTTAATATAATATGTACTCCTGGCTCCTGCTATAACCTATAACTATTAACTGGCACTGTAGTGCTCCCCAGTCTCCCCCACAATTATAAGCTGTGTGAGCTGAGCACAGTCAGATATATATACATAGATGATGCAGCACACTGGGCTGAGCAGTGCACACAGATATGGTATGTGACTGAGTCACTGTGTGTATCGTTTTTTTCAGGCAGAGAACGGATATATTAAATAAAACTGCACTGTCTGGTGGTCACTGTGGTCAGTCACTAGTAAACTCTGCACTCTCTACACTTCTACAGTACTCCTAAGCTCCAGTAAATCAGGTCAATCTCTCTCTCTCTCTCTCTCTCTTCTAATCTAAATGGAGAGGACGCCAGCCACGTCCTCTCCCTATCAATCTCAATGCACGTGTGAAAATGGCGGCGACGCGCGGCTCCTTATATAGAATCCGAGTCTCGCGAGAATCCGACAGCGTCATGATGACGTTCGGGCGCGCTCGGGTTAACCGAGCAAGGCGGGAAGATCCGAGTCGCTCGGACCCGTGAAAAAAAACATGAAGTTCGTGCGGGTTCGGATTCAGAGAAACCGAACTCGCTCATCTCTAATTCATAGCACTGACAATTAGATTAAGATTCTAAAATTTGTGTATAGTTGGGGTATGTATTTCTCTGACGTCCTAGTGGATGCTGGGAACTCCGTAAGGACCATGGGGAACAGCGGCTCGCAGGAGACTGGGCACAAAAGTAAAGCTTTAGGACTACCTGGTGTGCACTGGCTCCTCCCCCTATGACCCTCCTCCAAGCCTCAGTTAGATTTTTGTGCCCGAACGAGAAGGGTGCACACTAGAGATGAGCGCCTGAAATTTTTCGGGTTTTGTGTTTTGGTTTTGGGTTCGGTTCCGCGGCCGTGTTTTGGGTTCGAACGCGTTTTGGCAAAACCTCACCGAATTTTTTTTGTCGGATTCGGGTGTGTTTTGGATTCGGGTGTTTTTTTCAAAAAACACTAAAAAACAGCTTAAATCATAGAATTTGGGGGTCATTTTGATCCCAAAGTATTATTAACCTCAAAAACCATAATTTACACTCATTTTCAGTCTATTCTGAATACCTCACACCTCACAATATTATTTTTAGTCCTAAAATTTGCACCGAGGTCGCTGTGTGAGTAAGATAAGCGACCCTAGTGGCCGACACAAACACCGGGCCCATCTAGGAGTGGCACTGCAGTGTCACGCAGGATGTCCCTTCCAAAAAACCCTCCCCAAACAGCACATGACGCAAAGAAAAAAAGAGGCGCAATGAGGTAGCTGTGTGAGTAAGATTAGCGACCCTAGTGGCCGACACAAACACCGGGCCCATCTAGGAGTGGCACTGCAGTGTCACGCAGGATGGCCCTTCCAAAAAACCCTCCCCAAACAGCACATGACGCAAAGAAAAAAAGAGGCGCAATGAGGTAGCTGTGTGAGTAAGATTAGCGACCCTAGTGGCCGACACAAACACCGGGCCCATCTAGGAGTGGCACTGCAGTGTCACGCAGGATGTCCCTTCCAAAAAACCCTCCCCAAATAGCACATGACGCAAAGAAAAAAAGAGGCGCAATGAGGTAGCTGTGTGAGTAAGATTAGCGACCCTAGTGGCCGACACAAACACCGGGCCCATCTAGGAGTGGCACTGCAGTGTCACGCAGGATGTCCCTTCCAAAAAACCCTCCCCAAACAGCACATGACGCAAAGAAAAAAAGAGGCGCAATGAGGTAGCTGACTGTGTGAGTAAGATTAGCGACCCTAGTGGCCGACACAAACACCGGGCCCATTTAGGAGTGGCACTGCAGTGTCACGCAGGATGTCCCTTCCAAAAAACCCTCCCCAATCAGCACATGATGCAAAGAAAAAGAAAAGAAAAAAGAGGTGCAAGATGGAATTGTCCTTGGGCCCTCCCACCCACCCTTATGTTGTATAAACAAAACAGGACATGCACACTTTAACCAACCCATCATTTCAGTGACAGGGTCTGCCACACGACTGTGACTGATATGACGGGTTGGTTTGGACCCCCCCCAAAAAAGAAGCAATTAATCTCTCCTTGCACAAACTGGCTCTACAGAGGCAAGATGTCCACCTCATCATCACCCTCCGATATATCACCGTGTACATCCCCCTCCTCACAGATTATCAATTCGTCCCCACTGGAATCCACCATCTCAGCTCCCTGTGTACTTTGTGGAGGCAATTGCTGCTGGTCAATGTCTCCGCGGAGGAATTGATTATAATTCATTTTAATGAACATCATCTTCTCCACATTTTCTGGATGTAACCTCGTACGCCGATTGCTGACAAGGTGAGCGGCGGCACTAAACACTCTTTCGGAGTACACACTTGTGGGAGGGCAACTTAGGTAGAATAAAGCCAGTTTGTGCAAGGGCCTCCAAATTGCCTCTTTTTCCTGCCAGTATAAGTACGGACTGTGTGACGTGCCTACTTGGATGCGGTCACTCATATAATCCTCCACCATTCTATCAATGTTGAGAGAATCATATGCAGTGACAGTAGACGACATGTCCGTAATCGTTGTCAGGTCCTTCAGTCCGGACCAGATGTCAGCATCAGCAGTCGCTCCAGACTGCCCTGCATCACCGCCAGCGGGTGGGCTCGGAATTCTGAGCCTTTTCCTCGCACCCCCAGTTGCGGGAGAATGTGAAGGAGGAGATGTTGACAGGTCGCGTTCCGCTTGACTTGACAATTTTGTCACCAGCAGGTCTTTCAACCCCAGCAGACTTGTGTCTGCCGGAAAGAGAGATCCAAGGTAGGCTTTAAATCTAGGATCGAGCACGGTGGCCAAAATGTAGTGCTCTGATTTCAACAGATTGACCACCCGTGAATCCTTGTTAAGCGAATTAAGGGCTCCATCCACAAGTCCCACATGCCTATCGGAATCGCTCCGTGTTAGCTCCTCCTTCAATGTCTCCAGCTTCTTCTGCAAAAGCCTGATGAGGGGAATGACCTGACTCAGGCTGGCAGTGTCTGAACTGACTTCACGTGTGGCAAGTTCAAAGGGCATCAGAACCTTGCACAACGTTGAAATCATTCTCCACTGCGCTTGAGACAGGTGCATTCCACCTACTATATCGTGCTCAATTGTATAGGCTTGAATGGCCTTTTGCTGCTCCTCCAACCTCTGAAGCATATAGAGGGTTGAATTCCACCTCGTTACCACTTCTTGCTTCAGATGATGGCAGGGCAGGTTCAGTAGTTTTTGGTGGTGCTCCAGTCTTCTGTACGTGGTGCCTGTACGCCGAAAGTGTCCCGCAATTCTTCTGGCCACCGACAGCATCTCTTGCACGCCCCTGTCATTTTTTAAAAAATTCTGCACCACCAAATTCAAGGTATGTGCAAAACATGGGACGTGCTGGAATTTGCCCATATTTAATGCACACACAATATTGCTGGCGTTGTCCGATGCCACAAATCCACAGGAGAGTCCAATTGGGGTAAGCCATTCCGCGATGATCTTCCTCAGTTGCCGTAAGAGGTTTTCAGCTGTGTGCGTATTCTGGAAAGCGGTGATACAAAGCGTAGCCTGCCTAGGAAAGAGTTAGCGTTTGCGAGATGCTGCTACTGGTGCCGCCGCTGCTGTTCTTGCGGCGGGAGTCCATACATCTACCCAGTGGGCTGTCACAGTCATATAGTCCTGACCCTGCCCTGCTCCACTTGTCCACATGTCCGTGGTTAAGTGGACATTGGGTACAACTGCATTTTTTAGGACACTGGTGAGTCTTTTTCTGACGTCCGTGTACATTCTCGGTATCGCCTGCCTAGAGAAGTGGAACCTAGATGGTATTTGGTAACGGGGGCACACTGCCTCAATAAATTGTCTAGTTCCCTGTGAACTAACGGCGGATACCGGACGCACGTCTAACACCAACATAGTTGTCAAGGCCTCAGTTATCCGCTTTGCAGCAGGATGACTGCTGTGATATTTCATCTTCCTCGTAAAGGACTGTTGAACAGTCAATTGCTTACTGGAAGTAGTACAAGTGGGCTTACGACTTCCCCTCTGGGATGACCATCGACTCCCAGCAGCAACAACAGCAGCGCCAGCAGCAGTAGGCGTTACACGCAAGGATGCATCGGAGGAATCCCAGGCAGGAGAGGAATCGTCAGAATTGCCAGTGACATGGCCTGCAGGACTATTGGCATTCCTGGGGAAGGAGGAAATTGACACTGAGGGAGTTGGTGGGGTGGTTTGCGTGAGCTTGGTTACAAGAGGAAGGGATTTACTGGTCAGTGGACTGCTTCCGCTGTCACCCAAAGTTTTTGAACTTGTCACTGACTTATTATGAATGCGCTGCAGGTGACGTATAAGGGAGGATGTTCCGAGGTGGTTAACGTCCTTACCCCTACTTATTACAGCTTGACAAAGGGAACACACGGCTTGACACCTGTTGTCCGCATTTCTGGTGAAATACCTCCACACCGAAGAGCTGATTTTTTTGGTATTTTCACCTGGCATGTCAACGGCCATATTCCTCCCACGGACAACAGGTGTCTCCCCGGGTGCCTGACTTAAACAAACCACCTCACCATCAGAATCCTCCTGGTCAATTTCCTCCCCAGCGCCAGCAACACCCATATCCTCCTCATCCTGGTGTACTTCAACACTGACATCTTCAATCTGACTATCAGGAACTGGACTGCGGGTGCTCCTTCCAGCACTTGCAGGGGGCGTGCAAATGGTGGAAGGCGCATTCTCTTCACGTCCAGTGTTGGGAAGGTCAGGCATCGCAACCGACACAATTGGACTCTCCTTGTGGATTTGGGATTTCGAAGAATGCACAGTTCTTTGCTGTGCTGCTTTTGCCAGCTTGAGTCTTTTCATTTTTCTAGCGAGAGGCTGAGTGCTTCCATCCTCATGTGAAGCTGAACCACTAGCCATGAACATAGGCCAGGGCCTCAGCCGTTCCTTGCCACTCCGTGTCGTAAATGGCATATTGGCAAGTTTACGCTTCTCCTCCGACAATTTTATTTTAGGTTTTGGAGTCCTTTTTTTTCTGATATTTGGTGTTTTGGATTTGACATGCTCTGTACTATGACATTGGGCATCGGCCTTGGCAGACGACGTTGCTGGCATTTCATCGTCTCGGCCATGACTAGTGGCAGCAGCTTCAGCACGAGGTGGAAGTGGATCTTGATCTTTCCCTAATTTTGGAACCTCAACATTTTTGTTCTCCATATTTTAATAGGCACAACTAAAAGGCACCTCAGGTAAACAATGGAGATGGATACTAGTATACAATTATGGACTGCCTGCCGAGTGCAGACACAGAGGTAGCCACAGCCGTGAACTACCGTACTGCACTATGTCTGCTGCTAATATAGACTGGTTGATAAAGAGATGTCTATGTAACTATGTATGTATAAAGAAGAAAGAAAAAAAAACCACGGTTAGGTGGTATACAATTATGGACGGACTGCCTGCCGAGTGCAGACACAGAGGTAGCCACAGCCGTGAACTACCGTACTGTACTGTGTCTGCTGCTAATAATATAGACTGGTTGATAAAGAGATGTCGTAGTAGTATGTATGTATAAAGAAGAAAGAAAAAAAAACCACGGTTAGGTGGTATACAATTATGGACGGACTGCCTGCCGAGTGCAGACACAGAGGTAGCCACAGCCATGAACTACCGTACTGTACTGTGTCTGCTGCTAATATAGACTGGTTGATAAAGAGATGTCTATGTAACTATGTACGTATAAAGAAGAAAGAAAAAAAAACCACGGTTAGGTGGTATACAATTATGGACGGACTGCCTGCCGAGTGCAGACACAGAGGTAGCCACAGCCGTGAACTACCGTACTGTACTGTGTCTGCTGCTAATATAGACTGGTTGATAAAGAGATGTCTATGTAACTATGTATGTATAAAGAAGAAAGAAAAAAAAACCACGGTTAGGTGGTATACAATTATGGACGGACTGCCTGCCGAGTGCAGACACAGAGGTAGCCACAGCCGTGAACTACCGTACTGTACTGTGTCTGCTGCTAATATAGACTGGTTGATAAAGAGATGTCTATGTAACTATGTTTGTATAAAGAAGAAAGAAAAAAAAAACCACGGTTAGGTGGTATACAATTATGGACGGACTGCCTGCCGAGTGCAGACACAGAGGTAGCCACAGCCGTGAACTACCGTACTGTACTGTGTCTGCTGCTAATATAGACTGGTTGATAAAGAGATGTCTATGTAACTATGTATGTATAAAGAAGAAAGAAAAAAAAACCACGGTTAGGTGGTATACAATTATGGACGGACTGCCTGCCGAGTGCAGACACAGAGGTAGCCACAGCCGTGAACTACCGTACTGTACTGTGTCTGCTGCTAATATAGACTGGTTGATAAAGAGATGTCGTAGTAGTATGTATGTATAAAGAAGAAAAAAAAACCACGGTTAGGTGGTATACAATTATGGACGGACTGCCTGCCGAGTGCAGACACAGAGGTAGCCACAGCCGTGAACTACCGTACTGTGTCTGCTGCGACTGGATGATAAATGATATAAAAAAAATATATATATCACTACTGCAGCCGGACAGGTATATATTATATATTATATAATGACGGACCTGCTGGACACTGTCTGTCAGCAGAATGAGTTTTATTTTTATAGAATAAAAAAAACAACAACACACAAGTGAAGTCACACGACGAGTGTTTAACTTTTTCAGGCAATCACAATATAAGTATACTACTAACTATACTGGTGGTCAGTGTGGTCAGGTCACTGGTCAGTCACACTGGCAGTGGCACTCCTGCAGCAAAAGTGTGCACTGTTTAATTTTAATATAATATTATGTACTCCTGGCTCCTGCTATAACCTATAACTGGCACTGCAGTGCTCCCCAGTCTCCCCCACAATTATAAGCTGTGTGAGCTGAGCAGTCAGACAGATATATAATATATATAGATGATGCAGCACACTGGGCTGAGCCTGAGCAGTGCACACAGATATGGTATGTGACTGAGTCACTGTGTGTATCGCTTTTTTCAGGCAGAGAACGGATATATTAAATAAACTGCACTGTCTGGTGGTCACTCACTATATAATATTATGTACTCCTGGCTCCTGCTAAAACCTATAACTGGCACTGCAGTGCTCCCCAGTCTCCCCCACAATTATAAGCTGTGTGAGCTGAGCAGTCAGACAGATATATAATATATATAGATGATGCAGCACACTGGGCTGAGCCTGAGCAGTGCACACAGATATGGTATGTGACTGAGTCACTGTGTGTATCGCTTTTTTCAGGCAGAGAACGGATATATTAAATAAACTGCACTGTCTGGTGGTCACTCACTAGTAAACTCTCTGCACTCTCTACACTTCTACAGTACTCCTCCTAGTCCTAAGATCCAGTAAATCTCTCTCTCTTATAATCTAAATGGAGAGGACGCCAGCCACGTCCTCTCCCTATCAATCTCAATGCACGTGTGAAAATGGCGGCGACGCGCGGCTCCTTATATAGAATCCGAGTCTCGCGATAGAATCCGAGCCTCGCGAGAATCCGACAGCGTCATGATGACGTTCGGGCGCGCTCGGGTTAACCGAGCAAGGCGGGAAGATCCGAGTCGCTCGGATCCGTGTAAAAAAAGCTGAAGTTCGGGCGGGTTCGGATTCCGAGGAACCGAACCCGCTCATCTCTAGTGCACACTAGGGGCTCTCCTGAGCTGCTTAGTGAAAAGTTTTGTTTTAGGTTTTTTATTTTCAGTAAGACCTGCTGGCAACAGGCTCACTGCATCGAGGGACTAAGGGGAGAAGAAGCGAACTCACCTGCGTGCAGAGTGGATTGGGCTTCTTAGGCTACTGGACACCATTAGCTCCAGAGGGATCGAACACAGGCCCAGCCATGGAGTCCGGTCCCAGAGCCGCGCCGCCGGCCCCCTTACAGAGCCAGAAGCAAGAAGACGTCCGGAAAATCGGCGGCAGAAGACATCCTGTCTTCACCAAGGTAGCGCACAGCACTGCAGCTGTGCGCCATTGCTCCTCAGCACACTTCACACTTCGGTCACTGAGGGTGCAGGGCGCTAGGGGGGGGGCGCCCTGAGCAGCAATAAAAACACCTTGGCTGGCGAAAATACATCACATATAGCCCCCAGGGCTATATGGATGAATTTTAACCCCTGCCAGATTACACTGAAAAACGGGAGAAAAGGCAGCCGAGAAAGGGGCGGAGCCTATCTCCTCAGCACACTGGCGCCATTTTCCCTCACAGCTCCGTTGGAGGGAAGCTCCCTGGCTCTCCCCTGCAGTCACTACACTACAGAAAGGGTTAAAAAAGAGAGGGGGGCACTAATTAGGCGCAGTATAAACAATACAGCAGCTATAAGGGGAAAAACACTTATATAAGGTTATCCCTGTATATATATAGCGCTCTGGTGTGTGCTGGCAAACTCTCCCTCTGTCTCCCCAAAGGGCTAGTGGGGTCCTGTCCTCTATCAGAGCATTCCCTGTGTGTGTGCTGTGTGTCGGTACGTTTGTGTCGACATGTATGAGGAGGAAAATGATGTGGAGGCGGAGCAAATTGCCTGTAATAGGGATGTCACCCCCTAGGGGGTCGACACCTGAGTGGATGAACTGTTGGAAGGAATTACATGACAGTGTCAGCTCTTTACAAAAGACAGTGATTGACATGAGACAGCCGGCTACTCAGCTTGTGCCTGTCCAGACGTCTCATAGGCCGTCAGGGGCTCTAAAGCGCCCGTTACCTCAGATGGCAAATACAGACGCCGACACGGATACTGACTCCAGTGTCAACAGTGAAGAGACAAATATGACTTCCAGTAGGGCCACACGTTACATGATTGAGGCAATGAAAAATGTTTTACACATTTCTGATAATACGAGTACCACCAATAGGGGTATTATGTTCGGTGAGGAAAAACTACCTGTAGTTTTCCTGAATCTGAGAAATTAAATGAGGTGTGTGATGAAGCGTGGGGTTCCCCCGATAAAAAAACTGATAATTTCTAAACAGTTATTGGCATTATATCCTTTCCCGCCAGAGGTTAGGGTGCGTTGGGAAACACCCCCTAGGGTGGATAAAGCGCTCACACGCTTGTCAAAACAGGGGCTCTACCCTCTCCTGAGATGGCCGCCCTTAAGGATCCTGCTGATAGAAAGCAGGAGGGTATCCTAAAATGTATTTACACAACATACTGGTGTTATACTGCGACCAGCAATTGCCTCAGCCTGGATGTGCAGTGCTGGGTTGGCGTGGTCGGATTCCATGACTGAAAATATTGATACCCTAGATAGGGACAGTATATTATTGCCTATAGAGCATTTAAAAGATGCATTTCTATATATGTGTGATGCACAGCGGGATATTTTGTCGACTGGCATCAAGAGTAAGTGCGCTGTCCATTTCTGCCAGAAGAGGGTTATGGACACGACAGTGGTCAGGTGATGCGGATTCCAAATGGCATATGGAAGTATTGCCTTATAAAGGGGAGGAGTTATTTGGGGTCGGTCTTTCAGACCTGGTGGCCACGGCAACAGCTGGGAAATCCACGTTTTTACCCCAGGTCGCCTCTCAACATAAGAAGACGCCGTATTATCAGGCGCAGTCCTTTCGTTCCCATAAGGGCAAGTGGGCAAAAGGTTCCTCATTTCTGCCCCGTGACAGAGGGAGAGGAAAAAGGCTGCAGAAATCAGCCAGTTCCCAGGAACAGAAGCCCTCTCCCGCCTCTGCCAAGCCCTCAGCATGACGCTGGGGCTTTACAAGCAGACAGGGAGGCAGTTTTGGAAGCCATTCACAAGCTGTATTCCCAGCAGGTGATAATCAAGGTACCCCTACTGCAACAGGTAAAGGGGTATTATTCCACACTGTTGTGGTACCGAAGCCGGACGGCTCGGTGAGACCGATTTTAAATCTAAAATCTTTGAACACTTACATACAGAGGTTCAAATTCAAGAGAAGGGGACTACATGGTGTCTCTGGACATCAAGGATGCTTACCTTCATGTCCCAATTTACCCTTCTCACCAAGGGTACCTCAGGTTTGTGGTACAGAACTGTCACTATCAGTTTCAGACGCTGCCGTTGGATGGTCCACGGCACCCCGGGTCTTTACCAAGGTAATGGCCGAAATGATGATACTCCTTCGATGGAAGGGAGTTTTAGTTATCCCTTACTTGGACGATCTCCTGATAAGGGTAAGATCCAGGGAACATTTGGAGGTCGGTGTAGCACTATCTCAGGTAGTGTTGCGACAGCACGGTTGGATTCTCAATATTCCAAAATCGCAGCTGGTTCCAACGACTCGTTTTCTGTTCCTAGGGATGATTCTGGACACAGTCCAGAAAAAGGTGTTTCTCCCGGAGGAGAAAGCCAGGGAGTTATCCGAGCTAGTCAGGAACCTCCTAAAACCGAGCCAAGTCTCAGTGCATCAATGCACAAGGGTTCTGGGAAAAATGGTGGCTTCCTACGAAGCAAGCCCATTCGGCAGATTCCACGCAAGAACTTTCCAGTGGGACCTGCTGGACAAATGGTCGGGGTTGCATCTTCAGATGCATCAGCGGATAACCCTGTCACCAAGGACAAGGGTGTCCCTCCTGTGGTGGTTGCAGAGTGCTCATCTTCTAGAGGGCCGCAGATTCGGCATTCAGGACTGGGTCCTGGTGACCACGGATGCCAGCCTGCGAGGCTGGGGAGCAGTCACACAGGGAAGAAATTTCCAGGGCTTATGGTCAAGCCTGGAGACATCACTTCACATAAATATCCTGGTGCTAAGAGCCATTTACAATGCTCTAAGCTTAGCAAGACCTCTGCTTCAAGGTCAGCCGGGTTGATCCAGTCGGACAACATCACGGCAGTCACCCACGTAAACAGACAGGGTGGCACAAGAAGCAGTCAATGGCAGAAGCTGCAAGGATTCTTCGCTGGGCCGAAAATCATGTGATAGCACTGTCAGCAGTATTCATTCCGGGAGTGGACAACTGGGAAGCAGACTTCCTCAGCAGACACGACCTCCACCCGGGAGAATGGGGACTTCACCCAGAAGTCTTCCACATGATTATAAACTGTTGGGTAAAACCAAAGGTGGACATGATGGCGTCCCGCCTCAACAAAAAACTCGACAGGTATTGCGCCAGGTCAAGGGACCCTCAGGCAATAGCTGTAGACGCTCTGGTAACACCGTGGGTGTACCAGTCAGAGTATGTTTTCCCTCCTCTGTCTCTCATACCCAAGGTACTTAGAATTATAAGATGGAGAGGAGTAAGCACTATATTCGTGGCTCCGGATTGGCCAAGAAGGACTTGGTACCCGGAACTTAAAGAGAGGCTCACGGAGGATCCGTGGCCTCTACCTCTAAGAAGGGACCTGCTCCAGCAAGGACCCTGTCTGTTCCAAGACTTACCGCGGCTGCGTTTGACGGCATGGCGGTTGAACGCCGGATCCTGAAGAAAAAAGGCATTCCGGATGAAGTCATCCCTATCCTGATCAAAGCCAGGAAGGATGTAACCGCAAAACATTATCACCGCATTTGGCGAAAATATGTTGCGTGGTGCGAGGCCAGTAAGGCCTGACAGAGGAATTTCAACTGGGTCGATTCCTACATTTCCTGCAAACAGGAGTGTCTATGGGCCTGAAATTGGGGTCCATTAAGGTTTAAATTTCGGCCCTGTCAATTTTCTTCCAGAAAGAACTAGCTTCAGTCCCTGAAGTGCAGACATTTGTAAAAGGGGTACTGCATATACAGCCTCCTTTTGTGCCTCCAGTGGCACCTTGGGATCTCAATGTAGTTTTTGGGTTCCAAAAGTCACATTGGTTTGAACCACTTAAAGATGTTGGCCCTGGCCTTGGCCAGGCGCGTGTCAGAATTGGCGGCTTTATTCTGTAAAAGCCCTTATCTGATTTTCCATACGGACAGGGCGGAATTCAGGACTCGTCCTCGGTTTCTCCCTAAGGTGGTTTCAGCGTTTCACCTGAACCAACCTATTGTGGTGCCTGCGGCTACTAGGGACTTGGAGGACTCCAAGTTGCTAGACGTTGTCAGGGCCCTGAAAATATATGTTTCCAGGACGGCTGGAGTCAGAAAATCTGACTCGCTGTTTATCCTGTATGCACCCAACAAGCTGGGTGCTCCTGCTTCTAAGCAGACTATTGCTCGTTGGATTTGTAGTACAATTCAGCTTGCACATTCTGTGGCAGGCCTGCCACAGCCAAAATCTGTAAAAGCCCATTCCACACGGAAAGTGGGCTCATCTTGGGCGGCTGCCCGAGGGGTCTCGGCTTTACAACTTTGCCAAGCAGCTACTTGGTCAGGGGCAAACACGTTTGCTAAATTCTACAAATTTGATACCCTGGCTGAGGAGGACCTGGAGTTCTCTCATTCGGTGCTGCAGAGTCATCTGCACTCTCCCGCCCGTTTGGGAGCTGTCAAAGTCAGAAAAATATCACGATGCACACTACCATATTTGCACCTCATACAGGTCCGCGCTGCGCATGCGTGCGCTCTCCCGTGCATGCGCATACCCGCTGTTACGTGCACCCGCAGGCGCACGGTATGCAAATTTACGGTAGAGTTTCTGTGTGCCCAGCGTGCGACTCAATCGTTACATATTTTAACTATATAATGTATTTTGTAGATCATGATCCCTTTGATAGAATCTGAAAGTTTAGTTAATGTAGCATGTTCATGGACAAAGAGATCCCTCTTTGTTTGATACGAAGGGTCAGACATGGGTCATACAGTGGTGTTTAGTATCCATCGGAAGAGTATTTAATTAGCAATATTCCGGTGTTGGTTTGAAGCGGATTAATCGCTCGTGCGAATAGTTATGGACATAAGAAGTTTATGTACTTTTACTATTATTTGCACTTACTTATCCATGCGGCGGGAAACCTATTTTCCCACCCACCTGAGCAGTTGGAAATAGACACAGCCCACCTGTATGACTCAACCTATGACCTTTTGTTATAATGCGAAGACTAATTCCTGTGTCCAATGAACAATGAGATTGTAGGGACCATTGAATTGTATTGTGTGTGGGGCATAAATAGACAAGCCGATCATATCCAGTTCACTCTCTTCAACGGTTCTCACCACTGATAATCGGGAGCTGGATATCCAGAGGCGCATGCGATTGTTTCCTTTGTGCGTAAGTTTTCTCCGCAATCATATTGTCTTTATTGTTATTGTAAAGCCATATCTCTCTCTCTCTCTCTCTCTCTCTTCCTCTTTCTCATTTTCCCTTAAACGTAATTGTATTGTATTGTATTTCCTGTGTAGTTACCTGGTTAGTTAGTCTATGTTATATTGTAGTGTATGACTTGTATTGTATTATTCTTTTTCAAGTATAACATTCATATAAGGCGTTAGACCCTAAGCCCGGTATTTGTGTATTTCTTATAGTGTTAAGTATTCTCAGAGCGTCGGTGACGCTCGAACAGCTTTTAAGTTAATAAGGTTACACTGTGTTGCATCCACACTCTATCACTACACTAAGGTTTTCCTGTATAATACATTGTTCATGGTTTACATATAAAGGTTTAACATTGTGAGCGTCAGCGCCGCTGGTGATCTCCTCGTGGTCCCGAGCGTCCGCTACGCTATAGCGAACCATTACGTTAGTCGGCAGCCAATAGCGTGCCTGCCTGTGATCTCTTGGCCGTGAGCGAACGTGACGATTGAGCGTCTCGACTACGGCTAAGCGATTGCTACGCAACGTGCGTACCCTTACGGTACTCCATACGTCAATAGCGTACAGTGTTCTTAGACCTCTTAAAGGGTTTTAAATAAGATAAATATTTGGCTTTATCAGAGCTTTGGTATAATCCCCATGGTCCTTACGGAGTTCCCAGCATCCACTAGGACGTCAGAGAAAATAAGAATTTACTTACCGATAATTCTATTTCTCGTAGTCCGTAGTGGATGCTGGGCGCCCATCCCAAGTGCGGATTGTCTGCAATACTTGTACATAGTTATTGTTAACTAAATCGGGTTATTGTTGTAGTGAGCCATCTTTTCTAGAGGCTCCTCTGTTATCATACTGTTAACTGGGTTTAGATCACAAGTTATACGGTGTGATTGGTGTGGCTGGTATGAGTCTTACCCGGGATTCAAAATCCTTCCTTATTGTGTACGCTCGTCCGGGCACAGTATCCTAACTGAGGCTTGGAGGAGGGTCATAGGGGGAGGAGCCAGTGCACACCAGGTAGTCCTAAAGCTTTACTTTTGTGCCCAGTCTCCTGCGGAGCCGCTGTTCCTGTTATGCACACCAGTGCCTGCAGGAAAGTACTGGTGTCAGAACTGTTATGCACTCCAGTGTCTGCAGGAATGTACTGGTGTTTGAACTGTTATGCAAAACAAATGGACTCACAGACAAACTGGGGAATATGACATAACGTACACAGAAGGTGATAGGGTAACAAAATACACACAAAGTGAACAGAGAAGCCCAGAGGCTAAGGAACTGGGTATCTCCCTTGTATTAGAACTGCTCAGATGTAAAAAGCAAGATGTTGTGTTTTAATACGTAGAGAACCTGAAATGCTGTTGCTAAGGGCAACAGCAAAACCCTAAAGGGTTACCAACGGGTGTGGCAGTAAACTCCTTGGTCAGAGATGGAATGATAGACACAAGGAGAGTCTCCACAATCCTATTTCTCACTTGCAGTGCACAGGTTTTAGCTTACTGCCACTAAACTGACACCTGACACCTAGCACAGTGAGACAGGATTAGACAGGCAAGTCTTAGAATACAGCCGCAAACTTGCTAGGTTCACAGAGTAGTAACAGAACCCCAGCAAGCTAAACGACTGACTCCAGTCTTACTGCTAGGTCTGGATTGGCAGAGTGTAATACCAAATCCCCAGGCCTATTTGCAGTAAGCAACAAACAAATACAAAGCTACACAGTACTGGCTAACTTTCATGAACTGACTAACCAACAAAGATTCAGCAGCATCTGCTTACCCTGAAAAGAGGCCTTATAAAGCAGGTGCTGTCCACGCCCCACTCAGACCTCACAGACTGTGAGCACAAAAACCAGCACCGGATCCCCTGCCGTGCACAGAGCCTATAACCACTGCACAGCAAAAGACCCGAACCGGAGTATCAGCTGCGCTCAGGTTACTCCACTAGCACTTGTCTCCCGGTTGCCATGACGACGTGGCAGCACAGGGCAGGAGACCCTAACAGTACCCCCCCTCTGAAGAGGGGTCAAAGAACCCCTACCACCGGGTTTATCGGGGAACTGCGAGAAGAAAGAGCGTATCAGTCTGGGGGCATGAAGATCACAACTGCGCACCCACGACCGCTCCTCCGGGCCATACCCCTTCCAGTGCACCAAAAATGACAGCCGACCCCGAACCACCTTGGAGTCAAGAATCCTTTCAACAACAAACTCCCTCTGGCCACGTATCAGAAGAGGGGAAGGTCTTCCACTGGAAGAAGGATTACTAATCGCCCGTTTTAAAAGGGAACAATGAAATGTTTTATTGATACCCAAAGAACGGGGCAGATCTAACTGAAATGCCACCGGATTGATAACCCTGGTGATCTTATAAGGGCCGATGAACCGGGGCCCTAACTTATGAGATGGCTGTCTCAACTTCAAATTCTTGGTAGACAACCAGACGAAGTCTCCTAATTTGAAGCTGCAGGGTCTTTTCCGCTTATCAAAAACCCTTTTGGTCACTAATGACACAGACACAAGGGCTTTCTTCACTTTCCGCCAAATACCTCTAAGGACCGAAACCACAGAGGAACCACCAGGCGTGGAGTCCAGGGGGTCAAAAGAATTGGCCTTAGGATGATGCCCATACACACAAAGGAAGGGAGAGATCCCTGTAGCAGAGTGAGCCGCGTTGTTATAGGCAAACTCCGCCATGGACAGATGAGCAACCCAGTCAGTCTGACACTTGGAGACATAACACCTGAGGAACTGCTCCAAGGACTGGTTCACCCTTTCAGTCTGCCCATTAGACTGCGGATGGTAGCCTGACGACAAGCTGACAGAAATCTGGAGATCGGAACAAAATGCCCTCCAGAATTTGGCCACAAACTGGGATCCGCGGTCAGAGACCACATCAAGTGGCAACCCGTGGAGACGCACAACATGCAGCATAAATAATTCAGACAGGCGTCTGGCTGATGGCAGCCCAACCAGTGGAACGAAGTGCGCCATCTTCGAAAACCTGTCAACGACAACCCAGATGGCTGTCATCCCCGAGGATTTGGGCAAGTCCACCACAAAATCCATTGAAATGTGGGTCCATGGCTTAGATGGGATAGAGAGTGGATGTAATGGGCCAACAGGAACCCCTCTAGGAGTCTTATTTCGGGCACAGATGTCACATGCCCGAACCCACTGATCCACATCCTTAGCCACCGAGGGCCACCACACCGCCCTAGATAGCAACTCCCGAGTTCTGGCAATACCCGGGTGACCTGCCGACTTCTTGGCATGGAATTCCAGGAACACTCGCTGTCTTAACCTAGGAGGCACAAACAAAAGACCTGCCGGAAGGTCTGGAGGAGCCTGCTCCTGTGCTCTAAGGACTAATGATAAGAGGTCCTGGGTAATGCCCACTTTAATACATGATGGGGAAACAATGGGCAACGGCTCCTCGGTGGTCTCCTGGATTGGAGCAAAACTCCGCGAGAGCGCATCAGCCTTGATGTTTTTTTGACCCAGGGCGATATGTTATCAAAAAATTAAAGCGAGCAAAAAACAAAGCCCATCGTGCCTGCCTGGCATTGAGACGCTTCGCTGACTCTAAATATGCCAGATTCTTATGGTCAGTGAGAATTGAGACCACAAACTTAGCCCCCTCAAGCCAGTGTCTCCACTCCTCCAGTGCATCCTTAATAGCCAACAATTCCCGGTTACCCACGTCATAATTCATCTCGGCAGGCGAAAATTTACGGGAAAAGTAAGCACAGGGATGAAGGCGATTATCAGACACTCCCATCTGAGAAAGCACTGCCCCAATACCCATCTCAGAGGCATCCACCTCCACCACAAAAGGACGCTCTGGATCTGGGTGTCGCAGCACCTTGGCCGAAACAAATGCCCTTTTGAGACGGGCAAAAGCCGCTTTAGCCTCACAAGACCAGTGAGCAACATCCGCCCCTTTCTTAGTGAGTGCCACCAAGGGCGCCACTATAGACGAAAATCCAGCGATAAATCGTCTATAAAAATTCGCAAAGCCCAGGAAACGCTGAAGCGCCTTCAAACTAGTGGGCTGCACCCAATCCAGGACTGCCTGTACCTTGGAACCCTCCATTTGGAAACCTTCTGGGGAGATAATATATCCTAGAAATGCGATTTGCTGAACTTCAAATTCGCACTTCTCCAGCTTCGCCCCAAGCCGGTGGTCTCTGAGTTTCTGGAGGACTAAGCGTACATGCTTCCGATGTTCCTCCAGGGAATGGGAGAAGATTAGGATGTCATCTAAGTATACAACTAAGAATCTATCCAAATATTCCCTGAGCACATCATTCATGAAATCCTGGAAGACTGCCGGGGCATTACAGAGCCCAAAAGGCATCACCAAATATTCATAATGCCCTGAGTGGGTATTAAAGGCAGTCTTCCATTCATCCCCCTCTCTTATTCGGATTAGATTGTACGCACCGCGTAGGTCAATCTTAGAAAAAATGGTGGCAGTACGAAGCTGGTCAAACAAGACCGAAATGAGAGGCAGTGGGTATGAGTTTTTAATCGTGATACGGTTCAATTCCCTGAAGTCGATGCAGGGTCGCAACGAACCGTCCTTTTTACCCACGAAGAAGAACCCCGACCCAACTGGAGACTGTGAAGGTCTGATAAATCCCTTAGCCAAGTTCTCCTGAATGTACTCTGCCATAGCCTGAGTCTCAGGACGTGACAGGGAGTACAACCTGCTCTTGGGAAGCTTAGCATTTGGCAACAAATCAATGGCACAGTCATAGGGGCGATGGGGAGGTAGTACCTCTGCAACTTTTTTGGAGAACACGTCCGCAAAATCTGCATAACACCCTGGCAATCCTGGCAAACTTAGCTGCGAGAGCCTGACTGGAAGGCTCAAGCAACTCCTGAAACAATCAGTACCCCAACTAAGAATCTCCCCAGAGACCCAGTCAAATTGAGGATTGTGGGCCCTTAACCAGGGTAACCCCAACACCAATGGGGCAAAAGTACAGACAGTCACATAAAAGGACAATTTTTCAGAGTGTGTGGCTCCAATAAACAAAGAAATCTGGCTAGTGCAAGAGGTAATTTTACCTTGGGATAATGGTTCCCCGTTTAACCCACAAATCTCAATTTCCGATGCCAAGGGTACTAAGGGAACAGAGTGTTTCAGGGCGAATTGGCGGTCCATAAAAACCCCGTCGGCCCCACTGTCCACAAAGGCCTCAGTCTTGACAGTTTGACCGAGGATCTTCAAGGTCACCGGAATGATAAAAGTCTTCTTGGGAAATTCTGACTTCTGGCCTGACAGGATATTTCCCATCACCCTCAGGCCCTGAAGTTTTCCGGCTTTTCTGGGCATGATACTACCACATGACCTTTATTCCCACAGTACAAACACAACCCCTGCTGTCTCCTCCGCGTCTTCTCACGCGAGGAGAGGCGGGTAGCCCCAATCTGCATAGGCTCCTCAGAAAATTCCTCAGAGTCTGAGGTTCCCTTGGGAAGGAAGGAAATCTCAGTCTCCCTTTCAAGCCTACGCTCTCTCAGCCGTCTATCCACCCGGATGGATAACTGCATGAGCTGATCCAAGCTATCAGGCAAGGGATATTGTACCAGTTGGTCTTTTAACTGGTTAGAAAGACCTCTTCGGTACTGGTGTCTCAGGGCTGGGTCATTCCACTGGGTATCATGGGCCAACCTCCGAAACTCCGTACAGTAAACCTCAACTGGCCTTCGCCCTTGCTTAAGGATCGAAATCTGAGCCTCGGCTGAGGCCGTCTTGTCAGGGTCATCATACAACATGCCCAGTGCCGTAAAAAAAACATCAACACTTTTAAGCGACGGACAGTCAGGCTGCAACCCATATGCCCAGACCTGTGGGTCTCCTTGTAGCAAGGAAATCACTATGCCCACCCGCTGAATCTCCGACCCAGAAGACTGAGGCCTAAGCCGGAAGTATAGCTTGCAGCTCTCCTTGAAACAAAAGAACTGCGAGCGATCTCCAGAAAAACGATCCGGGAGATTTACTTTCGGCTCCTTAACCCCTGCAGGTGCTGCTGCTGCGGGAGATCCGCCAGCAGCCTGGGAGGTGTGCATTTTAATGGACAAATCATTAAATTGTCGAGTCAGGACCTGCACCTGATCGACCACCTGTTGCAACGTATTTTGAGGGGTATGCTCCATATTCCCACAAAATTTCAACAGGAGTATTAGGCTGCTGAATATGTTATGCACACCAGTGCCTGCAGGAAAGTACTGGTGTCAGAACTGTTATGCACTCCAGTGTCTGCAGGAATGTACTGGTGTTTGAACTGTTATGCAAAACAAATGGACTCACAGACAAACTGGGGAATATGACATAACGTACACAGAAGGTGATAGGGTAACAAAATACACACAAAGTGAACAGAGAAGCCCAGAGGCTAAGGAACTGGGTATCTCCCTTGTATTAGAACTGCTCAGATGTAAAAAGCAAGATGTCGTGTTTTAATACGTAGAGAACCTGAAATGCTGTTGCTAAGGGCAACAGCAAAACCCTAAAGGGTTACCAACGGGTGTGGCAGTAAACTCCTTGGTCAGAGATGGAATGATAGACACAAGGAGAGTCTCCACAATCCTATTTCTCACTTGCAGTGCACAGGTTTTAGCTTACTGCCACTAAACTGACCCCTGACACCTAGCACAGTGAGACAGGATTAGACAGGCAAGTCTTAGAATACAGCCGCAAACTTGCTAGGTTCACAGAGTAGTAACAGAACCCCAGCAAGCTAAACGACTGACTCCAGTCTTACTGCTAGGTCTGGCTTGGCAGAGTGTAATACCAAATCCCCAGGCCTATTTGCAGTAAGCAACAAACAAATACAAAGCTACACAGTACTGGCTAACTTTCATGAACTGACTAACCAACAAAGATTCAGCAGCATCTGCTTACCCTGAAAAGAGGCCTTATAAAGCAGGTGCTGTCCACGCCCCACTCAGACCTCACAGACTGTGAGCACAAAAACCAGCACCGGATCCCCTGCCGTGCACAGAGCCTATAACCACTGCACAGCAAAAGACCCGAACCGGAGTATCAGCTGCGCTCAGGTTACTCCACTAGCACTTGTCTCCCGGTTGCCATGACGACGTGGCAGCACAGGGCAGGAGACCCTAACAGTTCCCCATGGTCCTTACGGAGTTCCCAGCATCCACTACGGACTACGAGAAATAGAATTATCGGTAAGTAAATTCTTATTTTTTCTAGAAAACAAACACTTTGGTTTATCTATAATAGGTGCAGGATGCAGTTCCCACTGAAGCAGTTAGGATGAGTAGATTGTACCTGGGATTCGCAGCTCCAAATTTGCATAATTTAACCCCACCTCCTCCTTGCGGATCTGTGAATTGCGCCATTTTGCCACAATAGGGACGGAACTTAGTGACAAGATAGCCTGGCCCCGCCCCCAAAGTGTCCTGCATTGTCTCCTCTCTGGGCTTCTTCCCGTAGAGATGTATCCAGGAACATAGCGCTGATGCAATGTACCTGGGGACCTGCGCATGTATTAGACTATTGCACAAAGTCAGAGTTAACTGCACGGCCAGAGAGGAAGGGGCCTGCACAGAGCCTGCACATGTTCCCTCAACTCTCTTAAACCACCCCTAAGCAAGCAATATTATTATTATTATCATCATCATCATCATCATCATCATCATTTAATTTATTTATATAGCACCACAAATTGCACAGAGCTGTATAGGGAATATTTGCCATCTATATATCAGCCCCTGCCCAAATAGAGCTTGCATTCTAAATTCCTTATCTTACACATAAAAACTGGTTTTCATTTCATCAGATTTCAAATAATCTACTAGTACAGATTTTTTTTTCTTTTTGGAGTGTCGCAGGAAACTGGAGCATCCGGAGGAAATGAACAGAAACACCAGGAAAACATACAAGCTCCAGTCAAATAAGGCCCACCTGGCCATCTTAGTAATGATCAGGCCATTTCTACACAATTTGGCTCCCACTGGGGGCAGGATGTACTAAGCAGTAACACAGCGGTAAAATCTGTTACCAGCCCGTTGTCTTTTCCCATATGTTCTATTCTCAGCCTGCCATGCTGTCAGTTGTTTAGGCATCTCCAGTTACACGTGACTTCTTTGACACGGTACCAGCTCTCATAGGCGGCCATGTAACAGGAGATGCGGAAGCAACTGACAGCGCAGGCTGAGGATAGAACATATGGAAGCATAGTACATCCGGCCCCCAGTGTGAACAAATAAAAAAAGTCCCACGCCCAAAGGTGGTATGGCCTCTATGTGATGGGTGTGGCTTTGTTGCAAGGCCACCTTGCAGTAAAAGGCTACTTTTTACTGACATAGTGTCCCTTACACCATATTATGCCCCACACAGTAATGTCCCTTGCACCATATTAAGCCACCACAGGAATGCCCCCACCACCATATTATGCCCCACACAGTAATGCCCTGTTACCATATTAAGCAGTCACAGTTATGTCCGTCACCATATTATGCCCCCACTGCAATGCCCTGCAATTCTTCTCTTATTATTATCTCCAGATAACGCTAACAGTAGAAAAATAATGGGCTTGGTGTTCCACTGTAAAGCAACTAACCAGGACTTGGAAGGGTAAATCCCCTGAGACTGGCCCTGCCAAGTGGTACATAAAAATTTCCAGCTCAGTGACATGCGGCCAGGGTAAGCCTCACCTGTCATACTTTAATATACTCCAGAGTTTTGACAATAAAAATGATTAGATTAGAAAAATTATTAGATTAGAATCTGGCTCACACTGCGTGGGGTCAGTCCGCTTTTACGCACTTCGGTACTTCAGCGAATTTGGGTGCAGTGTGCAGAACAGTACAAATACAACAATTTATGTTTTACTTTTTTTTCTATTTTTCCTTTTTTACAGGCAAATATGGAGTCACAACGTGAACGCCATGGGTGGGGCCTGTGGAGTCAGTGCAACAACACTGTGATGGAATTAGACTTATAAGACTAAGAAGACTGGACACAGCCTGTGGATGGACACTTAGATGGACACAGTAATAGCACAGCCTCTTAGAGATGGACACAGTGACAGCCCCACATCCCCTTAGAGATGGACACAGTGCCAGCAGCACAGCCCTTTAGAGATGGACACAGCGCCAGCACCTCAGTCCATTAGAGATGGACACAGTGCCAGCAGCACAGCCCCTTAGAGATGGACACAGCGCCAGCACCACAGTCCATTAGAGATGGACACAGATGGCTGCAGTGTCATTTTTCCATCTTGCTGAAATCCTGACAGCTGATATCTAAAACGTAAGTGTTGCAGGCGTGTTAAGGATAGCACCGGGGAAGGGGGATGGGGAGGTTTAGGCACCACCCAGGGGGTTTAGAGTTTGGCTACGGGGAAGGGGGCATTAGGTTTAGGCACTAAGAGGGGAGGGTTGGGGATACACTGCAGATCCTGGTGGTTTGGGTTTAGGCACCACTGTGGGAAGGATACTGTCAGGCACTAAGGGGGAGGTAAGAGTTAGGCTGCGGGAAGGGATGGTTAGGTGGTAGGGGAGAGGGGGAAACTCTTACCTCCTTCCTGTTGGGATTTCAACTTCATGTATCTTGCATTATTGGTGATAAAAGCCATCATGTTGTTCCTGCAATTGCTTGACCTGGTGTTGAAACACAACTATTTCATATTCAATGGTGACGTGTATTTACAACTACAGGGGTGTGCGATGGGGGAGTGTGCAGTTCCCATGAACGCCAATGCGTTTATATTCAGTATCGACTCGAGGAACATGTTCTTTAGTTATCCATCATATTCTTCAAAGATTACATTTTACAAACGCTACAGAGACAATATGTTTCTCCTCTGGACGGGCTCAAGAGATCAGCATGATGGATAATGTGAATGCTCAAGATGAAAATGTTCAAAACATGTACAATATATCAGTGATAGGACAATTCCCTTTCTTTATGTAAAGGTAATTTACAATGTGCGTAAACTAGCAACTACTTTATTCAGTAAACCGACGGATGGCAATTCCCTACTGCTGGCTTCTAGTCACCACCCCTCACCCCTTAAGAGGGGTCTTCTGTTCAGTCAGTACTTAAAAGTCAGGAGAATCTGTGATACAACCCAAGAGGAGGAGCAACAACTGGCCGTAATGACAAAAAAAAAATTGCAACGGGGATACCCTGAATCGTTTGTTGCAGGAGGCAAGAGCAAGGGCACTGGCGATTCCAAGAACAGACCTTCTTAAAAAATCTGTGAAAAATTACTCAGGGAAGGGAATTGTATTGGTCAATCATTTTTCACAAGCCAGTATGGAACTCACCAGGATAGGCAAGCGTCACTGACCAATTATTAATTCTGACTCTGAACTACCTTTCTTGAAGGACTTTAAACTCATACTCAGACTGAGTGGTACAAACTGACATTTCTGGGCTGGTGCATAAGCATTCCGAATATTTCTTGACTAAAAAACAGGGAATTACCGGTGTTTAAGGTGCAATACCTATGGATTCTTAGAACAGGGTAATATGTTTCCTCAACCCCATACTGATAAGTTAATTAAAATAAAACATGTATTCACTTGTAATTCTACACATGTAGTTTACCATATCAGATGCCCTTGCGGGCTTGTCTATGTGGGGAAAATCATCATAAAATTCAAAGTGTGTGGCAATTAGTCAGAATCATCATATCATCATAAAATCATCATTCAAAGTGCATGGCAATTCACTGCAGTGCTATACGCTTAGCATTGGAGGGGAAACTGTCCAACTGTCCAACCAGCCGGTAGCCAAACATTTCAGAGAATTTAATCATGGCTTCGCTACAATTCGATATAAGATGAATGACCATGTTCCTGAACATCATAGAGGGGGCGACAGAGCAGAAACCCTCTTACAGGCAGAAGCCAGATGGATTTATCTGCTCAACACCGTACATTCACATGGTCTGAATAAACGTTTTGGAACATTTTTAATGTTGGTTCTGTAATTTAGAGATCTATATGAATTCTTGTATGTCTTTTTTAAAATATATACCAACTAAGACAAATATATATATATATATATATTCATAAGTGTTTGGTGTCAACATTTTCTTTAGTGCAATGTATGGTATAGAAAACTTTCATTTTATAGGATATCTTGTTTCGGTCATCTTCTTATTAGGCATATTTTGGCATAGGCAATTATCTATGTTAATGAGTTACCCTATATATACTCAATCTGGCCACAAGATTTCATTACCCCTTGTCGAAGTCAAAAATATGACATAAAAAGAACATACAAACTACACACATATGAGTCGCTATACTTGCAAATACGCGCAGCGAGCACAGCAATATATGGTAACACATGCATTTACACGGACATGCCACAGAGATGGATTCGATACTTATTTCATACAGTACATAACTATAATAATATCAAGCACCAGACATCATGATGATTTAAAATTATATAATGAAGTAATGTCATGTATGTGTATTATTTGAATGAAGCAAGATAGACCTGTCATATTTACTATTAAAGCAACCAGATTAATGTGTAGATTCATTTGATACTTGTTGTTAAGTTGTAGGACATTGCAACAAATAATTATGATTAAATGTATAAAAGCTAAAATCACTTTTATTAGAACAATAGATATTCCAAACAGGTAGTGGACAGGAAGCTCAGGCCAGCCCCTTTGGACGTCCCCAAGGCTGAACCTGATTAGCATATACAAAGAGACTCTTGACTCATCATGAATTAGTAAGTTCCCTCCCCCAAAAACTAGATAACACATTGCTGATCACACAGGAGCTCAGTTCCTGTTTTGGTCTCAGCGTAAGATGGAGTCCCAACATGATTTTACAGAGAGAGAGAGAGAGAGAGATAAGCATTGAGGGAATGGTATTGTATTGCTGGCCTGTAACTGTATGTAACTGTAACTGTATGTAACTGTATGTATTAACTGCTTACTGTATGAGTTGTAACTATAGGTATACTGTACATTATAATATATTGAATCCATATCCTTTTAATAACAAATATATTCATCAATGAGCTTTGGAACTCAGATAATGTGTGGGTGTATTGTTTTCTCTTATGGGATGCAGTGTTTTACGATGTACAGCGCACTTTCATCGGTTATGGTAATAAGATGCGCCTGGCGTCTGTAATATATATTAGAGCGGGCATTTTAAATATTTGTGAGAAAGCAATTTGGCCTTCACAGATGAGGGCTCTTACGGGATATCAGGGTCTTAATGATGCACTGTACGTTACAAACGCGGCCGTAATCGACCGGCTCCGATGGACGCATCGAAACACTGATGAAAATAACATCCACGTGTATTGTTGTGATATCAGTAAGCTAATGATATGAAATTTCAAGGGACAATGCGTTTCTCATAATATTTAAGATGCTAAAATGTATTTTTATTGTTGCAAAACAAAGTTCAAATAAGTCGTGTTGTGTTTGATTCAGATTGGATTGTTTATCTGTTAGGTAGGTTTAAGAGTACATTTAAAAGTTGCTGCATAGCCTTGATATAGTTTTTTTTTTTAAACTCAGGCAAAATAACTTCAGGTGCTTGTATAATGTGTGATTTCTTTGTGACAAAGGAAGCTGCATGGTCTGTCCTCCATTTTGGACTAGCCACATGGCCTGTCCACCATTTTGTGTAAACCTCATGGATGTGGAAGGGGGAGGAGCAGTGGCCATTTTAGGAAGGTCATTTTCTAAATAGCTGATTTTCAGTCTGCTCAGAATAATCCGTTTCCTTGGTCACATCAAACACCATTTCTGAGTTACCAATGCATTTATTTAACCCATGCCATAGTCAATTACAAATAGTTTCAATTGGGCCTAGTGAGAGTAAATGGTAAGATAAATGCTTGGCTTGGGGTAAAAAAAAATTTTTTTTGCACACAGATAGAAAAAGGAAAGAAAAGATTTTGGGGTTTTTTTCTCAGTGCATGTTCTGCAAGATAGCTATCCAATCTGAATCATATCATTTAAATTATTGATTATTGCAAGAGTCATTATAGATCTGTGTGAAATAGGATATATTTGTTGCTATATAGGTAAATTTGAAATAACAGTATTTTAAGGAAGTAAGTGTAAAGACACAAACGCAGGTCTGCATAAAAGTTTATACAGAACAAGTTGTGTCTAGTGGGCAATAGTAATTAGTATTGTTCACATTTATAGAGCTGTGTGATTTTGTTTTATTGCGGACGCAGGGTTTTGTACACGTGTCTCGGACAAAGTACAGGACTGCGCACGCAGCGTAAGAGACACGCACGGTCACGTGTTTACGCAAAGTACGTAAGAATGCGGGCGCTAAGTACAAATTACACAATAGTGTCGTTTAGTTCAAAGGTGGTATAGTAGACATTGAATACAATAGCACAAAACTACCCAGTTTCTAAAGCAGATTAGTATAAAACTTTTGTTTAAACTGTATTGCCTCTGGGGTAGAGCTGCCTATCTGAATGAATTTACATTTTCTGCACAGAAAAACCAAAGCGTATTTGAGTGAGCGAACATAGGAGTGAGTGGATATTGAACCCAGGGAATTCGGGATCCCGTAGTGTGGTACATCAAGTAAATGGAGGCTTGGTGGCGTGAGGCGGCTGACTAACGTTAGAATAAGGTTTAATACGCAAATCGTGAGATTTGCAGAGGAGCGTAATAGGGAATTGTGCATTGTGTATTATTGAAGTAAAAAGGTTTTTTGTTACTCTCCGAGCTGAGGGTCACAGTTTGTACATTGACCCGTGGTTGTACGGCAGATAGGTAACAAGTACCTATACGCTGTGCGATTGGACCGCGCGTTTGTGGGTGCGATAGATACTGCAACTTGATACCCTTTTTACGAGCTTTTTGCGTAGAATCGCGGTATCATTAGCGCTGTATAGGGCATACGCAAGCGTGATTTGTGTATAAGTGTATAGGGAGTTTTCGCTGGTCTCTCTCAGGAAAATCTCCAGCGGCAGATATTTACTGGAAAAGGTAAGTCACTCCTAACACTTCCAGTAAATAGAAACTAAATAGGGCCTCACTGGGTATGCGGTGTTCACTATTGGAGTGAGTCGTGGTACACAGCAGAGAAGGAGCGAGTGAAAGCGCTAGGTGTCTTTCACCGTCTATTTGCGGTGTGCATTGGGGATTGCATTTATTGGCAAAAAGTCCGCTATGGGATCCAATTGCACAAGTAGTGGGCGTTTGGTAGCTAGGGTTCAGGCTGAAGAAGAGTTGGGACCGAGAAGGTCAGACTCAGGACCGAGAAGGTCATAATTGCGACCGAGAAGGTCAGCAAGGTTTATTATGTGTGAAAAGTATGGTTCACACATGGAGGCTTTTTGCAATGAATGGTTATGTATGACTGACAAAGATAGGGTACCATTCCCTAAGGTGGGCAGTTTTGAACCAAAGGTATTGCAGAACTTAAGGATAAGGATATGTCTGATAACATCCAGAAAACAAAGGGTCAGACATACAAAGTGTTTAAACCTGTGGCAGCAAGAGGGGTTGGTGAGTTTGATCCTAAGGTATTGCAGGTGGTATGTCTAACCAAAGTCATATAAGACAAGAATGGAAATATAAGAACTGTTTGAACTTGTAGCAACAATAAACAAGTAGGAAGAAAAGGAAAAAAGAGAATGCAAGTACACCGCCATATGTAGATGTGGAAGCAGTTACGGCCAGCATACAAACTATAGAAAATAATAAAAATATGAAAAATATGACTGTAACCTATATATGTCCTAATGAATGTTGAAGTTTTATTTAGGAGGAGAAGGTGACCTGATTGTTTTCAGCCATTTCTCATGCACTCAGAGGAGTATCCAACCGGTAAAAGAAGAGCAGTAGCCTGTGGGGGAAGTGGCTGAGACCAGTGGAACAGGTAAGTATGGTATCATTCGTGTACATATATAGTAAAACCCAAAAATAAAACAAGAAAGTAACGTCAGAAATGGAGAAAAAACCTGTCCGCACATTAGTATTTGCCAGTAGGAAAGCGGACAGAGACAAGGTAACCCCCGGGTATTTCTTTCAGTTACCATATAAGAAGTATTCATTCCTAGTAGTGCCCCTAGTCAAGATGAGCTCGGAAATGTTTGTTGGACCATGTACAGACCCTTAATACAGGTCGAGAAGGATTGAATGAATACTTCGCATGACCTAGAAGCTTGTTAAACTTTTTTTTTTTTTTGGTCTCTTGCAGAAATGGAAAACTCTCCATCTGTATAAGATCACTGGTAAACACTAATTCGGCAAATGGGAGGTGGCTGTCTCTGTGCAAATGGACGGGCTCAATAAGGCATTGAATGTCAGGGTGCAGACTTCTTTGCAAAATTGGAAAGGGGTCACAGTAGCTAATCTTAGATAGTGTGCTATTGAACATCACAAGAATAGTGCTAGGCGCAGAGAACAACAGGTGGAGAGGTTGAGGACGGTAAGTATACTGGCACATACAGGAAAGACGCATCAGTCCAAACCCCAGATCCCTAATGGTCAATAATATGTTACACTTGTTGGAAGGAAGGGCATTTTGCCAGAGATTGTAGGAGTAGTAGGACACATAGTCAATATAGATCCCCTAGACAGAAAACACAAGCCACATTATTAAACACATAGACGGGACCAAGGGACATATAGTAAGGAATCATAAGCCATATAGAAAACACAGATTCGGCTAATGGGAAGAACAAAATAAATGCAACATTACCCTTTGACAAAACTTTCTGGGGTTAAGATGGGGCCTCTAAACTTTTGCTTCTTTTTCCTAGCAGAAATGGCCCCTGATTAACCTAAATTTTGTTAGATTTGATATATATATATACTATGCTCCCGCTCAGGAAGTACAAAGTATGTTAGACACCCACAAAGACTAATGTCGCATTTTACTGTTCTAGATGCATGTCCATCACAGGTAGAGGAAATTATCTCATAGATACCGGGTTCCCTATGAACTTAGGATGGACAGGACACTGGATTGATGGCTGGGATAGTCCAAATAGCGATACGACAAACACAGAATTTTTTTTAAGGGGAGTAGACCAAGCAGAGAATCACTTCCCCGTAGTGCCCAATTCAGTTGTCAAATTTTAGTAAAATCTTCTCCACCTCTACAAACTCATCTGTCACCAACCTCTATTCTGTTTCTCTACAGTTTCCTCTTCATCTTTTGCGTTCACACAGGGTGGTACAATACATGGACCCAATTACAGTTCAAACTCCACATGCCTAGGTCCTTCAGAGTTCTGCCCGAACCCAGTATATCTCAACAGCACGATGCCACCAGTATTACTGCAGTGTGCCTTGTCATGCACAAAGGGTGGAGAATGGGAATACTGGTGAAGGAAAATTTTGTATAGACACTGATATGCCTGTTGGTGAATGGCAAACCTGACATTTTCTTTTTCACTTTCTTTTTCTTTCTCTCCTCTAGAGATGTTTCTTTTTTCTTTTTCTTTTTTGAGTTATGCTCAAACACACAACAGTTAAATTAAGATACAAAAATTTGTGTTCCCTACAGGAAAAGGCAGTCTGGAGGACAAAGGGGTATGGCCAGGAGTCCTCAGGACTGTGGACAGGTGGACACGTAAGCCAGTAGCCCCCAGAGCATACCTTCCAAGTCTAGCTGAGGTGGCACATGGTCTGACTCATCTAGGCAAAGAGGGTATGTGCAGGCTGATGAGAGCCTACTGGTGTGCGCCAGGATTCTATTCTCATGCAGGTAAGAGAGCAATGACCTGTCTTGCTTGCTTGAGGAAGAATATTGGTAAAGCAATACCAACAGAGCCATCCCATATACCTCCTGCAGACGGATATTTTCAGGAAATACAAATCGACTTCGTACAGTTAACACCCTTTAGGAATTATTGTTATGTATTGGTGTGCACTGATGTTTTCTTAAACTGGGTAGAGGCATTTCCTGCTGCCACGGATGCTGCTGTGTTTACCGCAAAGAAAAATTGCGCAGAAATTTGTGTGTAGATAATGGTACCCCTAGAAGTAGGAGCAAAGCTTGAAATTGTACTATTGTGATCATAGATACTGCCACTAGTATTATGTAGCTTCGGGACCACTCCCAGATCTTCACTCAACGAATCACCCTCTTCGAAATTTGTTTTTGTTTTTGTTTTGGAATTTGTGTCTTTTTTTGGGTTGTTTTTGAAAGACAACCTCATGTCATGATTGATCTGCACAATGATCAGAAATACACCAATGAGGTGACAGTACAGTACCTTATATAGATGAGCCAGCATTTGAGAACTTGACAAAAGAACTTGAAACTGTAGATTGCTGGTATGCCAAATACTAACTGTCTTGATTGTGAACCAAGAGACTGTGTGATTGTTCTTATGCTCAGGTCGCCTAATAGACAGGTGGGAAGGACCATACCAAGTTTTGTTGACAGCACTATCCCAGTGAAAGCAGCCGAGAGAAAGACTTGGGTCCACGATTCCCATTGCAGGAAAGTCGGTAGTCCGGAAGGAACTCGTAAATGGAGTGAGATCGAAAAAGGATCACCAGAGACTATGTTCCGTGAAGACTGAGAGGCGGCACTGTTGAACACTACCTGAGCGTACTAAAGGATTGCAGAAAGACCAGTCATTGTAATTGATTTGTTATGAACAAGAGTTGTTTTGTTCTATTTCTCTATTCTCTCTTTCCCGCTGACAAACATTTTTTTTTTCAGGATATTCTAGTTTTGTGAGGTTTTTTTTTATGAGGAGTCGAGTGTGGGACTGGAACTGGTTCTGGAGGAAGAAGTGATTTCCTTATAGGATCCCAGGATTAGCCTATCAGTTTGTTAAAGTCAGAGAAAAATCAATGTTCTAGTAGTTATGGAGTTCAGAGGTAATCAGGAACAATCAGACAATGGCTATTCACACATTGCAGATAAAGAGCTCATTAATATATGTGGAAGAAAGGTTTATAAGTGGCTCTACCCGAACTCCGAAGGTTTATGTTATTTAGGAAGGACATTACTTATAACCCTTGTTCAATTATTAAACAGACCTAGCTTACGTTCCAGAAATGGAAACAATGGGGTATATTTACTAAGGTCCTGATTTTGACCGAGATGCCGTTTTTTCTTCAAAGTGTCATTTCGGGAATTTACTAAGCAAAAATCTCGGCAGTGATGAGGGCATTCGTAATATTTTGGAAGTCCTAGAAAAAAAACACGAATCAATACACCATCGGTCAAATACGCCTGCAATTTGGTAGAAATCGGTAATTTACTAAAAAGTGCAAATCACAAACACTGCCGACAATAGCCAAACACTGCCGTGCAGAAATACAAATCGTGAAAAAGTGCTAAAAAAAAACAGACCTGCTTTTTTATCCCGTGTTTGGATAGGCATGCACGGATCCATGAGATCCGTGCATGTTTATCAGTGGGAAGGGGATGGGAAATTGTTATTTTTCTGAAAAAAAAAATGCGTGGGGTCCCCCCTCCTAAGCAAAACCAGCCTCGGGCTCTTTGAGCCGGTCCTGGTTGAAAAAATATGGGGAAAAAAATGTCAGAGGTTCCCCCATATTTAAACAACCAATTCAGGGCTCTGCGTCTGGTCCTGGTTCCAAAAATACGGGGGACAAAAAGCGTAGGGGTCCCCCGTATTTCTGAAACCAGCACCGGGCTCCACTAGCCAGATACATAATGCCACAGCCGGGGGACACTTTTATATAGTTCCCGGAGGCCCTGGCATTACATAACCAACTAGTCACCACTGGCCGGGGTACCCTGGAGGAGTGGGGACCCCTTCAATCAAGGGGTCCCCCCCTCCAGCCACCCAAGGACCAGGGGTGAAGCCCGAGGCTGTCCCCCCCCATCCAAGGGCTGCGGATGGGAGGCTGATAGCCGTTGTGTAAAAAAATGAATATTGTTTTTAGTAGCAGTACTACAAGTCCCAGCAAGCCTCCCCCGCAAGCTGGTACTTGGAGAACCACAAGTACCAGCATGCGGAGGAAAACCGGGCCCGCTGGTACCTGTAGTACTACTACTAAAAAAATACCCCAATAAAAACATAAGACACACACCTTGAAAGTATAACTTTAATGCATACATCCACACCTCCATATACACATACTTACCTTATGTTCACACGAGGGTCGGTCCTCTTCTCCATGTAGAATCCATGGGGTACCTGTTGAAAAAATTATACTCACATAATCCAGTGTAGAAGGCTCTTCTTGTAATCCATTTGTAATCCAGGTACTTGTCAAAATAAAAAAAACGGACACCCGACCTCGCACTGAAAGGGGCCCCATGTTTTCACATGGGACCCCTTTCCCCGAATGCCAGAAACCCCCTCTGACTTATGTCTAAGACGGTTCCATCAGCCAATCAGGGAGCGCCACATTGTGGCACCCTCCTGATTGGCTGTGTGCTCCTGTACTGTATGACAGGCAGCACACGGCAGTGTTACAATGTAGCGCCTATGCGCTCCATTGTAACCAATGGTGGGAACTTTGTGGTCAGCGGTGAGGTTACTTTCGGTCAACCGCTGACCACAAAGTTCCCACCATTGGTTACAATGGAGCGCATAGGCGCTACATTGTAACACTGCCGTGTGCTGCCTGTCATACAGTACACGAGCACACAGCCAATCAGGAGGATGCCACAACATGGCGTTCCCTGATTGGCTGATGGAACCGTCTTAGACATAAGTCAGAGGGGGTTCCTGGCATTCAGGGAAAGGGGTCCCATGTGAAAACATGGGGCCCCTTTCAGTGCGAGGTCGGGTGTCCGTTTTTTTATTTTGACAAGTACCTGGATTACAAATGGATTACAAGAAAAGCCTTCTACACTGGATTATGTGAGTATAATTTTTTCAACAGGTACCCCATGGATTCTACATGGAGAAGAGGACCGACCCTCGTGTGAACATAAGGTAAGTATGTGTATATGGAGGTGTGGATGTATGCATTAAAGTTATACTTTCAAGGTGTGTGTCTTATGTTTTTATTGGGGTATTTTTTTAGTAGTAGTACTACAGGTACCAGCGGGCCCGGTTTTCCTCCGCATGCTGGTACTTGTGGTTCTCCAAGTACCAGCTTGCGGGGGAGGCTTGCTGGGACTTGTAGTACTGCTACTAAAAACAATATTCATTTTTTTACACAACGGCTATCAGCCTCCCATCCGTAGCCCTTGGATGGGGGGGACAGCCTCAGGCTTCACCCCTGGTCCTTGGGTGGCTGGAGGGGTGACACCTTGATTGAAGCGGTCCCCACTCCTCCAGGGTACCCCGGCCAGGGGTGACTAGTTGGTTATGTAATGCCAGGGCCGCCGGGACCTATATAAAAGTGTACCCTGGCTGTGGCATTATGTATCTGGCTAGTGGAGCCCGGTGCTGGTTTCAGAAATATGGGGGACCCCTAAGCTTTTTGTCCCCCGTATTTTTGGAACCAGGACCAGGCGCAGAGCCTGGTGCTGGTTGTTTAAATATGGGGGAACCTCTATCATTTTTTCCCCCATATTTTTGCAACCAGAACCGGCTCAAAGAGCCCGATGCTGGTTTGGCTTAGGATGGGGGACCCCACGCAATTTTTTTTTTAAATTTTAACACTGATTTTATTTTTTTTAAAGGTGCACAATGAAGCCCAGCACAGATCTCTCAGATCCGGACGAGATTCTTTGTATTAAAGTCGACAGTGTTTAACAAGTCACTCACGTAAAACACTGCCAAATAAAACGAATGACATCGACATCGGTAAAACCGAAAATGCAGAATACGGCAGTTTAGTAAATTAGTCGTACTAAATTCAAAAAGTTGCAATTTTACACTTTCGATGTCATTCGTGATTGAACTTTGACCTCAAACGGGAAAATACGAATCTTAGTAAATATACCCCAATGTTCAGAAAATGATAGGAATATGTAGATCATGAAAATGTGATATGTCACTGTCACGATTTGTTTGTGTCTTCTTCATCTACCAAGCAGAACCTCAATCGAATCCAAACATCAGTGTACAAAGACGTAGGTACATGTATGTGTGAAATGTTCATCGCAAATCAGACATTATAGGCCAAATCACTGTCCCAGCATACTCTATAGGTTGAATGTTGTCCCACACCCAACCAGTGGTCCCGTGACCGCCGAGTGCATATAGAGGATGTCTCGTCCTCCTCCCTGTCTTCCCCAAATATAGACAAGTGTCTGATTTGCAAAATTAATACATACCTGTGTCTAGGTCACCGATTATTGTATGAAATATTTTTTCTCTTATGTTAATAATTGATGGCAGTTATTGTTTACTGCCAAAGGGTGGACTGTCGAAGTCAAAAATATTACATAAAAAGAACATACAAATTACACACATATAAGTCGCTATACTTGCAAATATGCGCAGCGAGCACAGCAATATAAGGTGACACACGCATTTACACGGACATGCCACAGAGATGGATTCGACACTTATTTTATACAGTACATAACTATAATAATATCAAGCGCCAGACATCATGATGATTTAAAATTATATAATGAAGT
Organism: Pseudophryne corroboree; assembly: GCF_028390025.1. Classification (NCBI taxonomy): domain Eukaryota; kingdom Metazoa; phylum Chordata; class Amphibia; order Anura; family Myobatrachidae; genus Pseudophryne; species Pseudophryne corroboree. The sequence goes on along the minus strand of NC_086449.1, from coordinate 693,666,343 downwards.
AATGTCATGTATGTGTATTATTTGAACGAAGCAAGATAGACCTGTCATATTTATTATTAAAGCAACCAGATTAATGTGTAGATTAACTTGATACTTGTTATTAAGTTGTAGGACATTGCAACAAATAATTATGATTAAATGTATAAAAGCTAAAATCACTTTTATTAGAACAATAGATATTCCAAACAGGTAGTGGACAGGAAGCTCAGTCAGCCCCTTTGGATGTCCCCAAGGCTGAACCTGATTAGCATATACAAAGAGACTAGTGACTCATCATGAATGAGTAAGTTCCCTCCCCCAAAAACTAGATAACACATTGCTGATCACACAGGAGCTCAGTTCCTGTTTTGGTCTCAGCATAAGATGGAGTCCCAACATGATTTTACAGAGAGAGAGGGAGACATAAGCATTGAGGGAATGGTATTGTATTGCTGGCCTGTAACTGTATGTAACTGTAACTGTATGTATTGACTGCTTACTGTATGAGTTGTAACTATAGGTATACTGTACATTGTAATATATTGAATCCATATCCTTTTAATAACAAATATATTCATCAATGAGCTTGGGAACTCAGATAATGTGTGGGTGTATTGTTTTCGCTTATGGGATGCAGTGTTTTGCGATGTACAGCGCACTTTTATCGTATATGGTAATAAAATGCGCCTGGCATCTGCAATATATATTAGAGCGGGCATTTTAAATATTTGTGAGAAAGCAATTTGGCATTCACACCCTGAAGAAGTCAGAAGGTTGAGATGTGGTCCTCCATAGTTTAAACGCATTGGGTACTGTGGCTACATGCTGCTAATCAGATAAACTATCCTTTCTCTGATACAATGTATGGGCATTTGCTAATGGCACTGTGTTTTACACTTTTATACTTTTTTAGTAAATTGAATAACACTATGTATGTTTTTATATTTATTTATGGATGTTTATTAAAAGTCTTTGAAAAACTCCATATGGTTAGATTGCATGTGGATTACTTCAGGATTTCAGAAAAGCTCAATTTTACTATTTGGTACAAGTCCACTGTTTAAAACATACACACAATAGGTGGTGTTCAAGATCTATTGCACCAGGAGGTATTTGTTTATATTAGAGATGTGCACCGTGCCATTTTTAACTGATCTGTATTTGGTTCTAATTTGTCGGCCAGCTTTGGATTTGCCAAATCGCTGTGACTGGCTTTGGATTTGGATTTTTTTTTTATTTTCAAAAAAGCTAAAATCACTTAATTTGGGCCTTTTTTCATCCCTAGAGTATTATTACCATCAATAGCATTAATTTACAGTCATTTCCACTCAATTTTGACCACCTTACAGCTCAGAATGTTGTTTTCATCCACCTTAGGCCAAAGTCTGCAGCGAGCTGGCTGGTTTACTAAGTGACAGAGCAGCTGCACAAACACGTAGCAGTTTATAGCATATTTATGAAACACTGACACACAGCAGTGGGAGAAATGAACAGTGGTGCAAGATGGAGTTGTCCTTGGGACCATCCCACCCACCCTTATGTTGGATATCAAAAAAGGACATGCACACTTTAACAAACCAAGCCCTCCAGCGACAAGGACTGCAGCTATTGTGGCTGAAGTTCTTGGTTTGTTTGGGCCTCCACAAAACATGCTATCAATTGGCTTAAGGCAACAGCTTTAAGGTGTCTAGATGTAATTTGCATTGCCATCATCATCCTCACCCACATCAGTTTGTATATCCTCCTCACACAATAATAATTCATCCTCGCTGGAACCCACTATTACAGAAGTCTCTGTACTTTGACGTAATTGCCAGGAAAGGAGGTCCTTGAGGAATTTCCAGTTCATTTTGATGAACATTATCTTTTCCACATTTTCAGGAAGTAGCCTCCTATGCCAATCGCAGACAAGGTTCCCGGCTGTGCTGAAAACTCTCTCTGAGTATACACTGGAGGGTGGGCAGCTTAAGTAATGCAAAGCCAGTTTGTACAAGGGCCTCCAAATTGACTTTTTTGCCTTCCAGTACTCGAAGGGACTCTGTGACATGCCTGTTTTTACAGTGTCATGAAAATAATCCTCCACCATTCTTTTGATGGTGACTGTATCAGATGGAGTTACGGTAGAGGTGTCATAAATGCTGGCCAATTCATTCAGACCTATGCACATGTCAAAGTGTTGTGTTGTCTTTTCTGCATCACCACTAGGTCTTTTGGGAAAGGTAATATTTTTCTTGGCTGCTGCCAAAGAAACAGAAGGAGACATTGTAGTGCCACGAGTCACTTGTGCTGCCAACTTGATCACCAGGAGCTTTTTGCATCTCTTAAGATATGGGTCAGTTGGAAAGAAAGACAGCATATGACTTAAACCTAGGATCAAGTACGGTTGCCAAAATGTAGTGATCCAATGTCAAGATATTGGCAAACCTTGAATCCTGGCGAAGAGAATCAAGGACTTGATATACGAGTCCGTCATACTTTGTGGATTTGCTTTGTTTTATATCCTCCTTCAATTTAGCCAGCTGATTTTCCAAAAGACTAATTAGGGGACTCACCTGGCTCAAGCTAGCATTGTCAGTACTCACTTCACAGGTGGCTACTTAAAAGAGTTTGGGCACCTTGAAAGTATTCTCCACTGTGCTGAGCTAAGCTACTTTTCCCTCCTCTTCCAAAGTCATGACTTGTTGTATAGCTGTGGATGGCTTTTTGTTGTTCCTCCATCCGCTAAAGCTTAAAGGGTGAAGTTCCACCTTGTTACCACCTCTTGCTTCAGTTGATGACAGGGCAAATTAAACTGTTCTTGCAGGTGCTGCAATCTCCTGCATGCTGTTGCCGAATGCCAAAAACGTTCCGAAATCTTTCAGGCCACAGACAGAATCTCCTGCATGCCCCTGTCATTTTTAAAAAAAAACCCAGTGGGCTGTCACAGTCATATAATCTTTAGGTTAAGTGAACGATGGGTACAATGGCATTTTGTAGGGCAATAAGTAGATTTCTTAAGTCCTGGTACAACCAAGGAATGGCTTTTCAGCTAAAATGGAACTGACATGGAACTTGGTACCGGGCACGGTTCCGGTATGAATGGTCGACCATGTTATGGTTTACAGTCATTAGGTCGACCACTATTGGTCGACGTTGACATGGTCGACATGGACACATGGTCGACACATGAAAATGGTCGACACATGAAAGGTCGACACATGAAAAGGTCGACATGAGTTTTTTTACTTTTTTTGGTGTCGTTTTTTGCGTAAAGTGACTGGGAACCCCAATTAGTGCACCGCGTCCCCTCGCATGGCTCGCTTCGCTCGCCATGCTTCGGCCATGGTGCCTTCGCTCCGCTACCGCTTCGCTCGGCACAGATTACCGTTCCAATCGTAGTCCACGTGGATCGTAAAGTATGGAAAAGTTCCAGAAAAGAAAAAAAAGTTAAAAAACTCATGTCGACCTTTTCATGTGTCGACCGTTCATGTGTCGACCATTTTCATGTGTCGACCATGTGTCCATGTCGACCATGTCCATGTCGACCAATAGTGGCCGACCTAATGACTGTCGACCGTAACATGGTCGACCATGTGAACGGATACCACCGGGCACAGGACCTCAAGTAACTGTGTAAAACCCATTGCATTAATGGCAAATATTGGACGCAGATCTAATACTAGCATAGCAGTCATGGCATCAGTGATCCGCCGTGTGACTGGGTGAGAACTGTCATATTTGCTCCTCCTTGCAAAGGATTGTTTAACAGTCAATTGTTTTGTGGAACAACTACTAGCAGTCTTCTTTATCCACTTCTGGAATGAAGATCCACCCCCAGCAGCAGGCCTAGCTCTCATGGATTCTTCTGAGGAATCCTGGAAAGAAGAGCGGTCACCTAGCATTAACAAATTGGTCCCAGGACTATCTCTGATTATTAGTGAGGATATTGAGGATGAAGGTGTTGGTGTTGGAGATTGCAGGTTCTGGGATCTAGTAGAGAGAAGGGAGCTAGCTGATGCTGGACTGCATGCTGTTATTTTTAAAGCACCAGTTGTAAATGTTATAAAATGCTTGTCATGAACTTACTGCAAATAATGTAATAGGGTGGAGGTTCCTAGATGCTTAACATCCCTACCTCTACTTACTGTGGTTACACAAAGGCTACAGATTGCTTGACAAAAGTTGTCAGGATTTGGGTAAAAATAATTCCACACAGCCGAGGTGGATTTGTTGGTCCTATGTTCAGGCATGACAGTGGCTTTCTTCTTAACATAGCCAAGAGATACTTCCACTGGTGCCTGACTAACACAAACAACATCCTCATCCTCAACATCCTCATTGGTGTCAGCGTCATCTACACATATCTCTCCCTAATCATTTTGCAATTCCACGGTAATATCTTCAATTTCTGTGTTACAGGTTGAGTCTCCCTTATCCAAAATGCTTGGGACCAGAGGTATTTTGGATATGGGTTTTTTCCGTATTGTGGAATAATTGCATACCATAATGAGATATCATGGTGATGGGACCTAAATCTAAGCACAGAATGCATTTATGTCACATATACACCTTATACACACAGCCTGAAGGTCATTTTAGCTAATATTTTTTATAACTTTGTGCATTAAACAAAGTGTGTCTACATTCACACAATTCATTTATGTTTCATATACACCTTATACACACAGCCTGAAGGTCATTTAATACAATATTAATATAATATCGCACTCTCACTCAAAAAAGTCCGTATTTCGGAATATTCCATATTTCGGAATATTTGGATACGGGATACTCAACCTGTATCAGCAACACTTATGCTGCTCATCCCCATATATGCAGAGGGAGCAGAAATGGTGGAAGGTGGCTTCTCTGAAAGGTTAGGCTCACACATAGGACTCGAGGACACACTTAGACTCCTCTCAGGGTTTTGTTAAATTTCTGTTTCTGAATGGACAGTTTATTTTACTGCCTTAGCGGTTTTTAATTTTTGTTATACCTCTTCTAGACTCAGAGCAAAAATGTCTTGCTTCTTCGTGAGAGGCAGATGAAGATGCCTCACTGACAGTTTCAGAATCACCACTCAGAAATAAAGGCCAAGGCCTGAGTCTTTACTTGCCACTGCGTATGGTGAATGGCATGTTGCCAATTTTATATTTCTCTGCAGGAACAAACTTTCTCTTTATTAGAGCCTGAGGATTTTTTATTTATTTACTACTATAGACCCTCTATGCCCTTGAGCATCAGCGTTAGTAGATGACGTTAAAGGACTAATATCTGAATCATGACTGGTGGCAGCAGCTGGAGCACTAGTGTTTGGTTCTCTAAGCTGATTGTTATCCAGTTTTTAAATTCAAAGATCACTGTGTGGCGTCAGACCGCTTTTACACACAAGCACTAGGGTACTACGATTTACTGGGGTGCAGTGTGCAGTACAAACAATATGAATACAACAATTTTTGTTATTTTAAACTAACAGCTTGGCCCACACTGTGTGGAGTCAGACCGCTTTTACACTCACACACTGGGGTACTATGGTGTACTGGGGTGCAGTACACAGTACAAACAATTTGAATATGACACTTTTTATTTTTATTTATTTAAACTAGCAGCTTGACCCACACTGCGTGGAGTCAGACCGTTTTTACACAAATGCACTGAGGTACTACATTTACTGGGGTACAGTTCGCAGTACAAACAATTTAAATGCAACACTTTTTCTTTTTTTAAACTAGCAGTTTGGGCCACACTGCGTGGAGTCAGAATGCTTTTACAGACACGCACTGGGGTACTACGGTGTACTGGGGTGCAGTGCGCAGTATAAACAAATAATACAATACTTTATTTTTTTATTAACAATAATATGGAGTTACACTGTGAGCAAAGAGGGTGGGGCCTGCATAGTCAGTGCAGTACCACTGTGAAGGACTTTGGGCACTAGACACAGTGACAGCACCACAGCCCTTTAGATGGACAGTGAGTCATGACAGCACCACAAACCCCTAGCTGGACATGATGACTGACAGCCCCTTAGATAGACACACTGATTGACAGCCCCTTAGGTGTACATTATACACTGACTGACTGACAGCCCCTTAGATAGACACACTGACTGAGAGCCCCTTAGATGTACACTATACACTGACTGCCGCTTAGATGTACACAAGTGACAGCCCCTTAAATGTACCCTACAAACTGATTGACATCCCCTTAGATGTACACAAGTGACAGCCCCTTAGATGTACTCTACACATTGACTGACGGCCCCTTAGGTGTACATTACACACTGACTGACAGCCCCTTAGATGTACTCAAGCCCCATTGATGGACACTCTGACTGACAACCCTGGGCCCTTATATAGACTATCTGACTGACAGCCCAACACCACAGAGCACAGTGCAGCACAGGAGCGTTTAGTGAAATGGCGCCGAGTCCTGGCCATGGCACCTTATATGCACTCCAAGTCCCATGAGAATCCAACACGGGGCGATGACATTCCGAGCCTGACAGGAAGTCCCTGAACCAGGCTCAGAAGCGACTTGGATCACCCTTTTTGTAGTGGTCCCGATTCAAGGTAATCCGAACCGCTCATCTCTAGTTTATGTAACTATAATATATTTGTAAATGGGTGGTACCGGGCGCTAACTGCGTCCATTGATCTTGACAGAGTTTTATGACAATTTAATAATTCTTGTAAACACTTTGCACTCCCCTCTTTATAGGGTGGCTGCCCGTACCCCAGAGTCCCGTTGTTCAGACGGTTGGTAAATCTATAAGAAAAAATTGATAATGGCGCCCTCTAGTGCATTATTTCAGTTTATTACTCGATCCTTCACCAGGAAATAGCACCCTAAGAGAAATTGGAAAATCACCATCTATGTTGGAATTTTTCACCATGTGAGTGCTTGTGGTCTTGTTAATGGGGTAGACCCAGCCACTTTGGTGTGATGTTCGTGGAGTCACTCAGATCGTGGTCTCAAGATTCCTCATATTGTGCCCACTATATAGAGAGAGAAAAGGACCGCAATAGTGTATTGCCACAAACATATAAACAAGTTTATTTATACAACCAGTATTGTCTGTACAATTTAAAAAACATATAAAAGCTTATCTGGGTATTCTTCCCAAGGAATCCTCAGTCAGGTAGTAAGGTAAGTATGTCCAAATCACTCAACGTGTTTTTATCCCTTGACTAATTGCTGGACTTCTTCAGGAGTGTGGATACTGAGCACCCATTCCCTACCTTTATACTAGAGATGTGCACCGGACATTTTTCGGGTTTTGTGTTTTGGTTTTGGATTCGGTTACGCGCCGTGTTTTGGATTCGGACGCGTTTTGGCAAAACCTCCCTGAAATTTCTTTGTCGGATCCAGGTGTGTTTTGGATTCAGGTGTTTAAAAAAAAAAAAAAACTCAAAAAAAGCTTAAATCATAGAATTTGGGGGTAATTTTGATCCCATAGTATTATTAACCTCAATAACCATAATTTCCACTCATTTCCAGTCTATTCTGAACACCTCACACCTCACAATATTATTTTTAGTCCTAAAATTTGCACAGAGGTCGCTGGATGACTAAGCTAAGCGACCCAAGAGGCCGGCACAAACACCTGGCCCATCTAGGAGTGGCACTGCAGTGTCAGACAGGATGGCAGATTTAAAAAATAGGCCACAAACAGCACATGATGCAAAGAAGAAAAAGAGGCGCAGTGAGGTAGCTGTATGACTAAGCTAAGCGACTCAAGTGTGCGGCACAAACACCTGGCCCATCTAGGAGTGGCACTGCAGTGTCAGACAGGATGGAACTTAAAAATACTAGGCCCCAAACAGCAAATGATGCAAAGAAGAAAAAGAGGTGCAAGATGGAATTGTCCTTGGGCCCTCCCACCCACCCTTATGTTGTATAAACAGGACATGCACACTTTAACAAACCCATCATTTCAGTGACAGGGTCTGCCACACGACTGTGGCTGAAATGACTGGTTGGTTTGGGCCCCCACCAAAAAAGAAGCAATCAATCTCTCCTTGCACAAACTGGCTCTACAAAGGCAAGATGTCCACCTCCTCCTCATCGTCCGATTCCTCACCCCTTTCACTGTGTACATCCCCCTCCTCACAGATTATTAATCCCCACTGGAATCCACCATCTCAGGTCCCTGTGTACTTTCTGGAGGCAATTGCTGGTGAATGTCTCCACGGAAGAATTGATTATAATTCATTTTGATGAACATCATCTTCTCCACATTTTGTGGAAGTAACCTCGTACGCCGATTACTGACAAGGTGACCGGCTGCACTAAACACTCTTTCGGAGTACACACTGGAGGGGGGGCAACTTAGGTAAAATAAAGCCAGTTTGTGCAAGGGCCTCCAAATTGCCTCTTTTTCCTGCCAGTATACGTACGGACTGTCTGACGTGCCTACTTGGATGCAGTCACTCATATAATCCTCCACCATTCTTTCAATGGTGACAGAATCATATGCAGTGATAGTAGAAGACATGTCAGTAATCATTGGCAGGTCCTTCAGTCCGGACCAGATGTCAGCACTCACTCCAGACTGCCCTGCATCACCGCCAGCGGGAGGGCTCGGAATTCTGAGCCTTTTCCTTGCAGCCCCAGTTGCAGGAGAATGTGAAGGAGGAGCTGTTGACGGGTCACGTTCCGCTTGACTTGGCAAGTGTCTCACCAGCAGGTCTTTGAACATCTGCAGACTTGTGTCTGCCGGAAAGAGAGATACAACATAGGCTTTAAACCTAGGCTCGAGCACGGTGGCCAAAATGTAGTGCTCTGATTTCAACAGATTGACCACCCGTGAATCCTGGTTAAGCGAATTAAGGGCTCCATCCACAAGTCCCACATGCCTAGTGGATTCGCTCCGTTTTAGCTCCACCTTCAATCTCTCCAGCTTCTTCTGCAAAAGCCTGATGAGGGGAATGACCTGACTCAGGCTGGCAGTGTCTGAACTGACTTCACGTGTGGCAAGTTCAAAGGCTTGCAGAACCTTGCACAACGTTGAAATCATTCTCCACTGCGCTTGCGTCAGGTGCATTCCCCCTCCTTTGCCTATATCGTACGTAGATGTATAGGCTTGAATGGCCTTTTGCTGCTCCTCCATCCTCTGAAGCATATAGAGGGTTGAATTCCACCTCGTTACCACCTCTTGCTTTAGATGATGGCGGGGCAGGTTCAGGAGTGTTTGCTGGTGCTCCAGTCTTCGGCACGCAGTGGCTGAATGCCGAAAGTGGGCCGCAATTCTTCGGGCCACCGACAGCATCTCTTGCATACCCCTGTCGTTTTAAAAAAAATTCTGCACCACCAAATTCAATGTATGTGCAAAACATGGGACGTGCTGGAATTTGCCCACATGTAATGCACGCACAATATTGCTGGCGTTGTCCGATGTCACAAATCCACAGGAGAGTCCAATTGGGGTAAGCCATTCTACGATGATGTTCCTCAGTTTCCGTAAGAGGTTGTCAGCTGTGTGCCTCTTATGAAAAGCGGTGATACAAAGCGTAGCCTGCCTAGGAACGATTTGGCGTTTGTGAGATGCTGCTACTGGTGCCTTCGCTGCTGTTCTTGCTGCGGGAGGCAATACATCTACCCAGTGGGCTGTCACAGTCATATAGTCCTGAGTCTGCCCTGCTCCACTTGTCCACATGTCCGTGGTTAAGTGGACATTGGGTACAACTGCATTTTTTTAGGACACTGGTGACTCTTTTTCTGACGTCTGTGTACATTCTCGGTATCGCCTGCCTAGAGAAATGGAACCTAGATGGTATTTGGTACCGGGGACACAGTACCTCAAGCTATTCTCTAATTCCCTGTGAATTAACGGTGGATACTGGACACACGTTTAACACCAACGCAGCTGCCAAGACCTGAGTTATCCGCTTTGCAGCAGGATGACTGCTGTGATATTTCATCTTCCTCGCAAAGGACTGTTGGACAGTCAATTGCTTACTGGAAGTAGTACAAGTGGTCTTCCGACTTCCCCTCTGGGATGACGATCGACTCCCAGCAGCAACAACAGCAGCGCCAGCAGCAGTAGGCGTTACACTCAAGGATGCATCGGAGGAATCCCAGGCAGGAGAGGACTCGTCAGACTTGCCAGTGACATGGCCTGCAGGACTATTGGTTTTCCTGTCTAATGAGGAAATTGACACTGAGGGAGTTGGTTGTGTGATTTGCAGGAGCTTGGTTACAAGAGGAAGGGATTTAGTTGTCAGTGGACTGCTTCCGCTGTCACCCAAAGTTTTTGAAATTGTCAATGACTTCTGATGAATGTGCTCCAGGTGACGTATAAGGGAGGATGTTCCTAGGTGGTTAACGTCCTTACCCCTACTTATTACAGCTTGACAAAGGCAACACATGGCTTGACACCTGTTGTCTGCATTTCTGTTAAAATAATTCCACACCGAAGAGGTGATTTTTTTTTGTAATTTGACCAGGCATGTCAATGGCCATATTCGTCCCACGAACAACAGGTGTCTCCCCGGGTGCCTGACTTAAACAAACCACCTCACCATCAGAATCCTCCTTGTCAATTTCCTCCTCAGTGCCAGCAACACCCAAATCCTCATCCTGGTGTAGTTCAACAGTGACATCTTCAATTTGACTATCAGGAACTGGACTCCGGGTGCTCCTTCCAGCACTTGCAGGGGGCGTGCAAATGGTGGAAGGCGCCACCTCTTCCCGTCCAGTGTTGGGAAGGTCAGGCATCGCAGCCGACACAATTGGACTCTCCTTGGGGATTTGTGATTTAGAAGAACGTACAGTGCTTTGCTGTGCTTTTGCCAGCTTAAGTCTTTTAATTTTTCTAGCGAGAGGATGAGTGTTTCCATCCTCATGTGAAGCTGAACTACTAGCAATGAACATAGGCCAGGGCCTCAGCCGTTCCTTGCCACTCCATGTGTAAATGGCATATTGGCAAGTTTACGCTTCTCCTCAGATGCTTTTAATTTGGATTTTTGGGTCATGTTACTGAACTTTTGTTTTTTGGATTTTACATGCTCTCTATTATGACATTGGGCATCGGCCTTGGCAGACAACGTTGATGGCATTCCATCCTCTCGGACATGACTAGTGGCAGCAGCTTCAGCACGAGGTGGAAGTGGATCTTGATCTTTCCCTATTTTACCCTCCACATTTTTGTTCTCCATTTTTTAATGTGTGGAATTATATGCCAGTAATATATCAATAGCAATGGCCTACTGTACTGTACTATATATGTATACTGTTGGTCACCAAAATGCTGCACTGTAATACAATATATACTGCTCACAAAAATGCTGCACAGATTTGGAATGGATACGTGCAGTGACACAGAGCTGTAAGATACAGCAATGGCCTACTGTACACAACTATATACTGTTGGGTCACCAAAATGCTGCACTGTAATACTATATATACTGCTCACAAAAATGCAGCACAGCTATGGAATGGATACGTGCAGTGACACAGAGCTGCAAGATACAGCAATGGCCTACTGTACACAACTATATACTGTTGGGTCACCAAAATGCTGCACTGTAATACTATATATACTGCTCACAAAAATGACGCACAGATATGGAATGGATACATGCAGTGACACAGAGCTGCAAGATACAGCAATGGCCTACTGTACACAACTATATACTGTTGGGTCACCAAAATGCTGCACTGTAATACTATATATACTGCTCACAAAAATGCCGCACAGATATGGAATGGATACTTGCAGTGACACAGAGCTGCAAGATACAGCAATGGCCTACTGTACTGTACTACTATAATTATTATATATACTGGTGGTCCCCAGTCCCCACAAAGCAGCACACTGATCAGATATTTGAAGCACACTGAGCACAGATATGGAGCGTTTTCAGGCAGGGAACGTAGATATTTTCAGCACACTGAGCACAGATTATTTGCAGCACACTGAGCACAGATATTTGCAGCACACTGAGCACAGATTACGGAGCTTTTCAGGGAGAGAACGCAGCCACGTCCTCCCCGTTCAATCTTCAAAGCACGAGTGAAAATGGTGGCGACGCGCGGCTCCTTATATAGAATACGAATCTCGTGAGAATCCGACAGCGGGATGATGACATTCGGCCGCGTTCGGGTTAACCGAGCAAGGCGGGAGGATCCGAGGCTGCCTCGGAACCGTGTAAAATGGATGAAGTTCGGGGGGGTTCGGATCCCGAGGAACCGAACCCGCTCATCTCTACTTTATACCATACACAATGAGTTTAATTGGGGGCGTGTTAAGCACTCAAATGTCAGAAAGTAACATCATTTTCTGTGTGCATCGCTCAGGAAGGCCCCCATGTGATTTTCTGGAAGAAATATGTGAACGCGGCTTCTCGCTGTGACGTCAGCGTGTTCGTGATGTCATAGCATAATAGTGCCGTTCGTTCGTTCTCCTGGTCAGAGTGCGCATACGTAGCAGAGTGAATGCGGTCACAGTGCCGCCTCAACATATCATGCACTCAGCTAATCGGAAGAGGAAAGCCGGCAGCCATTTTTGAGTAATTCAAATAAATAAATGTCCTCATAGCTGAAGTCACATTAAAAATAAAAACAAAAAAGCAACCAAGCTCATTATTAATAACATGAATAAAGGGAATATGGGTCATCTGACTACGAAAAACAATAGAACTAGCATAGATATAGGCATAGAAAACAACATACAGTAATAAAGTCCTGGTAAACATTAAAAGATAATATTGCAAAGTGTCACCAATCATTAAATTACATTAAGAGTTGAAGGGAGCCTATCATAAATAAGCTAATGATTATAAAATTATAAATACACTGCTCAAAAAAATAAAGGGAACACTTAAACAACACAATGTAACTCCAAGTCAATCACACTTCTGTGAAATCAAACTGTCCACTTAGGAAGCAACACTGATTGACAATCAATTTCACATGCTGTTGTGCAAATGGAATAGACAACAGGTGGAAATTATAGGCAATTAGCAAGACACCCCCAATAAAGGAGAATTTCTGAAGGTGGTGACCACAGACCACTTCTCAGCTCCTCTGCTTTCTGGCTGATGTTTTGGTCACTTTTGAAAGCTGGCGGTGCTTTCACTCTAGTGGTAACATGAGACGGAGTCTACAACCCACACAAATGGCTCAGGTAGTGCAGCTCATCCAGGATGGCACATCAATGCGAGCTGTGGCAAGAAGGTTTGCTGTGTCTGTCAGCGTAGTGTCCAGAGCATGGAGGCGCTACCAGGAGACAGGCCACATGTGGAGGTTGTGCTTACAGCCCAACACTGTGCAGGACGTTTGGCATTTGCCAGAGAACACAGGCTCTCACTGAGCACATGTGACAGACGTGACAGAGTCTGGAGACGCCAAGGAGAACGTTCTGCTGCCTGCAACATCCTCCAGCATGACTGGTTTGGCAGTGGGTCAGTAATGGTGTGGGGTGGCATTTCTTTGGGGTGCCGCACAGCCCTCCATGTGCTCGCCAGAGGTAGCCTGACTGCCATTAGGTACCGAGATGAGATTCTCAGACTCCTTGTGAGACCATATGCTGGTGCGGTTGACCCTGGGTTCCTCCTAATGCAAGACAATGCTAGACCTCATGTGGCTGGAGTGTGTCAGCAGTTCCTGCAAGATGAAGGCATTGATGCTATGGACTGGCCCACCCGTTCCCCAGACCTGAATCCAATTGAGCACATCTGGGACATCATGTCTCGCTCCATCCACCAACGCCACGTTGCATCACAGATTGTCCAGGAGTTGGCGGATGCTTTAGTCCAGGTCTGGGAGGAGATCCCTCAGGAGACCATCCGCCACCTCATCAGGAGCATGCCCAGGCATTGTAGGGAGGTCATACAGGCACGTGGAGGCCACACACACTACTGAGCCTCATTTTGACTTGTTTTAAGGACATTACATCAAAGTTGGATCAGCCTGTAGTGTGCTTTTCCACTTTAATTTTAAGTGTGACTCCAAATCCAGACCTCCATGGGTTAATAAATTTGATTTCCATTGATAATTTTTGTGTGATTTTGTTGTCAGCACATTCAACTATGTAAAGAACAAAGTATTTAATAAGAATATTTCATTCATTCAGATCTAGGATGTGTTATTTTAGTGTTCCCTTTATTTTTTTGAGCAGTGTATATATTTACCTGAGGAAAATGCCATAATAAACACGGCATTGAAACGTTGTTTCTTTATACTGCTTACCTGCGAGTTTTGTTGTTACAAGCCACCAGGAGTGCCACATTCTTTGGCCATGTATGTGATTTAACATGGAGGCACCCGGTGCAGTGAATCTATCAACGGAGAGCCGGATCATATGGACTGTATGTATATATATATATATATATATATATATATATATATATATATATAGATATGTATGATATAGATATAATTAACATTAAGATGATTTATATTAAATTTAAAAAGAGCATAATTAAAGAGTAAAGCGGTTGATTATTACAGAAAAGGTGCTATTTCACAGTTATCATTTAACCCATTTGGATGAAGGGTGTTGAGTTCATAAATCCAATACATCTCACGTTGGGAAAGTTTTTTCTCCAGATCTCTACCTCTTGGTCCCCGTTGTACCAGTTCAATGGCCTTGAATTTCAAACCTGATACATCTGATGCATGATAATTCTTGAAATGTTTGGGAATTGTGTGATTCTCTTGTTTGTTTTAATACTTCTTACATGTTCCTGTATCTGAATTTTTAATTGACGTTTAGTTTTCCACACATATTCAATTTGCAGGGGCATTCTAATATGTATATGACCCCTGATGAGTTACAGTTGATAATTTCTTGTATGGGATACCTTCTGGAGACATTAAAATTTAGTATGCTCCGTGTGTTTGGATGTGCCTATTGACAAATGACACAGTGCCGACATTTGTAGGACCCTTTCATATATTGTCCCCATAGACCCTTCTTGGGTTCATTCTTGCTTAGCATGCTGAAGAGCCAAGTGGTCTTTAAGATTCTTTGCCTTTTAGAAAATAACTTTTGGTTCAGAGGGTAAAATTGTATTTAAAATGGGGTCTCTTCAAAATATCTCAATGTTTGGTCAATATTCTCTTTATTTCTTTTTCTTGGTCATAATATGGTGTAATGAAGCTAACGTTATTTCTCTCCTGTTCCTCACTTTTATTTTTATATAACAACAGTTCCTCTTTTGATCTCATTTTGGTCTTCCTTATTGCCTCCTCTGTCAGTTCATTCGGATATCCTCTCTCTGTGAACCTCTTCTTATAAAGCTGTAATTGAGCTTCACATTGTTCTTTGTTACTGCAATTTCTTTTTACCCTGCAGAATTGAGAGTAAGGGAAAGCTCAACACCACAGAGCAGAGTGCAGAACGGGAGCATTCAGTGAAATGGCGCCGTGTCCCGGACGCGGCGCCTTATATGCACTCCAAGTCCAACGTGGGACGATGACATTTGGCCTTGCTCTGACATTCCGAGCCTAGCTTGGAAGAGGCTTGGATCACCCTTTTCAGAGCAGTCCAGATTCAAGGTAATCCGGGCCGCTCATCTCTAGTATATATATATATATATATATATATATATATGGTAAATCAATCAGATTTTGTGCTATGCCAATGCCAGTGTGTACAAAAAGTATCCAATAATCAATAATTGTCCATAGGTAGTAAGAAATGCATAGCAAAATCTACTTGTGCAATAATATACAGTATGAACACCACCAGTGTATATTGTATCAAATATAAGTGGACCAATAACAAATAGATAATTTATAGCAGCTTATATTAAATCTTGTAATGATCCACACAAAGGACCTTATTCAGGTATGTTAGCAAACCAAAAAAGCACACTAATGGGCAAAACTATGTTGCACTGCAGGTGGGGCAGATATAATATGTGTTGAGAGATTTAGATGGGGGTGGGGTGTGTCCAAACTTAAATCTAAATTGCAGTGTAGAAATTAAGCAGCCAGTATTTACCATGCACAGAAACAATATATCCAACCCAAATCTAAATCTCTCACGTTTCATCTAGGAGGATATGTGTACTATTCTTTTGACTTCCTCAGGGGTAATAAATCATACACACACACACACACACACACACACACACACACACACACACACACACATATGGCAGTGGCTGGTGAAGAGGCGCACAGGCATTTAAAATGTGGCTCTGGCCGTCAGCCAATCAGAGCTCACAGACCAGCAGCGGTGGCTCCTGATTGACTGCCGGCCCACAAGCTTTGATTGGCTCACAAGCTGGTCACATATTTAAAATGTCCACTGGGAATTGGACACAGTGAGGGGCAGGAGAGACACACACTGTGCTCTCCTCCCCTCAGACACAGACGGCAGCAGCAGAAGAGGGATGAGCACTACTGAGGGCAAAATGTGTAACTGGCACTACTGGAAGCATTGTGTATTTTGCACTGCTCAGGGAGCATTGTGTATCTGGCACTACTCTGGAGGCATTGTGTGTCTGGCACTATACTGGGGACATTGTGTATCTGGCACTATACTAGGGGCATTGTGTATCTGACAATATACTGGGGGAATTGTGTATCTGGCACTATACTGGGGCAGTGTTTATATATGGCAATACTTAGGTTATTATTTGTTTATATGGCACTACTGGGGGCATTATGTGTATAGATGGGACTACTGGGGGCATTATGTGTTAAAAAAAAAGTGTATTTATTCTGAGAGAAATATGTATTAAACAAAGATTTTTTTATTTAATTTACTTTTCCCTGCTTATACAGGAGGCTCTTCTGCAGGCTGTAGGCCAGCTTGAAGCCTCTTTTCCTGAGATTTATTTTGTCAAATTTTCATTAAAGAGATCACTATGCAATGCATTGCTTGTCTCTGGTGATACATTGCCACAAGAGCCAGGAAACAATATACCTAAACCACATATAATAATAAACAAAATGCAATCCCAATGCCCACAGCATTTTTCGGCAAAGCCAGTTTCTCCATTGAACAGGAGCTTCGTGGGACAATATAGCTAACTTCTTAATTTCCAGGATCTTTATTTGCAGTCCTACAGTGTATTTTGGGAGATTTGCCAGTGAAAATGTTGTTCCTAGCAATGTCATTATTATTAAATAACTGTACTGTGTAATTTCCTTAACTGTGTACTGGATGCAATGTTCACAATCCTTTCTCATTCTCAGAGCTTTTAACATTAACATCTATTAAAGAGGAGCATTTGAATTGATGAAGAAAATATGTTGTCAGCTGCTACACAGAAGTTAACTATTAAATGCAGCCTTGTGTTTTGATATATTTGATGAGTTTTTGGGGACATCTAATATCCTTTGAATTTACAGTAGGGGTACAACCAGACATACTGTATTGTATATAGTATTTTCAGCAGTGATTTTCAACCTTTTTTAACTCATGGTACTCTGAACAAGATTTTAAATTTGCCAAGGCACACCATTGTCCCCCACGGGGTGGGGGGAGGGGTAAAACACACACACACATAGGCCCCCATAGAAAAAAAAAAATATATATATATATGGGCCTTTGTATAAAAATTGCTATTCACAGAAAAAACAACTACATAGGCCCCCATAGGGAACAAAACCAATCATATTGACCGGTCCCCACAGATAAAAACCAACAAACAACCACACCGCTCCCCACAGGAAGAAAAAAAATTGCATTGGCTGGCCCCTACAAAACAACAAACAATCACATTGCTACCCACAGAAAAACAATCACATTGCTCTTCATAGAAAAAAAATAACTATCACATTGGCCCCCACTTAAAAAAATAAAATAACACATTGGTTCCTACCCCTTGTTAATAGCTGAGATGGGAGCTCACTGTTGTCCCTGTCCCTTATCAGCTGGGGTTGCTCAGTCACACTCACAATGCAGAGCATTGAGCAGTGTGCAGGGGCATGCTGGCTGGCTGGTGGATGGGCATGCAGATGTGCTGGCTGGCAGGCGTGCAGGTGGGTTTGCATGATGGCAACATGGTATGCGTGATGTCACGCTGCTGCATCTCCATAGGTCATGGCTGTGATGCACCTGAGCCACCCAGGGGAGCCCATCACTGCCCAGTTATTCTGTTGAACTGAAGGCAGCTCTTACTGCGCTGACTCCGCCGCACGCTTGACAACTACTGGCGGCACAGTAGTGTGCCGCAGCACAGTGGTTCAAAAATGCTGATTTATAGGCTCAAGATGATTTAAAGTACTAACTGTAACTGTGTAGAATATACAGTTATAAAACACTACAGTAACCTGCCATAAAATGTGTTTCATTTTATAAAATCTAATTATTGATTGAATAATTAAAATGAGTAACCCAGTGAAACTCCAAACTTTAGAATAATAACAAGCTGCATATTAGGTGATTCTCATATGTAGATGCCTAATAATAGTAGTTTTACACTGGTCACATCATGGTTTCTGGAGATGTTTATTCACCTCTATCCTGGTTTATTGCAATGGAGGGATTTCTTAACCTCAATAAGTCGGGACCAACGTGTTTTTTATTGCTCCTGTAGAATGCTGATTAGCCAAACACCAATATCTGCAGTAAGTACATTTAACGAGAAGCAACAAGAATGTTTGATGGGTTTATCAGTCCATAAAAAATAATTGTATAGTAAAACTGAAAAGAAAAAAGTAATAATATACATAACCAATACCACTCCAACATTGACAAATGTGAAATAGGCCACACCCTGATCCCCAAACTCTGCACTGATCCACCTAGAAACACCTAATTTTGTCAAAGGCCTGACACTTTCACAGGCCACAAAATGGGGCAGACCATTAGGGAAGTCTCCATGCTGTACACAGTTTAATACTTGTCAAATTATACAAACAGGTTCCCCTATCTACCCTTGAGTTCCCCTATCTACCCTTGGTCCCAGTTAATTTGGAAAATCAACACTATTTTACAGGGGCAAATGGAGGGGGTTTCCAAATGTTTGATTTTAGAGTGACTGTCACCAGTCCTTGAAAGAAACATAATTAGCATATAACAAGCTCTGCCCCATACAAAATGCAGTTTATGGATTACAATACTTCAGACATACAGTATGCAGGCCCAATGATCATAATAACCCACATACCAGATTCTCTCTATGGTGCAATGATTGTGCACTCAGATCCACAGACAGCATACACAGCAGGCTTGATAGGAAAATCTGCTGCCACTGGGCATGTACAGCAGCTCTATTCTGCCCTTTATACTTTCTTTAGGCTGTTGGGAAAGGGGGTATCCGGTCAACTAGAAACCCCCCCCCCCCCCCCCTCCAATGTCTATGTGTTTGCCTATGGTGCTCTGTTAAGAATATAATTTCCTGACAATCCTACAATTGTGATCAGTTTATAGATTTCTTTTTGGCAAGAGCTTAATTCTGGTAATACAATATATTTCTTCTGCATATTAAATGTTTCACACCTGTCCCTCATGCCGTTATTTCAAATGATTTACAGTGCTAGCTAGGGTTCTTCACCCATAAATGTTTTGTGTTGTAAAAAGCTCATGGAAGTCTTTAAAGTGTTTGTTAAGTTATACAGTACATTGTAATTAGTTTGCCAAACCTAATACAAATCACATTTACTGACTAACAATAATAAAATTGAAGTACCAGCTAAATATCCAGAATAATTAAAGGAATCATTTTTACTCTGGTATAATTAGCTAATTCGCTTTACAAACATTTATTAAAATGAATTCACATTTTATTATTCCATAGGTAGTTACACAATAGTGTTTGGAAAAAGAAATTATGAAGCAAGCCCTTAGTATCCAGCCCTCCACAATTAAGACGAAGACTCCCTGAGTAATATCAATCTGGAATAGACTAATTAGGTTTGGTTTGATATCCATTCATTTCTTCTATTGCCTTTGAGCAAATTGTTTATTAGAGAAAGTTATTTCACACAAATCAAATCAAACTGGGTAAACCTTTATATTTGAGAGAAACTTTAGCCATCAGTCAATTAATCCATTATTTTCTCAAGACACTTTTATTTAACAAGCAGATCGCATTAGCCACAATTTAGATATCATGTGATTCAATTACAAAGAAAAATTTATTGACAGCTTCTTTAATACTTTTATTATGAGCAAAAATGGAATTTTCTGTGTGTTATGAGTGTAAAACAAATCCCGGTATGAATATATTCTGAAGACTGTAAGGCTTGTTAGCAGCCAAAAAGTAATAATAAGAGAAACGAAATCATAAATTGAATGTTCGGAATTCAAAAAATGTTTTAGGAGTATGAAGTAAAGACTAAAACGTATATGATTATAGTAACATTGGGGTAAATGTATGAAGCAGTGATAAGTGTGGAGAAGTGAGCCAGTATAGAAGTTGCCCATCGCAGCCAATCAGCATTGAAGTAACATTTATCATTTGCATACTATAAAATGATATAGAGCAGCTGATTGGTTGTTATGGGCAACTTCTCCACTAACTCACTTCTCCACTCTTATCACCGCTTCATACATTTACCCCATAGTAACATAGTTTCTGAGGTTGAAAAAAGACAATTGTCCATCAAGTTCAACCTGTTAGTGATCTCATATACTGTAATATTATTAAGACTATTTTTACTGTGGTGAGTGTATAGCCGTTATATCAAGTACTCCTTATTTTTTTTATTATATTTTATTTTATTACTATAGTGTTATGCACACCAGTGCCTGCAGGAATGTACTGGTGTCTGAACGGATAGGTATGCAAAACAAATGGACTCACAGACAGACTGGGGAATATGACATAACGTACACAGAAGGTGATAGGGTAACAAAATACACACAAAGTGAACAGAGAAGCCCAGAGGCTAAGGAACTGGGTATCTCCCTTGTATTAGAAATGCTCAGATGGGAAAAGCAAGATGTTGTGTTTTAATACGTAGAGAACCCGAAATGCTGTTGCTAAGGGCAACAGCAAAACCCTAAAGGGTTACCAACGGGTGTGGCAGTAAACTCCTTGGTCAGAGATGGAATGATAGACACAAGGAGAGTCTCCACAATCCTAATTCTCACTTGCAGTGCACAGGTTCAGCTTACTGCCACTAAACTGACCCCTGACACCTAGCACAGTGAGACAGGATTAGACAGGCAAGTCTTAGAATACAGCCGCAAACTTGCTAAGTTCACAGAGTAGTAACAGAACCCCAGCAAGCTAAACAACTGACTCCAGTCTTACTGCTAGGTCTGGATTGGCAGAGTGTAATACCAAATCCCCAGGCCTATTTGCAGTAAGCAACAAACAAATACAAAGCTACACAGTACTGGCTAACTTTCAGGAAATGACTAACCAACAAAGATTCAGCAGCATCTGCTTAAACTGAGAAGAGGCCTTATAAAGCAGGTGCTGTCCACGCCCCACTCAGACCTCACAGACTGTGAGCACAAAAACCAGCACCGGATCCCCTGCCGTGCACAGAGCCTATAACCACTGCACAGCAAAAGACCCGAACCGGAGTATCAGCTGCGCTCAGGTTACTCCGCTAGCACTTGTCTCCCGGTTGCCATGACGACGTGGCAGCACAGGGCAGGAGACCCTAACAGTACCCCCCCTCTGACGAGGGGTCAAAGAACCCCTACCACCGGGTTTATCGGGGAACTGCGAGAAGAAAGAGCGTATCAGTCTGGGGGCATGAAGATCACAACTGCGCACCCACGACCGCTCCTCCGGGCCATACCCCTTCCAGTGCACCAAAAATGACAGCCGACCCCGAACCATCTTGGAGTCAAGAATCCTTTCAACAACAAACTCCCTCTGGCCACGTATCAGAAGAGGGGAAGGTCTTCCACTGGAAGAAGGATTGCTAATCGCCCGTTTTAAAAGGGAACAATGAAATGTTTTATTGATACCCAAAGAACGGGGCAGATCTAACTGAAATGCCACCGGATTGATAACCCTGGTGATCTTATAAGGGCCGATGAACCGGGGCCTAACTTATGAGATGGCTGTCTCAACTTCAAATTCTTGGTAGACAACCAGACGAAGTCTCCTAATTTGAAGCTGCAGGGTCTTTTCCGCTTATCAAAAACCCTTTTGGTCACTAATGACACAGACACAAGGGCTTTCTTCACTTTCCGCCAAATACCTCTAAGGACCGAAACCACAGAGGAACCACCAGGCGTGGAGTCCAGGGGGTCAAAAGAATTGGCCTTAGGATGATGCCCATACACACAAAGGAAGGGAGAGATCCCTGTAGCAGAGTGAGCCGCGTTGTTATAGGCAAACTCCGCCATGGACAGATGAGCAACCCAGTCAGTCTGACACTTGGAGACATAACACCTGAGGAACTGCTCCAAGGACTGGTTCACCCTTTCAGTCTGCCCATTAGACTGCGGATGGTAGCCTGATGACAAGCTGGCAGAAATCTGGAGATCGGAACAAAATGCCCTCCAGAATTTGGCCACAAACTGGGATCCGCGGTCAGAGACCACATCAAGTGGCAACCCGTGGAGACGCACAACATGCAGCATAAATAATTCAGACAGGCGTCTGGCCGATGGCTGCCCAACCAGTGGAACGAAGTGCGCCATCTTCGAAAACCTGTCAACGACAACCCAGATGGCTGTCATCCCCGAGGATTTGGGCAAGTCCACCACAAAATCCATTGAAATGTGGGTCCATGGCTTAGATGGGATAGAGAGTGGATGTAATGGGCCAACAGGAACCCCTCTAGGAGTCTTATTTCGGGCACAGATGTCACATGCCCGAACCCACTGATCCACATCCTTAGCCACCGAGGGCCACCACACCGCCCTAGATAGCAACTCCCGAGTTCTGGCAATACCCGGGTGACCTGCCGACTTCTTGGCATGGAATTCCAGGAACACTCGCTGTCTTAACCTAGGAGGCACAAACAAAAGACCTACCGGAAGGTCTGGAGGAGCCTGCTCCTGTGCTCTAAGGACTAATGATAAGAGGTCCTGGGTAATGCCCACTTTAATACATGATGGGGAAACAATGGGCAACGGCTCCTCGGTGGTCTCCTGGATTGGAGCAAAACTCTGCGAGAGCGCATCAGCCTTGATGTTTTTTGACCCAGGGCGATATGTTATCAAAAAATTAAAGCGAGCAAAAAACAAAGCCCATCGTGCCTGCCTGGCATTGAGACGCTTCGCTGACTCTAAATATGCCAGATTCTTATGGTCAGTGAGAATTGAGACCACAAACTTAGCCCCCTCAAGCCAGTGTCTCCACTCCTCGAGTGCATCCTTAATAGCCAACAATTCCCGGTTACCCACGTCATAATTCATCTCGGCAGGCGAAAATTTACGGGAAAAGTAAGCACAGGGATGAAGGCGATTATCAGACACTCCCATCTGAGAAAGCACTGCCCCAATACCCATCTCAGAGGCATCCACCTCCACCACAAAAGGACGCTCTGGATCTGGGTGTCGCAGCACCTTGGCCGAAACAAATGCCCTTTTGAGACGGGCAAAAGCCGCTTTAGCCTCACAAGACCAGTGAGCAACATCCGCCCCTTTCTTAGTGAGTGCCACCAAGGGCGCCACCATAGACGAAAATCCAGTGATAAATCGTCTATAAAAATTCGCAAAGCCCAGGAAACGCTGAAGCGCCTTCAAACTAGTGGGCTGCACCCAATCCAGGACTGCCTGTACCTTGGAACCCTCCATTTGGAAACCTTCTGGGGAGATAATATATCCTAGAAATGCGATTTGCTGAACTTCAAATTCGCACTTCTCCAGCTTCGCCCCAAGCCGGTGGTCTCTGAGTTTCTGGAGGACTAAGCGTACATGCTTCCGATGTTCCTCCAGGGAATGGGAGAAGATTAGGATGTCATCTAAGTATACAACTAAGAATCTATCCAAATATTCCCTGAGCACATCATTCATGAAATCCTGGAAGACTGCCGGGGCATTACAGAGCCCAAAAGGCATCACCAAATATTCATAATGCCCTGAGTGGGTATTAAAGGCAGTCTTCCATTCATCCCCCTCTCTTATTCGGATTAGATTGTACGCACCGCGTAGGTCAATCTTAGAAAAAATGGTGGCAGTACGAAGCTGGTCAAACAAGACCGAAATGAGAGGCAGTGGGTATGAGTTTTTAATCGTGATACGGTTCAATTCCCTGAAGTCGATGCAGGGTCGCAATGAACCGTCCTTTTTACCCACGAAGAAGAACCCCGACCCAACTGGAGACTGTGAAGGTCTGATAAATCCCTTAACCAAGTTCTCCTGAATGTACTCTGCCATAGCCTGAGTCTCAGGACGTGACAGGGAGTACAACCTGCTCTTGGGAAGCTTAGCATTTGGCAACAAATCAATGGCACAGTCATAGGGGCGATGGGGAGGTAGTACCTCTGCAACTTTTTTGGAGAACACGTCCGCAAAATCTGCATAACACCCTGGCAATCCTGGCAAACTTAGCTGCGAGAGCCTGACTGGAAGGCTCAAGCAACTCCTGAAACAATCAGTACCCCAACTAAGAATCTCCCCAGAGACCCAGTCAAATTGAGGATTATGGGCCCTTAACCAGGGTAACCCCAACACCAATGGGGCAAAAGTACAGACAGTCACATAAAAGGACAATTTTTCAGAGTGTGTGGCTCCAATAAACAAAGAAATCTGGCTAGTGCAAGAGGTAATTTTACCTTGGGATAATGGTTCCCCGTTTAACCCACAAATCTCAATTTCCGATGCCAAGGGTACTAAGGGAACAGAGTGTTTCAGGGCGAATTGGCGGTCCATAAAAACCCCGTCGGCCCCACTCTCCACAAAGGCCTCATTCTTGACAGTTTGACCGAGGATCTTCAAGGTCACCGGAATGATAAAAGTCTTTTTGGGAAATTCTGACTTCTGGCCTGACAGGATATTTCCCATCACCCTCAGGCCCTGAAGTTTTCCGGCTTTTCTGGGCATGATACTACCACATGACCTTTATTCCCACAGTACAAACACAACCCCTGCTGTCTCCTCTGCGTCTTCTCACGCGAGGAGAGGCGGGTAGCCCCAATCTGCATAGGCTCCTCGGAAAATTCCTCAGAGTCTGAGGTTCCCTTGGGAAGGAAGGAAATCTCAGTCTCCCTTTCAAGCCTACGCTCTCTCAGCCGTCTATCCACCTGGATGGATAACTGCATGAGCTGATCCAAGCTATCAGGCAAAGGATATTGTACCAGTTGGTCCTTTATCTGGTTAGAAAGACCTCTTCGGTACTGGTGTCTCAGGGCTGGGTCATTCCACTGGGTATCATGGGCCAACCTCCGAAACTCCGTACAGTAAACCTCAACTGGCCTTCGCCCTTGCTTAAGGATCGAAATCTGAGCCTCGGCTGAGGCCGTCTTGTCAGGGTCATCATATAACATGCCCAGTGCCGTAAAAAAAGCATCAACACTTTTAAGCGACGGACAGTCAGGCTGCAACCCATATGCCCAGACCTGTGGGTCTCCTTGTAGCAAGGAAATCACTATGCCCACCCGCTGAATCTCCGACCCAGAAGACTGAGGCCTAAGCCGGAAGTATAGCTTTCAGCTCTCCTTGAAACAAAAGAACTGCGAGCGATCTCCAGAAAAACGATCCGGGAGATTTACTTTCGGCTCCTTAACCCCTGCAGGTGCTGCTGCTGCGGGAGCTCCGCCAGCAGCCTGGGAGGTGTGCATTTTAATGGACAAATCATTAAATTGTCGAGTCAGGACCTGCACCTGATCGACCACCTGTTGCAACGTATTTTGAGGGGTATGCTCCATATTCCCACAAAATTTCAACAGGAGTATTAGGCTGCTGAATATGTTATGCACACCAGTGCCTGCAGGAATGTACTGGTGTCTGAACGGATAGGTATGCAAAACAAATGGACTCACAGACAGACTGGGGAATATGACATAACATACACAGAAGGTGATAGGGTAACAAAATAAACACAAAGTGAACAGAGAAGCCCAGAGGCTAAGGAACTGGGTATCTCCCTTGTATTAGAAATGCTCAGATGGGAAAAGCAAGATGTTGTGTTTTAATACGTAGAGAACCCGAAATGCTGTTCTAAGGGCAACAGCAAAACCCTAAAGGGTTACCAACGGGTGTGGCAGTAAACTCCTTGGTCAGAGATGGAATGATAGACACAAGGAGAGTCTCCACAATCCTAATTCTCACTTGCAGTGCACAGGTTCAGCTTACTGCCACTAAACTGACCCCTGACACCTAGCACAGTGAGACAGGATTAGACAGGCAAGTCTTAGAATACAGCCGCAAACTTGCTAAGTTCACAGAGTAGTAACAGAACCCCAGCAAGCTAAACGACTGACTCCAGTCTTACTGCTAGGTCTGGATTGGCAGAGTGTAATACCAAATCCCCAGGCCTATTTGCAGTAAGCAACAAACAAATACAAAGCTACACAGTACTGGCTAACTTTCAGGAACTGACTAACCAACAAAGATTCAGCAGCATCTGCTTAAACTGAGAAGAGGCCTTATAAAGCAGGTGCTGTCCACGCCCCACTCAGACCTCACAGACTGTGAGCACAAAAACCAGCACCGGATCCCCTGCCGTGCACAGAGCCTATAACCACTGCACAGCAAAAGACCCGAACCGGAGTATCAGCTGCGCTCAGGTTACTCCGCTAGCACTTGTATCCCGGTTGCCATGACGACGTGGCAGCACAGGGCAGGAGACCCTAACATATAGT
Source organism: Pseudophryne corroboree (assembly GCF_028390025.1). Lineage (NCBI taxonomy): Eukaryota > Metazoa > Chordata > Amphibia > Anura > Myobatrachidae > Pseudophryne > Pseudophryne corroboree. Next base: position 693,639,760 of record NC_086449.1, on the reverse strand, counting down.
GCATTATTTTCCCACCATATCCCTGTATATCCTTATCCATTAGGAATTTATCAAGCCCATTCATAAAGTAATGACCGAGTCCGCCATTACTACTCTCTCAGGCAGGGAATTCCAAACACGTATTGTGCTTACTGTGAAGAAACCTTTCCGTCTCTGTGTGCAAAATCTCCTCTCCTCTAACCTAAGCAGTTGTCCACGTGTGCTTTGTGATGATCTTACCAAAAACAAAGCCCCCGCTAGCTCTGTGTATTGACCCCTTTTATGTTTGTAAATGTTAATCATGTCTTCTCTTAATCTCCTGTATTCCAGTGTAAACATGCCTAGCCTCATATTCTAGCGTCTCCATCCCCTTAATCAATTTGGTTGACCTTCTCTGATCTTTTCTAGTTTCAGGATATCTTTTTTGTAGTATGGTGCGCATAGCTGTGCACAGTATTTGAGATGTGGCCTCACTAGTGATGTATATAACGTGAGTATAACACTCTCATCCCTTGCATCAATTCCCCGCTTTATGCATGCTAATACCTTGTTTGCCTTTTTTGCTGCATTCCTACTTTGTGTACTACTGCTAAGTTAGTTATCTATGTGAACACCTAAATCTTTTTCCAATACAGAATCCCCTAGTTTCTCCCTATTTAGTATGATAAAATGCTCCATATTCCTGAAACTCTTTGCCCGTCATGCTGAATGCTTATGCTATGGTAGAGAGGATACATATGATATCATGGCAGATGGGATGCCGGCTGTCACTATACTGACAGAGACATCCCATCTTCCGGTATCCCGCATCAGGCCTGGTGGTTTGGTTCGCTCGCCACAGGTTGTATTCCTACTTGGTTGGTGGCATGGACCCACCAACTGAGTAGGAATTCCAGGCAGGTGTCAGGATTCCGGCTGTCAGTAAATGCCATCTGTCAGGATTCCGGCGTCGGTCTACGGAAAGCCGGGATCCTGACAGTTGGTATATTGACTGCATCCCTGGTGGAGGTATCTTACTGCACTGCACTCCTTACTGTCTTGGTTCGAGCCTTCAGTCCTAAAGGGGGGCAATAAAAGATACAATGATATGATGGAAAGTGAAAATTGGTTTAGAGAGTATGTGTGTGTGTGTGTGTGTGTGTGTGTGTGTGTGTGTGTGTGTGTGTGTGTGTGGAGGGGGGATGCTGGTATTTGCTCCACAGTTTTGCTCCACATTTTTTATATAATACATCATTAAGAAGTACACTGTTTCAGTATTTACAAAACAAATAAAAATATTTTAGTCAAATAGGACTTGGGTCCATACACACGGAGCGATATAGCTGAGAGATTTTGACTATATAGTCAAAATCGCTCTGAAAGTTAGTGCATATGGCTCTGTGTGTACACAGCCAGCGATAGCGATGCGCGTCCCCGCCAGGTCACTATCGCTGCTAAAAATAGACTGCGCAGACAAGTCAATTTTGTCTAAAGGTGCATACAGACGGAGAGATTTTGTCTATGAGAGATTTTGACTCAGAGATTTCCCTTGAACTGGCAGTAGGAGATTTTGACTAACTTTACCAGCGATTTTGACTATGAGCGATTTTGGCTAACTCATTTAAGCAAGGGGATGCTTTTTCTTTTCCAGCGACCTAGCCAAAATTGACATGCCTGCACAGTCTATTTTTAGCAGCGATAGCGACCTGGCGGGGACGCGCATCGCTATCGCTGGCTGTGTACACATGGAGAGATATGCACTAACTTTCTGAGCGATTTTGACTATATAGTCAAAATCTCTCAGCTATATCGCTCCGTGTGTATGGACCTTTAGTCAAAATTGCTGGTAAAGTTAGTCAAAATCTCCTACAGCCAGTTCAAGGGAAAACGCTCAGTCAAAATCTCTCATAGTTAAAATCTCTCCGTGTGTATGTACCTTTACTTTATAAAGAGATTTCTAGTACAGGAGTAACTATATTGAACATGATCCCTTGTTTTCAGCAGAATTTCCATTAACCAGTAATAGTACATCCTAAAATAAATAATCACCAAATCCTACATACAAGGAAAATAAAAATTTAAAACAGGTCTGAGACTCAGTTACGTTTCAGAGATAATAAATTAATAAATTACCAGGACCATTGAGTAATACTTAAGCAATTTGTCTTTCAGTCTCACATCCTTTGTGTATAGTCCAGATATCTCCTCACAACCATGTCACAATTACTTCATATAAAAGAAGGATAGCATACAGTACTCAACTGACAATAGAATGGGGCAGATGGTGCATATAAAGTTTTCTTTTAAGGTGCTATTCGCCCACCACATGCAGAAAGTATACACGGCAATTCACCATATTAAACATGCATCTTGGACACGTTAGCATACTGTATTCTCACTACATAAGTTTGATCAATTCACACAAAGGTTTCTTTAAAGGTGCCCATACACTAGATGATATTATGAGTGATTTGGCCATTTCCGATGGATTGGAACTACAAATAGTTCATAATAGTGCAGATCGGTCAGTGTCTGTGAATGATAATGATCACGATGCGCAGTCCCGCTGGTTGTTGGTCGGAGCCTCTGATTTTCCCTGCTGCAGGGAAGATCTGAAGCTATCGTCAACTACAGCATGCTCCTGGATGTAGCCACTCCCAGATCTTAACGTGTATATCTTATGTGTATTGTACTATATCGTTTGCCCAGGACTGCTGGGAAGCTGCTGGGGGAGTTCAAGGGAAATTGTTAACAAGAATGCATCATTTACAGGTTGTCTAGTGTATGGGCACCTTCAAAAAAAGAGCAGTATCACCTCATGGCTATCAACTTCTTATTACCTCTTTGAGTCGGGCAATGTGACATGCAGAAGTAAGGGATAGCCATATTAGTATGAAAATGCTACATTTATTAAAAGCAATATAAAAAGTGTATAATTACAGACTGAGTACAAAAACAATGGCTCAGTCTAACAGAAAAGATGTAAACAAACAGTGGTCATGTGGCTGATTGCCACAACTGAGGGAAATACTGCTTACAATGGCAAGTGTAGGGCCCCAGTCTCTCTCTACCAATGCGTCTGACCGATAAACCAATAAGTACAGTACCTCAGTGCTACCGGAAGCCTACAATGTGTCTACATTGTAAGTGCACAATTCCGGTTTTAGTTTATACAGGAACTATGTCTTTCAATATCCGTAATTAGAGGTATTTAAATGGTTTATCGGTCAGTCACTCTCTCAACTTGAAAAATACTTATATTAAGTTGAAACGTGTTGGTGGAGGAAGGTCAGACTGGATCCCTACACTGATATTTCCCTGAGGTTCGACAATCAGCCAACCACTGTTCAGGTCATATGCCTTGTTTATTTACATCTTCTCTGTTAGACTGAGCCATTGTTTTTGCACTCAGTCTGTCGTATACTTTTTATATTGAGTTTAATAAATGTAATATTTTCAGTCTGATACGGCTATCCCTTACTTCTTTATGTAATATTCCCCAACTCATGGAGTTTAATAAATGTAATATTTTCAGACTGATATGGCTATCCTTACTTCTTTATGTCATATTCCCCAACTCATGGAGGTAAGAAGAAGTCGATAGCCATGAGGTGATACCAGTGTGTATCTTAAACCTTTGCATGAATTGATCAATCTGATGTAGTGTGAGTACAGCAAGCTAACCTGTCCAAGATGCTTGTTTAATAATGGTGAATTACTGTACATCCTTTCTGCACATACTTTGCAAAGAGCATCTTTAAAGAAAATGTTGTATGCACCATCTGCCCCATTCCATTGTGAGTTGGGTATGCTATCCTTCTTTTATATGAAATAATTATGACTTGGTTATGAGGGATTACACTAAGGGTGTAATATTATTGTTGACATACTACACCATGAGTATTTTGTCTAATTTTCTATTTTGTTTCATATGAATGGACTAAACACAAAGGAAGCGAGACTGAAAGACAAATCGCTTCAGATTGTCTAAATATTACTGAATGGACATTTTACTCCAAATTGCCTGATAAAGAATTGCACCGTGGTTACTGGTTTTTTATTCTCTCTGAAACAGCTGAATGTCACTATGTCATGGTAATAGATGTTAGAACTTAATTTAGCTAACCTCTGCTAACAAGTGTCAGGGATATCTCAGCTTTGTGGAATGTTACTGTAAGGCTGTCTCAAATAAGAACACCTTAACTTGCACTCACCTATCAATTAGCTACAGATTATCTGATATTCCATAAAACACTTTTAGCCATCCACATATCTTTTAAATCCTGGGTATATTGCCTCATCTATTATTATCACCAATAATAGGAACCCACGCTGTGATGGTATGGAACAAAATGGAGCTTAATACTAAATTTGTTTGCTTTATGTGTTGTATGTGTTACTTTTAAGTGTTGTTCTTCTGACAAAAAGTAAAGGACTGCTAAGCTTTGTGATGCTAGAGTATCTGTGATTTAACTGAAAGTCTTGTTGATGTTCCACTGCTACTGCACCTGTTTTAAGATTGTGTTCAAAACTGCTGATAATGTTTATACCCTTATATGTAAGTGGTATCTGGGTCTATTGTTCTCTAGGTATTAAAGCTGAGGAATTGCACCACAGCTGTAGCATCATCCCTGGTGTGATATCATCACAGCCAGTATCCTGATCTATTCAGCTCATATCGAGAACGGGGATCCTGTAATCCATAGTTGATTAAACATATTGATTATATATATATATTGTGGCATTCCAGTCCGGATGTGTTTGCAGGACAGGGCAACAGTTCGGGTGCCCCGGGCTAAGGTGACCTGGGTTTAGGGCTGGACCAAGAGGAAGCCCAGGGAGGTGTTGGGACACAGCAGGTTGTCTCTTTAATGTTGTGTCAAAGATTATCTGGCAGTTGGAAATTATAGTGTTGTATTGCTGTTGATACACAGAAATACCCTGCAATTTCATAGGATCCCATCCATGAAGGTCCAGTCCAGGTATTGGAGCAAGCGCTCCCAGCAATCAGGCACACCTGAAACCAGACATTGGCTGGATAAAATGCTTTTGACTAACTATTTAAAAAACAAGATCATACTTAGAGGGCTAAGGATATTTAAAACATGCTCCTTTAAGGAGGATGATGAACTAACCAAGAAATGGAATGATATCCTTGATCAATGCTCACTTTCACTGATTGAACTATTGATATCCTATAGAGAACAGAAGGTTTCTATGATTAATGTAGAGATTGAAATAATCCAAGAGTTGCTTAAACCTTATGATGTTAGAGTTGATTTTAGAGATTTTGACTATAGATTAAATCATAAGATTGAGGAATATGAGCAATCATTAATTGTTTCTAAAAATAAGAAATTGTCCAGAGATAACCAGGACTATAATACTAACCAAGTAAGAACTTATAATAGAAAATTTAGGGATCATACAGAGGTATTTAGGAAGCCACATGAAAATCCCCAATTCAATCAAGTACATAGAGATAGGAAGAACTCAGCAGGCTCCAATAGAAAAATATACAGTAAAGATTCAGGTCCAGACCACACAAATAGAACTAAAGCTAGTCCCCGTAAACCAGAAAGATCAAATAATGTTAGAAATATCTCTCCTGATTATGTTCAAAGGGGAGCTAGACCAAAAAACAATCAAACCACTAGAAATGATTCACGGTAATCACAGAATTTTTTAGAAAGAGATCTGTATCCGATTTGGAAGAATCGGAACAGATACAGCCCATTAAGACAGGAATCACCCAAAAGAAAAGCAGTAGACATAGAGGATCCAGAGGTGGACGTAAGGAATCAATCAAAAAGCGCAAAAAGAGATTAAGGAATCAGGGTCTGTTTAACTTATCCTCAAAAATATTAACTGAAAGTGAAAAGGCCATTATCTCTAAAGGTTTAAAATTTGCACCTTCTACTGGTCCAGACCCCTTTGAACTGTACATAAAACTGAATAGATACACTAGAGATTTATGTAGACAACGATACTTTACTACTAAATTACTTAGAATCTTAGATACAGAAGCTATACCGATTCTTCTAGATAAAAATGATACAGAGGCTCTTAATACTTTGGAGGAACTAGACCTAGACAGCACATCCCTTGATACCCCTCAGCAGATTTTTAATGTGAATACTAATCAAACTACTAGACTAAAGAAAAAAATCTGAATTCTACCCAACACAACACAAAAAAGGCTGTATAGAGGCATTTTATTCAACAACTTTAAAAGACTTTAGAGATCTATGCAATAGATCAGTGATAAATAATAAGAGACGTGATAATTTGCACCCAAATGAACGTAGAGCACTAATTAATCTAAAGAAGGATGATACAATCATTATTAAAGCTGCCGATAAAGGCGGCGGAACCGTGATTCAGGATAAGAATGAGTATCTTTCTGAGGCCTATCGACAACTAGAGAATAAGAGATTTTATATAACTTTACCAACTAACCCAACCATCAGGTATTTGGGTAAATTCAAAATATTTTTTGGAGAATGCTTTGGAGGAAGGGGCAATATCCAGGAATGAATATTTATATTTAATTAATCCTCACCCTGTCATCCCCACTTATTATCACTTACCGAAGATACACAAAACACTTCAGTCACCTCCTTGGCGCCCTATTATATCGGGTATTGGGTCCCTCACCACAAATTTATCGGCCTTTGTTGATCACTTCCTCCAAACACATGTTGTATCACTTAGATCATACATCAGAGACTCTACACAATCTTTGAACCTTATAAAAGGAGTTTCTTGGGATCCAAAATATCTGTTAATGACGTGTGACGCAGAGTCACTATATACCAATATTCAACATAAAGAAGGTGGAATTGCACTTCAGTTCTATTTAGAACAAAACTTGAGTCTGACTGATGTAAGATGGAAATTTATTTTAGATGCGGTACAATTAATCCTATCACACAATTATTTCACTTTTAATGGTGCTTTTTATTTACAGACTCTGGGTACCGCCATGGGCACTCGGTTCGCCCCAAGCTTTGCCAACTTGTATATGGGCCGCTTTGAAGAACAGTACATCTGGGGCGGCCCATTTGGGGCAAACCTTGTGCTCTATGGGCGGTACATACATGATTTATTTTTTATTTGGGATGGAGATCACTTTTCAGCTTCACAATTTGTCACTTATCTCAATCACAATACTTTTGGTTTCAAATTTACGAGCACAATTCATGCTAGCCATATCACTTTCCTGGATATTGCCCTAGAAGTAGAAAAAGATAGAATTCTGACTTCTACATATAAGAAAGAAGTGGATTCTAATAATTACTTAAATTATTCTAGTTGTCATTATAGGCCTTGGTTGGATAATATACCAAAAAGCCAATACTTTAGACTAAGGAGGAACTGCTCTGAATATGAGAAATTTGAAGTACAAGCTAAAGACCTTACTAATGCTTCATCAGAACAAGGATATCCAGCAAGTTTACTTAATTCTGCATTTGAAGAAGCTAGCTCTAAAGAAAGAGAAATGCTGTTGTTTGGTAAAACAACTACGGATAAACATGAATCTATGACGGAAGGATTTGATCATGAATTGATCTTTGTGTCTATATATAATTCTTACTCTAAAGATATTAAGAAAATTATTAAGAAGAATTATGGACTCCTTAAAACAGATAGGATTTTATCCACATGTTTGAAGGAGGAACCTAAAGTAGTCTATAGAAAGAATCGAAATCTGCAGAGTTTTTTTTAGCCCCCAGCCATTTTAAAATTGAACAGAAAACGGAAAATACTGCTATAACCTGGCTAGGTAAGATATCTAACATCAAGGGATGCTACAAATGTGGTAGGATAGGTTGAATTACTTGTAACTTTATAATTAATAAAAGTACCACATTTAATTCTACTGCACTCGGAACCACCTTCAATATTAATCATCACATCAATTGTAACTCCACATATGTTGTATATTTGATAACATGCCAATGTGGAGCACAATATGTAGGAAGGACAACTCGTTCCCTGAATACCAGATTCCTAGAACATAGGCGGAATGTTCTAAAAGGGTTATGTATGCATAGCCTATCCCGCCATGTACAAACAAAACACGAGGGTAATATCAGTGTATTACAGGTGCAAGGAATCTAACATATTGGGAACATAACCAGAGGTGGAGATCGTTTCAACCTTCTGTGCAGAAGAGAAGTACATGATGGGCCGGGGCCAAATGAAACCCTAGGTCAATAAAGTGGAGGCGGTTGCTGCTTGGCCAAGGCCTGAGAGAAAACCCAACTCAGGGCCTTCTTAGGCCTGGTGGGATATTACTGCAAGTTTATCCCGAACTTTGCCACCAGAGCAGCCCCGCTCACTGATTGCTTGAAAAAGCAAAGTCCAGACAAGCTTGTGTGGATGTTCCAGGTGCGAGGCCTGGAAGGACTTAAGAAGTGCCCTGTGTAAAGCACCAGTGTTGATAGCCCCGGACTTTGGTAAAAGGTTCATCCTTCAGACGGATGCTTCAGGAAAGCAGGCCTCGGTGCAGTGTTGTCTCAGGGGGTAGGTGGTGAAGAGAAACCAG